>NW_011627862.1:988555-2188555 GCF_000149845.2 Schizosaccharomyces japonicus yFS275
CGCCTAAATGAACCTTAATGCTTACAAAGATAAAGTATGAATTATAATACTGTTTCCTAGCTACTTATAATGTTGCACATTAGTGAGGACTAATGTGCAATCCGTATTAGAGCATACTACGCTATGCGGCCTTACACACACCGCGGGACCTAGCGTTACAAATTCTTATTCCAATTGTTATGCTTCGTTGCGAGGCCTGAATCCGGTTAACCGAGTAGTTTTGAGGGCAAAACGGACCCTGTTGTCCTCGTCTAATTTCTGCGCTTTGCGTAAAGGTCCCTCCGCCGGCCGCCTATTGACCACCCAACCTTGTAACAAGGGAAAAGGCCGAGGCCGGAGCATTTTGGGAACCATCCCGAGGCCCCGTAGATAGCTCAATGAAATTGCTCGACCCATACACCGAAGAGTCAAACCAAGGGGAGGAGGAACAGAGGGAGTTGGAGGTCAGTTTTTAACTGGTATCAATTGCGCCGGCAGTGTCATCACCACCACACAGGTCAACTGCGAGCTGGAAGGCCTCCCGGATACATGGTGCTTGATATACCTCTTGTTAAACAACTTCGTCAAACGGCACGAGCTGAACACACTCGCAACGGAAGCACGGTTGGTGCAGCTCGCAATGAAGACGGAGGAACGCGGGTACATCATGGAACACACGTTGCCTCTTTGTCTACGCGTGGGCGACATCGAGACACGAAAGAGTTTCTTTGTTGCCCCAAACGACTTGGATCAAGATGCCATCCTTGACACCACGTTTTGGAACCAGTACCGGAGGCAACACTCAAATAATTATTACTAATTCTAAGCCTTTTATACAAGCAAGTACGAAGTGCAACGCGTGTTGCAATAGCTCGCGAATAATAGTTGACCGAGGGTCAACGTACCACATTAATTGGGGCCAACGTCTGTAGTTCTGGAAAAGGAAAGTGCTAAGCCGTTACAATGATCCCTTGTGAGCGTTGCATCGAAACCAAAATTCTAATTAAGTGTTATTAAATACCCATAAGTGTCCGACCCGTGCTTTTAATGAAATGTACACTTTAAGCGCGGGCTTATGCTAAGCTATGCTGAGAGGGCTCACAATGCTGTTCACGTAAGCGTCTATTAGCGTAACACGGTTGGCGTAATATAATCCTTTGTATCCACGCGTAACTGTCAATTCAGTCTCAATGATTACATTCGCATTACAGAATTCAATTTATTGACGGTACGAAAATGATTCTCTTTTACGGTAGTGGTGTAAAATATGTTAAAATAAAGTAAAACATTTTTTTCAACGATGTCCAAGTTATATCGGCATTGGACGAGACAAATTTTGTTTTTCTAAACACACATTTCTCTACATAAAGGATCCTGACTACTCGTATTCATTCGATAAGCCTTCAGTATGGCCAGCTAGCATTGTTACATTACTAGTACCTTTTTTTACGTTCCTACTTGAACCACTTTCTTCGTTGGAGCGCAGGACGCCACGTTTAAGCCAATTTCCCTAATTTAGTATTCGCTTTTATTAATAATCCCACCCGTGTTTTCCAACACAAACATATACCAACTCATATCCGTATTGAGCATAACAAATAAGATATCTACTATTATACGCGTAAGCCTAGGTTGACTTTTTTATGACAGTAAAAGATATAGTTATGAGGACTCCAAAATTAAGAACTTCCAGAAAACGGGTAATGTCCTATTCTTCCCATTCCATTCGTAGTTATCATAACCAACAAATAACAATTTGCAACAGTTTTTTGTTTTTTTATGAAGTTATATACTTTAAATAAGCGCAAAGCAGTTACCAAAGATTTTTATCAACAAAACGTACTTCAAAGGCTGTACAGCATGAGTGAAGAAACAAGTACTGTAATAAAATTAAAAAGAAAGAACTAAGTCTGGACCCATTGGTTAACAAAAAAAATATTTATCATTTCTTGTAAATCTATTAACCGTAGGGTAATAATAACATGGGCACTAACATCCTAATCCCAATTGATTTATAACAAATGCTTTACGTGTTACTACAAAGCTCAGTGAGTAGAATACATCCTAATCCCAATTGATTTATAACAAATGCTTTACGTGTTACTACAAAGCTCAGTGAGTAGAATAGTTCTGATAAGCTCTAAACCCTTTCAAAATTATTCTTTATAAATCATTTACTAGTTTTTACTTACTTTTTCATGTGTATAAAAATATAATTCTATTGATACAGCTGTATTATTTTAATGAAGTGATCCTTAATCCTGCTAAGATTGAGAAACTCCTACCCACTTGACCGAAGGGTGCTTGTTTTGGAGGGTAGTTGTGTTTGAGAGTTATTTTTTTTGGACTTGGTTTTCTTTGATTTCCGGTGTGTAACTTTTGAGCTAAGCACGGTTTGAATGCAAAGGGCTAGTGTGTAAATCTTTTCTTCAAAATCCATAGTGTTGATGCTAAAACAAGTGTATTTATATCTTTTCTTTATCCTTTCTGTTCTTTGTTTTGTCTTGACGTCATAGACAATATTGTTTGATATAAAAACCCTTATGAGTTGTATTTTGAGTGTTAAAAATATGTGGGCATTACAGAATTATTCAACAAAGGAGGCTCTTAGTTCTATAGAGAACGGATCCGGGTCTGCATATTTTGTTCCATCTGGTTATGTTCCCGTTCTTATTCCTTATTCTGAGGCGAATTTTCAGGGTTTAAATATTGGCCTTAATTTTGGTATTCCTGTATGTGAGGAGATTAGTCGATGCAAGGTCCCACGATACATTTACAAGTCAATGAAAGAAGTGAAGGATGCCGGTACACGTAAACGAACTCCGAGACCTGCTAATGCGTTTATTCTTTACCGGCGGGATAAGCAGGCAAAGATCTTGGAGTCTCTACCCGGTACAAGCAATGCAGAGGTTTCTAGGCTTGTTGGTGCTATGTGGAAGAATGAAAAGGTTGAAGTAAAGGTTCAGTACTTTCAAAAGGCTGAGTTACTGAAGGTTCAGCATAAGCGTCTGTATCCTGACTACAAATATCAACCTCAAAGAAATAAGAAGAAATATAGAAATAATATTACGAACGAATTTTAACAATATTTTGGTTAGTGGTATTAGTCCTAGTGGTGGTTTACTGAAATAGAAACTCAAATGATGTCACAACCAATTGAATAGCGGCAAGTAGAAATGATACCTCACATACTTGTTTAAAGTTAGGAAATTGAACATTTAATCGTACATTCTTATAATGCAGTTCGTATTTCCTAATTCAATATATTTACATAGTTTTTTTTTCTCTGATTATGTACTTCAAATTTTTTTTTTTGGTATAATAAATGCATGGTGTTTCTCCTTTGTTTCTGCCCTCTTGTTTCTATGTTTTGGTTTAGAACTAAATCCTATTAGCGTTAATGAATTCATTATTTAATTTTACGAGGAATGTTGATGATACTTTTTGCAGAATATTATTAATTATGTCGTTATTAGTTTGAGCATTTATAATTTTTTTGGAGAGAAATGCAGTATTCATTTGATTTTAATATATACCTGTGAAACACTTCGTTGGGATTCATTGTCTTTACTAAAGTGTTCAATAAAGTACAGAATACTATGCAAAGCAACGCATTTGCTCTATCTGTCCAAACAAGAAGAAAAGCCAAAATTATATTTGAACATAGAACGCGAAATACGAACGAAAGTAAAAAGAAAGAAAACGAAAAAAATGAATGCATAGGCAAAATAATAGAACAAAAAAAAAAAAAAAAAAAAAAACCAAAAGCAGTTGAGACGTATACACAACATTCCATCAAATGAATATGATAAAAAAACGGGTTTCAAAAAATTAGTACGATCTCAAATACTATCATCACAATATCAGGAAATTCTTAAAAAAGCGAACCTTAAAATTTATTAAAACAGGCAGAGGACTCAACCATTCTAATACTCCAATATTCCTAACAAACAAACGAAATTAAGAAAATTAAACAAAACAATATATTATAATTAAGTTGTCCCGCCGATTTCATTTGAATTGTTCTAAACCAAAACATAGAAACAAGAGGGCAGAAACAAAGGAGAAACACCATGCATTTATTATACCAAAAAAAAAAATTTGAAATAAGAAAACAGTTAAAAAAAATACGAACGTACATTAGTTTTGGGATATCAAAACTACATTATAAAGCCTCTGATGAAAATACAAGAAAATATTCGCCTCAACATTAAACCGACATCGCTGTCACAAATATGTCATAACCTTATTTTATTTCTCTACGTCTATTGGAGAACCAGTATCTAATCTGCTGCACACTTAAACCAGTTAGGTTACCCAGCTTAATACATTCTTGACTTGAGGGTAGGGATGCCTCAAATGCAACGCAAACCAAAGTTGCAAAATAGTCTTAGCTTTCGCTTTCAACTCATTGTTGATTCCTCTTAAAGGACGTCCTCCAACATTGAACAATCGGTTCTCAATCGCCAAAGCTTGAACCTTGTCACAACAGGATCCAAAATTTACAGACACTGAGAATGAATCCCTCCGCAATATCAGCTTTGCAAGCATCAATTGTTTCAATGACTCCAATCTTGTAATACAGTTGCTTACAATCTCTAAAGAGAAATTCCTACGGGAATATAATAGCTCAGTTAAAAATACTGTAAGTGTTTCATAAACATTTTGACAATCAGAAACACCACATCGTAATTCGTTTGTTATGAACGCTTCAAGGTTTACAATTAATGACATGTATTGGTAACAATTTAATCAGTGAAAATCGTATTTAAACCACGCTTCAGAAAACAAAGAAAGGGAGAACAAAGAATAATGACGTTGAACAAAGTATAAGAACCAAACTACAACTGTTCTTCATTCACCAACACCATGGAAAAATTACAAAACCCAGTAACTTTAGAGACACTTATTTTTTTACCAGTACAAACTCCCAAAACACTTCTAAAGAAGAAATCATCCAGATCACTACTAAAGAACCAGAGTTTCAATAACGGTTTTATACTCTTCAGGAGTCGACTTCATAAAAAACTATCAGAAGCCGGAGACTGGGCCGGTATTTCAGTCGCCGCAGCAAAATATTGGTATTCATTACCTCAATCTACAAAGTTATCCTGGCAAAAGCTGGCAGAACTAAGCAAGTACCAAAGTATTGATTATTTGGCTCAAAAATTAGAGCAACGCCACCGCAGGAGAGCTTAAGCAAGGAGAATACCAAACAAGCACCCTTCGGTCAAGTGGGTAGGAGTTTCTCAATCTTAGCAGGATTAAGGATCACTTCATTAAAATAATACAGCTGTATCAATAGAATTATATTTTTATACACATGAAAAAGTAAGTAAAAACTAGTAAATGATTTATAAAGAATAATTTTGAAAGGGTTTAGAGCTTATCAGAACTATTCTACTCACTGAGCTTTGTAGTAACACGTAAAGCATTTGTTATAAATCAATTGGGATTAGGATGTTAGTGCCCATGTTATTATTACCCTACGGTTAATAGATTTACAAGAAATGATAAATATTTTTTTGTTAACCAATGGGTCCAGACTTAGTTCTTTCTTTTTAATTTTATTACAGTACTTGTTTCTTCACTCATGCTGTACAGCCTTTGAAGTACGTTTTGTTGATAAAGGGTATGGCACTTCATAGAAAGGGTATGGCAGAACAAAGGAATGAGGCTTATCCTACTACAAAGGATAACACTAACAAACCCGCTTTACTAACTGTAACCCCCACACCCCACAGAAAGGGTATGTCAGCTCCTACGGATAGGAGCTGTTCTCTTTGTTAAGACAAAGAATTTTCTCTACGTCACTTCCGTTACCACCCCAACTTTACCGCCACTCTCGTTAAAGTCCCCCACCGGTACCCCACCTGCCAAGGGTATGTCCCATCACAGAAAGGGTATGTCAGGTACGACGAAACACTTGGTTTAGACATATTGAGGCGTTATTCTTCTCCGCCATGACCGCCCTCGAAGACAATGAAGCTTTCGAATTACTTAATGACAAAGCTGTTGAACAGATAGTCTACAGCAATGTACGCGACGCAGTTACAAACTCATACTAACTTTTCCCACAGCTCGGTCTTGTAACTTTGAACGATTGTGTCAAATCGTCCATTGCCAATGCTAAAGTAAGTAATGCATGTACATACAATTTCAACTAACGTCCGTTAGGAAATAATTATTTTCCTCAAAAAGCAAAGCTCTATTTATGAAGACTACAGTCGAAACCTAGGCCGCTTATCCAAATCTACAAAAGACACATTTAAGCACACACAGTTGCAAACGTAAGTAACAAACACTGCAAACACTTTCGGCAACCAGTTTTTTGCCCGTGATTGCTATCAACAGTTCTGAACTCAAACTCTAACAATTCAGTTCTTTTCACAATGTTATGAGCTCTATGATCACATTTCATGAAGACATATCTCAAAATGCTTCACTCTACGCCAGAGCTTCAGAAAAATCTTCCAACGAATTTGCTGATTTTCTCAAAGCAAGCGAGAAGAAACGAAAATCAATCAAAGAATACGCAAAGAAACAAGAGTTCGTCTACACAGACGCCATGTCTCAGTTAGAGAAAGCTACCGCACGTTTTAAAGTGGCCGAACAAGACTATAATCGTGCTACGGAGATTAAGACCGGCGAGAAAAAACCTCTGTCGTTCGTATTCAACAAAAAATCCAACGCACAGCTACTGAAGCACGAAGACGATACACGCGTAAAAGTCGAGATGGCGGAAACGGATTTAGCAAGCAAAACGGAGAATGCAAAATCTGTTCAACGTGAACTGCTTCTTATTCATAGGCCAAACTACGTGAAGCGATTCCTTAGTTTGCTTCGAGAAATTGATGCCGCTTTAAGAGCGCACATGATACGTTATACTCGTTTGAGCGAGAGTTACGTCCTCCACAACGGTTTGACTCTGCGACCCCAACCAACGTCCATTTCAAAACAAGCGATGCAAGACATCTTCAACGATTTGAATATGACCGGAGACATACGTTCCTATTTATTGTGGTCTGCGGAAAAAAATAAGAGTATAAGCAATGCTGCTGACGCTGCCAATACGAACATTGTGCTCCCTATCTCTACCCTTAAAGCTATGCCAGGCTCTGAACTTACGCTCGGCGGTGCTAGCGCCGCGGGACAGTCGGCGGAGAGACTACCGGACTCAGCTCAGGCGGCTATGCTTGCCTCGCCCCCGAAGCCAAATGCCCTACTTTACAACGGATCTGCATCTGGAAGAAACAGCTTGCGCAGCAGTGCTTTCTCTACTTCTGAATCACTTAGCGAGACTCTTGCAACCGTTCCAAATACAATTGCCGCATCAACAACCCCAGTTCATTCTACAGCAGGCACACCGGAAAAGCCTGCGACCAGTAAGTTTTTCGGTGTACATTTGGAGGCGCTTCTTTTACGCGAACATGCAAATGTTCCAAGCATTGTTCGTATATGTACCACAGTGGTCGAAAAGCACGGACTTATGTTAGAAGGTCTCTACAGAGTTTCGGGATCAACCGCAAAGATTAATCACTATAAATCACTTTTCGAAAACGGGGATCCGGAAATGCTTATATCTGAAACTCTTGAACCAACGGAAGTGTATAGCATTGCTGATATGCTGAAATCCTTCTTTCATAATTTGGCTGAGTCTTTAATTCCAGACTCACATAGACAAGATTTTGTACGTGCTGGTAATGTTGAGGACGAAGCACGTAGACGTGACGCTGTACACAAGGTTGTCAATGATTTGCCGGATGCAAATTATTCCGTCGTACGGCACATGTCCATTCACTTGGCGAAAGTGAAAGAGTGTCCCAATGTTAAAATGTCTACCCACAATTTGGCAATCATTTGGGGACCGCTGCTGTTACGTGATGTCTCTATTCCAGAGAAGACTAGTTTTACAAAAGTGGTCGAAATTCTGTTGGATTACTGCTTCACTATTTTTGACTAGACATATCCATTCCACAAATCTACACTTTCATTAAGCATAGCATCAACAGACATTATAGTACATTTTTAAGCTTAATATAATCTATAATTCATTGTCTTACACTAAACGTGAAGTGCATTTTCAAGCGAATATTCTACTGGTGTGTATTGTTGCATTCTGTTCCATTTTAATTTTCCGTGGCGGAGATACCTCTAGGCCTACGCATTTCATTTTCTTTTGACTTCAACGCAGCAAAATGACAGAAGTATCGGTTACAAAAGAACAAAACAAACAAGGTTCACGTTCTAAAAGAAAGGGTGAAAACGTTGATAAATTCAGTCGTAAAAAATTCAGAAAAAATAAAAAAGAACAACTGAGACAACCGAAAAAGCCTTCCGAGAAAACATTGGAATTGGCTGTTGTGCAGGATTGTCGCTATCTCGATGTTGAAATTGCATTAGACGTCGTCACAAAACTCATTAAGGATGCGAATCCTGATATTTCGTATATTGAACTGCACGATAAGTTGCCTGCAAGTGTGTAACTATCTCGCGAAACAAGACTAACACCGTAGAAAAATCGTTCCTTGATCTCTCTAACTCGAGTACTCTTCCAAAGGTAAATGACTACGAGAAATTAATTGGCTCCTTAAAAAAAGATTCAACGAAAGATTCCTTTAAGAGCTCAATCAAGGGTGCTCCCCAATATATTATTGTATGCTCGGCGGCCTTACGAGTGACGGCTATCATCCAAGCGCTCAAAAAATACCGTTCCAAAGACTATGATCTTGTCAAGCTTTTCTCTAGACATTTTTCATACGAAGACCACAGGAAGGCTCTTGAGTCTGCTACGGTCGGTATAGCTGTAGGTACTCCGAATAGAGTACTGACCCTATTAAAAAGTATGCCCAACCATATTGTTATGCTATTGTTACTAACAAGATAGATAATGATCTCAAGCTCGATAACCTCGACTGCCTGGTTTTGGACGAGTCCTTCCTCGACAAGAAGCAGCAAAGCCTGCTTACCTTAAAACAGAGTACACCGGATGTTGCAGAGATGCTACAGCTTCCGCAAATGTTGGAACGGTTCAAAAATGAATCGTCGAGACTTTTGTTGTTTTAACATGGTCACTAAAGAGAATAGATTTTATTTTTTGTCAATAGAGCAGGCTATGGAGCCTATTACGTTGAATTAAGAGAGTTGTGTTTCGCTTTCAACTTTACATAACAAAAATAACGATGATGAACACAGTTTTTGCATATACACCACACGAATAACTATTTGAGTGAAATAGACAAGTTAGCAACATGCCTATCACTCGTTCAGAAAGTTGTGCTATGCGGCCAATATGAATGACGTAAAGCATTATAACGAGTCCGTTTACTTAACCAATCTTCACCAATTCTTTCAACGAACATAATTGCAACATTCTTTCTTCTCATCTCGGTTTAACTAACAGAGATGTGGTTGTCGTTTGTAATCGTTTACGTTTTAGGTGGTCTCACATTTCTCCCATTGTGCGCGCTCATAGGGTTTTGGCTACTGTCAGCACATGATAAAGATGAAAAACAGCCAACAGAGGAGATTCCTTACCCCATAGAAGATGTAACTCAATTAGTCGGTACTCAACGGCAGCGAGGGTATTTGCGAATTCTTTCGGATTTGCTGGACAATAAACCTGGACCTGTTTTATTAAAGCACGAGATAGTTAGCAATAACGCGGTACCATTACTTTATGAGGATGGGAATTCTGAAACGAAAACTGCACCGTCAAAAAGTCTATTGCAAGTTAAGAAGCAAAAAAACGTTTATAATGCCGTTTTAGATAATGGCGTTTTAAACATAACCAATCTCTATGAACCTTATAATAAAGTTGATGCGATAAATTTGTCAGAGTACTCCGTTGGCTTTTATCCGGATAACCTTCGTGAAGGCGAGGTTTTCTCAAGTAAGATTGCAATTCTGCTGAAGAAGAAAAAATTCTCAACCCCAAAGAATACGGCAGCTGGAGAGAGCATATTATCACAACAGAATACGCTTTACATTTATACATGCAGCGCTTTTGAAAAGGAAAACTGGTACCATGCCTTATTACAAGCTTCTTCGGGAACTTCGAACCCTTCAGAAACTCCAGTGTACATGGATATTGAGTACGCAAACTCACAATTGCAATCAATGGAAAATCCCGATGATTGTTTGTGGATTAACGCATTGTTTGAAAGAGTATTTATGGCTTATTTCAAAACCGAATCTTTAAAAGACAAATTAAGATCAAAACTTAATAGGAAACTAGCAAAAATTGAAACTCCAGGAATATTAAGTGACATTCTAATTACAAATGTTAACGTTGGCAACACCCTTCCTGCGATTAAGAATCCAAGGCTAGAACAATTTACTAATGACGGAACTTACAAGGTGCATTTTATGCTAGCTTACAAAGGGAACTTTCAGTTAACACTTGAAACGAAATTGATGTTTAACTTTGGCTCGAGAATAAAAAAACGCAGTGTTAAGTTGGCTCTTCGAGTAACGGTAAATCGAGTTCAAGGACCCGTTATTGCTGTTATCAAACCGCCTCCGTCAAATCGTCTTTGGTATGCATTTACTCATGATCCAGCAATGGAAATGAAAATAGAACCAATTATCAGTACTACTCAAATTACTTCCACAAAAGTTTTAAAGGCTGTTGAAAACCGGTTCCGACTTATGCTTAGAAAAACTTGTGTCTATCCTATATTTAACGATGTTGTATTCTTTAAAGGAAGCGGAAATTCAAAACTTGGAGGGGCTTGGGAATCCTTAACGGCTATGAAAAGGGCATTTTCACACGAAGAATTGCCAAAACCTCAAGTCCTAGAACAGCCCCTTGTGCAATTGGAAGACACTGTAATTTCACGGCAAGATTCTATTAATGCTGATACGGTTAGTATTGCTGAAACTGAAATGACAACTATCAGCAATGATGAAAGCACAGATCTGTCACCAAAAAATACGACCGAATTGAGTACAGCAGAAGACGAACTTGCGCGTTTTGAGCAGGGCTTCGATCAGAACTTATACGAGTCTACTATGAAGAGCCTCTCTTTACACGAGGCTCATACATCAATACTTGACAAAACTAATGTCGCTGTTAAAGATTTAAAGCATAGAAAGGCTTTCGTTGATTTGAATAAGGAAGAGCTAGATGATTCCTCAGAGTCATCAGAAATAACGGAGACACAATCCATAAACTCGCAAAGGAACGGGAATACTATGTATTTAAACTCGTTGAAAACAACCACTTCCAAAGGCTCATTTATTGAAATGACTAATGATAAACGGATGCAAAAAGTACAAGAAATAAAAGAGTCCTTTAAAGGAGGAATGACAGACGCGAAAAATTCATTCAAAAAATGGGGAAGAGAATACTACCAGAAGATAATCAACAAAGTGGAGTAAGCGAGACCCATTCAATTCAACCGCTCAGTAAACATCCCGTACGGAAGCCTATTACAAAATCCCTGTCTTGACTAGACATGCGACTACACTTTCGTAACACCTAAGAATAAGCTTCACCCTCCCTCACTATTGAAATAACACTTAAATAATAGGAGCCCTTCTGAATAGTCCAAAAGGGAAATGTATTTCTTAGCAAAGCACACATTGTATGAGTACGTCTAGAAACCGTGAATTTTAATGTTTCTCTTTTGGAGACCAAGTTGACTAGTCAAGAACTCCATAACCTTAATACGTTGGTCACCTTGAAGTTGAATGACTTCGCCAAGTTCATCGTCCTTGACGATAGTACCGTTACAAGCAAAATCCTGTAAGTTAGTATCCACGAAGCTTCAAAAAGAATTACAAAACACTTACTTTCTTCAAAGCACGCAGAATGCGTTTTTGGTCGTACTCTTGAGGAAGACCTTGAACGGTAGTCAAAGTTTTACGTCCGTTTCTCTGTTGGATACGAATGTGAATGTAGTTCAAAGGCTGAGCATCATCATCACCAGTATCAGCAAAGGGATCTAATATTGTTAGCTTTGGCAACTTATTGCATAATTTCTCTGACAACAAAAGCCGAAACAATCCAACTCTCGATATTTAAACTATATAACAACATACCAACGATATTGAAGTTCTGAATAGCGGACATAAAACGTGAAATTGGCTGCTTTTCCTCTAAAAATGAAGAGTGTCAAGTATATGTGCTCCCGAAAAGGTGTACGGTTTCTGGCAGGCCGTTGCAGAGGAGGTTCTTTATATCGAAAATTTCCATGACCTTGATTTGCTACAACATAAATCCTAGCGTGGCGTAACGTTGCCACCGTAAACTTACCCTTCAACAAGGATTCCGTCGAATAATTTGTGCTTCAATTCTGCTGCAGTTATGTGTTTCTATTAATTAAATTGACAAAGCTTAATATATATATCAAAGGGTTAGGAAGCTACTGATGGATTGGTTTTACGAATCAACTGAAAAGACTAATTTGACAGTAACTCTGTGTGCAGAAGTAAATCTTGTTATGTTCTTTTTGATAAGCATTGGGTTATAAAAGCGGATATCGGTTGAAATTACTGCTTTTATGGAATGGTCTTTGAAGGAAGAATATTTTCTTTAGGAGGATACGAAGCTTTGCTTAAATACTGCTTTATAGCAACGAACATTAAATAAAACTCTTGTTCGTATTGTAATATGCTTATTAATCCTAATTATGCTCCTGAGTTTCACTGTTCGTTAAAGCGCCTAGATCGGCTATCCTTCTTGCCATGAAAAAGTGAACTATCAGAAATGCGAAACGAAAATTAAAAATTTAAGTTCAATGAAAGGTCTTTTATGGAAGTCGTAATCCCTCCAGAAGTTTATTTGTTAGCATGCGAAAGGCTTAGCAAGAATGCTAGTTCAAATAAATTAATCGTGATTACCTTGTGGGTAATTCAGCTTCAAGAAATAAATTCAAAATTCAAAAAAATTTAAAAAAAAATTTAAAAAAGTTACTCTGTAATAAACTGCTAGAAGCATTAAGCAAACATATAGAGAACACTCTTCAAATTCTAAAATCCTGCAGTAAGAAGCGAATTTGTGCATCCTGGCATTATACTACTTTTAGGTTCTGAAACTAATTAAAGTACTCGGTTAATTGACAAATAGCTTTTATTTAGCGTAAATTTGAGTGTACTTAGCTATTTGCGCCTCGAATGAAGCATGAATTGTAACTTTATGAGTGAACTAAACAAAGGGATTGTCGGCCAATTTAGCTGTGATTACAAGTTCTCATATAATTTTATTATTAAGGAACTAAAACTGTCGTTATTTATTTCATAAAGTTTAGGAAAAATAAATAGTAAATTATCACAAGATACATTAAAATAAACGAAGAAAAAAAATATGATATCATAAGAATTAAAAGGATCATAACTTAGTAATGAAAGATGGTAAACTCTTTCAGATGAAAAACGTATTCAGTGATAGGGCGATAGCAGCTTTCTTTGAACGAATTGCTGGCGAACAATGTACTTAAACAATAAACTCACAGACAACTATACTCATGAAGGCATTTCAAAGCGTTTATGTCTCAGGCTAAACGAGCATGCTGTGTTTCTTTGTCATGAAAATTTGGGGCACCCTCCACCTGTTGACACCACAACATATTCCATTCGCACCCTCAACAAGAAAGATTTCAATGGTTTTTGATCCCTGATCTCAAATTATATACTGTATTTGCGCTCATCTAAGTTACTTTTTTTAAGGATACGACTTTGTATCAATTAGTGCTCTTACTCTGCCTTTTTTCTAAGTTCTTCGTCTCTATACTTATTTTGATACATGAAGGTGTCGCAAACTCGGATTAGCTCTTTCTTATTTATTTATTGGACAATATATTAGCCAACGTTCCAATTTCTGTGTTCTTTCTTCTTATTTTTTTGAGTTTTGACTATTCCAACGACTATTTTTTTTTACGTTTTGCAGGATTAAACCACTATTTCCCTGTTATCCCTTTCCTTCCGGCATCCCTCCTCGTGTACACGTGAGGTTTCCTTCTTCGTTCACTTTTGGCTTTCTTATCTTAGTTTCCGTCTTCCCTTTCATTGTTCGTAATATTTTCTACTCCCTTAACCCAATGCTGCGTCCAGAATCTTTGCCCAACCTTGATGCGCAACTTTCCCAATCCCCTCAACGTGAGAATCCCCAGAAGCAAGCTAAATTCCCTAGATGTTACCATGGACTTTCTCCGCTAGATGCCTTAGCTGAAAAACATTCCCATTTGACGAAACAGTTAGCAGCTGAGGAAGAGAACTACAAACAACATTTGTTAGGTGAAAGTGACCTTGCCGGAATTGATGAGAATGTTCAGACTGAATCCTCCATCACTAGTCCTTTTCTTTCATCTTCTGCAAGACCAACGTTAGAGAAGCGCAGCTATACATATGACCAAGCGGGTTGGGAGCACAAATTAAGCAATGTTTTTGCAAGTTTTGATCTTGAGGATGACATTTACGCGCCTTTACAAGCACATGATAGTTCCACGACAATCGAATCTGATGTTGAATCCGCGTTAACTTCGTATTCTGAGAATCGGTTTACGTCGTTAGAGCACTTTGATAGCAACGACAACGGTACGGTTCGATCGTTTCCTTCAGATCCAGATTACTCATCTGGATCTTCTTTACTTCAAAACTTCTCTTCCACCTCTTTCGAATTACCACAAACTGGAGATGATCCATCACATGATGAAGATTCTCGTCGTTTCAGCGGTGAAACGAGCTCTCAACATCGGAACAGTTCAGGCGCAAGTCCAAGATTGCAAAGACCACGGTCACAGCAGCAAAGAGTAACACTTCTTCAGGTTCAGTCACCTTTTCTCAAAAAATCAGATAAGCATCGCGCCAACTTAACGAAATCTTTAGTGTCTATTCAGAAGGCTATTAATATACTACAGACGATGCAACTACCTACGTCTTGGCCCCTTCCATTGTCCACAGATTGCTTGTACAGTCTTATTCCGCTAGCTCATCGTTTTGAAAATGTTATTCTTAGGAAGCTTGAGTTAGATCTGCAAAAGTTAACTCTTCAGCTAGTGGAACATGTTTATGCTATGGTTTTTGGAAAAGAGCTACCAAAAAATCCTTTTGCTAAAAGTGACGAACAGAACTATCGGGATTTGAAGGAGGAGCACTTTATACCCGAAAGATCAATATCCTTGGTAACGGATTTACCAAGCAACGATTCTTCTAACAAGCAACACGTACACATGGGTGTACATTTTCATTTAAACAATGATTTTGTCCGAGGCTTCTATCATTTGAAAATTGCGGCAAATGATATGGACCCATTTGCTGCTTTAATTTATGGAATATATCTCAGACAAGGAATTGGCTGTACAAAGAACAGCAAACAATCTTTATATTGGATACTTCAATCTGCCTACATCGTTCTCACAAAGTTGCGAGCTGTGTTTAGGAACCCTGAAGAATTTAATGTCTCTGGTTCGACATTTAATTACTACCGAATGCTGCTTGCTATATCCATATACGAGATCGGCGTGGTGTTATTTCACGGCTGGTCCATACCCCGAGATAAGAACTTCTCTATGTATGCTCTCTTGTTAAGTGGTTTGTGGGGTGATGTTGATGCACAATACGAATTAGCATTACTTCTTTCTTTAGGTGCTACTACTGACAAAGACCCGTCTTTGGCAGCCCAACTTTTTCATTTAACGAACTTTCAAGGAGTTACTACTCCCTCCAAATGCCAATGGGCAAATAAGGATAAATACAGATTACGAGTTATAAATGCGGTGCCCGCTCCCGGTGAAGTCACAATTGTCAGAAAAATTCTTACATCTGCAATTGTTAATTATGATCTTTTGGCTAAGAAAAAAAAGCCAAAGATTAAGGGTATACTGTCACTAAAAAAATAATGATAGCTCAAATAAAAGATTATATGTTTATATGTCTTAAGGGATTTTTTATACTGGCGTCGAAGCATTGAACGTTGAGAGTTAACGTATAACATAAAGGTACATACTCTATATAAGTTGTAATACAGACCATCAATAGTAATTTTAATGACAAGCACAGTCAGGACGTCGGGCTGATACAGGAAATACGCGGTAGCCTAAGACACCCCCAAAAATAATGGGAATGATAACGAAACCCTTCACTGGTTAGCACGAGGTTGTTATTTGTGAGCATACATTGAAGGACATAGCACAGAGCCTGAAGAGAAGTGTTAGTATAAACTTATAAACAAGAAACATACATAAGATATAGCGATAAACAAGCTTGCAGTGCATAACTTAATGTTACATAAGTATTTCGGTATCTTTTTTCATTGGGTTTTTCTTCAATATTAAGTCGGAAACTTCTTAATGCTTCATATAAAAAGCTTAATAGAAACATTCCTATTGCCGCTAATATCACGGTGAAAGGACCCTGAACATGAAGCGACTGAAAACCTAAACAGTAACTAAACTGGTTAAAACCCGTTGTAAAGATTGCTGGAAGTCATACTTATAATCCCAATTAAAAGATGTCTAATTAGTCAGTATATTCATATTTTGTTTTAAAAGTCATTTCAAACCTTCATTGGACAATTACTTCCGCCATGACTAGTGTGTTCCATTATTCTTATTTCGTTTAATGTTCGTATTTTTGCTCTGAAGTTGTACAGGTACTCAAATATAGGCACAGCTGTTTTCGGGTATCTGCTACGAGATATTGTCATGAACAAAACTGTTGCAGAGTTGGTATTAGCCACACATTACAAAGAAAATATTAAGGACGACTTCGTTTTCTATCTGATATCTTTGTAGTTTCATCTATGATATACCTTTTCTTCCTTTTATAAATTTCATTCGTAAATAATACAGAGTGTGCCTAATGTCATTAGCTATTAGTAACTTTAAACGTAATCCGTTTTCTTACCCATCCAGCATATTCACCCCAAAGAGAACGAAAATAAGTGGATATTTTTTTATACCCATTTTGATTTAAACTCACATTTCGTGGCCATATTTTGTAATCTCTAACAGCCAATTGTAGGACATGAGTATCTACTGGGATAGATTCAAACTTATTTAAACTCATCAAGCACTATTTAATGTTAATATTAGTTATGTTCAAATCAATCTTACCACACAGTCGGCAACTTTGGGGCCCACTCCGGGCAATAAACAAAGCTCGTCACGGCAAGCCTCATAACTGAGAGAAGATAAATTCTCGAGAAAGCCTTTGTTCTTGGAGAGATACAGAACAGATTTGTGAATAAATTTCGCTCGATAACCAAAACCCAAATTTCTTAATTCACGTTCCAATTCAGATATCGATGCTAATTTTGATAGAGAAGGAAAACTGTAGAAATCATGTCCAAACCAGTAGCCTAGCCAAGTACCATAGCTCGAACAGAGCTTTTGTAGCATTTGAGAGATACGAGGAATATTGTTATTAGAAGAGCAAATAAACGATATTAGATTTTCCCAGGGATCCTGTTTCAATATTCTTACACCGTAAAGATTTTTACAATGTTGCGCGAAAGTGGGATCCTTTTCCTCCCATAATTGAAACAGATTTCTCGTGTCAACATCAACATTTAAATACCTGAAAAGCAATTTCCGAGATTTTGATTCATTCGGGACTTCATTTTCGGGATACTTAAAGCAGTATTCCACAACATCTGTTTCATGCTTTTGTTTCAAAAGCACTACACAGGACCATAAGGATGCCGCGTAAATCTTCTCTTTTTCGTCTACACATACCCAACGGAATGCTTGTCCGTTTGTGAGTGTGACAGAAATGTTAACTGGTTTGTTAGCATCATTACATCAATACTAACTTACGTTCTTCTGGTACTAATGGTATCTTTTTCCACATATTACAATAGGCAGTACGTGAAGTACATGAAAAATCAAACTTGAGACGAACTTGATTGGCGTGCTTATATTAGTAACCAAACCGGTAGTAGGCTAATAAGAACTGCTCATCGGAAAAGATAGCGTGTGGGTAACCTTCTCAAATACAGCAATGTATGAACTATTATCAGGTTTAAGAATTCACTGGTTGATAGACATTTGTGGCAAAATTATTATTTCTCCAAGAGCCGTTCGAAAATAAAAATATATCAATACGAACTATTCAATTAAAACTTGATACTAATGAATATAGCATTTGTTTGTTTCCATTACTAACGATAAAGTCCTATCTGTTTACAGACAATAATCCTTTGGGAATTAATAACAAACCAAGAAAAACGGAAACAATTAAATGGGCCATTAGAGCACCGTTCTAAGAAATTATGTGGTAACGGACAAGTTCTACAATATAAATGATCAGCTAGTTAGACAACGTTCAATTTTCGTAAACATATTACATTTTATTCATTCTTAGACTTTGTTGAGCGTCTTTCAGCGAACCGTAATTGGTTGTACATATAGGGATTTTGAAACCGATACTTCATGAATTGTCGTTGGGTCTCTGACACATCCAACTCTTCGGAACGAATAACAGAACCAATAGACATGAAGAAACCGAAAGTAGCCGCAGACGAGAAGATGTAGCGACCCATGGTACGAACGAAACCATGAGGACCAGGTCCATAACGGAGTACGGCCAAAGTACCGAAAACTAAACCAATACCCATACCAGCGGTAGAACCCATTAGGGCACCCATTTTAACTATTTTGTTAGTAAAAGCCTGGCGGTAATTTTGAATACAAGGAATTGAAGTCATTAAGTTATCATTTTTTTTCAAGGTAATCAGTTTAAATGAATCTCTGACAACAAATACTTCCAAGTTTTGCAAATAACATACAGCGGTCCCAAGTGGAAGGTTGTACCATAGCCATTTTGATGATTCTTTTTTTCGAGAAGAACTACTTTGATGTTAATTCTTGCCGAGAAAAGATGTTCGTTGGATGCGCGTTGTGGAGCAAAAAAATAGAAAGGACCTTGCCGGCAAAACAAAATGGATAATAACGTCGTGCTTTTCATAAACTCAGGATACTAATACAACCAAACGAGCTACGTTTTACTTGGTGCACATAAACAAGCCATATCTCAATGTCCGTTTTCATTTTCTGAAAACATCATAATTTAAATTTCACCAGTTCCCGAATCTACAGTTTCTTGTTAAAATGCCCCACCTTCACCACCGTTCTAAGTCTTTAAAGCTCACCATTGACCATATACGCAAGGGAACAACCGACATAGTTATTGTTTTGTGGAATAAAAGGAAAGTATTAACAACCAGCAAACGTAATGGAGGGCTGTATAAGCATAGACGAAAAATCATTTTGAGGAAAACAAACCGACATAAAAAACATAGTAACTTTTAAGAGCGACGTAACCTTAGAGCACCGCTCCGAAACCAAACGTAGTCTTAATAGGACGCACATAGTAATCCAGCAAGTTGTTTTGAACAATCTCCTCTTCGCCAATGGGAACTCCACGCATTTCAATACGAAGGACTGTGTAATCACTGCCTTGGTCGAAGACCATTTGCAATTGAGCGTAATGACCAGTAGGCCAGCTGCTGAGGCGCCATTTTTGAACAATTTTTTTAGCAGGCAACATCTCAACAAAGTGACCAACGACGTTGCCATTGAACAGAGAGAAAGCACCACCTGGACGAGCCTCAATCTGAGGAGGTGCACGCGACCAAGCGGCAACACGAGGAGGATCAATGAAAGTCATGTACAGCATGTCAGCAGGGGCATCAAAGTTATAATTTTCAGAAATAGTAGCGGTGTTTACGACCGAGTTGCTCCCAGAAGAGGACGAAGAGACAGGCTTGTTCAGAGCGCTTTTAGCATTGCTTTTAACGGCACTGTGAACAGGAAGACCCCGTGCAGCATCACCGTTATGTTCTTCCGTGGGCAAGTATACATCAGCACCATGCTCATCAATAAGAACCTTAGAAAACCCAGCAAAAAGCTTGCGAATCACAGGAAGTAATTCCTTACGTACAAACTCCTTGACGGGTTCCAGCTCCTTTGAAGCGTTGTACAAATCAATCTCAAAAGCGTAATCATTTTCACCCAAATCGTACGAGACTTCAGGACAGGTAATGGAACCACTTGCCTCAGTGCCATTGACCGTACCTGAATAAGCCATTTGGATCTTCAAGTCAAAAATGGTAATGACCTTGCGTTTACGCATAGCGACATCAACGTCGCCCTCGCAACTAATCAGCCGAGTAACCTTTGCATGGTCATCCCCACGGGAAACAGAAAGCTTGGGCAATTCCGTTTTGAAATAATCCTTACTCCAAGAACTGCAGTCCTTGCTGGTCCAATGCCTAAAGACGTGTTAATTCCTTGTTTTTCAGAGAATGTTCAGCAAGAGGAGGGGAGCACACAGAACGGCTTTTTTATCGGGGAGGGAACAAGTATAAGATACAGGATCTAGAGCATTCCACAAGTAATAATTCGTCAGGCTGTAGAGCAAATCTCCAATGTTTTCACAGTCAAGTTAGCATGTTCCTTTTATGCTCGTATTGCTGACTAGACCACAAAACGAACGCACTAGTTCAACGTTCATTTTTCATTCAGGTACTCCTCGTCTGCTCACCAAACGCGTGGACATTTGATTACATACCAATTGTTAGGATTCACCGAAGTAGCAGACATGTTTAAAATCTCCTAGACAACGAATAACTACGAAGGTCACGATGTTTAGTATTTCAACAGCGCGCGAGGGCGTGGTGGCTTTATATACAGCAAGGTTGCGCAAGAGGCATCGAACAGCAAGGAATCTTCGAGAGCAGCGTGTTCGACAAACCACCACACCAAAAAATGGGGGTAGCGGGGGTCTTGTGGAGGAACCGACATTGGCAGCAGAAGAATATAGTAAAATCATTACCGCGGCTCTGCAAACGTTTCTACAAGTCCATCTTGAGATTTATGTTTGCGAGAACAATTCAGAATTATCAACGAGATGGTCAGCTACAGAGAGATTTCAATACTCAGGATTATAAAATTCGTGCAATCCCTATAAACCCGTATGTTGTATATAGTACTTAAAGACAAAATGAATGACGATCCAAAAAGAAACTTAAAATGAAATACTTTTGTATACGTTAATTCCAGATTGGGCGGTGGAAATAACGACACCAGGAATCTGGCGATGCCAGTGCAGTTCTTTGATGTGCTGCTGGCCCATATGAACAAACATAAGTTGAGGAGGCAATGCGCCCATACCCTCTGAAGTGCGAACTTGCTGCTCTTCCACATCCAGTTCGACAGACAAATCCCACATGGATACCTGGTCGTCAGCACCGGCAACAGCAATGACTGATTCCTCATTGGGGTGCCACTCAATAGACGTGATGGGGGCCTTATGCCATTTGAAAGAAGCAACGGGAGTAGCAGCCGAGGTAGATTGCTTGAGTTGGCGCAAATCCCAAACGCACCACATTCCATCGTCGGCTCCGGTAGCCAAAAGATAAGGTACTTTAGTATTCCAACTCAGCACATTGATATCAACGCCAGGATGAGCATTGACCGTAAGTGCAGGTGTATGGTTTTTGTTGCGAATATCCCAGATACGGAAAGTACCATCACTGCTGCAGCTGGCAAACACTGTGCGTTCCGTTGGAGACCACTGAATGTCCTCCACGGAGGAAGCATGACCCTGGAAAGGCTTGTTGTCAGTCACCCAATGACCACTAGCGTCACGCTTTGTCAAATATATCTCGCCCTTATTGTCTCCCGAAAGCAGCATGGACTCAAACGGAGACCAGTCCAAAGCATAGCCTTCAGTGGAGTGATTGTTCACTGTGTACACAGGATCATTTGCACCTGGAGGAATAAGCATACCGACTTGCTCCATAGAACGGAGCTGAGGAGCAACGTTCCAAATATGAACCTTTCCAGTTTCATGGAAGGAAGCAATAAGTGATTCGTTTGTGGAAGGCTTGGCGGCACAGACACGGTTGCAGGAGCCCTCGACGGGCAGGGAACGGAACTCAAGCAGTGGATCTTCTTCAATATCAGAATCATCAGAAGCATCACTATCGTCATCATCGTGCTGTGTTTTGTACAACTGACTAAGCTTCATGACTGTTATTTCGTTGTCCTTTGTCTTTTCTGCCTGGGAACCGCCCACAAGGTACATGCGATGAGGCCATGAACGGCGTTCCTCGCCGAATTCATCGGGAATCACATCAATGCTAAGGAAAGGCCATCTAACTTGAATGTTGTGAAGCATTTCGTATGCACTCTGGTCGACGACCAGATTTTCATTTTCTTTTATTTCTCCACCAGGCAGCCAAACCTCCTGTTGCTCCTCAGGAATAATGTCTTCTTGGCCGTGCTCCTCCTCATCCGCTCCGTCAGCTTCCATATATTCCTCCTCTTCACTTTCAACTTCATCATCCCAAGCATCCTCAAACTCGCCCATATCGGCATCAACAGCGTCCTCTGAAGAATGATTGGCGCTAGGGCCATTCTTTCTTGAAGTTTCATAATCCTCCTCTACTGCACGTTTCGACATCGCTAAATTGACCAATGCAAGCCGAAAGGCCGGAGACGGATTTTGTGTATGGAAAAGGTCTGTGACCTTCTCTCTTGGTGTACAGTTTTCAGTTTTAATTAAGCTTTTTCATAACCGAGTGCTTAAAACAATTGTCATGACGTATGTAGCAGTCATACCCTACCCTACAAAAAGAAATAGTATATATAGACGTTGAATACGAGCTAGTTCTTCACAGTCATCGCCTCTGCATTTTTTCTCGTTAGGTGTATCAATATTTCCTACCGGTTGACGTGGGGAGCGTAGAAAGAGCTTTGACGGGCGGAATGGGCATCCATTTCGGATTTGTGTTATGAAGATTGGAAATCATTTTGCCCACATCTATTTGTCCATAGTGTTTGTCTTTAGCATAAAATGAATTGTTTGTTTTCTTAATTTGTGATTTTTACTTCATCTGGTAGCGTCGTTTGAAGCGGTTTACACGACTTTCCTCTGCGTAGATTGCCTTGGCTAGTCCTGTACGAGGGTTGTAGAGCGGTTGGTTTGTTACGTCCTTGGTTGATGCAATACTTCCTCTAGGAAACGTGGAATTGAACGTGAACGAAGCTCCGTTAGCAAGGACAACGGATTGTCGAAAAATCATTGGAACTGAAACACGTTTGACTGCCAGGCGACAGAGGGAGACTCTCATAGTTGAGACAGTGACTGGGAGAGGGATAGAGTACTGAATAACGGGTTTCGTCCAAGGTCACGGACACAACCATAAAAAAAAGCTACAAACGCAAGCAAGTAACACAGATGCCATGTAATAACTGAGTCCCATAAAACAAACCATATTTCCAAAAACCAAAAAAAAAAACATTACAATACCCACGCAACACTTACTTTTTTAGGATGTCCAAGAATTACCCAATATTAACTACTTAAACAAGGAGCAACAGCTTCACAGCAGCAGCCTAGTTCTCGGCAAGAACAGCCAAGAACTTCTCACCGGCGGCCTTAGAAGTCTTAGCAGTGTTGATCTTAACGTTAGCCTTGTAAGCCTTGGCATAGGGGTTAAGACGAGCCATGATAGCCTTGTTCTTAAGAGGGTTCTTCTTAAGAACGTGAGAACGCTTAACACGGGCAGGGCCAGCGGCCTTGATGCTGCTTTGGATCTCGTCAGAGTTGATGAGACGAGTAACGTCAGCGTTAGCCATGATGTTAGTAGGGAGGAAGTAGTTCTTCTTCAACTCAGAAGCCTCGGTAGCACTGCCAAAGAGGGCATCAAGGAGGCCGAAAGCGGACTTGGTCCACATGACGAAGCGGCCCAAATGTCCACCGGGAGCCAATTGAAGGAGATTGAGGCGACGAACATTGACGAGCTCGACACCGGGAATGTTGCGGAAGGCCTTGGTGATACCAGCATCCTCGTTGTAAACAACAAGGGGACCACGACGTTGAACGTAACGGCGGTTACGCATCTTACCCTTTCCAGCACGGAGCTTGCGAGAGTTGGCAACCTTAGCGACGTCACGGTAAGCCTTAACAGCCTTGAGAACAGCAACAGCCTCCTTGGTCTTCTTGATAGACTCGACCTCATCGGCAAGAACCAAGGGAACCTCAGCGATCTCCTCAACGCGGTGACCACGAGCAAGAAGAAGAGAAGGAACACCGGAAGCAGCAACGGCAGAAGCAATAGCATAACGCTTTTGGTTCTGGTTGACCTTCACATGCCACTTACGCCAGGTCTTGGTAGGAGCGAACATGCGACCGCTACGACACATGTTACCAAAGGCAGCTTGACCGGAACGGTGAGTACCACCACCACCGACACGGGGAATACGAGCTACAGCACGACCAGTACCCCAGGACTCAGCAGAGGTTTGATGGCCAGCCTTCTCGGAAACGGCGTAAGCTTGACGCTTGTTCTTGGCGACGGCAGTGTGAACAGAGCGGACCACATCAGGGCGGATGGGAGCCTTGAACACGAAGGGAAGAGCCAAGGCGTCCGTGGACACAGCGCCTTGGGCAGTGTAGACATTCACGGTGGGACGAGCAGCTGCCATTTGGTCGTTTGGTTTTGGTTATGGTTGTCCGAAGGCTTTACGGTTTGTTGGTGATGGAGCAGTCACAGTTTTAGGGTAGGGTTAAAAACATGAAAGTAGCTACTGATATTCAAGTCACGTGTAAATAAGGTATGTACACGTGTTTATTAAGCTATGCTAACTCCTCTAGCAAGTACTGCACGGTAAAACGAATGAATGAGGGAATTGTTAAACGTAATTCTTAGGGTTACAGCTAGCGAGTAATTAGAATTTGAAGCTCCGAATTTGCGTATCAATTCGTCCACCGCGGTAGCTGCCTCTCTTTTTTTTGTTTTTCTCTTGACGGAAACCCTTACCACGAGTAACAATAAGATCCTTGTAAGCCTTGGCACCATAACCATCCTCGGGACCATTGTAACTGTTGTCTTTCAGTTTGTCAGAAGCAAAGCCCCAACGAGAAGCGTCTCCGACACGAGAGAAAGGACGCTTGCTCTGACTGCCAGAATCTGAAGACACGCTAGTAGAGTCGTCGCGCTTACGCTTCAATTCATTATCGGCAGACTCGGAGGAAGCACTTTTGGAAGCATCATCACTGGCTGAAGAGCTAGACGATGACTCGGACTCAGAATCAGAATCCGAATCCGACGAACTAGAGGAGCTAGAGGAAGAGCTGAAGAAGATTCAGACTCGGAGTCAGAGTCTGACGATGAAGACGATGATGACTCTGACTCGGATTCCGAAGAGCTAGAAGAAGACTCGGATTCAGAATCCGAAGAGCTAGAAGAAGACTCTGACTCGGAGTCCGAAGAACTTGACGAAGACTCGGATTCAGAATCCGAGTCTGATGAGCTAGAGGAGCTCGAAGACGAATCCGAGTCCGATTCTGACTCGGACTCTGAAGAGCTAGAGGAGCTCGAGGAGGACGATGATGAGTCGGATTCGGATTCTGACTCGGACTCGGACTCAGACTCAGACGACGAGGAAGAGGAAGATGACTCTGAGCTAGAACTAGAGGAAGACGATTCCGAATCGGATTCGGAAGAGCTGGACTCAGACGAGCTAGATTCAGATTTGGGTGCAGACTTGGCCTCAGTCTTTGTCTCGGTTTCTGCCTCAGATTCCGAGTCAGAAGAGCTAGACGAAGAATCAGAATCTGACTCCGATTCTGAAGAGCTAGACGAGCTAGATGAGGATTCCGAGTCGGAAGACTCTGAGTCAGACGAGCTAGATGAGGACTCGGACTCGGATTCCGAAGAACTCGAAGATGACGACTCAGAATCCGACTCAGAGCTGCTATCGGATTCTTCCTTCTTAGATTCTTCAGCTTTAGACTTCAAACTGTTTTGTAAAATGTTCTCGAGTTTCACTTCGATCTCGACTTTACTCAAGTCGATGCCACATTCCTTTTCAAGCGATTTAGCTGTTTTTTTTAAACCATTTTGTTCCAAAAAATCCTTCACAAGTTTCAGGGCAGTCGGTTCCGCCATCGTTGAAATTACTCACCAGTTGGCACTGGGTTGGCGAAGGTTCAGAGAGAATGTCGAAAAGAAAAAAAAAGAATAGATGCATTGAGACTCGAACCCGTAACAAAAAGTGGTTGGCAGATTAACATACAGAAAAACAAAGGATCAAACATAAAATAACTATATTCCTAATAAATTAAGCTGTTTCGACAAACGCTCTGTACAGCTTGCTCCTTTTTTCTTTATCTAAGTTTTGACTTACTTAACCATGGACACCCTCTCCTCATAAGGATTGTATTTCATTTTCGTTTTATTTGCCAGCTACTCAGTAGTAACCTTACACACATTACAAATTAAGGATATTGATCAAATATAAAATTATATTTGATTTATTTAAAGCTGTGTTTTTTGAGATGGGAATAAAGAAAACGGTATCATACCGGAGATTTTTTAAGGAGTACAGCGCAAAGAATACTCAGAGAGGGGAAGGTGTACCATTTTGATAAGAAGCGAGACGAACGAGGTTACGCAAAAGCATGGCGATCGTAACTTTTCCAATACTAGGAACATAAATACCAGCATGTTGCTTAACAGTGACAGAGTCAAAGTTCTTATCACTTGAGAAGCAAATGCAGGTAGCACCGTCACGAATGAGTTCCGAAGGAAATTTGTAGTTAGCAGAAGGCACACCGCAGATAATAACGTCGGATTGAGGAGCGACATCCTCTAATTTCAGGTCGACATCAGTAACCTCGTGCTTTCTCTTGCGAATACCGGCACCACGGGTGAAGAGCTGGATACCCTTGATATCAACAGAGTAGACCTTAGCACCATCATTAGCCAACAAGGCAGCGAGAGGACGGCCGACAATTTCACTACGGTTCACCACTGTGATTGTCTTTCCGTACAAACGGTTACCGTAGTTAATAATCTTGTTGTAGACTCCCAAAAACTCAAGAATTTTTACTATTGCGAGGGGAGTGCAAGGGAGAATAGACTTCATGGTCTGTTCATCGTCCAAAAAGCGAATGTTGTGATACATGTTCATCACATACTGATGACACAAGCCCTCCACATCCTTCGATGGAGAAACCACTTGCTGAAGGTATTGATCTTGACGGTTGCCAAAAACGGGGAAGTAGACCATAATTCCATTGACACCACGGTCCAAATTCGCGTCCACAATGGCATCTTCAAGGTCGTCTTTGTCGACCTCACGGAGCTCAAAATCGAAACCCACTTCGGTAACTGTTTTACCAGTCCACTCCGCATACATACGAGCCGCAGGATCCTTGTTGGCAAGGAAGCCAACAAGCTTCAGAGGTTTCTCAAACGTCGAAGAAACTTTCTTCAGCTCTGTTATGAAAGGCTCGGCAACCTTACTGGCAAAGACAACTTTGCAGTAATGAGAGGGCTGAGCTTCTGAAGATGCCATAATGAATGATGAAATAGGGCGACGTGCTATAAAGCTGACTTTTTGTGGTATGGAATAGAGAAAGGTGAAACAACCAGTGAAAAAAATTTATACTTTTCAGAAAATTAAAGTTTTGCGGAGGCAAACCTTATTTGTTGTGTAGCTCTTAAATGGTCGGATAAAACAACAAAATGTGCCACTGAGAAGTCGACTGTGTATTGATTGAAAAGTGTTTGTGTGAAGGTTTGGGGGATGAAGTTTGCGTGTGTAGGTGTTTCTAGCTAGTTCTAGTGTGTTTTGAGTTTCACATGGTTTTAACTGCTCCTCGCTTGTAAAACGTTGATAAAAATAGCTTTTGGGTTTACACAAACGTGTCAAGGTTAAATATCTCTAGGATAGTATTCCATTATTGTTTCGTTGCTCGTAAGAATCCTGTTCCTCTGTTCTTGTAAGTTGGGATTCAACAACGAAATCATTTTACAAGTCTACAAATATCCAGTTTAAGCTTTCATTTCCGTTTCGGCACTTTATAAAAGTGGAATATTGATAGAATAACGGATCCAATATTTTTTTCAGAATCAATTAACTAAAGCAATTTACTTATAAACAATATTGCTGAAAATTAGTGTTTCTGTCTTATGTTTTATTAAAGGGACAAGTACTAGTATTTTGCCGTAGAAAAGCTTCACCGGTCCCTATTAAACTCCAAGAGACTAGTATAAGTGGTTTTAATATTTATTGCAATCGTTAAGTTTTAATTACCTCTCCTTTAGCAATGATACAAAAGATGACATCGGTATTGAGTATGCTTTTCTCCTCGGCACACACACAGTAATATACTTTCATATTGCTAACTGAGATAAACAGTTATTTAAGACGATAGCGCTACAATAGTAATGTCAATCTCTATTCAATAATAATACGATAGCGAATGCGATAACGGTCAGTATTGTTAAGCTCTTATTCTATTACTAATGTTAAATTGCTGTAGAATTGAAGGAAAATAGCTCGCTTAAGAAGAAATCCCTGTTGCTTTAAATGAATTCGTTCTCTATTGGAAGATTGATACAACAACAAAATAACCCAAGTTAAAAGATAATAATATGTTTTCCCCTATTAAAATAGTCAATATGGCAATCAATAAACCTAGCAATTTATATTCCACGGAATAGTAATGTTGGAAAAAATCATTGCACTATAGTTACGCTAACCGATCATGAGGCTCGGGTTTTGGGCTCGTGTATCGAAAATAAACAAAGAAACTAGTGCTTAGCTAAAATAGATAACAAGTGGTTACAAAAACAATCTTTTAAAAACATAAACCTTCGGGGAACGCGATTTTTAACTATAAACTGAAGACAATGAGTTAATGTGATTAAGCAGGTTTTAAGTTATTGACCGCTGCAATTTCATGGTACAAATGAAAACGTCTTTAGTTTTACGAATATGATTTAATGGTTTTTACTTGGTTTATGGAGTTAAAAACCGAATTATCCTCTAAAGTTCATTGTTGCTACTAAAAACAGCTACATGCATAATCACATTGGAAAGTATTCTAGTAGCTTATTCATCTTAGATGAGGTATTGAGATACACTATACAGAAAAATGAAATGCGGAAATATCCTTAAAGCAATATTTTATCTTAACTTTAAGTGCATGGCTGTTGAGCGAAGTTCAGTATAAAGACTAATTTGGGGTTTACTCTATGGTAGGCATCCTGAGCCAAATTATAGCGTCTAAAGCACTAATGTAAATACTGTAAGGTGTACACAATTGCATAGCTACATCCGGCTTTTCAAGTAGCCTGGTTACTTTGAATTAATCTCAAGAGGAAGTTAATCTTATATCTAACACATACAGAGGCAACCTTGGAGTGGTTTAAACAGCTTAGCTTCTTTAAGCTTTCCAGTTGGTGTCTCCAAGTCGTACCTTGAATAAAGATAATCCTTAATCAAAGTTTAATTTACACAGTAAACAACTTCAACATAAGATTTGTCTTTTGCAATAAACATAATGACTTAAATTAATTCCGTAAAACCCCTATATCAAGTGAACTAGGATGCGGAAGAAACATTTACCGCTGAATGCCGAGCGAGGAAGTGGTAATGTATACAGCTTTTGGCGATATGAACAGCACAGTACAAAAGCTGGCTATTTAACAAGTGAAAACCGGTTTTTTAGTTAACGGCATTATGTTGTAACGTAAATAGTATCTCCCGCTTTTACTTTCGAAATGCTTCCAATGTAGTGGAGTAAATTGGTATACTGGCCTGTCCAGAAATTATCAATTGTATCTGTGAGCATTAAAATTCAACATACATGAACAACACATAACGTCAGCGCATTTTCGTGTTTCTTGTTTTCGAGAAAACATGTTGTGTTCTTAACCCTCTGTAAGCTCAGGAAACACAACTTCGTTACGACACTCAGGCGTTGTATCGTTCAAGTATGCGACTTTCTACCGAGTCGAGAAGACACTTGTGATCAATGATGTGAATGCTCTCCAGTTCCGAAAGCATCATTTTTTTAGGATCTTGACCAGGTTGAAGTATTTGACCTACTGCCGGATTGGCCGGTTCAGAAGCCGCTAAATAATGAGTAAAGGTCCAAGGTGCGTATGTGACATACCGTTATCGCTGCCGAGGAGAAGTGAATAAACAGATTTAAGGCCAAACAAATTAATGAAATACCACGAAATTGAAGAAACCCACTGGACAGGAAGATCAGTGGTAGCAACGCCAGATTGAAATATCGACTTAAAACGAATAGTGAGGGGGAATGGAAGTTTTACTAGCAAATAGATTAGCCTGAGCACAAGCATGAACCACATACATAAAATGAAGCCAGCAAAAAACTCGCTAATCCAAGTCATGATAATTGTCTGTGGAACAATCATCATCATATTGCCCTTCATAGACTCAACAATCCCCTCCAGAGCAGATTCATCGGTTAAGAAGTTCACCGGCTTTCCGGCAGAAGCAGGGTCTTTCAAGTACTCATCAGAACGGAGAACATTGTTGAAGAAAGCCTTCCGTTGCTCGAGTGCATCAGGCAACAAATTGTTTGCATTGCCTCGCAAATTAGCGGCACGTAGGATGATACGTCTGCAGTTGTTAACGGACATTCGTCCAATATCACATGTCGCACATACTGTTCACGAAGAGTTTTAGCGTCTAAAGCCTTTGGTTTTGATCGTAAAAGAATTGTAAGATTATGTCTTAAAAGACCAATAAGGATCATAATAACAAAAATGGGAATCAAAACCCATGTTCGAAGTACTGAGATGTCAATACCGAGCACACAGAATCTCAGCTATATGTTTTACCTGGGTCAAGCAACAGATCTTGCATTTTCAAATCTTGCTCTTGACGTACAACTGCTGACTATGTACACCAGAGTTCACGTTTGTAACTAAGGCAGTGCGGTGTACCTCGTAATATAAAATACTGTATGCTAATGCACCACTATGCATTGTGTTCCTTTTTCTTAAAATTAGCGAAATGCACAGTGGTACATTCGACTACTGTGTATCTCCTTAAACACATTAACGCTCTCGACGATATTCCAACGTGCTTCTTTAAAGTTTCTTAAAGCACGGTAAACACTTTAACGATGCGTTTCGCTTCAGTTCGCTTGTGTTCGCTTCCTAAACATAAGCAAGCGTACGAAACTGTAACGTAGTACTTCGTAATTCAGTATTGTATTTAGCATTTTTCAGTATACATCCGTAAACAATTTTAGTGTTGTATCCTTGCAGTTTATTAAAAACTTTACCGTGTATTAGTGCGCCTTAACGCGACTTCACAAACCGTTTTCATTAAATCTAGCCTCAAACGCGCATAAAGATTCTAAAAGAGAAGCTCTTGTTTTCGCTTCGCTAGCAGCTATATATGCAAAAACAAGCCATTACCATCACAGGCTTCCTAAGCTTTCAGCACGTTTTGCTGAGCGAATATCCTAGTTTAGGCTTTAGGGTAGGGTATGTGACTGGGAAGTTTGTTTCCGTATAACAAACTCGGCCGTACCGTAGAAGTTCCCTTGAGACAATTTCTGCGAAGTTTCCGGCTTGCTTAAATCGATTTTGTTCCACCCTTAATAATGAAGTACCTCGCTGCTTATCTTCTTCTTACTGTCGGCGGTAAGGCCGCCCCTGCTGCTGCCGACGTCGAGGCTGTCCTCTCTGCTGTTGGTATCGAGTCTGAGACTGACCGCGTTGAGTCTCTTATCAGCGAGCTCAAGGGCAAGGACTTGGAGGCACTCATTGCTGAGGGAGCCGAGAAGCTCGCTACTGTTCCTTCTGGTGGTGCTGCCCCTGCTGCTGCCGCCGCTGCTGGTGCTGCTCCTGCCGCCGAAGAGGCTAAGGAGGAGGCCAAGAAGGAAGAGGAGGAGGAGTCTGATGAAGACGTAAGTGTTTGCATTCGTGTTCCTTTCTGTATACTAACATGTTGTAGATGGGCTTCGGCTTGTTCGACTAAGCTAGTCATTTGTCTTCGTAGCAACAAATCAAAACCATTTTTTAAAGTATGATGCTCGTGTGTGTGTGTGTGAGTGAACGATATCTGTAGTGTTCCCGCAATTGCTTGTAGATTCGTATAACCGTTAACATTTACTTCTCTGTTAGGATGTTTTCAGGTTGAGGACCACAACACTGTCAATTAACTTTTTTTGCTTCGGAACAAGGAACCCACCTACCTGAGTTCCAGTTTTTCAGACGTCAAATTGTCAAGCAAGTGTATATACGCTAAGACAGAAATTAAACCCCAGAGTAGAAACCCCAAGACTTAAACAAAATACTACCAATGAACAATGCACTCGACTACTAACCCGCTTACTCACAACCATCCTCCGCACCATCACATAAGGGTTCATTTCCCAGAAACGTGTTCCATTGGAATTAGTCATCTAGGTGGAGCGATCCACCAAATAAGAGTATTGAGAAACGAGAGTTGTTGGCCGCCGACGATTTAGAAAGAAAGTATCGCTAATGAAATTCGCATCGGCGACCTTAGTGAACTTTAAACAATCTATGTAGCATAAAATAGCGAACCGGCACTTTGCCTGCGGCAAAATGCTGCCGTCCAAAAAGATAGTTTGAACAAAAAGGCGCGGGATAAGGAAAAGAACAAGGAACAAGAAGGCAACGTATAGGATATTAGGATCCAGCGCAGTCAATAAGGTCGCCCTCCAGCTCACAAGCTCAAAACTCCTGAGCCATTTAGTTCTCCTTCTCGTGGCGAGTAGAAGTACGTTGGAGGGCAACAACAAGATCCTCGATGCTACGAGGATCCTTGGCAGGATGAGCGGGCTTGCCATTCATCAAGCGGTCAAAGGAGGCGGACTCGGAAAGAATGTAGTAGAAACCGGCCATGATGCAGAAGATACCGAAAGAGTACATCCAGATACGGATAACGGCAACAATGGAGGTTTGGTGACCACCCTTGAACCAACCGAAAATACAGAAGATAGTAGAAAGAATATCGACGATCAAGACAGCACCAGACAATTGCCAAGAAGGAAGAGAAGACCAGAAGGGACCGTTGCAACGGGTAATGAAAATCAACCAGTTCTCAGTAAGGGAGATTTCCAAGAACAAGACCTCGTCTTGAACACCAAAGTGTTGAACGATACCACGGTTTTGACCTTGAGCAATCATAGTAGTGTTGGTAATCCAAGTACCGACGGCCAAAACAATACCAACGACGGTGGAAAGACCCCACAGACGGGGAAGGTTCCACTTGACGGGCTTCATAGAGTAAGGGGCGTTGTCGTAAGCAATGGCCAAGGTAGCAACATCAGCGAAAATGGCAATGAAGACAATAAGTTCCAAGTTAAGAAGACGGTTTTGAATGATAATCCAGAGACCCAAGAAGATTTCCAAGTGAAGAGAAAGAGCAATACGGTAAACAACGTAAGAGTACATACGATGGAAAATTTGACGAGAAGTCTTCAAAGCATCAATAATGGCGGAAAGACCAGGAGCAAGGAAGACAATATCGGCAGCAGAACGAGCAGCATCAGTAGCACCTTCGACAGCAATACCAGTATCGGCCTTCTTCAAGGAAGGAGCATCGTTAACACCATCACCAGTCATAGCAACCAAGTAACCACGTTGTTGAAGAATATCGACGACAGCATACTTATGTTGAGGGAACACCTCACCGAAACCATCAGCAGCCTCAACGAAATCGTAAACTTCAGAACCAGGCATGTCACCACCACCAGTAAGACCAAGACGTTCAGCGTTGTAAATGTTAGAACCCATTCCCAATTGACGAGCAGTTTCCTTAGCAATATCGACAGCATCACCAGTAAGCATCTTAACACGGAGACCCAAGTGCATAGCTTCGTTGATAGTCTTAGCAGTATCGTGACGAGGGGGATCAGAACAGGGCATAATACCGAGAATCTCCCAGTGTTGACCATCAAACTTGCGAGCGACACCAAGGGAACGGTAACCACGGGAAGCAAGATCACCGACCTTGTCCTTGTAAGCAGTAAGAACCTCTTCGGGAATAGGATGGTCCTCCTCAACAGTCTTCAAAACCCAGAGAGGAGCACCCTTGACACAAATGCAGCGACGGCCATCGGGGCCTTCAACGTAAGCAGTAACCTTCTTGGAGACGGGGTCGAAGGGTTGGAATTGGATGATCTTGTACTTGGAAAGCATGCTCTTGGGACCGGGGTAGTTCTTCAAAGCCTTAAGGAAAGCCTTGTCAATGGCATCCAAACCCTTGCGCTTACGGGAAGCGGCCAAACAGGCAGTCAAAACCAATTCATCACCAGAAACACCAGAAACAGTGAAAGGCTCACCCAAAGAAAGCTTGTTCTTGGTCAAAGTACCAGTCTTGTCAGAGCAAAGAACCTCGACACCAGCAAGAGACTCAATAGCGGAAAGCTTTTGGACAATGGCCTTCTTCTCAGCCAAGTAAGCAGCACCGACAGCCATAGTGGTGGTAACGACAGCGGGAAGACCGACGGGAACACCAATAATAGTAATAGCCAAAGTGTATTCCAAAATCTTGACAATACCAACGGAACGGTAGAAAGCAGCAGTGTAGATACAGAAAAGAGTGAACAGCACGAGAACCAAAAGAACAGTACCAATACCGTTCAACACTTCAGTGAAATGACCAGTGCCACCGGCGGCAGCATTGACCAAAGAGGCAGCGCGACCGACGAAGGTAGAGTCACCAGTAGCAGTAACAACCATGAAACCCTCACCACGCTTGACACCAGAGGAGGCAAAGGTGGGGTCGTTGTAGTGCTTCTCGACAGCCAAGGACTCACCAGTAATGGCGGATTGGTCAATTTGGATCAAAGCATCGGGGGAAACAACGCGACCATCAGCGGGAATAATAACACCTTCTTCAAGACGAAGGATATCACCGGGAACAACCTCGTTGGCTTCGACGTCAACGAGTTGACCGTTACGAACGAGAGTAGCCTTAAGAGCAAGAGTCTTCTTCAGCTCATCGACAATAGAACCAGCTTGGTATTCTTGGACGAAACCGACAACAGCGTTAAGCAACAGAAGAGCACAAATGACACCAAAATCGACCCAATCTTGAAGACCAGCGGCCAAACAGGCGGCCATCTCCATAACGAATTGAATGGGACCAACGAAGAACATCATGAATTTGAGGAAGGGGTTCTCGACCTCTTCGTTCATTTGGTTAAGACCGTACTTCTTACGACGGGCTTCGACCTCAGAGGTAGAAAGACCCTGGTTGATGTCGGTCTGAAGAAGTTCCTCGGGGACAGGCTTGGCCTCACCAGCGGCGGGCGCATTGTCATCGTCTTCGGCTTCCTCTTGGATATCCTCAGAGAAAAGATCCTCGATCAGGGCATCAATGTCCTCATCAGGCTCCTCCTCCTTAGGAGGTGCAGAGTAAGCGGGTGCTTGGGGGACCTCCTCTTCTTGAGGAGGGTATTGTTGTTCATTATTAACGGGCTCGGCCATCTTGCAAAATGAAGGATGACGGTATTATCCAGTAACTTGCGATCACTGTGAAGTCTCTCTTTCTTCACGGAAACCGGTGTTTTCCACACGAAAGATGATCTCCTTTCCTACTCAAAGCAACTTGCAGTGAGACTACGGGGTATGTGCGTTCGATTAAAAGAGAGTTGGCTGCTATCAAGAAGCTTTTGCGGAGACCATAGTGCATTATTTATAGCAAGTGACTGCGGTTTGGGACGGCGCCTGGCGGAGGGAAAAATGTGCCTATTCGCTGAAAGCGTGACGTAGACGGAACGTGATTCGGTAGATAGTCGCGGGAAGGGTGAAGCAGCTGAAGATAAGCCGGCACGGGCGACGGAGGCGAACGGCACGTGCGGGAAGCTGTGCAAGACCGGACAAGTCAGGAGTCAATCGGAAGCGACCTGCTCGGCAGCTGACGAGCAAAAATCGAGAGGGAAATTGCAGGAAATGCAGCCAAAAAATCCAAACGAAATGCTGGGGGAACGCGTGCGGTCTGAAAACGATCTCCGCTCCTGCGTTCCATTGGCTTGCCACTACGGCATCGGTAAAGAGCCGTGTGTCGCCATCCCGCCTCCAGTTTAGCTCAGAGCCAATCAGCGTGCGCGCAGCAAACGAAAAATAAACATGAATTTTAGAGTCGCGACAAGCGAGTGATTGGCCGTCGATTCTACTCTAGAGCGGTCGGAGTCCCCACGTCATCCATGGTCGGCCAGTGCCCGGTCGACCCGACACGCTGGGCAGATAGCACAGTGTTGCGAGATCAGCGGAGGTGTAGCGAGGTGTGGCGAGGTTTAACGAGGCCAACGAGCGCATCACAAAGCTCGGCTACGGGGACTGGGCGAGACGGTGGAATGCCGGAGGCTGTTGGGTGGTGCAGTGAGGGTCAGCGATGAGCAGCATCGTTGGCTACGCAACCGGTCGGGCAGGAGAAGTGGTGGCAGCGGTGGTGCCGGTCGCTGGCTGGCTGGACTACGGTAGAGCTTTGTTCAGTGCATCCGTCCGTGGTGGAGCCATGGTGAGTAGCGATGGCCTGTTGTTAGTCGGCACGGACATTCTCCGGGGAGCGTGTGGTGTCGTCTGCTGCTGCTGCTGCTCCTCCAGTACACAGCGAAAGAAAGCTGGACAGTGGGACCTGCTTCTGGAGGAGATTCTGTCGGCACTGGCGTAGAGTTTGCCGATGAGAGAGTTCGTTGGCACGACGACGCTCGGCAACAGCATCGGGTGAAAAGTGCTGCAATTCGTTCTGCAGCTCGTGTTGCTCGAGAACAAACCGTCCGTGTTCCGAAACAAGATTCTCCTGGACACTTTGGACGCGTTGGCGGAGTTCGTCGAGCTTCTGTCTGCGTGCGAGGAGTTGCTTCTGAGTGTTTAGGTTTCGCGTATTTAACTCAACCACTTGTAGTCGTTGGTTGTACAGCAGCTGACCCTCGTCCGTGCTCCAGAAATACGATTCAGCAAGAGAAGTCATGAAAGGGATGAGGGGTATCAATTACGGGGAGTCGAGAGTACAGTTATTGTATTTCTGTTCCTTTTTCTGGCGTTTGCGTATTTTCGAAGTGCCGTAGGGGAAGACGCGTCCAATGCTTGCGTCACCACCAGGAGGTGAGTTTAATTGGTTCACGCGGACTTTTGGCAAATCAAAAAATAAAGCGCAGGATAGAGCCCATAATGGAGCGCAGTTTATCCCTGTCGCAAACACCGCTGTGGTGGCAGCACGTGTCCGTAAGCGAGAGGGGGCAGAGGTAAGAACCAGGAGTCTACTTGAGGTGAGTTGAAACTCGTTGTTTGTTCAGCCAATGTCTTTATCGTTTTGGTTGGAAGGGATTCGTTGAGTTGAGTTGAGAGAAGGTGAGAGGAAATGAAAGAGGGTGAAAGAGGGTGAGAGGAATTGCGAGAAGTTGAGGGAAGTTGTTTTATTATTATTGTTTTTATTTATTTTATTATTATTGTTTTTATTTATTTTTTTATTAATTTTTTTATTAATTTTAATTTTAATTCTTATTTTCATCTTTAATTTCTAATTTCTAATTTTCTTATATATAGTATTTGTACTTATATAGTGCTTCCCTTTATTTTATTTTTTATTTTTCAATTTTTTATTTCACGTTATACTAATAAAGCAACATTTAGTTCCCTTTTAATTTTCTTTTTGAATCGTTTCCTTGCTACAGAAGGACACAATTAATATTAATTGACCTTCTTTTTACTCGCTCATAATTTGCGCAGTTTCTTTTATACAATGTTGTACTTGATGTCTGGCTTGCTCATCCTTCAGTCCTACCGGTAAGATAAATTTTATAAGTGTAATCTGTTATGCGACACAAACGATGCACGATACTTTCGTAGACGCTGGAAACCCCCCAAATGGAATTGCATAGTTGCTCTCATTCGAATTCCCTTTTCATTTTTCATTCCACGTTTCATTATTCTCCACGCACACCCATCTCTGCCAGTTAAATTGCTCTTCTGCACACACTGCCCGTCTTCCTCCAGAAACAGTTCTCTTCCATAGCGCCAAACAGCAGCCGTACTCGTCTCGTCCATACGGAATTGTTGTTATTGTACTTCACTTCTTGTCGCCTCTCCCACATGCCCCACTCAGGCCCCCACTATTCTCACTCTTCCTCAACTGTCACCGACCTCGACGAGCAGAACCCTCCTTTTACCAAAACGCCCACAAAACCGAGACTCCCGGGATGACAGAAGTCTTAGTGCCCACGAAAGATACAGAGAACAAAAACCTGGTGCAGGTAAGGAGGCACACGCGCCGACACGCTGCTGTAGTGGTATTTGGGTGCTAACCGTGACAACAGTACTATACCCAGAAAATCCAGGATGTTGAGGCTGCAATAATTCGGAGAACACACAATCTTCGGCGTCTAGAGGCTCAGCGGAATGAGCTTAATGCAAAAGTTCGCCTGTTGCGCGAAGAAATCCAATTGCTACAGGAACCTGGAAGCTATGTGGGTGAAGTTGTGAAGATGATGGGTAAAAACAAAGTCCTCGTGAAAGTCCATCCGGAGGGAAAGTACGTCGTTGACATTGCTCCCGACGTTGACGTTCGTGAGATAAAGCCTAATATGCGCGTCGCGTTGCGTAACGACTCGTACCAATTGATTAAGGTCTTGCCCAACAAGGTGGACCCTCTTGTCTCTCTCATGATGGTGGAAAAAATTCCCGACTCTACATATTCTATGGTTGGTGGTTTGGAGAAGCAGATTAAGGAGATCAAGGAAGTCATCGAGCTGCCTGTCAAACACCCTGAGCTGTTCGAGAGTTTGGGTATTCCACAGCCTAAGGGTGTCCTGCTCTACGGTCCTCCTGGCACCGGAAAAACGTTGCTGGCTCGTGCCGTCGCTCACCACACCGATTGTAAATTCATCCGGGTAAGCGGTTCAGAGCTTGTTCAAAAATATATTGGTGAGGGTAGCCGAATGGTGCGTGAATTGTTCGTGATGGCTCGTGAACACGCTCCCTCTATTATTTTCATGGACGAAATTGACTCCATCGGCTCCTCTCGTTCAGAATCCGGCAGTGGTAACGGTGACAGCGAAGTCCAGCGTACCATGCTCGAACTCCTCAACCAACTTGATGGTTTCGAACCAACGAAAAACATTAAGGTTATTATGGCATCCAACCGTATCGATATTCTCGACCCCGCTCTCCTTCGTCCTGGCCGCATTGACCGCAAGATTGAGTTCCCCCCACCGTCCGCCGAAGCTCGTGCCGAGATTCTGCGCATTCACTCTCGCTCCATGAACCTTACTCGGGGTGTCGACTTGAAAAGCATTGCCGACAAGATGGAAGGTGCCAGTGGTGCCGAGCTGAAGGGTGTTTGCACGGAGGCCGGTATGTTCGCCCTTCGTGAACGCCGTGTGCACGTTACCCAAGACGACTTTGAGCTCGCCGTTGCCAAGATTCTCAACAAGGGCAACTCGAGTGAAATGAGTTTGCAAAAGCTGTTTAAGTAGTTTAATGATGTGTCAATAAGAACGTTACGACAAGCAAGCAACGAACAACAGAAAGAACAGACAGTGATACTTTAATAGACCTATTTACGACAACTGAGCAAAGAACTGCTAGAAGAGAGAACCAACTTACAACCAGAACAACCAGAGAGGAGAACCCGGCAGCTCCTAAGGGAGTCGTGACTTAAAAATACAAGAACACACCAAAACCACCCACATCTCTCGCACAAACAAGATGACAGTACTAACCTTTTTTTATTAAATTTCTTCACTACTAACTAAAGTGTAGGTCGGTGATTATAGTCCTCAAGCGCTGTGGGATGCAGCTCACGAGGGTGGAGACGACGCTTCTTCTCCCCGGTATACAAGTATACCGACGTCTAACGCTCCGAGGAGCTAGGATACGCCGGCAGGCAATACCTGGTTTTGATTCTGGTGTATAGAGAAGTTGCGTCCTCCCTTTTATAGCTGAATATTGTGGGACTGCTTTTTTCTCACCACCACACGCAGAGCTAATGAGGCGGCCTTCGTTGGAATTCGTTAAAATACATTAATCGCAAAAATTCATAGTACGGTAATATCAATTTAGCGATACCTTACAATTCAGTAAACACGAATCAGCAGCGTACTGCAGTGCGGTAAAACACAAACTTAAAAAAAATTTCGCTATTTCTGCTACCCCACTGTGCACCTACTGTATATTAGGGTAGGGTTTGAAAAACAAAGTCACAGTGTATCAAAATCAAGAGCCGGTGCTAACCCTCTCGCCAACCAAACATCCAAAATGGGTCGCATGCACAGCAAAGGAAAGGGTATCTCCTCGTCTGCTCTCCCCTACGTCCGCTCCCCACCTTCCTGGTGCAAGGCTGACGCCGAGGCTGTCGTGGAGCAAATCATCAAGTTCTCCAAGAAGGGTATGTCTCCTTCCCAAATTGGTGTTACCCTCCGTGACTCCCATGGTATTCCTCAAGTGCGATTCATCACTGGTCAAAAGATCATGCGTATCTTGAAGGCCAATGGTTTGGCTCCCGAGATTCCTGAGGACCTTTACAACTTGATTAAGAAGGCCGTCAGTGTCCGTAAGCACTTGGAGCGTAACCGTAAGGACAAGGACTCCAAGTTCCGCTTGATTCTCATCGAGTCTCGTATTCACCGCCTTGCTCGTTACTACAAGAAGGCTGGCGCTCTCCCTCCCACCTGGAAGTACGAGTCTGCCACTGCTTCTGCTTTGGTTGCTTAAACAAAACAAGTCGTGTGTGCACCATTTTAAAATTGATCGGTTCGGTAGGGTGTGTATGTGTTCTAGGGTTGTGTCTAGTTGGAATTCGTGTAGTATTGGGGTGTATGTAAGGTCGTGTGGCTGCAGTCATGATTTTGGTTGTACGTGGAAGTCAATGTGTGTTACGTGTAAAGTCATGTTTTCACTCGAGCATATGCGTTCGCTAGGAAAACAAGTTCACACAACAGAGGAGAGAGTCATCGCGTTAAGGGAATCGTAGAAAGGCATGTTATAGGAGAAAAAATAGAGTACTGCATGAGCTGAGGATATGGACTGAACGATAGACAGACAAAGTCTCTTCGCCGTATATCCTTAAATCTTTAAATCTAAAAAGTTCCGTAAAGTGAAGGGCGATTAAAGGCGAAGGAGGGGGAGAAAGTGATGGTGATTGCTGCTTCATCAGCTTGGTGACAGATTACGGATTAACGAGGTCGCAGAGTTACAGAAGCGGGCGATTTAAGTGTCTTTTGTCCTCCTGGAAGGGTGTTGCGATTAAGTAACAGGTCTTCTGACGAAGGATCTTCGTCGGAGATGCTGAGCTCTGTGGGGTCGACCGAAGGTGTTTGCAAGTAACGACTCGTCCGGAAAACGTCTTGTCTAGAAGGAGTTGGTGTGGGCATGTCATAAGTGACGAAAGGACTTTCGTTAAGCAAAGAAGTGCTGGAAGCGTTGGATGGATCGAACAAAGACGTCAAAGGAGCTGGCTCGAGGGCTGTAGGAAGCGGCAGCTCCTCCTCCGCCGAGGAGGCTTCGAGTCGTTTGTAACGGAACCAAATGTACAAGGCAGTGCCGGCGGTGATAACGATACACAAGATAATACCCACGGTATTGGCCGTTGTCGTTTTTTCGCGTGCTAAACAGATACCTGCATATACGGGCACAAGATATTTGAAACTCGAAAGCCAGTAGGCCAACGTCCATCCGACGTAGCTAACGCGCGGCATCGTTGCAAAGAAAACTGTTGTAAGATGCGTGGGCAGAAAACTCAGACGAATAAGCCAAATGAGAGGATAACTGCCTTCCTCAATAACTCGCACAAATGTTCCATAATGCTTCTGATGCTTCAAACGGAACTCGTTGGCCTTTTGTTCCAGACAATGTCGATACATCAGGAAGGCAAACGATTCACCAGCGAAGATACTGACGACAACGACAATGAACCCTGTTTTAAAGCCCCAAACAAAGCCTGCCAGCAATGACAGCGGGTCTTGTCCGAACAGCGGAGGAATGGACGAGAGTGTAATTAGAGCCACAGCAATGAGCCATGAACATTTGTAAGACCTCAGTCGCGCGGCGACAGGGAGAATAGCGTCTAAAATTCGTTTGTGAAAAATGTATATCCGCAACAATGCTACCTATGATAGCAAGAGTAGTGAATGCAAAAGAAATCTAAGAGAACGATCTTGTTAGTATGTAAGAGTCATTAAGTTGTGCACTAACAGAAATGTCCTATTCACAAGTTTTCAGATTGCCGCCAACTTATGCTAGCACCCCAAATATGTTCATACCTTTTTTCGTCTCGAAAACGCCATTGAGAAAGACAACTTATGACAAAAACGAGACTGTGTAATTTACTGTTTAAAGGAAACAACAGCTAAAAATACCGACCGAATCAGCCAGGCCGGTGAACGACGCCGTTTGTGTGTGTAATTTACACCACAAGAAAACAACGGCAATAAAACAGAGAAAATACTACGAGCTGATGGGCGCGAATTCACAGAAACCGCCAATAATGATGCTGTAGTGTAAGTGTTTGGTCGTGAGTTACTGCCCAAATCGCTAAACCCGAGTGGTATCACGTTGGGTGGTGTCCGGGGGTTCCGGTAAAACTTTAGAGTATAGTTTGTGCGAAAAAGAGGCTTGAAAAGCGGCAAAGAAATGTGCTGTGCAAGCACGTTGTATAAGCGATAAACAGAGGCATTGTTGAGGCAGATGGATCGAATCCGTAATAGGTGCCAATTAGTTCGAGTTTTAGTAATTAAACTAACTGCCGACGTGAGGCGAAAAAGGCACAGATCCGTCATTGCCCAAGAGCAATTTCGTAGACCTCTAAGTCATAAACCCCTCTAAGTATGGACCACTTACAGGCTACTTTGAAGGATGGCTAGGAGCGTTTGCCAATTGGGCCGTGCATTCAATTCAGCCGAATGTTCATGGGATGGATCACTGGCAAATGATGCGAGGACTCTCATATCAGTCTAAGTTTGTTAGTAATGTTATGCAATTGAAATTGTGCTCCCTTTGTGTGATTAGTGTTGTGTGTACTTACATCGTCAAGAATGCCCATTTGTTGAATATGCAGAAGCACATCGAAATTAGAAAGGCTACCATTGTCCAAGGCAGATGGCTCAAACAGTTTGGCCAGTTGACGAAGTCGGAATGTTTCGTCACCGGCATCGAAGTTGGCAGCCAGAGGCGAAACTGTTGATTTGAACATCGGGCGTGGATTCTCTGGAAATCCATGAGTCAAAGTAACAAGTAGGAAACTGACAGGGAACGCGGGCTTCGCGTTCACTGATACCGCCTTTCCATATTCGTTTACCTCACTGTACATCACATCTGGCACATAACGTCCTGGTTCTTCCAAACAAACCATCATACGGTCTGGATCCACGGTTGGCTTAATCAAGTCCGCTTGCAGTAAAGCAACAGCAGTGTTAGAAACTTGATACGCCATCACTTCAATTTCGCCTTTCTCGTTGCCCGAAAGAACACAAGTAACAAACTTAGAGCCAAAGTGTCCGCTTTTGCTCCATTTGCTGGGATTAGGCGTCTGACTCTGGAAGTACGCCGAGTTGTATGTCTCGAGTGAGGATAAGAAGTAGGAGCCAGCATGGCGCTTACAAAGCACAGTTCCCTTGCCCGAACCATCGTCCACAAGGTCTGTAAAAATGATACCAACTCGCCGGAGACCACAAGCGGCAGCAAGTTTATCCACTTCGGCCTCGCGGTCCCAAGGGTTTTGGAGTGTAACGCCGTCCGATTCCGAAACCTGAGCAGGGTCGATGATCAGCTCCACGACAGCTTTGATTCCAAGAAGCACATTCTCATATTTTTGGTAGCGTCCATACATGTAGCCAATGCGTTGTTGTCCTGTTTGACGCCAGGAATCCAGGAAGGAGTTTATGACTTGAGAGGAGGAAAACTCAACATGGTCAACCATACGAAACGACTGCTGTGTCAGCGTGATAGCTGAAGGTTGACATTTTGTGCAAACACCAGCGGGCCATGGAAGATGCCCGGATGGACAATGCTTTTTTACACGGTAATCAGGTTCCTCAAGGGGATGGATAAAGGACTGACTACTGTTCAACTTATTCGTAGTAGCATTCAGCTTTCGCAAATAGGCGTGAAAAGAAAGATGTTTGATTTTTTGCTCCTCGAGGTATTTAGGATCGTATGCTTCTAGAGGAGAACAGTAATCGCACATGCCCTTGTCTCCGTGATGACAAAATACACTGCGGGGACGTTGAATAAGACCTCTTTCTTTTTCTAATTCGTTATCAACATCATCCTGTTGAACTTGAGTAGGAGCTGATGTGTTGTTTTGTGAAATAGTATCTTTCCGCTCAACATTCTTGGTTTCAATCTTGGCAGTGGACGGAGCAGCAGCTTGTACGACGTCCTCATCTACCGTAACTGAATACATATCTCCGTGTTTAAAGCCTGCATCACCAACGGTCTTTCCTTCGAATGATGTACAGGGAACCTTCTCCTTAGATGGTTGTTTGGACAAATAAATCGCCTTAACTGGCACTGAGTTTCCAAAAAACTCTTGGATCTAAGGAATGGAGCGTTAGCAATTGCAATTGGCCCTGTTTAGAGCTGATTTACCTTCTCAATTACGCGTTTCACCGAATCAGAGGGTTCAACAGATACACGAAATAGACCGCGTTTTGAACTGAATCGTAAAATCTTTTATATAAATACTTAGTAAATGCTAGTGGAAAACAAACGTACCATAATAGTATACTCGTAATCTGTTTTTGACAACTTTTCTATATCAGATGCTTGTCTGTAGTACGGCACTGACTCTTGAGATTTTGGTGGCAGGGAGGTAGTACTGGCATCCTCCTTACCAAAGACTGTCCTATAGTTTGTCAACTTTATCGCTTATACGTGCAGAAATTCGATTTTAGGATGCTCCATTAGCATCTTCATTGCATTTTCCATCAATTACTTGGTTTGTATGGTCTTCATTTGCCGTGTTGCTGATCCTCAATTTGAGAAGCCTCTTTCGGGCGGCAATGTTTATATCTCCTACTTGATCCTTACAAAGACAGAATTGCATACTGGGCAGGAAAATGAGTTACATGCTCGCCGGCGGTTTCGCGACTTTACCTTGCTGCACGAGCTTTTGCGTCGCGAATATCCATTGCATTTCATTCCTCCAATTCCACGAAAACACGGTGTAAAACAGATTACTGGTGATGCTTTCTCACCGGATTTCATTCCGCGCCGACTAAGTTCTCTCCAACGTTTCCTTGACAGATGCTTGGAACATCCTGTTTTAAAAAGCAGTCTTCATTTATATCAATTTCTTGAAGTCAGTGACTGGCAACACTACTATGAAAATGCATGCCTGCAAATCAACAACAATGCCGAGTCAGGTTTTCGAACACCCAGCATTACTGGCAACAATAATGGCAGTGGGATATTCCATCTTGTTTCATCCCGGAAAGCGGTGTCACTACCTCCAATGCTTTTACGTGAACGCGAGCTTTGTAAGAGTATGGAGAACGATTTAAGGCAGTGTGAGCACTTAGCGACTCAGTACTTATCTCGTCTACAGGTTACGACTCAACAGGACTGGACAATGCCAGACAAATACACACCATCATTACTCGCAGATGTGCAAAAACTACTTGCCTCTCTTCAACAACCAAACATGATTCTGTGCAAAGATTGGAAACAAAAATCCTTAACAACTATACAAGACATAATTGATTGCTTTGATGTTCTAAAACCGATGCTCGCCTTGCGAGAGCAAAAACAAACGCACATTGAACGACTGCAACGACAACACGCTCATCATGACACTTCGGGTGCCAATGGAAATGCATTAACCAAAAATAAAGAAGCCAGTGGTACCTTTCGTTGGACTGGTTGGGTTACTCGGAAATCAAACACGGTAAAAGGTGAAGAGGCTGCAATTCATGAGGAAAACATTGACAACCTACTTCAGAATCTTGCGAATTATGATTCCCTTTTGCTTCAAGAAATATCGTTTGTTCACGCCCGTCTTTCCCGAGAACTTTGTCAAATGCTACATGATATATGTTCAATGCATATTCGTTTCTATAAGAGTTTCTTGAAACGGCTAAATCGCCGTTGACTACGTTAATCGTACTTTTAATTTCATGAATCTTCCTCAGAACTATTTACCTTTGTGGTTCTAACTCTGGAAATGGCTTATTAACATTACTTCATTCATTCTCATCCAGCCTTTTATGCTCCGTTTTTTTTTTAATTTCTACCTTTTACTAAAGTTAATCTTTTTATTTATTTCATGTTGTTATTTACATTCATCTACATTTCTTAATATACTATTTTATCTTGTCTTGGCATGGCATGTATTACTTCGTTATCAAGGCTTGCTAAAAAAGGGAGTTACTGATTGGAACATGTAATGATAACGGCTCAATATTTCGTTCATACCGACCGTCGTACTATTATCGTAATCAAACATATTTGCAAACCTCATTCGCGCCTTACTTAGGTTGTATCGTTTGATGTACCAGCCAAGTTGCTGATACCTTATTACTGATATAAACCTTCATTATTCGCATTACAACTCAACGATTATCCGCTGTGCTTTTTGTAAGCTTAGGATATCGTTTTAGTCCAAATGCTTTGTTTCATATATCTAACCTACTTATTCACGACCATCCGTGCAATGACCGCTGATTTATGTTTTCAACCTCAAGACATGCTGGAAACGCCTCGGCGAAGTGCCATATCTGTTAACAGTTATGGTACTCTTGCATTATTCACTGAATCTGTTTATAATTTCACCGAACACAAGTTCAACAATGGTCTTTTCTTAATAAACACATCTGAGCCAGAAGCTGTCTCTCCATTAGTTTTGGGAAAGAGTGCAAAGTCTCCGCAGTGGCTCGACGAGTCTAGTTTTATCTACATAAAGGATGATGATTCAGATGTTTCTTCGTTAGTTCTTTACGATGTCGAAAGCCTCTTGGAGAATACAATTTATACACATTACGCCCCTATATATGACCTGAAAATTACTACGCAAGACAGCACTGTCCGTGTTGTGTTCAGCGGTCTTTCTGAGAAACCGAAAAAAAATCCGCCCAAGGTCCATGAATATGAATCTATATTTGCTCGTCATTGGGACCATTGGATAACGTCGGAAAAAAACACAATCTTTTCTTTAGACTTCAACAGAACATCCAGTCGCTCTTGGCTGCTCCCATTGTCTGATGATGCTAAGAATTTACTTCTCGGAACGAGTTTAGAGAGTCCTATGGAACCATTTAATGAAGCAACTGACTATTCATCTTCGTTTGAAAATCTCGTTTTTGTTGCTAAAGATCCTGACCTTAATCCCGCTCTTAATTCAAGAACCATTGTCTACTTGTTCAATTATGCAGCATCTACTTTGACAGCATTGAGTGAAACACAAGGAGCATGCAGCAGTCCGGTTATATCTCATGACAATACTATAATCGCCTGGTTGGAAATGAAAACCGCGAAATACGAAAGTGATCGCAACAGAATTGCTATCTATGATCTAACCACGGGAAAAAGAAAAATAATTGCGGACGACTGGGATCGGTCTCCCAGTAATATTTTTATTGGAAGAAACGGCGATGATATAATCCTTTACGCGATTGCAGATGACGAAGGCCGTCAACGTTTATTCTCCGTGAATCCTTCCACTGAAGCGGTAACACAATTGACGAAGGAGCACAGCGTAATTGCAGCTTCATATGCAAATGAGCGTCTCTGGCTGTCACGCGCATCCTTTAAAAAACCCACATACTTTACGGTTGCTGACTTGCAAGGCAACGAAAGCATCCTCTATGATAACAGGGTAGGTCTCGACAATTTAGGTGTGGAGGAACTTTGGATCTCGCGCGGTTCGTATCGTGTTCATTCATGGGTTGTCAAACCATCTAATTTCGATGCTCACCGTAAGTATCCCTTGGCTGTTTTCATTCACGGAGGACCGCAGGGGTCGTGGCTCGATGGATGGTCTTATCGTTGGAATGCTGCTGTCTTTGCTGAGGCTGGATTCGTCGTACTGGCTATCAATCCTACAGGCTCAACAGGTTATGGTCAAGCTTTCACGGATGCTATTCAAGGAAACTGGGGCGGTGCCCCCTATAAAGATATCGAAGCCACTGTTGTCTATGCGGCCAAGTCTCTTGGTTACATTGACGAAGACAAAATTGTCGCACTAGGTGCCTCATATGGCGGTTACATGATTAATTGGATTCAAGGACAACCGTTAGCAAAGAAGCTTAAGGCAGTCGTCTGTCACGATGGTGTCTTCAGTACGCTTAACACTTTTTACACAACCGACGAAATCTACTTTTCTACTCATGATTTTCTTGGAACGCCCTGGGAGGCGAGAGAAGTGTATGAACGATGGAATCCTGCTAATCTTGTAGACAAGTGGTCCGTGCCAGAATTAATCATTCACAGTTCGAAAGACTATCGGCTGCCGGAGTCAGAAGGCTTGGCAGCTTTTAATGCTCTTCAATATAAACAGATTCCTAGCAAGCTTGTCATCTTTGAAGATGAAAACCATTGGGTTCTTTCTCCAGAGAACGGGCTCAAATGGCACCAAAACGTTTTAAGTTGGATAAAACGTTATACGAAACACCCATACACCTTTATGAAGCAGAAAGAGTGATACTAATGCTATTTTATGTTGTAATTTTCTTAATAATTGCTTAACGCGGCAAAGCCGCGGCGTTTACCCGACTTTAGATGGAAAAAGTGATGGCATAATGTGTACAGTCTGCGAAGCACTTTCCTCCTACCAAGAGCACATTACATTCTTTTAGGGCATACCTTATTCCCTGTAACTTCCGCCATTGTTATGGATCAAGCTGATTTCTTTTCTGTGCCTACGTATGTGGGATCTACACTGAGCGCTGAGGAGCGCTCGGCCCTGTTGGCTCGTCCCATCAAGAATACCGAAAATATTCGCAAACTCGTTACTCCCATAATTGACGACGTTAAAGCTCGCGGTGATGCTGCTCTTATTGATTTTGCCAAGCGTTTCGAAAAAGCCGACTTAAAGCAAGCCGTTTTGAAGGCTCCTTTTCCTAGACATCTTATGAATATTTCCGAGCAAACAAAGCGTGACATTGATACCGCTTATAACAACATCCACGCCTTCCACAAAGCACAATTGAGACCTTCTATTTCGGTAGAGACAATGAAGGGCGTCGTTTGTCAACGTGTCTCTCGTCCCATCGAACGTGTTGGGCTTTACGTTCCCGGCGGTACTGCCGTTCTTCCTTCCACAGCTTTGATGCTGGGTGTTCCTGCCAAGGTTGCTGGCTGTCCTCACATTGTGTTTTCGACGCCTGTTCGTAAAGACGGCACTGTTGCTCCTGAAATTGTGTACATCGCCAACAAACTCGGTGCTGAGGCCATCGTGTTGGCTGGTGGTGCCCAGGCTATCGCTGCCATGGCTTACGGTACTCAATCGCTTGTTAAGGTTCATAAAATTTTTGGTCCTGGTAACCAATTCGTCACGGCTGCTAAGATGCACGTTCAAAACGACTACAGTGCTTTAGTCGCTATTGACTTGCCTGCTGGTCCCTCTGAGGTTCTTGTGATTGCCGATGAGAGTTGTGTGCCTGAACACGTTGCTCTTGACTTGCTGTCTCAAGCCGAGCACGGTTTAGACAGTCAAATCGTTCTTCTGGCTGTTAACCTTTCTCCTGCCAAGTTCGCTGAACTGGAACGTCAAATCCACGAACACACCGTCCGCCTCTCTCGTTCCACCATCATTCAAAAGGTTTTGACTCAATCCGCCATCATTCGCCTGAACACTGTTGAAGAGGCATTTGAATGGTCCAACTTGTATGGTCCCGAGCATCTTGTTCTCCACCTCGTCAACGCCGCCTCCTACATCCCCAAGATCCAAAACGCTGGTAGCGTTTTCGTTGGTCCTTGGTCTCCTGTCAGCATGGGTGACTATGCTTCCGGTACGAATCATACTCTCCCCACTTACGGTTATGCCAATGCCTACTCTGGCGTAAACACTGACAGCTTCCTGAAATACATCACTACACAGGAGTTGACTCGCAAGGGCATCGAGCTTCTTGGTCCCACTGTCGTTCGCTTGGCACACTTGGAGGGATTGACTGCCCATGCTGACTCTGTGCAAGTCCGTCTCCGCACCAAGCTTTAAATATTCACAGTCCATGCATCCGTACACCAAGTCTCTGTGAAGGCAATTTTGTGAATCTTGTAGACATTCTTGTAGCTAATTTGTTATCGTTTTTCCACCATTTCAACAACTTCTTTCCCCCTTCGACAATTTCTACGCGTCGCGTCCCAGACGTACAATAAGCTTTTCAATGATGTCATAGAATGCGACGCGACAATATATAAGAACGAAGAGCCGCCCTTCCTTGTCCCTTTCACGTAGAAAGCATATTGTAAAACAAACATAGAAATTATGAGTTATTCCGTTTCAGCTGCTCAATTATGGTCACGGAAACTGGCGTTGCAAGCAGAGGACATCTCCCGTATTCACAAAGATCAAATTACCGGTGTGCTCCAGACGCTTCAGACCATTCAGTCTCACCAGCAACAGAGTGATGAATTTCTACAATCCTGGAAACAGGATCAACAACAGAAGGATCAAACGACACAGAGCTGTATGAAACAAAACAAACCGTTCAAACCCCGTTGAATTGCCGGAACATTCTTTTCACAACGGACACTAACCCGCGTAATTATAGTGATGAACGATATTAAGACACTGAATGAACAAGTATCGAAGCTAGTCAACCAGCAAGAAGAAAACATACAGAAGCTGAACGGGCTGGAACGCGTAATTAAAGAATTACAGTCAGAGGTTCGTGATACCTCTGTTCGTCAAGCGCTTGAAACCCAAAAATCACTCTTACAAGCCATGGATAATCAAACGAAAACCCTCGCGAAAAGAATACCACGGGCTTCGACACCCAAACCCGCACCCTCCTCCAATTATCTTAACCGGTCCCCAACAAGAAAGACGGCAACACGAACAGCAGACGCAAGCCAACGTACATCGAGACAGCGCGTTCGATCTACGACAAAACGACGGATGATCGCCATTGATTTCCTTGACGATGATAATTATTAAAATTAAAACAGAACTACAAATCAACCTGAAAGCAACTGTTAGTAACAATGATCTGCCAAAGCAAAATGCTCAGGAATTGAGATGGAAACAAAACCTGCCGAGACAAAATCAACAAGCCGGAATGAACCGACAGGACTCGGTCACGTCGAGAAAATGAAAATTACCCCGAAACAACCAGGTCCTGCCAGGAACATCTTCAGTGACATTCGTTTTATCCATCGTGGAGCAATATAACTCTCAGACGGCACTTCCTATATAAACGTTCGAATCGTGTCATCATAGTATCCAACCAAGATGACTTGTCCCGACAAATGATTCCATCCCCACTGAAGAGCACCAAATATCCTTACCCTTTCACCAAAAGCCTGCCTGCCGCACTGTCACATCCCCATCGCCATGGATAAGAACGAACAGAGCGCCAAGCAGTTGGCCAGTTTTGTCGAGGACCAGCGCTACATTTATACCATTTCACAAGCGAGGCATCAGGAGAAAAAAAAAGCAAGTCACCGTACCCGAAGATAACATCAACAAGCACACCGTGGTACACTGAAATCTGCAGCGCCGCGCCAAACGGCCGAATTGGCCGACAAGAATTAGCAGATGTACCGACAATGTCAGTTCAATGGATTCTGGATTCGTCAAGGCGCGCGTGTACAAAAAATAACAAAATGGACATTCAAACCGTGAATGAATAGCTGGGAAATGCAATTGTGCGTCTATATTCATTACTACAGTTGACAGTTCAATTGCTCGAATCTGTATTTACAAAAAAAAGAGCGGAATTTCATTTCATCGTTAAGGAGCAAATCCTCATTATGCATTTCTTGCTTAGTGCTGAAGACGAGCTGTGTGCATGTCCATGGCGCGACGAACAATGTACTGCTCGATTTCAACACCGCGTTTGAGCTCTTCATCCGATAAGGTAACCCATTCCACCGCATCCAATGTTACAAACGCGACGGTACGCTTGCGAGTGTGCAGTAAATTAGCGACAACAAGTTGATGAGAATAGCGAAGGAGTGCAGCTCTCGCCTTTTTTATGAGAAGACTTTCGTCAGTCTCGAGCTTGAAGGAAATAATGCTCGCTTGAGGTGCCCAGATGTCAACTAAGTGACGAAGGAATTTCGGAACTGGCTTCATGGAGATTTCAAGAGAGTCTTCACCGCTTTGGATTTTATGCTCACTCATTTTGTCGGGGGGCAGATGAAAGTCACTCACTGCTGCCGCGAGGTAGAAAAGTGCACGGCCGTCAAGCTTGCTCATACAGCATGCAATGGAACGCAAGTACCAAACGTACTCGTCTAGGGTCACAAACGGTACACACAAAAGCTGGTTGTTACTTTGGACCACGTCCATCTCATTCAGTGTACTAGTCACTCGTTCACTGAACTCAGACTTCATAATCCAGCGATGGCCCGCATCGCCCAAGGAGGACGACGAGTCTTTCTCAAACAATTCTGTCCACGGCTTCTCGAGTCGACGAGTGTACGGCAACAAACTAAAGGTACGGTGCAAGAAAATGACCGAGTAACCAAGCTGGCAAAACTGCTCCGCAGACACGGCACCTCGAGAACCGGCGCTAAAGTTATCGATGAAGCGCACCGTGTTCCGTTCAAGAGGTACCATCGTTCCGCCACTCGTAACCAAAACAACGCGCCGCTTTTCATCCTGTTTCGCCAAAAAGTCCGTTACTCGTTGAACCACGGCATCCAACGAGGCAGGAGCAGGGTGATCAACAAAAAACTGCTTAGCATGGTCCTCTTTGATGGATTGCTCGATCGCGGCAGCGTCTGTTTGCAGCGTGCTCATGTTTGTGAGTGTTCAGCAAAAAGAGGTGATGAGCAGCGTCTAAACCTCAAACAACGTTCACTGCCGCGGCTACCCAACAAGGGCAAGAAAGTCTCATAGATGAAGCGAGCGCCTGGTGGTGAGCACGAAGCGTATCAGTAACGGCTCGTGCTGTCGCAGCCGAAGCGGTGTGGGTTCTGATGACATCGCATGGGGTGGGGACCCTGGTGAAAAGACCCACTTGCTCACGAATACACGTACGTAAACAAACGCAATTTGACGCATATTCTTTCCATTCTCTATGTCGGCAACAAGAAGCGGCTCTCAAGAAGAAGTCTCGGTTCGTGAAGGGTACCAGCGGGTGCTCAAAGACGCCTGTCGGGAAGAAATTGAGGCATTTGCCCGATGTGCAACTGGAAGGACACTTAGTATTGTCTGGAAATGCCGACAGGAGAATGAACGCATGAAGAGTTGTCTGCAAGCATTGTACGTATATTTTGTGAGGAGAAGCTCGTGTTTTGTTGCAATTGAAAATTGAGTTAACACTTTTTTGACCAGTACGGACAAAGTCTCCGAATGGGAGTATCGATCTCAGCTGCAAGCTCAGGAGCAAAAAGAATTGAAAAAGCAATTGCAAGAACAAAAGGAACAGTGATTTCCCAGTCAACCAGTTACAAGAATAATGAACGACATGATACGAAGTTTGAGAATGCTTACAATTGAGCTACAAACGAATGAAAAAAAACTTACGACGCATTCTAATGATTTACATCGGCGTGAAAAATAAAGTTCATAAACAGTCTGTGTATGGATGACTATGAATATTAGACTCCAAGAGACGTCTGCGTTTTCATTCATTAAAGGGCTCATTGGAATACACGAAGCAAACACACAATTGGCCTTGTTGAGCAGAGGAAACCCGTTTCCCTATGCATTTTCAGGGTGCACGGCATTTTCCAACGAGTTGATAGGGATAAACAGTTGAGGCGTCTCATTCATTAGGACTGAATCCGAAAGATTGCTTAGGTGTGTTACGTTTGCACGTATATATGCCACAATGAGAGCAAGCAGGCGCATGTCTACTTCCTCAGACGAGCGGAATAAGTTTCGCCAGACAGCGGCAGCCATCTCAGCATCACCGCTTAAGAAGCTTTGATCGTACGCATACACGGCGCCCGATCGCTGCTGGTTAAAGTCTCTTAAGTACGTTTGAACCATACGGTTACTGTGTATTTCGAAGTCAAGACTCATGCGCCGCTCCATGTCTTCAAAAAACACGTCAGCGAGTGCCTGCGAGAACGCTGATGCCTGGTCCTTTGGGAAGCATCGGATACGAGTTGTGAGAAGCCAAATATGCAATTGTGCCACCTGGAACCATGACTGAAACGACATAGACAGTCCACATTCTTTATACCACCAGCACGATTGTGTTGTGAGAGAGGATGGCGAGTAGTCGCATTGTTGTATCACTTGACGGTAAAACCGATGAACAGCAGCAACCATGTCGATGGCACGCAACGTCGATCTCGGCAAGAACCGACTGGCCCATCGTGAAAAACGTTCGCGAAGTGGTGCCTTTTCAGACTGAAAGCCATTGATGCTGCTTTCGATACTTTGAGAGTTGCTGGTATTTGCACCTTCTGAAATAAATCGGCTCTGTGGTAATGCTAGCCTAAATACTGCCGGGCGATAGATCCAGCGAAGGGATAAAAGTTTTGAACTTCGTCTTTGCAGTGAGGACATGATTAGTGTGCTATGTATTTGCGAACAAAGCGAATTCGTTGTTGGTAGCTTTGTTCACGTCGCCCAAAGGCTCGACATCATCGTCACTTGCGCAAGCCTAAGAAAGTGAAATGCAAATACTGCGGGGGCGGGGCAGGTATATAAACATTGCGGGGAAGTAAGAGCTTAAAAAAGATCATCACGTGCATCCACACAAAAGTTGTTGGAAGGGTTGCTTTGCTACCCCTGTCGCATGCTTTATTCCCCCGCATTATGCGATTCGGCTAACTTCATGCACCACCTGGGGAAGCACACTGCTCAGCCAAACAGCGTCATCAAGCTGGCTGCCGATGTCCATGCCAGCAGGAATTCGTGAAAGGACATCGCTGTACGCTCCTTCCTTCTTGCGGTAGTCCCGAATCACGACGTTGGAAGTGAGATTAACGTAGACACGTGTTTCGTTGATTCGCACCTCCACATTATCGAGTCGAACCATGCAACGTGCAAGAAGCAGCAAATGACCATTGACAACACGCACACGGACGTCATACACCGACTTTCCATTGTCAGCCAGTTCATCCTCATACAGAAGTGTTTCACCGTACCACAGGTTTTCGCCTGCTTGGAGAATCTCCTGAATCGGGATAGCCACTGGTTCGTCGGCAGGCGACGATGGAATAGATGGATTGAGCAGTTTTAAGTCTTCTTCTGCAGACTGAACGGTTCCCTGGTACTCACTGTAGTACGTCCAATCGTATGGCTTCAGCATCTTCATGTCTTCATGCTTGTGTTCACGCGTTTGCTTCCATTCCCGTGCAAACGAGACCTGCCGTAGCTCACTAGGTTCCTTAAGCTGTACAAGACGGAGCGCGTCGAGGGCCGTAAACTCAATACTCCATGCTCCTTGTTTCCAACTCAGTCCAAGCACATTGTCTTTGAACGTCATTTCTGGTGCGGGAAACCCAAAGTCCTTGGGGAATCTGTCCACGTCCCTCGACTTCATGATCGGTCCCTGACGGACATACACGTCCCAGTCGTTCACGCGATAGTGTTCTTCCTTCTCGTTTTTGTCACTCATTACGCTTAACCAAGCGTCAAGGAACGACGGAGTTTAAGCATTGAAGTAGTGATCTACAAAATCGCGCATGTTGCAGATCATGAAGGGGGATTTACCGAGCCGGCTCCAAACATGCAGATCTCCCACATCTACCACCACTATCCCATGGATCTGCTCGGTCACGCGCCAGAACTGATCATCTCAAAAACACAAGATCGGCGATGGAAAACATCAGTTCATTCATTATAGAATTGCTAGCAAATAAGACATGTTTCCACAGAAAAACACGGATACCAAAGCTAGACCGTTCCAGTAAAACACTAAATCAAGTAACATTTAGTAGAAATCGCGGCAGTTTCATCGCCTTTAGCGGCGGCTTTGTCGGTTGGTTATATGGAAATAGGGCGAACGGAAGTTGTACATTGTCGAAGACGGTGAAAGAATAGAAAAAATAAAGACAAGAAACAATAAACACAGTACAACAAGACCGTGAAGAAAGCGATACTGACTGAGAAAATGAGAGTATGGATTGGTGCACCAAGGCGAAAATAAAAAATTCAGTATGTGCGTAATTGACGTTAAGAAAGAAAGAAACAAAAAAGAGTGACAAAAAGTGGGAAACATTAATGTGAAAGCTTTCGAACATGTCACGAAAAAGATTAACGTGCAGTGTATGACTGCAGAAAACACACGAATTAGGCGTTCAAGACACTGACTAATTTTTGCAACCACAACTTGGATGCTTTCGATACACGGGCAGCAGGCTTGTTTAATGCGTCTATCCAGGATTTCATCGCTTCTGCAGAACTGGCAAAGCATTTCAATCGTTCCCCTGAAGGACCATACATTAAAAAGCCAAAGGCATTAATGCCATTAGGGCCTGCCTGCTTTCCTTCAGCAAGCGGATGAGCCAGAAGAGACGAACGAAGTTCGAAGCTGCAAAGTTCCGGGCCACCTTTGTCTTCACTCATAACGAAAAGCTTGCCAGTAAGCATTGCAAAACGCTTTTGCAATGCTCCCTTCTCATCAACGTACAAGTAGCCCTCCTTATTGTTTTTAGACCATTTTACAAGTTGCAGGTCTGCTTCAGCTTGTTCGAGTGAGTTAGGCAATTCGTCTTCATCCATGTGCAAAGGTGGCACGTATAAACAGCGCAATGAGATTCTACCAATCACACAGGGAACGCTCAACGACTCCGAGGGCAACTTGCTGGCACCTGCGGCTTCCACCTGCTTCTCATCAACAATGGGAAGAGCCAACTGGTGCACCTTGCCAAGGCATTTCGTATGCAAGCGGGCCAACTCCAATCGCAAGTGGCCGTGCTCTTCCGTCTCCGTAGTAGAGACGGCGACTTGAGGAGAAGCGGGAGTGCCCGCTGTCATGGAACGTTTAAGAGGTGAAGTTGTCGCAGGACGAATGTCCTTGGTAGAGACCTTTTGCTTTTTGTGTCCACGACGGAACAAACGGCTGAAGAAACCCCGTTTCTTTGGCTTCTTTTGCGAAGCCGAGGGGACTTGTTCTGACTTGGAGCGTGTGTGCGCTACTGCAGATTTCGTGACTTTTGTGCGTGTTCGTAGACGAGTGAACGTAAAGGAAATATCAACAACCATGTCGTCGCTGCAACTAAACATGAAATCATGATCCATTTTCATTTGTTCACCAACCATTTGCCAAGGCAATTGAATAGTGTGTTCGCCCGTACTAATAGTACACTTGAACTTCTTAATGCGCTCGCCACGTAACAAACGAACATCGCTAATATCAGCAAGGTGAAGATAAAGCTTGCCTTTCGTAACTTGTTTTACAGGATTAGGGGTTGCATACGCATCGGTACAGCACATTGCCGTATGCGGACGCGCATATTGAGTTGCTGGAAACGGAACATCAAGAGCACGAGCCCCGGCGGCCGTACGAGCTCTTGGAATGTCAAAGGACCTTGAGACAGGTACAAAAGCTTCATCACGTTTCAAAATGGGAGGAGCCATACTCCCGTAGGTATGTATGCTGTCGGGATAAGCCGATGTAGCAGATGTACAGCGAAATCTGACAGTGCCAGTATCCGAACCACTACGGTTCGCCGAACTGTACGGTGAATCGCTTTTCGTGTATTGATCCACGGACTCCGTGGAAGGATGAGGAGTGAGATTGCTAAAGACACGCTTCGTACCCGATACCACACGCTTTTGGGGCATAGGTGGGGAGTTTTCATTGCTGCCAATGATGGCACTCAAATTGTCAAACGACGAGCTACTACGGATGCGTCCGCGAAGACTCACAACCTTCGTGCTCATGTTACCGGCAGACATAGGATGTCGAGGTACCTCTTTAATGACAATATCCTCCATTTCATCATCACTTTTGGGTGACATTTCATACATGTTAGATTTCGTCTCGTCGGCATCAAAACCGCGTGCAAGGTTGATCGTAGACGAGTCAGCAAGTGCTTCTCTAGATGCAGGTGCGCTAGACTGGTTGTTTGATTGGAGATGACTGAGTATGGAGTGGAAAGATTTGTTGTCGCTATAGAATTTTTCAATTTCATCAAGAATCTCCTTCTCTTGCAGGGATATACGGGATTCAGAAGTCGTGGCTCGTTTTGACTCGACGCGAGCCAAAACCTTGCTTCGGGAAATTAATGGAGTGTGAAGGTCAGTCACAGGTGTGGTATCAGATGCGTCTTCAAGAGCCGCCTCTTGGATAGGCGTCAGCGGCTCCAAAGGTTTGTAATCAAATGGCAGAGGCGATGGTTCACGCTCTTTCTGTTCAACGTTTTCAGCAACAGTAGTGGTAGTAGCAGCAGCAGCAGCAGCAACGGGTTCAGGGACGTTCGGCAATGCACGATTCTCGGGCTGCCATGGTTCATCAGCGGGGATGGGAGGTAAAGGCTTGGAAGAGGTAGAAACGTTGGAACGTCGACTACTCACACTTTCGCTACGGCAGCTAGGAGCCCAACTGCCGCGATGTGAAACGCGGGAGCTGCTTCGCATGGAACTGTTACGAGAGGGGTCGAAATCAGACAGTACCTCCTCAGAGAGAGACTTTGATCGAAGTTGATGGCGGCGGTACCAAGTATCGTATTGCTGTACTGCATCCAACATCGCATCAGATGCTGAATCAGTCGACGAGGCTGAGGTGCAAGTGCCACTACACGAGAATGTTAGGCTTGGTACTCGCTTACTATTAGGACGCTGTGGAATGTCTTGAAGAGGCAGACGGTCAGTAGAAGACGGGAGCTCTTGATCGTTCTCGTAGACGCTATCATCTTCGTCTCCGCTAATAGCATCTTTATGTCCATAGCCCCTCATGTACATGCTTCGAAGGTCCAACGATTCGAGCAGGTCTGTTGCGACATTCAAAGCCGACATGTTTCCCATAGATACGTCCGAAGTGCTGGCCATATTGTTCTGCGATCTCTCGTCAGCACTTTGGTCCATTTGATCGACAAACGACGCGTCTCTCTCGATAAATAGCGGTGTCTTCTCGCTCGTAAACGAGTAGTCGGAAGGCAAGGCATCGTCCGCAGAATCATAAACGGCGACGTGTTCTGCATCGACAGACATATTTGCTCCCGAAGTAACGATTATATAGTCAAAAAAAGCCTAAGCAATTCTGGCAAGCAAGTAAATCCGTTTGCACCAGAACGAACCGCACAGCGTTCGGGAAAAAAAGGGATCCAACGACTGAACACGTTCTTTGACGGTTCAGAGCTTGTAGAAGCGTTTTTTTGTGAAGACAGCGACAAAGTAAGAGTAACTTGTTTTGGCGAAGTGAGCCGTTAGCCTTTGACAAGGGTCCCAGATTATGTGGTTGCTAGGGAAACGATGAGGGTCATGATCTGCCCGCGGTGAAAGAAAAAGGAACCGATGCGGTTGGGAGGGTGATTGAGGCGTAAGAACTGTATCATGTGCTGCTGATATGTTTGTTTTGATTGATGTAGGAATAGAGTTGCGGATGCTGGTCGAGATTCCCTTGTGTGTGACATTGAGGGCCTAGGTCGTGTTAGCTCTTACCGCCCGTGTAATAGTAGCTTTGTGGAAAGATGTAAAAACTCAGTTTTACTGGCCGAATTGTTTTGGACAATGTAGTGAAATGATTAATCGACATTGACCATCATTGGTCAGAACTGATCGCCGTAAGCGACTTTTAGAAACCATATTTCTTGGCGGTGTCTCGTTTCTTTTGCCGTTCCTGGGCAAAGTGTGCTTCAAAGTTGTCCTTTTGAAGGGTAGCCATACTAACAAGAGAGGAGAGTTGGTGACGACCCGGAGCAACACTTTTGATGGATGCCGAAGCAATAGGTTGTGACATAGTAGCCATGTTTTGTTCGTAAATCTTGTTCATGTCGACATCAATAAAACGAGCATGTTTAGAAGAGGCCTTGGGGTCAAGCTGGGTTATACGGTCCTCAATGGACTGTTCCGCAGTTGTTTCTGTCAAAACCTCCGGAGTGTTGATAGGCATTTGTGCGGCGGAGCGTGTACGCTTTGTTGGTCGCAAAAACACTGGCTCGTAACTTGAGTGAACAGTTTGATCAGAAGGGGATTCCTTTTTCTGGGCGGTACTAGGGACAATTGGAAATAGAGTTGATGTTTGTAAGGCTTGTCGTTTGTTTTTTTGCCGATTAGACACAGACGTTGGGAGAAAGCTTGTAATGTCGTCAAAATTTTCAGGTTCGGCTGTGCTAGTGTCCGTTGTTTCACCAACCAAATCTGTTCGAATAGAAGGTTCAGGTTCTAAGTTTATGTTTTTCTTAGGAGCGACAAGGATACTGGAAAGGGAGACGTTGTCAGAAACAGAGGAAGCAATGGGAGCCGACGCCGACTCCTTTTCGTCCAAATCCCCGTATTCGACCGCAATTTTTTTAACAGACGTTCGTTTATCCGAAATCTTCTTTGGAGCCTGCACGAACATAGACTTTTCCTTTAATTGCGCGACAAAAGCGCTTGATTCTTCAACTTCACTGTCCGAGGATTCATAATCCACCAAAGAGTTCATTTTTTAATGTGTAGAGTAAATAATGCGTTTCTAAATACCGTATAGACCAAAAAACATGAAATCACCCGCGAATTGGAAAATTTAGAGAGTGGTTTTTGGAAGAAGATAAGACGCGCGTCAGCGATTTCATGTCTCGCGCATCGCCAAATTCACCACCAAAAGAGGTTAAATCACGTGCAGTAAGCTTAATTAAGACGGGCACGTGAATATTGCAGCAGGTGTGCATATCCTAATAGAAGACCAATAATCACTGAATTGTATATTCGTAATTAGTTTCCTCAAGTGTTATCCCGTTTTCAAGTCAGTCCTTCCTAATTTATTTTATTAATTATAAAATTATTTTTGTACGTTGGTGCGAAATCCCTCAGCACCCGTCAATGTATGTACCGAATCCTGTCATATCATAGCAGTGAATTAAGTGTGTGAGGAATGTCAGGCTTATCATATTCCATGTACAGTTCAAAAATGGATCATGATGAAAAAGAGCTTAACCAAATGCCTGTGGAAGCATAGCAAATGGAACCACATGCCAAACTTTTTTCAAATGCAAGCCAAACTGAAACGTAGAAAAATTTAAACAATCCCCTTTTTTGTTCGTTAATTGTTATGAGAGTGTGTATGAGTGTGTATGTGTGTATTACCAAAAGAGCGTAAGCAGACCGACGTTTAAAGAAAACCTTCTTTGAAGAATAGAGTCCTGCAACTCCTTCAAATCAAAGAAAAACAAAGAGAACACAAAAACTTGGATTATGAGAAGGAGGAAAAGCAACACGATAGACGACTCAGCTCAAAAAGCAACAATTAGGTGATAACTATGCTGCATCTTCCTCCATTGCGCGCTCCGCTTCTTCAATTTGGCGTCCAGCGTCGTCGATTAGCGCTTGCCAATCGATCTTGAAAACGAAATAACACTCGATGATGGCAATGGCACCAGTTGCAATAGCGATACTGAGCCACAAACCAGCAATACCATATCCTGCCTTAAAACATAAAAAGGCAGAGAGTGGAAGAGAAAAGGCATAGTAAGCGATAAAGTTTACAATACCACCGATACGTTGGCGACCCTGGCCACGAAGAAGACCACCTGCAACACACTGTGTGTTGTCACCAATGTTCATGATTGCTGTGAGCGGGATTACTTGAGCAACAAGGCTGACAACGTCAGGCTCCGAGTTGAAGAGATAACCCCACTTGTTACGCAAAAGCAATAACACTACACAGTTGATTACACCGACAGCGAAAGCGATTGTCAAGGCAACCTGTGTCGAAAGTTTAGAGAGTCGAACATTTCCAGCGCCGATAAGGTTTCCTACACGTGTGGCAGCAGCAGCAGCAATACCGAATGCCAGTTGGTATGAGAGAGACGAGGTAGTGGAAAGAATAGACATGGTTGCCAGCTCCGTCGTACCCAAAATGCCAGCAACAAACGTGAGAAGCTCGAAGGCCCAATACTCACTGCAAATCATTACGATACCCGACGCGGCAAGACGACAAGTGGGTAGCCAATTTTTGAAGGCTTCCATGGTGAATCCGCACCAAGCTTCACGACCATCAACCTTCACGATGTATAAGAAGACGGCACCGCAGGCCATCCACAATGTCACACAAACAGCGACGGGAGCACCCAAAAACCCAAAACCAAATGTTTTGCTCCAAACAAGGAGATAGTTGAGAAAAACGTTGATCGGAACAATGCAAGCCAAAATCACAGTAACCGGTTGGAAAATGCCTTGAACTTGCAAGAACCGTTTCAGTGCTTCAAAAATTGCGTATGCTGGAGAAGCAAAAAGAAGCACTCGCATATACTTGCCCGCATATAACGCAGTCAAAGGGTCCTGACCAACAAATATGAGGATGTCTTTGATATTCCACCAGATGATGACAATGGGAATTTGAACAACAGCAAGAAGACACAGAATTCTTTGCAGATGCAGACCAACGAGTTCTGGGTTGCCGGAACCGTAACTCTGAGTACCAAGTGTATCGAGCGAAGAGACAATGCCTTGGAATATAGCGAATGCTGTAATAGTAGCCGTCATATTAGCCAGACTAGCCGCAGCCAGTTCAGTCTTTCCGATGTGACCTAATGAGAACACAGTTGTAATAACCTCACCGTACTGCAGCAACGAAGTAAGGACAACAGGAATACCATAGCGGATCAGCAAAGCAAATTCATTCCACCATCTGTTGTTATGGTCCTCGTAAACCTCGTCGTGCGAATGTCCGTAGAACCGCATCTGAGGCATGCTTATGGTCGACATGTTGTCGGTATCCAATTCGGTAATGGCTCCATAACTAGCATGCCCAGGTATGGATATTTTTCGTATGCCTATAATACGTTCACGACGACTAGGAACTGTGTTAATGGACGAAATTGATGTTCGAGGGATATTGCCAGTGACGACATGAGGCCTAGAGTGGCCGTAAACGAGACTCGACCTCCGTTTACGAGGAGCATTTTCTCCCTCTGGTGCCGTGTGTGGAAATAACGAATCTGTCGGGAGAGACATCTTGCAATATTCGTTCGCTCTTGTAGCGGCCGAAAATGGCTGTTTATAGGAGTTTTGTTCCGGGATACGCTTGAACAGTGGTGGAACTGGTCAGTGCAACTCCACCGAATTTTGGCCAGTATAGCGGTAGCGGTAGCGGGAAGTGTAGACTCTGGGAGCAGCTGCTCAAACATAAACAGATGAGCAGCGGCAAACACTTGCGCTATTAACGAATCATTTAGTATTTATGTAGCAAGAATAAAATTACGTATAGTAATTGTCTAGAGTAGCACTAATTGAACTAATGTACAAGAAAATGGGTCAAAGCAACCATTAAGGGAATGAAAAATAAAGAAAAAAATAAAGTGAAAGAAAAAAGGGGAACGGACGGAAGATATAATGAAGGGGGACGGATGGTTCAAAGGGAAAGCAGTAAACGATCTTGATCGAACGACATCGCTATTGCAAGATGGAAGGCATTGGGACGGGACACTGGACAATTCAAAGGGGATAGAATCAAGACAGCTCCGCATAAGAAACATTGTTTTTTGCTTTCCTCTTAAACCGTTTCCGACGTTTTCGAGGCAACGTTTGTGCTGAACATTCAAATTCAGACCCAGTACTTTCATCTGTTTCGACGGAAGAATCTATTTCGATGTACCGTATGGGCCAATCATACCCATACAGACATCGGTTTCTATAACATTTAGGGCATTCACGCTTTGCCTTCGGTCTAAGGGGTTTTGAAAAATACGAGTGCTGACATGTGCGACAAATATATTCACACATGTCTTGTCGTTGACGGAGTTGAGCAACACGGTCACGCATGATGTATGCAAGTATTGAATGTGTCGTTGTTTTGAGGAGAGTGCTCAGGTAATTTTGTCGCTCGTGAGCCCAAATTCTCTTTTTGTGAAGGGGAATGAAGAGTTCCAGCTCTTCATCCAAGTCGGAACCTTTTGCCTCAGAAAGTTCACCTCCGGAATCCCATTCAAGAGGTTGATTTGCTGTGCAGTTACTAGCATTTTCAGTGTCATTGAATAGAGGTTGCACATTCGGAAGACATGGGAAATACATGTTTTGTACATCTTCCTCCTCGCATTTCGTAGACTCTAATGCTACATTACTCTCCGCATAAGTGGATGAGGAAGCGGATAAAGAAACCGGTGTCGTCGACAGCTCTTCCTCCTTCACAAGCGCTTCATTCCCTGTGTTTTCGGCGACGGGGTTTGAGTAAGTTGTTTGGGAAACAAGGAAATCAAGGTTATTTATAACAATGGAGTCTCCTAAAAACAACTTAACATAACCGCCGATTCCTTTTCGTTCACATGATTCGCACAAACAATCGCGATTGTTCGGACCAAAATACCGCGAAGAGTAGTATGTTGTCAACTCCTCCCCTGCACGAACGGGACGCACGGTCTGAAGCCACACTTTTCTGCCTGAGATTCGAAACATACAGTTGGCATCACAGTCATGATTTACAAAACGAGCGGGACCGAGAAACAAACACATAGAACGAAGCCGACTTGAGTGGAGAACGCTAAAATCTTTATCATCTCCAAGCCGCTTCTCTTCAGCTGGAGTGAGTTTGATGATGGTACCGCACAAGTCGTGCAATTCATAGCCTGCATCTAAGTCTTTGATGGATATGGCAGAGGCTTCAGACTTTTTCGAACCAATAAAGCGGTCAGTAGATGCAATTTCAAACTCACAATTTACAGCGTAAAGCAAAAGATATAATTTAGCATGTCGGACAAACTCTTGCGCTAAAGAGTCATCAAGATAATCATAAACTTTCTTAATACGTGGGATACTAAAGAAGGCTTCGACAGCAGCATCCAGATCAAACTTGTTGATGATATGGTTCTGAATTAACTCAATGACATCGCCAAGCCATTGCTGCCGACGAGGTCTTCCCAGACGTCTTCGCATCTTATGAATACGGGTCCAGTAGTAAACACCGTCAATGAGATTGTCCGTGCACATATCGTCGAACAAGGAAAAAGCCTCCAACCTTGTTTCCGGGATGCGCATGAGAATGGAAGCTGGATACAGGAAGAAGTCAAAAAAAAAAGAAATGAAGACCAGAGATGTAGTTAAGAATTCGTTGAGTCGCGTACGAACAATCCAATAAAATAGATAGTTGGAATGCTTATGAGTGATTGAGAGTGCACAAAAACTATGTAATGTATCTTCCAAAAAAAAAAAAATAAGAGATCTTTACCAGGTAAAGGAACACGAAAACGATGAAAGATAATCAATACATTGGCCGGTATTTCTGAGAGAAAAATAAAGAGAATGATAATATGTTTTATCAACAACTCAACGTTTTAATGTTCAAAAGTGTTCGCTGCTGTATCAAGAAGTGCGAAGCCATATAGTCGCATAAGAGAACTGCTTTATACTTGGTAAAATAATAATTAGAACAGACAGCAGGATTAAAGAGATCAGATGCGAATTTTGGGTTTTTTTCTTGTGAGCATGTCTTTGGGTTTATGCCAATGATTTGCAGAACAAACACTGACCAACACGGTATTAAAGGGTTTTTAAAATAAGAAACGGACGAACAGTTTCTTTTACAGTCTTCTAGTTTAAATACTAAGACTAATCTTTTGTGTAAAGGAGCCCTGGAAGATATCGAAATTTGAATTTTGAACCAATAGGAACACTTTCTTTGATTGATTTTTTTACAACATTATAGGATTTATTTGTCAATTCTGAAGTTTACACAGAGCAAAAACATGTTTTTGTCTATGCTGAGAGGAAGATTGGGATTCTGTTGGAAATCATCCGTTCAGCGTCTTCGTTATTACAGCACAAAAGGTGAACAATCAATTGCAGAAAAACTGAAAAATGCTTTCCAGCCCACCCAATTGCAAGTAGAGGACATTTCTGGCGGCTGCGGCAGTATGTATCAAATAAACATTACTAGTGAAGCTTTTCGGGGAAAGCCATTAGTCAAGCAACATCGGATGGTCAACGAGGTTCTTCAAGAAGATATAAAAAATATGCATGGACTTCAACTAGTCACAAAATCTCGGTGAAAGGGTGTGAAAATCTTCACTAAATTTTCATTTTCTGCTTAAGTCACAGTTATGATTTACTTTACGCATTGGAGCATCCAATTCCGCTGTTGAATGAGCCTATTTTCGTGTTCTTATGCTCCAGTTGTTCACCAATTAAGCTTTCATTTATGTCTGTCATCTTTGAGCTTCTCGAAGAGCGCTTCAATGCTTACTGACTTTCACATATATTAGTGATTTCTTACTAAAGGAGCTTTAATAATAGAGATAATTAATGCTATCAGACTGCATGTCAATAACACATATTACATTCACTACAATACAAAATCTCTTGACCAAAACGGTGAGTATTTATCCTGAAAAAGAAAAGAAAAAAAAACGATAGAAAATAAACAGTGAAGCCTGTTAATGATGGTTTCATTAAAGATAGTAAAAATTGTACATTTTTAAATACAGAGTATTCTGAAACTAATCAAACTATTTCTGTATATTTTTCATATTCAGCTTTTTTAACAATATCCGAATTCTTGAAGCTTATAACAACAATGGTAACTATTAAATAGTCGTCAATTTCATATAGCAACGTCTTCGTGCACGCTTACGCGCTTGTATGCGAAGACTCGTATTTATACATTTGCGATTAAGGCAATGCACGCATTACTCCTACGTTTCGCACCACGACCAAAATTCATCGGCCGTATTTTTTGGCATAGTATCACTCATTCCTTATTAAATAAGGCTTGAATTACCTCAGAGTTTTCTTAATTGTAAGAAAACAGGGCTTAATTGAGGTCCAACTCTAGATTCTGCTTTTTTGGTCCATGGTACAGGTTGACCCGTAGACAATTCCTTTAACTTAACGTGAAATGCCTAGTATCGGTAAGTGTAACGATTCTAAACGTCATGTCTATTTATCTTTAAAAGACACGTTTGGTTGAGTGAATTGTTATTTGAGGATTGTGAAAAAAAATAATTCGTCATTTTAAAGACTTCAATTCTCTAACACTTTACAGGATTTTGCAAAACTAGCCCAACCAAAAATGAAAAAAATAAAGAAGACACACAGAAACAGTTTCCTGTTCCTGTTTCGGACGCTCAAGTGAATGAGTGGGAGCGACAGGTAACGAGCCTGAACATGTCCATACGGGCCCTTATAGAGAACGCTAGACTCTTTCGGGATTCTTGGAGATGCGTGGTGTGTACAGGACCATCATTAATTGCCGCCTGGATTGCACTGTATAGACAAATACCTCCGGAAAAGTCATTAGCAGCTTCGGTAGGGACACTCGTTGAATGGAATAAAGCACTGGAGAGCCAGCGTAGAGAAGTACTACTCCTACTCCAGCCTTTCGATTATAGCATCTTAGCTCCCTGCAAGGAAGTAAAGCATTACATGAAAAAGGCGGATGAACTAGTTCAAAAACGCACACGGAAGAAAGCGGAATTTGACAAGCTACAGAAGGATTTGCTGTCACTCTACGAATTGCATGAACCGGAATCACAGCGTCACAAACTCAAATCTTTTCGTTCGAGTTTGCAACGTGTGAACAAAGAGTTGGATGAGCTAAATAGGGTCTTGGCTAAGAACATCCCGGCAATAATTTCAAAGAGCAGAACTTTGTTCCAGCATCTGTTGAAGAGATTCTATAAAACCCATTTTCAAATAGCTCGCAAAATGTTTATTGCAGTGCGACCTTGGGATTGTTTTCAAGATGATATCTTACAAACATGGAATGAAGAATTTGGAGAGATTCGTGAAGCTATGGAACGTTTGCAGCTATTGTCTGGTACACTAAGCAGAACAACAAGTTTAAGTTCACTACCCCGAATCGATACGTCTGTATCGTCGTTGTCTCAAAACAACTCACCTCTTTACAATTCTGCAATTTCTGAATCGTCATCAGCGAACTCGTCTTTTCTGTGGCTGTCACCAAATGTTCCGGATACTCGATATAAAGATAAAACACTAAGAACGGTTAAAGACTTCGCTTCGTCCCCAGTGAAAAGTTTATCGAGTACGAGTCTCTCTGTGAAGTCCGTAAACCCACCCACTTTTAGTTTCCAACAGAGCGATTATTCTGTGTTGCCTGAAGAGTCTCTCAATAATGTTCAACTTGTTCCTGAAGATTGGTCGTTTTTGGCCTCTGGAAATGCAAATGCCGTCTTTGAGTACACGGGAAAGGATCCTTATTTCCGTGGAAAGGTTCTTCGAGTCCGGAGACGCGGGCAAACACTACTGTCGCAAGATGTCCACAGCTATTTTTACTCTACTATCCGACCGCTGTTTCAAGGATTTGAGAAACATCTCTTGGATATTACACTATTGCCGACAACCCGTGAGTTTTTGGAAGCCTTACAGAAAACAAGTAACATGCTACTAAACCTAAATGATACATCCGGAATCATTATGCGAGATCTGAATGAGGGTTTGGAAATGAAACCAAAATGGCTTTCTCAATCACCAACAGCCCCTACGGACTGGGTTGTTTGTCGGACATGTGCTATCTGTCGAATGCGAGGTAAGCCTGTTGGTTTTTGTCCGTTGCGTCTTGATCCAGACAATTGGGAACGTTTTTCGTCGGCTTTAAGGAATGTGGTTTCCGGCAATGTCGCTCGTCGGATTTATAATTCTGGCATACTTAAACGTTTACGAAGTCTGCAGAAACAGTTTGAGACAAGCAACATATCACTTGCAATGACTTTACGGGACGTTACACTGTATATTGGAGTTACAGGAATCACTATCATCGATCTTGACCCCAAGGATGGCAATGTAAAACAAGCGCGCTGGGAAAAAGACGAAAAGGATTTAATTCAAGGTGGTTGGTATTATGGACGCGGCATGAAAGCTAGCGATCAACCTTGTCGTTCTGTTTAAGCGCTTAAACTAATTTTTCGTTACACTTTTTTACTCTTTACGCAATCATCGACTGGATCATTGTGCGTGGAAAGAACAAATTCATCATCATCTTTATCTTGGTTACTAATTACCTCCCTTTTATTTTCTTCACTTCCCTATTTTACTCCCCTTCTTATTTTCGGTTTGCGTTTTCAAGCACAATTACACATACACTTGGCATACGTTTCTACTGTTTCATGCTTCATTCAAGTTGTCCATAATTACTGTTTTTCCGCTCCATTGAACGACATGTTATTCGTGTTCGTTCTATTCTATCCCTCTATCCTTTCTCTTTCACCAAGGCATCATCCTCACACCAGGTCCAACCTAGCCAACCCAAACGCTGTTACTGGCACTGAATACGCGGTTGTTACACAGCAAATTGATTCAAATACACTTACTATACTTACAAAATCCACAAAGAAGCGAAATTGGTTATTGAAATCGATTTCTCGTTATTGTTGTCCCACACACTAAAAAAAACATGTTGAGATCCTACTTAAAACTCATGTATGGATATTGTTCGTAACATGCGACATCATTAGACAGATTGTTCTTGTTTTATTGCAATCCTGTGCTAACGTCTAGTAGGTCTTGGAGGACTGCCGCCAAAACGCAGACAAGAATTATAGCAGCAGCTCGTTCAACGACAATTCGCACTTTCAGTACTTCTCTTTGTTTGTTTCAACAAGAGAACACAAAGATCGAAAAGCTTGTTGAAGATATCAGTAAACTTACACTGTTGGAAACTTCTCAGCTTGTCGACCAACTGAAAACAAAACTCAATATCCAGGACGTAGCTCCAATAGCCTTCAATCCATCTGCAGTATCTGCAACGGATGCTGGCGCCGAGGAACCGGCAAAAAAGGAGGCTGCAGAGGAGAAAACATCTTGGACTGTTCGGTTAGACTCATTTGACGCCGGTTCTAAAGCCAAGGTTATTAAAGAGGTCAAGGCCATGCTGGGTCTAACACTTGTGGAGGCCAAAAAGACGGTCGAGGCAGCACCGAAGGTGCTGAAGGAGAACGTCTTAAAAGAAGACGCTGATGCAGTCAAGTCCAAACTGGAAGGCTTAGGTTGCAAAGTGACGCTGGAGTAGGCTACACATTTAGCTATGATAAAACTTTGGTACATGAGTGTCTCTTAAGCCCATCTATCACGCATCCCGTCTCGTTTTTCAAGTTGTGTTCACTGGTAACTCCATTGTATCAGGAGTATATGATCTGTTGTTGACCAATAGAACGATTCTCCCCGTCGCTATGAAAATCAATCCTTTTACTGTGTACAGCTTTTGTATTTTGCATACTCATCACGAATTTTCTCAAGGTCATGATCATTAAGTGCAGGAAGGGATGCCCAAGTTTGCTGCCATTCCTCTTCCGGACTGTCAACTGCCCAAAACGTTTCTCGAAGACGCTTATGACGTTCGCGGTCCTCTTCCATTCGACGGAGAATGTCTTCGCGCGAGAATACTGCTGTCTTTTCAACGCTATCCCCGTCTTGGATTTGTGCGGCAGCGTTTTTCTGCAGAACAGCGTTTGCTTCCTCCCACTGCTCATCCGACAATAGACGCTTTGTATGCATGGACTCTAGCACTTTACGCACCTCTGGAGCATTTGCTGCTCCAACCTGACCCGGTGGTACTACGCTCCCGACCAGTTTTGCAATGTCACGACCGATCATCTCAACATAACTGCCTTCAATATTGTTTTGCCGACACATATCACACAATGTCTCGAGAAAGTACATGATGTTTACACGCATGTTAAATGTCCCTGACTCCATTGCCTCTCGTATACACGAGTACAAATCCTCCTCCAACTCTCTATGTCTCACAGCAAATTGAGCCGGCTTTAGTTGCGACAGCTGCGACGCGCTGAGGCGTCTCAATAGCTGCAGAAACGTCAATCGCCCTTCGAAAGGGTCCATCATGCAAGAGGACAAGGATGGTAAGCGTTCCTTTTGTGCTACAAAAAATAATGAAGCAACGGTAGACTTCGGTAAGTTCTAGTAACACGCTTCAAAGCGTTGTAGTGAGACATTCATAGGCCTGCTGCGCTTAGTGAGAGAATTATTTTTCCGTACGTTTCATTTAGCGAACCTCGCTAGAAATCACAATATATATTGAGTTACAAACTCACTGCAGTGCTTTGCAGTGCGCAAATCTTACTTTACACTATTCTAACGAAGCCCAGCGCAAATTCCAGCACTGAGTACTGCTGCCAGGCTTATTCGGTATAAGCTTTCAAAAACTCAGCATAGTCCTCAGGCAAATCAGCGCCCATAGAATGTGCCTCGCGAATACAGTCAGCAGCCTCCTGGAGGCATTTGTCCTGTGCGTCTTCCCCATCGAGGACGTTGGCCAAATCCATCTTTAGGTCAGCCTTACGGAAGAGCAAGTCCGTAGTCTTGTTAAGCACATAGAGAGCATCCACTTGATCGATTGCTTTGCTGAGCTCAGTCTCAGCCTTTCTCCGTGCACTTGTAACGACACTCTCTGCGTCGTCAGTGTCGGCCAGGTCGATGTAGTATTCGGCGACATTGGTCGTAGCAGTACATAAGGCCTGCTGAGCATCCAACTTGTGGGCAGGCGTCAAAGCAGCCTCAGCTACCTTTGTTAGAAGAGAGGTAGTGAGAGCGTACACATCAAGAACGAACTGTTCACTGACGGGTTCACGAGCTGCGTACGTCGACATGGCAAGCACAGGTCGCTGCAACGTAAACACAGTAATGAACTCCGGAAGCTTCTCTAACTTGTCAAGAGCTTGGAAACAGTTGTAAGCTTGCTGAACCATTTTGGTTGCAGTAGCAGAAGCCGGAGAAGCCGTTTCGGTTTCCCCGGAAGAATCAGTAGCCAATACAGAACGGGCTTTGGCTAATAAACCAGCACCCAAAGCTAATTGTAAACGAACATTGTCCTCGCCTGGAGCGTCTTCACCAAGCTTAGCTCTCTCTAATGCAGCGTCAATGTACGCCTCTTCGCTGCTTTCATCTTTGAGGCGTTCCTTTGCATAATCGTACAACTCAGCAACTGCCAAAAGAGCTTGGGAGTATGCCGCATGGAATTTTTTGGGCAAAGCTTCAGGTTTTTCGGTGTTTCGAAGAATCCGATCAGCTTCGTGAATTGTACCAAAAACAAGACTCACGCTTGCCTCGATGTCTCCCGATTCAAGCTTCTCTCTAGACATATCATACAATCCACACAGTTGCGAGACTTCATCGTCGTCTGAGTACACAAGAACCGTTTCATCATCAGCTTTCTCTTCTTGCGAGTTTCCCTTAACGGCATTTTGTACAGTACATTTCTTCTTCAATGAAGCAGCAGCTCGAAGTCCTTGTGGCCTTTTGCTCATAATGATACAGGGAATCTAAAGTAGGGTAATGTAGAGAGAGACGAGTCCACGTTCAGAGCATCTATAAGGTACCGAAGGTCAAGGATAGCAGACGAAGTGGTGTCCGACCCGTGCGTAAACCCCAGAAAGAAACATACGCAAGAAAACAAGAAGTGAAACTGATCTCAATTTGCTCACTAACATGGTTAACAACTGTTCGAGAAAAATATTAAAAAAAAAAAACCACACTTTCATGTAACGAGGCTCTTTATAAAACCGTCCGACCCGTCCAGTTTTAGCACTCTCTCGCTGATAAAAAAGAAGGGACCAGCCGGGTTCGAACCAGCGACCTGGAGATCTGCAATCTCTCACTCTACCACTGAGCTATGACCCCCTCGAAAGCATATATAATGAAAGAAATATAAATAGATAACAGTTTAAGACTTTTTTGGTAACGAAACTCCCCCATTTTCTCGTTACCGCGCTTCTAGCATTTACGTACGTTTACGTACTATCCTCACCCAACATGGATCCTTTGGTACAGTTGCGCGAATGCATATCCAAAAATGGTACAATTGTGCTTCTATCATCTGAAAATCCTACTTCAAAAGTGTCTGCTTTGCAAGATGCTCATTTTGTACAATTTGGATCAAATACACCCATGAACTTGTCCCTTCCGACGCGTTTCATTCGCACAGAAAACAAAGAGGCATTTCCTCTACAAGCAGTTGTTTTTGCTTGGCTGCAAAAAGAAAAAAGTATCGCTGATTACATTCAACAGTGTTCCGAACTAGGCATTAAGAACCTTACCTTTTTGGAACGGACTGACTTGATCAGTTGGCTGGAAGGAGCCGCTGAAAGCGAACATATTGTCTCATCAGGTATTTTCAAAAGGTGTATTCCATTAATTAGTCTACTAACAGTGTCCACAGAAGACGATAAAAATAGTGCTACGAATGAAGTCGCAAATACCGACGTCGCAGCATTAAAAAGACAGGCCACTGGACAAGCTGTAGCAGAAGGGGCTTCCTGGTTGAAAAAACATTCCCGAACAGTAGCAGATCATAATTCGATTTTGCATGGAACGAAACCAACAGTATGTCGTCCTTTTCAACGCAAAACATTGAACCTTGGTGACTAACATCAACTGCGTCTATTAGAACTTTTTATCTCTTAGAAAAGATGTTCTTGAGTACTTGAACAGCAACAAGCTTTCAGCTATATCGGCTGGCGGTCGTGATGCAAACACTCACCGTCCCGAAAAGCCGTCTAGAAAGAGTAAGTTGGTTTCTATCTTACTGTTATTGAACTTTGTGAAGCCTGTTTTTGTGCGTTCTTCAGACTAACTTATGAAACAGATTGTGACCCAATTATTCTGCTATCTCCTTCAGCGTCATCGTTGCTTACGATGCAAAATGTTAAACGATTTCTGGAAGATGGTGTCTTTGTCCCGCCTGCAGAAGCTTCCAAACTTGTTGGAGGTGGCCGTGGTCCCGAACTAATCGCTCTTTCACACAAAAGCTCCCGTGCGGAATTTGGCACGATGCGTTTCATCGTTGTCGAAGGCGTTGAAAAGTTCAAGCCAGATTATTGGGACCGTGTGGTGTGTGTCTTCACCACGGGTCAGGCATGGCAATTTAAAGACTACAAGTGGTCGGAGCCTCACCAACTGTTTCACCATGTGAAGGGCTTCCTTGTTCAGTACGTAGGTGACCCACCTCATCCTGCAACTCGTGATTGGAATGTTGAAGGCATCTCCGTCGAACGCCTTCGTCGTCACACAGATCGTGAAGTTGTAAGTCAGCTCTGGGATAAACTTGAACGATGGATGGAAACTCGGTGGCCGCTCTGGCACAACCGTCGTTAAAGTGATTTTGTAGAATGAAAAAAACATTTACGAATTTGCCCATGTTTCCTCTTTGGCGCATTCTCACATCACGACTTGGGATTCCATACCTTACACCTACGTTTCACCATAAAGCTGCATGTGCAATTCCTCTCAATTGTCCATAGCTTCTATATACACATAAAGAATGAATGATATTTACCAACCTACCGAAACAAACCCAAACATTAAAATCCATGTATTCTTCTTGCCGGTTTCGCCCGGACGACCCGACTTCGAGGTTTCGCTTTGACCTGCAAACGCGCTCTTTCCTTTTCCTCCTCTTCTTTTAGACGGTCGTTTTCTATCTGGTCTTCCAGTTCCGTCTTCTTGGAGTAAACAGTGTCTACTATTTTCGAGCCTTTCTTCACTCGTTCTTTTAAGGTATAAAATGCACCTCCAAATTCTGCGAGCCAGTATGGGTCAACACTGGTAACAACGTTCATGTACTCCTTTGAAGTAAGCACCAGCTCGTGATAGATTACATAGTCCGGGAGATAACCCAAACCATACAATGAAGAAGTAGCGTGAAGGTGACAAGGCATACCTGTGCGCAAATGTACATACTCACCGATTCCCTTTGCTGTGGCAGCCTGGTTGAAGTATGCAGAACACAGCACCTTACGTATTACATCCCAGTCGGATTTGCAAGATACAATAGGTAATTTCTGGAACTTCATAATGTCCAATAACTGATCGCGAATACTTCGAGCACGGCTGAGACTTCGCGAATGCAAAAAGTGCTTTGTACACCAAGCAACTGAGCAATGATTTCTTTCCCATTGCAGGTAGATATTGAGTAATGTCAAATGGTCACTCTCCGGAACATGGAATTTCTCTCTTGCAGCGTCGCTTTCCTCTAAGCGCTCCTTTGGTCGATAGAAAACTGACGGGACAGAAAGCATAGAAACTATGGTTAACACTTCATTAGAGCAGCCGTATTCAGCAGCAATGATGAGAAGCTTGGCTAAAGAAGGATCCATAGGGAAGTTTGCCATTTTAGAGCCCAAGGCGGTCAAATTACCAAAATTATCAAGTGCACCTAAGGTCCATAATTCATAAGACGAAGTAGTGAGCGTTGCAGCCGGTGGTCGATCCATGAAATCGAAATCCATTATGTTCTTCACACCCAATGACTTCAGAAGAAGCACAGTGTTTGAGAGATTTGTTCGTTGAATTTCTGGCAAAGTAGTTTGAAACATCTCACGAACAAAAGCAGATTCAGTGTAAAGCCGATAAGCAACACCTGGTCCCGTACGACCTGCACGACCAGAACGTTGATTTGCGTTTGCTTGAGAAATAGGGGTAATTTGAAGCGTATCTATACCCATTTTTGCATTGTACATCTTCAATTTGCAAAAACCAGTGTCGACTACGTATGATATACCATCTACAGTAAGCGAAGTCTCAGCAATATTTGTAGCGACGACGACCTTCCGTACACCGGGTTCTGCGGCATCAAAAATCTTCGTTTGTAAATCAGCCGGCATTTGCGAATAGATGGGTAAAACCGACAAGGGTGCAGCATCCGTCAATTGAGCAAGGCGCTCTTTAATAACATCGCAAGTAACCTCAATGTCCTCTTGACCGGTCATGAAAACAAGAATGTCACCAGCAGGTTGAGAAACGTGAATTTGAAGAACTTGTCGAACAGCAGCTTCCACATAATCCGAACATGGTGCCTTAGAGAATAATACGTCCACTGGGTAAGTTCTTCCGGGAATTGTGAATTGAGGTGCACCTCCAAAGAACTCAGAAAATCGTTGAGCATTCATCGTTGCGGACGTGACAATCAATTTCAAGTCGCGGCGACGACTTAAAATAGTACGCAAAAGACCCATTAGTATGTCGGTATTCAGAGAACGTTCATGTGCTTCATCCATGATGATGACGCTGTAACGATCAAGGTCATTTTGAACAAGTGACTCACGTAACAAAACACCATCAGTCATATATTTAATGATTGTTTGAGGGCTGGTAACATCCTCGAAACGGATGGAATAACCAACTAGCGTACCTAGTTGTACACCCATTTCTTCACTAACACGTTTCGCAACAGACATAGCGGCAACACGACGAGGCTGTGTACAGCCGATCATGCCCAGTTTTCCTTGACCGTCTTCGTAAAGGAATTGTGCCAACTGAGTTGTTTTACCGGAACCCGTCTCACCAACGACAACTGTTACTTGGTTGTCGCGAATGATGGACAGTAACTGTTCACGAACAGCAAACGCCGGCAAGAGTTCTCTCTGCTCGCGCAGAGACTTCACTCGCGCAATGGGTAACTCTTTTTTGGATGGAAGGTCATCGTGATTCTTACGAGCACGACTCGGCTCTGGAGTTTTTTTCATGTGCTTCTCCATGTTTTCAGAAGGCTCTTTTTCACGAACACCCATAACATTTCCGAGCGCTGTTCCCGCCAGCGCTGTTGCGGCGGTAGCTGCTTTCTGACGTTCCTTAAACTCGCGACGTTCACGGACAAGGGCTGATCCTTTTTTCGAAACAACAGCTAGATCACTCTGTGGATCTCGAACTGCAGTAATTGTATTCTGCTGTTGAAGCGTAAACTCTTGACCGTCAAGAAAATGAGGGCGCAATTCATGAACGAGCAAGTGAACACGACGTTCCTCATTAGTATCCAATTCCATCGACACATCCGACAGCTTTGTAATACCAGACGTAACCATTCGGTTTGTTTCCCAAAGATTATTTTCACGGGCCCGTTCTACGGAGCGCATGGACATTTTTTTTTTCTGCTGCAAACGAAGCAAATCTTCCCGCTCACGGTCCAAGTCTGTTTCGAACTCTGCAAAGGGATTGTGGGACTCATCACCAAATAAATTGTTCGTTTCTGAATTCATGTACCAGTCGCGATCCAGCCGAGACTGTTCCATCTCCCAACGAGCACGATCTCGAGGAGGTTCAGTATCCTCTTCCGGATACTCTACGGCACGCTCGTCCCAGTAACCGCTGTGACGAGTTGGAGGATAGCGATTTCGCGTCGACCGGTTGAATCGTGATGGGCGAGCTGAAGATGCTCTGGAGTTTGTCCGATCATGTCTCGAACCATTCTCCCATGATACACCCTCGTCCATCCGCCGCCGTTGTTCTCTGTAGGTCTCGTATTTTTCTCGGGCTTTTTCACTAAGACCATGACCAACGGGAAGAGCATTTGCAGTTCGTGGATTCTGGACAGACGAATGATGGTCCGGAGCAGGCTTCGGCTTTTTAAACTCGACGCGTTCGGTGTTAGGATCTATTGAAGTAGTCCCTCCATGAGACCTTTTGTTGCTGTAACCATTCTCATCAGAGGAGAGAGAGTGCCTAACTGGTGACGAGCTCGCTTTTTTCTGGCGTGCTAAAGACTGAAGTCCCAGCGATTCTGGGCGTGTAGCAAGCGTTTTGCTGGCATTAGGAGGAATGATCAGTCCAGCTTTTTGGTATACAGGCTTATTTTCAAGTACATCGGCATTTGATGTTACCGGTGTTACTGATCCACTAGACTTTGATGAGGCGGATTCTGACTTTGCAAGTTCGTAAATATCGGCAGAAACTGTATCATCAAAGCGTCCAAAACTTCGAATTAAAGTAGAAAAGACAGTTTGATTCGGTGATTTCTGAGCAATGGCGACAACACGTTCTGCGAGATTCGGTGCTAGTTTTGGGTCAACCGACGATGCAGAAAGTTTTTCTATGATTTTGTGAAAAGAAGAAGACATTATTTCTCAATTGTATGAGGTTTTTTATTAATAAAAATGGACAATGGACAGCATTTGGCCGAAAATGATTTTTTGGTTGTTCGTTAGCTAGAGAGATGCATTCGCTATATGTCCACCAGAACTGAGGTGAGAGGAGATTAGCGGCAAGTATTTAACATAAAAATTACTACTGCAGGATGGATTGTAGAGACGAAAAATGGAATATAGAGAGCGAGAATGAGTTGCAGGAGCCGAGTTTTTGAACGGTGACTCGATACAGTAAAACTACGTCGAAGAAAAAGTTGGTAGAGAAGAAGAAACACTAACAAAAGCCCCGAACTTGAACAAACGAAAATAGTTTCATGACATTAGCATTTACAGTAATCACAATACTACTTCCTTGTAGGCCCTCTCCCCAATCCACCGACATATCTTGTTATGTGCATTTCCAAAAATCATTCCTGTTAAAACAACCGGTAACCTATGCAAAACATTTTAAAACAAAAAAAGAAATAACTCTATACAGCCGATAATGCAGCTCTCAGGACACCGTCTGCATGCATTATTACGGGAAGAAGCGAGCGAGAGAGCCAATTAGTTCCCTTACTCCACATTCTCGTCTTCCTCTTCTTCTTCTTCCTCGTCCTCATCGTCGTCCTCGTCGTCCTCGTCATCATCGTTGGCAGCCTCCTCAAGCTGCACAATTTTTTCCTTCACAATGGGCGTTTGGCCCAGACGAGAGTCAAAGGCACGGCGAACGCCAGCGTTCGTCGAGGCATCCCAAACGCGAGCAACGCCCTTGCTACCAGAAGCAGCAAGTGTGAAACCAACAGCCTCATCGGGAGCAAATGCACAGCTGAACACACGACCGACGTCCAAGTCGCGCGAAACAACCAAACTAGGAGCATCCGTGCCGACGTTCCAGAGCTTGACCATCTTGTCCGTTGAACCAGTAGCCAACAAGCCAGGGACGTTGGGACTGACGCTCATGCAGGACACAGGGCCATCGTGAGCTTGAAGCGTCCACAAAGGCTTCGCAAGGTTGCGCGCATCGCAACAGTACACGGTGCCACTGTCTGCACCGATGTAGAAGGCGTCTGGACGATGGAGGGCCCAGGCAACATTCTCCACATCGCTGTCGATAGTGAACGAGGCAGGAGCATCCGTGCTACGCAGATCCGAGAGCACAGCACGGTGATCGTAGCCACCGGACAGCAACGCAGGGGCTGTCTGCGGGTGCCAAGCCAAGCTGGACACCTTGTCCGTGTGATGAGAGTCGAACGAACGCACACACGAGCATTGGGCAAGGTCCCACAACTTGATAGTCGTGTCGGCTGAACCAGACACGAGAAGGTTGTGAGCGTTACGATTGGCAGCAAGGGCCAACACGGCGTCAACATGGCGGTCAGGTTGAATCTTTTTAGTCTTGCGTTTGCTGGAGGCCTTGCTGCTGGAGGAAGAGGGAGCTCCTAACACGGCAGCAGGGTATACGGCATCAACAACGTCCAGGTCCCAAATTTCAATTTCCGGATCAAACGTACCCACGGCACAGAAGTTTCCAGGAGTGTTTTCAGACGTACCAACACGGTAGTCGATCCACTCCAAACACAGTGGGAACGAAGGAAGCATAAAGTCGTGGTGCACATACAGATTGTCAGCCTCCGACTCGTAGACGTACACGTCGACATGTGAAAGGTTGTCCTCCGTGCGAGCAGCCAGCAGCATATTGTCGGTAGGGTAAATTTGCATCTCCTCGCGTTCCAGCATTTCCTCCTCCTGCTGAGCTTCCAGCGTCACGTACGGGTCGTTGTTGCCTCCGTCGTGGTAGGCAAGACCTTGAATATGCGAGAAAAGCGGGTTGGACGCGTCATCCACGGCGTCGTCTTCGTTTTCCAACTCGTCGTCGTCGTACGTGTCCAAGTTGTACTCCTTCAGCTCGTCATCAATCTCCTCCGACGACTTGAGCGGCTCCACAGCATCAGCAACGGCAGAATCCTCGCCGTTCGACGCGTCGTTGACCGACTCTCCAGTCGCCTTTTGTTGTTCTTCCTCTTCTGCCTCAAGGTCGGCGCGAGCATCGTCCAAGCGCATCTGCGACAACGCGTTTATGCGCTCGTACTCTGTCTCATCGAGTTCAAATTGCCTGGGAAACTCTGCAGGAAAGCCCCGAGGCACAAAGGCCACCGCTGAAATGATCGAAGACATGGGGAGAGGGCAGGAGTAGTTCAATGCGAGCTGGGAGGTTTAGGAGTAGTGAAGTGAAGGGTGGTGCAGCGAGGAATGGTGGGGCGCGCTGGCTTGCGTTAGTCTGCGGTACGATGTGGTATTTGTGTTTAGCGCAGTACACAGCACTAAAGTGAACTACACTCGATTATCCTTGCCTGCGTTACATCACCTTAATCGCTTCTACGCACCACACTGAGCTGCAGCGAGAGAACGCGTGCCTACTTCCAGAACGAAGAGAGAGGGGTTGTACGCCCGTGGTCTCCACATTTCCCTACCTCTACCATCCTCCACACGACATCCGTCGTGATTCGTTTTCTGCGTTTATCGCCGTCAACACTGCTCAGTATATGTTCAATGCATCCATTCGTGTGGTAGACACAGCCATGCGTGTTACTGGCGGTCTGCAAGCAAGTTTTCGCCCGTCGACCGCTGATTTTTCGTGAAACACTCGGATCTGCAGCTGGAGAGCCAAAGTAGCAGGCGTCGAGCAACAGGATGTTAGCACAGGCGCACAGAACGCGCCGTTAAACGTAACTCTCGCTGATTCGTGTAGTTTCGGCCGTCCGCGTCGCCAAGATAAGCTTAAACTTCGTGGTGGGCGACTAGAGCTTATTGCCTCTACACACTACACACAGCATTCAGGCATGCCCCACATGTACCCCACGCGTCCCCACTCGCCCCACAGGCATCCCCACACCAGACCCCATTTCCCCACCTCTCCCACTCCTCCCCACCGTCGCCCACTGCATCCCCACCTGGGTCGCCCACTTCGGTCACTAAGCTGTCGGAGCCCATCGTAGTCCGCCGCCGCCTGCCGTAATCATCAGAGCCGTTGCCTCTAGACGCAACCTACCAACTCCCATTTCTTACCACCAGCGACATGGTAGCGTCCAAGGCCATGCTCGAGAAGAATACGAACATCTGTGACCGCATAGAGGGCCGGTGCTGCTCAGAGGACCCCGCAGATGTCAAGTCAGCCATGATCACGGCTGCTTTGCTTGGTAAGAAGTCGTCCACAACATCCATGATGGCTACGTCAGCAGAAGCTGCAGCAACGATTTCAGACCCGCCAAATTTCGGCGTCGTGTGTCCCGGACTGGTTTACCGTTCAGGATGCCCTTCCCTGCAGGCTTTCCCTTTTCTCCACCAGTTGCACATACGGAGCATTCTCTCTCTGCGCCAGGAGGAGTACACAGACGAGGAATTGGCGTACATGCGGCAGAACAACATCCAGTACTTCCACATCGCCATGCCCGGCAGCAAACTGCGCAAGAATGGCAGCAGCACGAGCTCCTCAAGCGCTACCAGCACAAGCAACAGCACGGAGGTCGCAGGCGAGTTTAATGACATAGACATAGATGCTCTCGTCCACAAGGCGCTCTCTGTTCTGCTCGACTCGAAGAACTTGCCCATTCTCGTGCATTGCAGCGGTGGGAAGCACAGGACAGGCATTGTCATCGGCTGCTTTCGAGCACTGCTCGGTTGGCAGCCGGAGAAACGACTCGAGGAGTATAGTCGTTACTCCCACCCTAAAGAAAGGGACATTGACGAGGAGTATATCCGCAACTTTACCCCCGACTGGTCCAAACACGGTTATCGCCGTGCTCCGCTGTAACGCCGTTCCCCTGTGCGTTGGGAGCGGGTCTGTGTGATAGCATTCCTTGCTCCTTGTTCCTTTTTTTTTGCTCGGCCTTCCCTGCTCCCACGTATGCTCTCACTGGTGACACGTTTATTTTCTCGAGACTCGTATATGGTCTCCTCTAGTTTTTATGCGCCGGTCCCCCCAAAACCCCCTGCTGCTGTCATTCGTCACCAGTGTCTGCTGTTTGTTTCCACCTCCGTCGTCCCCTCATCTTCCCTCCCCTTCGTATTTTGCGCTGTCAACGCTGTCGTCACTCGTTGTTTGTTTTTTTTTTCCTCTTTTTTTTCCTTTTTCCGCCTGATTGTATGCAAGCCGCTGTAACTCAAATTCTACACAGTGTGGAACGTGACTAGCTGGTGTTCCTATTCGATGAATTCGATGACCTCAATGAATTCGGCTATATTTCGACCTTGCGATGCCCTAGTTGACGGCCGCCAATGTTAGAGAAACCATCCTCGCGTTTTTCGCTTGTGTCGCTCGTGTCGCCCGTGTCCCTCGCATCTGCACATGTAAAAAAATTCGGCTGGGGTTCGCCTCGCTTCGAAAGACCCTTCTTCCCGTTAGCCCTACTTTTAGTTGCTCTTCTTGCTTCGTTTTAGCGCCTGAACGCCGTAACCGGCCGCGTTCACCAAGGCGAACGCAGACAGTGCAATGGGGTAGGGGCGGAGAGACTGTAATGCGGGTTTTCCGTTCATGAGCAGGTATGCCAGTGACCACGCTGTCGCGATACCGGCTCCATTGGTCAAGTCTGATATGAGTAAGCGTTAGCTTCGGTCGGGTCTCGTCTGCGCGCAAGAATGCGTGCGCTTTTTGGCGCACGCGAACTCTCGCCCGGAGTTACCTTGGTCGTGAATTGCAAATCTGTTTGTCCGTGTTAGCCGAAACTTGTCATGTGAACTGTGCACGGGCTCCTTACGCTCCTACGGCATTCATCCCTCCACAGAGCAGGCAGCTAGTCATGAAGGGGCCTCCTTGAGGCCTTCTCCAGGCCCGTTTCAAGGAGGCGAGCACTGCTGGTGTTAGCGAACGGCCCCTTGCGGTCGCGTGACGTACATGCTGTGCTAAATCCTAATAAAGTTAGCACGTGAGTTAGTTACCGAAATGCACTCATTTCCCGTATGTCGGAAGCAGTGTGTCTGCAGCGGCATCTGCTGCCTGGCCGTCGCCTGTTTACATACCGAAAGCAGGGACGCTAGTTGTGTATGCCTGCGTCCACATGGATGTCGGGTTTGCCGGTGCTGCAGGCGCTGTTGTTGCTGTTGGAATCGTCATCAGCGTCGGCGTCGTCTTCGTCGCTGTAATCGTGCTGCTGTCCATGTCTGAAATCCGCTGTTCCGCAGGCTCTTATTGGATGGATGGGTGGCCGACGGTGTGTGTTGAATGGTTATGTATATGGTGTATATACTACGTACGTGTGCTTCGTGTGCTTGAGCCTTCTGTCCGTTGGTGCTGACGGCCTCGACGAGATGTCCCCCACTCTGCAGTGACGTCGTGTTCGTGGGGGCGACAGGGACGGTGGGGGCTGCTCGGAGGAACTCGATGGGGGTTCGAGATGCTCCTCGGTGTTTCTTTGTCCGCGAGGTGCAAACGACCCGAGGACGCGACTCATCGCATGACTCTTTCTTGCTGCCGCGGGCCCGATCGCTCGTTTTGTGCCAACGCGTATCGTCTCGCCTAACTTTAAAAGACGCGTGACGTAATGATCTGCATTTGCGACCATAGGTCGCGTCAACAGAGAGCGGGCTCCTGTCCTCTGCAAACCACATTTCACGAACCCCACGGCGAATTGTTAGCGTTCTCCCACGATTGCTCGCGGTATAACAGTAGTTCTGTGTCTATAATCATCCTCTATTTCTGTGTTTTGATTTCCGTAATGATCCGGTACTTCGCGACAGCAGCATTCATTTATTATACCATTTGGATTTTGGTAATGGTAAATCAACACACAACACACACGCTCTCGCTCAACACAGCTAACGAACAAAACTAGCCATTTGTGGACTCGTCCAATCCGACGCAATTGTTGTTTCTCGACCGTGAATGGGCCATCCGGATACCGGTGATTCTCATTTTGTTTGTTATCTGCGTTGTTGGAACTTTTATTTCGCTGGTTATGATCAAGTCGAGCAGACTAGAGAAGAAGCCCAATGGCAATGACAAGTAAAATGTGTATGTGCGGGTGAAACGCGTAAACAAAGCGCCTCGACGCGTCTTTTTGTGCAAACACTCTAGGGTTTCTTTTCTCTTTCCACATTCGTTCAATCGTTCAATCGTTCACAGTCGTCTTCATGAAGGTTTGCGTGAAGAACGAGCAGCTACGCGTCAAAGCCGTTTGTCGCTTTTGTCACCGATGGAATACAGAGTTGGAGTATTGTTCGGCGACGAAGCTAACGTACCATTCGATCGCATCTTCGAGCTTAAAGGTTTGTGACTTTTGGCAGGAAATGCCAGACGTTAACCGTTGAAAAACAGTTGGTGGTCCAGATAGAACAGCAGCAAAACACATTTTCGTCTTCTCAGTTATTCACAGTCGGGCGTTTGTTTCAAAGGTTCCAAATGTGGAACACACTTAGTCTTGTACCTCGTTTAGAATTGGCTTCTAATGAACGCGAGTTTTTGCGTATGTCTGTACTGTAAAAAATGGTAATCGCCCTAACAATGTACAGTTACGTTGGCACCGCAAGACAGCCGTGCTTGGCGTCCAAAACCTGTGCGTGAGCTGCTGAAGATTACTATGCAGTGTGCATTGCTTCCCATCCGAAAAGGTGCGGACCATTTTGAAGGAACGTGGGATCTGATGGCTGTTGCCGCTTTGCTTCGAGATGTTTGGCTGAAACACGTCCTCCAGTGTCTTAGCCGGTGCTGTCCCTTGTCTTTTTTGCCTCGGTTTTATGAGGTATGTCGAATACGGTCGCCCCTCCTGTTATATCCACTCATACTACTAACACCTGTTCACACAGAAAGTCTCAGGTGCCATGCTGTACAGCAAGCCCGTAAGCTCTTCCATCGCCCAGCTGCTTTCGCGGTCGGAGCGCACAGAAGCGGGTGAGTGGGACGAAGACTCGGTGAACGAAGTGCTCTACAGCAACTGTGTCCGAACGTACATGCGTCGTTCTCACCGGAAAGAGTTTCCCAATGAGCTTGTCGAAACTAACAACGAGCCGCCATCGTCCACGTCTATCATAGTGGGTTCCGACGATGAGGCTACGGCCGTATCGTATGCAGAGACATCAATCGCATGCAAACTGCCTCCTTCTTCACCGCCCATTCCAGCGAGTGACGAAGTGTTTCCGCAGGACATAATCTGTGAAGATGTCGAAGAGGCGGCCGACGCCGACGAGTCTATGCTCGGGTCTCTCCCCTACCAACAAACTTCCGAAACAATTTTGTCTACCGATGCTAATGCTTATGAAGAAATGCTGCTTGAGCAGACGTGACGATGAGGACCGGGAGGGGGGAGCGGGGCAAAACGCAAGACAAATGCTCAAACAGTCGTTGCCTGTGAGTATCAAAGCAGGGCAGAGAGTTGGACTTTTTGCAGGCTGTGTTTACCGTCTCCTCCTGCTCCCTCCTGCTTCCACTTGTGTAAAAGGAACTACTATGTATATTGGAAAGGACGATTATGAAATCAGCGACAGAACGCAATGACGAAACAAGGAACAGAAACAAATGAATGCTATGCTAAAAAGATGAAATGACGGTTCAGATGGCTCACTGGTCGGACGGTACGGACGGGTTTTGCTGGTCAGACTGAGTACTGGCTAGACGGTGTTCGCTCCCACAGTCTGCTTGAGAGCTCATTCCAGTCCGTTGCGCGGTCCCTGTTACCGCTGCTGAAGCTGAACAAGACTTCGAGCACACTCTTCGAGGTCTTTGGGTGTGACTGGAGACCGCTTTTTCATCTGAGAAATCGGGGTGGATAGACTTCGTGCTGCTGTCGCTGCAGGAACGTCTGGCTTTCGTTCTAAACGCCCAGTCATCGAGCCTCCTGCCGGGACATCTCCTCCAGCGACTGTGTTGGGTCGAGTGACACTAGGAGACTGTCCTATCTGAAAGAAAACCTCAGCTTGGCCGTTCTGTGTCTCGCACAGTGCGAGACTGGGTCGGTGATGGAGCCGTTGTAGGGAAGCACTGACTTCTGATTTCGAACGGGCGAGTGAATTGCTCCGTCTGAGGGATTGCCGTTTGTTTTGAAACCAAATTTGGAGCTCTCTCGGCGTCATACAAAAATTCATTTCCCGAGAGAGCTGTTGTCTTTCAGCAAGTGTCGGTTTTGGTGTCTTCAAAAAGTATTGTTCCAAAAAACGCGCCTCAGCATCCGTTGTACGGCGACGACGTTTCTTCTGACGTTTTTCTTCTTCCGTCTGTGGTGGTTTGCTCGTTGTGATTTGGTCTTTCTCCTGCGAACTCGCCGGGCTTGCTGTGTTTTTCTCTGCCATTCTCGTTTTTGTTGATGCTTTTCGACGCGCGTGTACGTGACACGCGTCTCCTACCGGTAAATGCAGTTCCTGTGTGACGCGTCGCGTCGCCGCCGCCGTCGCTAATTCCGAGGCTCGCTAAACTCACCACTCCTCCACCTTCTTCTCCCCAGAGATCTGTGCCACACTTTCCCTCACATCATCCTCGTCTTCCACAACCCAAAAGGCCGCCTCCTGCCCAGAGCCACTACTCGGAACCGGTACTTGGTGCTAAACTTGCATTGCTTTTTTTGCATCGTGCAGTTGCTATATCTTTGCATATCCTTGCACAGGCGACTGCAAATTTATTAAACACTTTTTCTAACCTCGCTGTATTTTTTTTCGGAATTTTTACGATTTTTTCCGTTTTTTTTTGTTTTTTTTTTCGTTTTCTCGTCTTCTCGTCCTTTTTTCCCTCTTGTTCCTGCAGAGGATCTCCTTACGACCATTTGTGAACGATTTGGTACATTCGTTTGCCTGTTACTGAGAACGTCTGACCGATTTTCATTAGGTTTTCTCGTTTTTCTTCATCGTATGCTCTTGCTGTGCTCGAAACAGACTGCTCCCTCGTTGTTTTAGCTTGGTCCTTCTCCGTTTGTGAAAGGTAGCAAACCGCCCGCCAGGCTTTGCTGAGTGATTCCTTGATTCTTGTCCAATTCCCGACATTGTCCCAGCCACGCTACGCAGAAACCGCTTTTACCGCCTTTGTACTGCCGTGGGTGTCACAGTTATTGTCTGTCTCTATCGTGTATCATCGTCTTTCGTTTGGCCTTGTCGACGCCCTTTGTCTGTACGACTAAAATATCCTGTACTATTGTTTGCATTTGACATTTAGATTTTACTAACAGTAAAGTTTTGTCATTCCACTGCTCTCTGTTCTACTTTTCCTAAAATTTAAAAAGAATTCTCAAAAAAGACGCCACGAATCTCACACTGGCTGTACTGATTGTCAAGAAACCTTTTCTGTAAGCTTACTCTTGCTACTATTACCGTGCACGCAAACGCACGTTCTAACCTTCTGCTTTTCCACTGTCTTTCTGCCATCTTTGCAGAAGCCCCACACTCTTTACTTTTACGACTTACTTAAACAAAACTTTCATATCTGCTATTCGTATGGCTGCTACTATTGCATACTGCTTCATGGATGAACGCATGCAGCCTTCGGTCGAAAAAATTTCCACGATCCCAAGTCTGAGCGTCCCGTCCCTATCAAACAACGAACCCGTGAAGATTACGACCAGTTTTCACCACGATGCCGACGACTCTCTTGGGGATTCTGCCGCCGTTGTCGTTCACAGTAACGAAAACGTGAACGCCTGGACGGAGGACGCGAGCACCGGAAGTGGGCACCTGCTTGTCCCTCTTGATGCTTCTGAGTGTTTCGAGCGCCCGGGGAGCGCTCTCGGCTCCCACCCTAACCGGCGTCGTCCGCCCGGTGGCCGGCATCGCCGGTCTGCCATTTCTGTAGACTGGGCCCAGTTGGAAAGCTACAAGGCCCAGTATCGTCAACCACCACCTCCTCCCCCTATGACTTCTCCTTCCCCTGTCCCAACGACACATCACAAACAAAAATCGCCTTCCAAGTCCTCGTTACACTCGCCAGGGTCTCTTCACAAACGTTCGCCTACGAAAGTGGCCTTTGTGGACAAGGTACAGATCATCCCCCGAGTGAACATTCTTGCAGACTCTGGTTGGCTTGGTTGCCGTACTTCTTTTGATTCTTTTACTCGCGAGTTTCCTCTTTCGAACCACTTTAACGATGACGACTCCGCCGCGGACATTGACTTGAACCGCATCGACCGTGTGGCGCCCCTTGATCACAGCAGCACTTACAAATCAACTTTAGAAGATCTCATTCCACAGGTGATCAGTCATGGCCCAGCAGCTGGCAGCCGGGTCATGCCGACCTCCGTTAAAAAAGCCTTTGATGACATGGATCCTTGGGGCGCCCCAGGTCCAACTCTCCCTACTCTTGCGGCGGCTCGTGTGTCAATGGAGTCGCCTTTCTCTCCTGCTGGAACTTCGGTCATCCTTGACACAATAAAACAGCGCGGTCCAATCTCCCGAAAGGGAAAGGTTCGCTGCGCCAGTATGTCTTTACCGTCTTCTAGCGCTCCGTGTAGAAGAGAGACTTCACACGCAAGACACGTTAGTGTTATGGCGCCTTCTGAGGTTGCACGTGCTTGTTACAATCATCCAACAGTTGCTCCAAAAGCTACTTTCTCCTTTCGCTCATTTGTCACTCGTTTCTTTAAAAGGAAGTCTCATCCACGTGCGTGAAGCATGTTACTCTACTAACTTGATAAAGAGTAATCTTTCGCTATAACCACTCAAATCTCTGCTGCACACACACTCACACACTCTTTTACTTAAACGAACGCACTCTTCTTCTTTTTCTTTCTCTCTTAAACGCACGCATTTGCCCTCTCTTCCTCTCTCTTTCATTCTCTGCGTCTGATTTCTCGCTCATTTCCTTTTTTTGACGTATTCAGCACACTCGTTTTCTTATATTTTACGTGGTTCTTTTTGATTATCGACTTCCTGAACTGCACCTTACGTTCTTTACTCCTTGCAGCTTATGCTCGCAGTGCCCTTCGCAAAGTCGCGTCAAGGAAGCTAAATTCATGAATATTCCTAGCTCCTAAATGTTTGTATTTTCTTTGCAGCTCTTGATGATACGGATGCCAATTTCTAAGCTTCTTTTACCTGTTATTGGTTCTGCATTCCGTCAAAAATATGTTTTCATTTTTTCCTCCTTCATTTACTTAAACCCTTGGCCATGCGCGCGGTAGCTTAGAAACAGCGCGCTATTCGCCGTAATCATTGAGGCAGGGAGGTGAATCGTGTTCTGTCGGCTCGCTACTTGGCGCTTAAAAGGCTACTTAGATTGGATCGAAGCACGGAGCTCTCCCTATAGTCCTCCAATCGTTTTTGTCTTTACTCGCAACTCTTCTAATATTGGTTTTTGATGTGTTAAACAGGCTTAAAATAAGATAATTGGTAACTTGCCACTTACTACTCTACTATACCCAACTAGCCGTGCCCTGCGACGGGAAGGCGCAGGGTAGCAGCTGTCACTCTTGCTTTTAATGATGAAGACACGCACTACGCTGTCTTGCCTTTCATGTTTTATGATTTGCATCTCATTGCATTTTCTATATGGTATAGTAAATGATCGTGTCCAAATTAATATCAAATTTTTTGTTCTCCTGTAAACACACACATGCAGTGATGCTCTCCTCCAATTCCAAAAAGTAAGGAGTCGTTTATCCAAAACGTAAAGTAAAGAAACAAGAGCCCTTGCTCATATCGAGTTCAGTTCATCTTAATGGTAAACTGCTAGCTTACTTTTGAGAACCACCGTACTTGCCGCGCCAGACCTCTTCCATAGACTCATCAATACGAGTGAAGAGATACTCGGCATTGCCAATGCGGTGTCCAGGAAGCAAGTCCAGGGTCCACTCGTCGGGAATGGCAAGAGCGGGAGCGTTGAGTTGCTTGTAGATACTGTCGCTCGTAGCGGGGATGAAGGGAGAGAGAATAGAGGCGAGAAGGTATACAAGGTTCAAAGTGTAACCAATAGCATCAGCACACTTCTGTCTCTCGTTCGTGAACAGCTTGTTGTCAACACGGTTGTCTTGCAAGAACTGGTTGCCGCGGGCAGAGAGCTCCATAGCGATACGCAGACCCTCGCGAAGCTTGACGGCTTCCAAGGCAGTGTTGTACTTGCGCAGGATGGCGTTCACGTCCTTCACCAATTCAGTCTTGAGCTTGCCAGAGCCCACTGAAGCATCTTCAAGATAGTAAGGAACCAAACCATTGTACTTGGCCGTAGTGAACTTGACCACACGGTTGACCAAGTTACCGATGTTAGCCAACAACTCAGAGTTGTGGCGAGTAATGAACTCCTTCCACGTGAACATCGTGTCGGAAGTCTCGGGTCTGCTGGCCAAAAGATAGTAACGCCAGACGGAGGGTGAAAGACCAAGCTCCTTGGCATTGTTGCCGAAAACACCGATTCCACGAGACTTGGAGAACTTACCGCTCTCATAGTTAAGGTAGTCGGTAGTGTTGATGTGATGGAGCATGGTCCATTTCTCATCGGTACCCAGAAGCGAACCGGGGAAAATGACAGTGTGGAAGGGAACGTTGTCCTTACCCATGAATTGATAAAGCTTAACGTTCTCGGGGTTCTTCCACCATTGCTTCCATTCATCAGTGTAGTTGGCCGTGATACTAATATAGCCGATGGTAGCATCGAACCAAACATACAATACCTTGTCCTTGAACTCTTCAAGAGGAACGGGCGTACCCCACTTGAGGTCACGGGTAATGCAACGAGGACGAAGTCCCTCCTTCAACCAAGAATCCGTAATGGCAACGCCGTTGTTGGACCAGTGACCTTCTTTCGAAGACTTTTGGAACCACTCCTGGATTTGAGGTTGGAGCTTGTCCAAGCTCAAGAAAATATGGCGAGTCTCACGCTTCACGGGAGTAGTCTTGTCAAGCTTACAGGTAGGATTGATAAGCTCGAAAGCGTTAAGTAACTGACCGCAACCATCACATTGGTCACCGCGAGCATCATCAAAACCACATTTGGGACAAGTACCTTCAACATAACGATCAGCCAAGAAACCCTTGTGCTCCTCACAGTACAATTGAGTCATAGAGTCAACCTCCATATAATCTCTCTCATACAATCTGTTGAAAATATGTTGAGAAATTTCGGTTTGCTTAGGGGTAGTTGTACGGCCGAAGAAGTCGAAATCAAGTTGGAACCAGTCGTAAACCTCCTTGTGAAGCTTGTGGTACTTGTCACAAAGCTCCTTGGGTGAAACACCCTCCTCGAGGGCCTTGGTCTCGGTAGCAGTACCGTATTCATCAGTGCCGCAAATATATAAAGTAGTGTTGTTACGGGCACGGTGATAGCGAGCAAACACATCAGCACTGAGAGTACTACCAATAATGTTACCCAAGTGAGGCACATTGTTCACGTAAGGAAGAGCAGACGTAATCAGGATATTACGGCTGTTGGGCTTGGGCAAAACACCGCTCTTCTTGCGCTCTTGCATCAACTCAATTTTGGGACGCAATTTACGAGTCTCCTCGGAAATGGGAATCTGCTCAGAGGAGATCTCGGCCGTTTGACCCTTGGTCTTCTCAATAGCCAAATTCAAGGACTTTTGGAAGAAGGGATGGGCGGCGAACTTCGAATAGAAAGACTTCAATGTCTCGAAGGGCTCCAATTCTTCGGGACCATTAATGAGGCTGTAAACATCGGCAAAAATGATAACGTTAGCAGGAGTCACAGAAGCATCAAGTTTGAAATTTTGAATGGCATTATCAAGGAGAGTGAGAACAATTTGACGCTTCTCGGGAGCATCAGCAGCAATCAAGAGGGGAGAAAGGTTCAAGGAATCCCAATCGAGAAGCTTGTGCTCAACCGACAAGAACTTTTCTGCAGTCAAGTTTGTGTTCTTCCAGTACAAGTAGCTGACGATGGCATTAGCGTCAGAAATGTACTTGCTGGCGTCTTTGGCATCAGTCAGACGAACGGAATTGCAAGGAGCAGCTGGCGAACGCAGTTAGTAAAAGAGAAACATAGTGAATATTTGAACAACACAACTACAATCATAGTGTTCTGATATGCTGAGCGGCATATAGAACAACTTTAAGCACACAATTGTGTCAATTCAAAGATTGAAAAATGTACGAACCTCCTTCGACCTTAGTTTTGGGTGCAAAAGCCGAAACGGCAATGGCAGCCTTCAGTGCCTCATGAAAACCAAATGATTCTTTGGAAACTGCAGGAATTTGTAGTTTGAAAGTCGCCATGTTGTGTTGCCGACCGCTGGTAACCTCACTGCGTAAAGGAAGGAAATGTGACGGTAGGGCGAAAATTTCTTCGCCAAATTTGTGCGGCTCTTAATTTCGCTATCATAAGCAATCAACGCATTTGATTAAGTTTTGCGCAACTTAGTAAGCGAAGGCGAAAGTTTGTTCGTCTTATTGTAGCATAAATTGATCATTGCGGAGAGAGCGCAAATCTTTGCCAATTGAGCAAGTGGCAATACCTAAACGTTGATATGAAGGTAGCAGTAGATGCAAAGAACGAACAGATATTGTATACTTGGGAAGGCGGGTTGTAGCCGTGGTAGTTGTGAGAGAGTGTGTGTCTATGTCTATGCTCCAAAAGTCCAGCATAATTGCGTTGTACGTATAGAAGCTGAAGCTGATATATAAAAGAATGAAACAAAATGAAAAAGTTAAACGGAGGGGTTGGGCCAAATAACGGTTGCCATTATAACGAAAACGAAGTAAGCCTTCAGACTGTCTCCGCACTTGAAATCGAAAATTTGTGCAATTAGCCTTTTAGAGCCGAAAAACCATTTATCGAAAAAAAAGAAGATTTACATCAACGCAGTTCGCATTACGCTGTTCAGTTCCACTCTTAGTTGTATTCATACAGTAGACGGGCGCCAACAATGAATACAGACAAAACAGACAAGGCAGTGAATGTTGCTCGTGAGGAGGTGTGTGTATCGTTCCTAATACGGAATGTTTAAGTCATTCAACATCTGGCAACTGTCACGAGGCATAGCTCTAGCGCGAGCCAGAGCTTCCTTGTCGGTAGAGAACCAGCCATAGCTTCTGCGAATGGCTTCGCGACGGACGTCGGATTCATGATCGCATTTCATGCGCAATTGATGGACAAACTGGCGTTCTACCTCACGATCCATCCGCGACAATTCACGCTTAGAATAGCGCTTGATATCTGTCGGACGAAGATAATAGGGTTGACGGTATTGAGGCATGTAACGAGCTTGTGTGTAGGGTTCATACGGTTGATACGAAAAAGAAGGGAGTCTTGTTGAGCCATCATCACGAAGAAGGTTGGTCACAATGGCAAATATAATCATAATAGCAATCACAAGTACTTGTACAAACGATGATCCTCTTTCCTGCTGGCCAGGCTGAGCACGTCGGGCCCCAGCAGGTCTACCGCCCCCGAAGCGATGCATTCTCACTCTTGGTCCACCCATTGAGCCAAAGGAGAAGAACGGGCCAGAGTCAGAGAACATGGAGTTACCAAAGAACGCATTAAATAAGTCCTCGGGTGACATTTCTGCATACATTCCCGGACCAGCACGGGCCTGAGACGCCGAGAAGCCACTGGAGGCAGAAGGATACGACCTAGATTCTGGGTCTCTGCCAGTTCTGTCATAGTCCGCTCGCAAATTGGCGTCCGAGAGAATCTGAAAGGCCTTACTCACCTCTGATGTTCGTTAGTAAAAAGAGTCGGAAAGGCAGCCATCAGGAATTGAGGCTGCATACGCGAACAACGTACTCTTAAAAGCCTCATCTGCGTTCGGGGCATGATTCTTGTCAGGATGAAGTTGCAAAGCCAGCTTTTTGTAAGCTTTCTTTATGTCCGAGTCGGTGGCTGTTTTCTCGATATCGAGAATCTCATAGTATTGATGATTTTTAAGACGAGTAATTCTCTGTACGAGTAAAACTTGTTTTTCTGTGTATGTCCTGCCAGACGAAGGTGCTGGTTTCGCTGACTCTTGAGTACGTTTACGAGTAGAGTTTGCTGAAGGTGTCTCAGCACTCGAAGACGTGGCAGTTTCTGGTTTTGTCGACAACAAGTCCTCTATGCGTTTAATAAGTTTTTCTGCCTCAGGTGTTTCGAAGAGAGAATACGATTTACGAGCGAATTTTAAGGCGCCATTGAAGTCATTGTTCGCCAATCGCTTTTCTGAAAGCTTTATACAGCTACACACACTGTTAATAATCATATTCTACGTCAATTCTTTCATACCGAATTGCTTCATCCTTGTTTCCCTCCATTGCAGCTCTCTCGACTGTTTGGTAGAAGGTTCGTGAAGCGTGGGCGTTTTGGATGGATGCCTACCACGTGGCCTAATACGTAACTTTAAACTTAATTTCGGCTCACCAAACTCCTTGAAGGCGAACCGCTACAAAGTTTGACCGTGGAAATTAGTCAGGACGGTTTGACGTATAGCTTTATTGCGTCTAGAAATTTTTTTTTTTTTGGGTTGTTATTAGTTTAGGGTTTTCGTGGTCGGACGCGTTTATTATTGTTGGTTTTTTCTACATTACCGGATTTTTTTTATTTTGACTTTCTTTTGGAATTGCTTCGTACAGATTTTTACATCGACTTACTCGAGTTTGTTTCTCTTTAAGGAACAATATTTCTTTTATTTTTGTATTTTTTTAGGGTATTTTTTTATTTTCTTCTTTTTTTTTTTTTGGGATTAATATGGAAAAAGAAGATTGGGCACCAGACTACTCTGACCTGCATGGTTCCATTCAAGAGGTAGAAACGAGTCTTAGATTAAAATTGAAAGACAATGCTTCCGCTGGGGCTCCTTCAAAAAATGATGACTTATACCCAACCTCCTTGGATTGCATTTCTGAAATCGAACCTGGTTTGTATATGAGCAGCTGGAAATGTGCTGCGGACTCAAATGCGCGAGAAGATAGAAGGATTACTCACGTTGTGAGTGCTATGAGTCTTCGTCCACAGCTTGAAGACGTGGATGAAAAGAATCATCTCTGGTTTAATGTGGAGGATGCTAGTTCTCAAAACATGATCCAACTGTTTGAGGAGTTTAACAGCTTTGTCCACAACGCAATTGCGAGGAATGGACGTGTTCTCGTTCACTGCTTTGCCGGTTACTCTCGTTCCGCCTGTCTTGTCGCAGCTTACCTTATGAAGCAACATCACTGGACCACTTCCGAGACACTCCATTTTATCGCAGAAAGACGGCCCGGGATTAGTCCAAACCCAGCGTTCTTGCGTCAACTGAAAGTTTTTGAAGAATGCGATTATGAGCCTACACGCGAAAAGAAACCTTTTCGTTTGTGGCTTTTCAAACAGTATGGTCATTTTGCCATGCTGAACACACAAACACCCTCCGACGTGGCTTACAACGAATTGGTAGCCGCCAAGACCGGTGACAGTGAAGCACGGTGCAAAAAATGTCGATTTATTTTAGCCGGCTCAAACTACATTGTTCCTCATGAACCGAAGACGAAGAACAGTGCCATGAAATGCAATCACATCTTTCTCGAGCCGCTTCGATGGATGCAGCCTGAACTGGAGAAAGGTGAGCTAGAAGGTCGCTTTCACTGTCCTAAATGCTCTTCTAAATTGGGCACATACAAGTGGCAGGGTATGCAATGTAATTGTCTTAGTTGGATTTGTCCTGCATTGAGTCTTCAACTGTCACGGGTTGACATCGTGAAGCGTATCGCTGTAGCTCCACGAGGAGCTACAGCGACAGGAAACATTCTCCAAGCACTTCAGAGACGGTAAAAAAGGGGGAGGAAAATCACGTTCTCACATCACTTTTTCTTATAGCATGTTCTTGAGCTTATAATGCGCCAACTTTGATCTGTAGGACTCTCGCCTCCTCTTTCAATGAACTTCCCAATACTATCAGCTTTCTATTAACAAGTGTACTCTACCTATCGGCGTCTATTACAGTTTAACCATCGGAAAACACCTACTGTTTCTGATATACCTCATTTCCACTAAACCACATCCGCAAGCCATTGATGTCGGCCGAGCTACGATATTCTTGCTAACAATTGCGAGAGATGGAACAATCGCTCTACGCCTGTCTCATCAATTATCAGTGATTCAGAACCACTCCCTGTGCCTACGTTGGACTACGCTGCTGACACATAATGCACCACCATTCACCTAACATAGGTAGACCCTGGATTGAATAGGCGAATATCGTACTTGGAATTTACCTACTACGGTTCGAAAGGACACAGGATGGAAAAAGTTTCAAAGACATTTGATTATTTGGTTATTGGAGGTGGAAGTGGTATGTAAACTTGTCCCTAAACAAAAGGAACATCTCTCTCGTTTGAGCTCCGAAATGACAAATTTTGGACGTTGATTTATCATCAACTGTTCACTGTGGTCTTTTTCTGTTTTTGTGCGTTCTCCGCTCTTAAACTAACACAACACTAGGAGGTCTTGCTTCTGCTCGTCGTGCTGCATCCTATGGCGTTAAGGTCGGACTAATTGAAGGCAGTGGCCGTTTGGGTGGAACCTGTGTTAATGTCGGTTGTGTTCCGAAGAAAGTGATGTGGAACTTGGCTGACTTGGCTGAGAAACTAAAGCTTGCCAACAAACAAGGTTTCTCCATTCAAGGGGAAAACGCGTTTGATTGGGAATTCATTAAGAAGAAGAGAGACGCATACATTACTCGCCTGAACGGTATCTATGCACGCAATGTGGAAAAGGAAAAAGTGGATTACATCTCCGGTCATGCCACGTTTCTTTCTCCTACTCATGTCGCCGTCGAAATGTTAGATGGTTCAGGTACACAGATTTACTCTGCCGAACGGATTCTTATTGCTGTTGGAGGTCAGCCAATTTGGCCGTCTCACATTCCCGGATACGAGTACGGTATCGATAGCGATGGATTCTTTGAACTCGAGAAGCAACCCAAGAAGGTTGCCATTGTTGGCGCTGGTTACATTGCCGTCGAACTGGCAGGTATTTTCCAAGCTCTCGGTTCTGAAACACATATGTATATTCGTCGTGACCACTTTTTGCGTGCATTCGACCCCATGCTGGGTGAAAACATTATGGAGCACTACGAGAAGAGTGGCATGCATGTTCACAAGAATACGCCAGAGTTCAAGCGTATTGAAAAGCTTGATACCGGTGCCCTTCTAATTCACCACGACGACGGAACCACTCGTGAGGTTGACACACTTTTATGGGCAATTGGCCGTAAACCTAAGATTGCCGGCCTTAATTTGGATAAAATTGGCGTTAAGTACAATGAGAAGACAGGCTATGTAATCGTTGATGAGTATCAACGCACCAATGTCTCCAGCATCCTCTCACTTGGTGATGTCTGTGGAAAATTTGAGCTGACACCCGTTGCCATTGCCGCCGGTCGTCGTTTGTCTGATCGTTTATTTGGCGGCATCAAAGACGCTCATCTTGAGTATAACCAGATCCCTTCTGTTATTTTTGCACATCCTGAAGCTGGTTCCATTGGGCTCTCTGAACAGCAGGCTATCGAAAAGTACGGCGAGAACCAGGTGAAGGTCTATCGCACACGCTTTTTCGGTCTCAATTACGCGATGGTTGATCCGGAGGACAAAATCCCTACTGCATACAAGATCGTTTGTGTCGGTCCTCTTGAGAAGGTTGTCGGCTTACACATTGTTGGCGACTTTTCCGGTGAAATTCTTCAAGGTTTCTCTGTAGCTATTAAAATGGGTGCTACAAAGAGCGACTTTGACAACTGTGTTGCTATTCATCCAACTTCGGCCGAAGAACTTGTGACCATGCGTTAGTTGATGATTCTTACTAGAGTATTCTAATGATTTTCATGTCTCAACAGCTGAGAACTCCGCTCGGTTCCGTTTGGCCATAACATTTGTGTTGCCTATCTGTAACTAATTTATTTTAAGCTGTCTTTCTAAAAAATATATTCCCTTAAAGCAGCAAAAAAGCTGTTTAAATCATATGGCATGTCGTGAGGGCGAGTTCTGTAGGTTGATTTGTTTTCTTTTGTTTCAGCGCAATCGTATCTTCCATTTTGTCTTCTGTTTGGGAAGATAAAATGCGAAGTCTGTCACATTTTTTCCTTCGTACACCCTCGAACAGGAGCTGTGTGTTCCCAATCTCTCGCCTGCCTTATTATCGAGAAATAAATCGTTTCAGCATGTCGACGAGGTATGATTAGGAATGAAATGTTGTTAAAAGGTTTATTTACTTAGTTATAGCCTTAAACTTTATGATATTGGTTTCAATGGAACCGACCCAGTTTTTCGTGGAATTTATCATGACAAGCAGCGCCATGAAGATGATTTTGGAGCAATTATAGAACGTGCTAAGAGTCAAGGAGTAGAGAGAATGATGTTGACGGGAGACACACTTGAGCATTCTGAACATGCACTCGAATTGTGCGAAAAATACGGTACGAATTAAGCTCTACATTATTTGCTGGGAACAGAGTCTCATACAAATACTAGATGGATTGTTCGCTTGCACTGCTGGTGTGCATCCATGTCAGGCAGAAGTTTTCGACAAATATCCTGAAGGTTCTGAGGTTTATCTAGAACAACTAGAAAGCTTTATTCGTCAAAACATGGCCAAAGGAAAGATTGTTGCTTTTGGTGAAATTGGACTGGATTACGACCGTCTTCATTACGCAAATAAGGAGACGCAACTCAAGTACGTCTTCAATAAAGCATGCCAATACAGGAATTCGGCTTGTTCTCTCTTTAGAATTAGTATGGCTCACATTATTTAGATGTTTTGAAGCACAGTTAGGGATTGCTACGAAAGTGAAGCTCCCCTTGTTCTTGCATTCAAGAGCGGCGGCGGACGATTTTGTTTCTATTTTATCAAGATATCTTCCTGACTTGCCTAAAGGAGGTGTGGTACATTCGTTCACTGGCAGTTTGGAAGAATTGGATATGTACTTAAAGCTTGGTTTATATATCGGCGTCAACGGCTGTTCTTTAAAAACAGAAACGAACGTAGAAGCCGTTCGCCGCATTCCTCTAGACCGATTATTGCTTGAAACGGGTATGCATTTTGTAACTTATGAAAATACCAAAATTGTGATTTATGACTCTATGACTTTTTCCTCTCCAAGATTTAATGCTAACACTTAATAGACGCACCCTGGTGCGAAGTACGTCCAAGCCATGAGGGATACAAGTTCTTAAAAGACTTCACGCCTCCGTATCCCTCCTGTAAGAAAGAGCGATTCAAAAAAAATTGTATGGTTCGCGGAAGAAACGAACCATGTAACATGGTTATTGTTGCAAAAATTGTGGCCGAAATCAAAAATATTTCAGTAGAGGAATTGTGTGAGACTGTGTGGAAGAACAGTGTCTCTTTGTTAGGTTAAATTGTTCTTGCTAACCAACTCACAACTGCTCGCACATCCTCTGATGGAGTGTGTTGAAGGAGTATTTGGTTGACGGATCCGCTATCGTATCTCAGACCATTCCAGTCGTATGTGGACAACTCATCACTAAGCTTTTTGTCTTCCGTCACAAATTGAGCATTGTCAATACGACCATGTAAAACAGATATATTCACGGTCAGCGGATGTTGAAACAGTTTCTCTTCCTTTAAAGTTTGTTGGAATTTCGGTGTTTGTCCGAAAGTCCAATTCCAAGAACGTAACTGTTCCTCCATTTTAGCAATATCCTCGATACCCATAATATCTTCTGCAGTAATACTTGTGATCTGTGGTACCTTTTCCAAATGATACGTCTCTAGATATGTGTGAATAGCGTCGTATACGAATTTAGAAACAGGAACATTCACGTTCACAACAGGTGAACGGACACTTTTAACTCCGCTGCTTCGTATACCCGTGGTATATGACCGAAGATACTTTGAAATGTTAAGCAAGTCTGTGTTAAGCAGCATGGTACCATGATGGTAGCAACGGGATCTTGCAATTTTGTAAGCGGATCCGCTTAATTTTTCGCCCGTTGATGAAAGAACAATGTCATGTCTGTTGTTCACACTAGCATCTATGTTCGAACGCTGTAATGCTTTTGCCATTATCTGTGCGTTTCTAGTGTGTGAAAAGTTTTGGCGATCCATAATTACACTGTAATTCACGTTTCCGAGATCGTGAAACACTGTTCCTCCGCCTGATTGTCTTCTGACAATATTCACCCAGTCCTTTCTGCATTGCCGGACATTTAGTTCGGTCCAAGGATTCTGATTTCGACCAATAATAACAGATGGTAAATTTGAATAAAACAGAAGACACTGTTTAGCAGTGCTGTTCTTAAACAAAAAATCTTCCAATGCAAGATTTAAATAAGGACTGACACTTCTACTTATTATAATTTTTGCATTTAGTAAATTTAGAACGCCCATATTCTGTTCCTAGTAGTTTTTTCCCCCTTGTTACAGTAGATGAAACAGTTCTGAGCAAAATTGAAGTAGTTCTTCGTAAACTAGATCCAGTTGTATATATTGTGCTACTTTAATTTACAAAACGATGTTTAGGATTCTTTTTGCTTCTGTTTCGAGAACTTTGCCGTGATAAGTATTTTCATTGACAAATTTTCAATCTTTCAGCATCATTTCTTGTAAAAGACAGAAATGCAACACCAGGTCTCAAAAATCTCTGGCATCAGTCCAGCAGGCCCTGAGCAGCTATGTATGAACAATTAGAAACATTTTTTTGGCACGGAATTGTCTTCAGTATACATTTAAAATACTAATACTAACTGACAAGAAAGTTCTTGCAAATGAAGTTGATGAGCTTTGTATACAGCTAGTTCATAAGCAATTTCTTGCTCTCACGACTTGCTTCAGTCCCCAAGTGCAACAGCGTTTGAAACCGTTTACAGGCAATTGGTCTCAACCATTGGCGTCTTTGCTTTACCATGTAGCGTGTCTAAAACGTTCTACAATTGGTGAAGAAACCAGCGGCATCGTCTTAGTAAATGATCATCTTCAAGTCGCAAGTTCATTCTCTCGTCTTTTGGAATCCATTCTTCGACTGCTGCCAAGCTTTGTATGTCTACCACCTTTGAAGTCAAAACTTGCGTCGATGATCGACGTAATTCTTGGCTTCTTTGTGACCACTTCATTAAAAGACAGTATCTACGGATTTGCAGAACGCCACTGGAAACGTATTCAAAAGATTCTCTTTCTATACAAAGTTCTTATTCTTTATACTAAAAAGTCTTGTTCGTATTTGACTCAAAACTTGTTACAATTACACTACGTATGTGGTGAATGTCCACCAAAATGGCTTTCAGCTTCTAGCATAAATATGCTAACGAACATCTAGCGAACGATTAAGAGTGTCAACACTGAAAATGGGAAGTCTAGAAGACTCATTTGGTCAATCTTCTTTCTAGAAAGTGTTCGTATAGCTTTAGAATACTGGGGTCCACAAAGCCGCAACGAAGAAAAACATAACACAGAGCAACTTCCCGAAGTCAGGACACCTGACAGCCCAGAATCCTTTCCTTTTATTCCCGATAAGTCTAGAACTTGTGCGTTGTGTATGGAACTTCTTCACCAACCTACCGCAACCAGTTGCGGTCATGTTTTTTGTTGGGATTGCATTACGGGTTGGACAGAAAGGCAGCCAGAATGTCCCATGTGCAGAAACTATACCGACCCGTCTAAGGTCGTCCTTCTGCGCTAAAACGACCCGTGTTTGTATACCTATAATTAATTATCACGACTCCAAGTGTCGACTCTTCTATACAAAACATCGAGTGACTCGCTAGGACTCAGCGTGTTTTCTGGATTAATAGTCTTCAGCGTCTCGTAGTCTCCATTGTTAATTTGTCGAAGAAGATCCTTAATACAAAGCTTCTCAGTTTGTTCAAAGGTAAGCAACGGCAAAGAGCTTGTCAGCCGTTTCATCTGAACGAGAGGATAATCAGAGAATGCTGTAAGAAACTGCAAGCTGTCGCGAGCGAACTGAACAGCACCCCGATTACTGAATTGGTGAGTATGCATTATATGCAACAACCAGTCTTCCACAATATCAGCGATACGGCAAACAATTTCAAAAAACGGGGCTCCAAGAATAATCTCATGAATGGAGTTGATAAGTCTTCTCAATGCAATATCGAAACCCACAGCTTCTGGTGAAATTGAGCCTTCATAGCTTTTGTCACTCGGTGGCTTCTCTTGAAGCGTCCATGTATTTATAGAAGCGAAACTATCAAATGTGGCTTCAAGGTATTGAGTTACACGATGCATAAGCAGCTCGAATGTTTGATTACAAAGCTTGGATAGCCTTTTTCTTAGTGGCAGGAACACAGAACTTTCCTCCGCAAGGACTTGCTTGTCTACGGGTTTCTCCAAGTTCGTTTCCTGAGACAATATGTAAACTTCTTCATCTTCCAAGTCGAGATGCCAGTCAAGCAAAAGCTTAAATGCGCCATACAGTTTACACATTCGTCTCACTTCCGAAAAACTCTGCTCAGATGTAACATGCGCACCTCCGGGAATGAGAGTTGTAGAGCCTTCATGATTCTGATAGTACGATTCGAGCCAGTCGACAAATTGAATAGACGGTTTCAATTGAAGTGTATGAAAAAACCCACGGCAAAACTCTTCGCAAGGTATCATTTCAAGAATGGATTTTAAAGACGCCATTGCGTTCCGATACAATACGAAGGATTTTATGGGCACAGCAGTGTAAAGCTCTTCCACATCATCTCGAGCCAATTCCCATGCATCTTTAGACGACTCTATAGCATTCAATTGCATTTTCACATCAGCAGCTTCTATATCCAACCAGCGGGAATAAACCATGGGCTGCTTAAGAAGGTATAGCGATAAAGAATCCTTCTGAGGGAAATTGTACAACTGCTTCAGTTTTGTGGAATAGTACAACGTTTCACGAATTAGATGCGCTAAGTGAACATCGAGGTCCATTATTAGGTTTATTTTCTCCTTCATTAACTCTTGCATAACCTTCATAAACTCGTGGACAGCGATCATTCCCTCCGGCATTATCTGTTGAAACAACTGAATAAAACTCAGAGACGAACGAAATACTTTAAGAGCGAACTCATAAAACCACTCCGGTTTTGATGGAGTGTTCGTCTTCTTCTCAGTCATAAAATGATACTTGAATTGGATGTTGAAAGGTCTGCAAATGCATTTCATTAACAGCAGTAGATTCTCTTTCTCGTCTGTTGGGTCGGCAACACATAGAAGGGATGCTTTCCGGAGCAATTCATCTATGGTTTCTTTCGACAGGGATTTGACATTCGTATGCGGCCAATTAAGTTGTTCCTTCACAAACGTATTAAAAGCTTCCGTATCTCGTTCGACCAGATCATTCATAGTATTAGTCATTAAAGTTTTCGTGAGCAAGCCGAAACTTAAAGCTGTCCCTTCGGATTCTCTAGCGGAGGCACACAAGTTATCAACATCACTTTTCAGAGACGCTAATTCTGTTATCGTAGAGGAATTCTGGATTCTGTTGACAACACTCTTCAATTGGCGCAGAAACTCTAGCATACGTTCATCAACAGGTGCTGTTGTCACTTCCTCATCTATCCAAGCACTTTCTATGCCATCGTTTATATCTATAGAATGGTTTTTGTTTGCTTCCACCGATATTGTTTCATTCACCGACGACACTTGTGAGAAATCGAGCCGGGATACGTCGTTAGCAAATCTGCGGATGTCCTCCAAATTTCCTGAAGGAGCTGTCCACGATTTAACAAATACTAAGGGACTAATTGACATCGCGCCGCCTAACGTGCCCATTAGTGAATTGCTATGTGTGTTTTAGCTGCTGCCTGTATGCCCGAGGTGGTAGTGAGGATCCGCGGAAGAGCCGCGGAAGACCAAAGACAAAGATGAAGAGCAATTAGAGAGAAACGTTATTAGGCGTTGAAACTGCGTGATAATACGTCTTGCATTATTTTGGCAATGCAATTGGCAATGTCTGTTTGAGTGCTTCGCACAGATACACGAATTAGCTAGATAATTAGTTAGTCATACAGACGAAATGAAGAAACACAATAAGGAGATCCTAATAGCGTTCAGAGTAGTTATACATACGTCTTTTTCGTAGTTGGGTTCCAATCTGAGCAAACATCCAGGATTGGAATTATTCAATTTCACTATACCGGCACCAACAATGTTTGTCTTAATTGAATCCACATTTGTGCATATACCCCATTGCATACCAATGACAACCTTAAACAGTTTTACAGTTTCCAGCTTGTCCTTTGGATTTTCAAGAGCAAAAGTAAGCTGTGCTTCACGTTCCTGGCCCATTTGGCCCCACCGATGAAAGAATGTGTATGCATCCAATGTAACAGGTTGCATGAACTTTGTTATGATGATAGGAATCTTCAAATTCACTGAATGCAAAACTCCGGCAACGCATGAAACGCGGACAACGGGTACTTCGAAGGCCCCCTTGGGAAGTGCTATAGTAATTTCCTCAAAAATCTGTGCTTTGGGTTTCAAAACGGTTTCCGAAAATGTAGAGGAAACTTCTAAGTTTTCACTCTTATTCAAAAATGAAGAGGTAAACGAAGTGATATCCGTAGCAGAGCGGCTACCAAAGTAAAGGAACACCGTTGCATATTCTTTCTTTACGCTTATACGAACGCCGATTTGCAGCAGTGCATCTTGAAACAAAACGCCCTCATTACGCCAGCATAAACGTGCAAAACCAGGGTAACAAGCCGAAAGATCCAACGCGTCTGTACGGAAGATATTTTCCGTTGACATACTTTGGGTGCGGGCTAAAGAATACGTAGATAATCTTGCCAAGTCGGTGCGCAAGGGTTGAGATTTCTCATCGATTGGCGGCATTTCATCACAAACTGTTTTTAGAACCTCATTTGGAAGTCGAAGAATCAGCCGATATTCGCAAGCTCTTTGTTGTACTTCAGGATCCAACATTGTAGCATACTTGTCGAAAATGTTCATTATACGAGATTTCATGTCAGGATAAGTATTGCAAAATTTCAGCATGGTTGTCAACAGCAATGCCTTTGTTGAAGTCGAATGGGAGGTGCACAGTTTACGATATATAGTAGTATATTGGTTTATAGGCAAGCTTCCGGTTTCCTCAGATATCAAACGCCCGTATTCACCGATGATATAGCCGCCAATCTTGATGAGACTGTCGTAGACCGAATCGGATTGAAGAAGCTTGAAGAGACTTGTCACGGCGTACTTCTGAATTTCCGGCCGCTGCATAATTATGACTATAAGCCTTTTCCAAACCTCATCACTCACAGAATCCCCTCCAAGTCGTAGAAGTTGCAAATTCACGTCTACATACCACTTGGAATCTTTAGAGTGTGTTTCCGTTAAGACCGAAATCTTAAGTACCATATCCTCACGCGTAGTAGTATCCAGGTAGGGGAAAGTCTGCAGTAAATCTGAAATGATGACCTTGGAGTTCTCGGAATCACACATTGCGTATAGCAAATCCAGACTCTTTTTACGCATTGACACATCTTTGTATTTCAAAGATGAGAGGATTAGGTCCTTGTGCTTTTTCAAGAAAGGCATCTTAAAACCATTGCTGATTAGGGAGGCGGTCAATTGGAACGAAAGATAACGAATGTTTGTTTCCTTGCTGGCAATCATTTCACTAAGTAGCTTAGTGGTATTTTGTGAGAGTGTCTCATTGGGTTCGTTAATGTAAATGAGCCGAATGGCGTCGAAAAGAATGGCATGCAAAGCATTGGTTTGCTGGATGTTAGATGGTATAACGTGAACTGAGATGATTCGAGCGAGAACAGTGTGAAGACTTTCCTGCAACGCCTTATCATCAGTAGGGGAACATGCAATAAGCACACGAAGTAACCGGACTTGTAGCCATGGACACGGAACGGCATAATACAAATAGTCAGGAGTGTAAGCTTGTTCAAAAACAATGTTCTTTAACCGATTTACGGCTTGAGAAAACAGCATTCCATGCATGGCAGGTTCTTGTTTTGCAATGGCTTCCATGAGAGAAGCTACTGAAAGAGAAACATCCAAATCCTCGTCGCTCAACATCATAGCCAGTCTCTCAAGCCACTCTGGATGTATGAGATGGGGATATTTACGATAAATGTGAAGCATTGCAAGTGCAGCTTTCTGTCGAACATAACTCTCGGAGGTAGGTGAACAAAGTAGTTTATGCACATCAACATAAACCGCCTCACACATCTCTTGCCCGCCGATGTTAGCAACTGCGTTTAGAGCAAAGCTGTTGTGAATAGGATTGGTGCTCATAAGGTCTTTCTTCACAGAATTAATAACAAGTTTAATTAGTTCATGGTTCTCATGAAGAAGAAAAGCTGTTGCTAAATAACCAACTTGCTTTTCTCTCACTTTATTCGAAGAAAGAAGATTCACAGACTCTAAATGACCAAAAGTTACAGTATAGCCCATCATGTATATGTAAAGTAGTTTACAAATATACTTCTTTTTTTGATATCCATTGAGCGTAGAACCTTTGAATTTGGCACGAATTTTCGCTAATTCCACATTCACGCGTTTTTCTTCTTGTTCTTTTGAACGCAGATTCCGGATATCAGTAATGAAGGTATTTAAACCTTTCATATTGTTGAATCCCATTTTGAATAAATAATGCTAACAGTAGTCGAGAAAGACAAAACAATATGATCGGTGATAGAATTAATAAGATCCTCTTGAACAAAAGTTACAGTTTATATACTTAATACACTGTTTTGTTAGCCAACATGTGGGTGTAGTATGCAAACAGGCAGCTCCGCCAGAAGGAAGTAGTAATTCCGCAAGAACAGCCTGACTTACGTTCGCTCCTCTAGGAAACTGTTTTATCTACCAATAGCACGTTTTTATGTTTGGTTCCGTGCGTCCTTCCGCTTTAAATTTATAATATTTTTTTTGAAAAAAGCGATGGAAAGGAGTAAGACATTGCTGTTTGGAACAGTAGAGGCACTGCTCTTACTTTCTATAACATTTCTGCGTACTTAGTTTATTTATTAATTTATACTGTTTAATAATGCAATCGAAAAGTAAAGCTTTTTACATCATATGTAAAAAATCTTATGAATTTAGTAAAACTGATAATGGAACTCGGAGACACACAATTCCTTTGTCATGTTTATTTAGATCTGTATTTTGCGTTACCAATTTTGAATATCAAATTTGCTATAAGCATAGAATCTGCAATCACAGTAAGTATTTATTCGTACTCAGGAAAGATTCTAAAGAAAAAGAGTTACTACAATCCCTTCAAAGAAAAACTAGCTTACAATACATAATGCGAAAATGCTTCAGCTCCTTGGTAGTTTCAATAAATTTATGAATGTAAACTAGTCCTGAGAATGTGGAATCAAAACTAAGAAACAAAGTATTAGTGAATAACTTCAACAGGCTTATTTTTTTAGGGTAGATTGCTATCAGGAGAATTTACAGAAAACTGTGATGTTCTTCTCGGATTTGACATGTAAATCCTTTTTATTACAAACGTAGTAAACCAGGTTGTGTCCCAGAGTTTGCATTATATTTTGCTTAGAAACTGCCTGCAGTTATATCGTCAGTTAACAAATTTCGTTCACACTACTGGAGTGTAACTTCGATTTTTTTTTTATTTTAACATTATCACCGATCTTTCTTCGTTTCCTGTTTTAAATAAACATCCAACACCTTTTCCGCGTCAACGAAAACAGATGTATCGATCTCTTCACTCTTTTCCTCAAGTGAGCGTTTCTCGGCAGAAAGAGGGTGCTCCTCGAGATACCGCTTCCGTGTAGCATAAGGCTGTCCTTCTTCCTCGTTTACTGGCAAAATAGACACTGCGAAGTAACGAAGCAATACCCAAACGTGCTCGGCGAACAATGCAATCAACATCGCAATGGGCATACTCTTGGAGGAAAATGCGTCATTAGATGTGTAATAGTAACACAGAGATGTCAAGGTCATGCTACCGAGCCAGCTCAGCAACTGCAAACACTGATTCCACAAACCAATACTATCTTTCAGAGATGGAAGAGGACGTTGCATCTCGTTTGTGATTTTGGCCATATCACCACGAATTTCAAAGAAATTATTGACAAGGAAAAATACTGGCGCCAAGGGGAATATGGGGGAAAACATAACAACATATCCGAATTGGATTATCATTTCCCGATAATCAGTATACGAGTCGTATGGAGGCAATTCGGATTGTGCTCTGTAAGACTCCAAAACCTCATGCTCAAGTTCATCATCTTGAATAACAATAGAAGGCACACTTTTTCTCTTTTGCTTAATCAATTTCTTAACCGCACGTAAAACCGCCGGAACCAACAGATTGGTAATGAAATTAATCAGTTGCGCATTAGTAAGAAAGTAGAGAAATTGGCTTCGTAATCTCAAGGGATTTCCCTGAAAGCTGTCAGTGTGGAACCTGGAGAAAACATTAAGTTTTGAACTATAATGTGCAACAATGCGTTTGGAAAAGGGTCCGTACACATATGCAGTGAGGAATAAAGCGGTGTACGAAACCATAAAATTAAACAAGAATACTTTACGACTGAAGGACATAGCATATTCCTTCTCAGTGCGTCGGTTCTCCAAATCGGTCAACTTCTTAGCAGCCACTCTATAGATCATGAAGAATGGAATTGTACACGCCTGGAACGCGACAGTTGGAAGCAATGTAAGCAAAAACTTTAGGGGACCATTGTACAATTCAACAAGGTACACCTCCAAGGCGAAAATACCGGCCAACAAACCCAGCAAAACACCACCTGAAACCAAGAGGAGTGGAACTGTAGGTAATGTTCTCAGCACGGTTTCCCACTGGGGAAAGAATGGGCGAGCGCGGCCGGTGAAAGAGTCAACTTTGAAACTCAAAGGCTTAAATTCCTGCACGCATTTCTCCTTGCGGTCACATCCGTTGATTGACCAACGTTGGGAAAGCGAGCGTTCGCGCACTTTCCAAGCTTGTGCGAAAAATATTCCCCAAAGAAGGATGCCGAACGCAAAAATAAAAGAATAATCACCCAAAAAATAGTAACAAAATACACCCCAAGCAGAGGGGACAACTAAGTTTAAGAAATAGAATTGCATAAACGCAAAGTACAAAGAAACCTGTTCCAAATGTCAGTTTTAAAAAGCGATTTACTACACAACAAATCACTTACTTCGGAACCTAAGTGCGCTTTAACATTGTCTAAATCAGCATCAGAAAGAAAAAGTTTCTTATTCCATTTATGTCTCCAGTTGGCATTGTACGTTTTGTTATGGGGTGCAAAGATTTTGACAATGTCCGGATAAGCCTTGCACCCAGGGCCCATTCCCAAACAACCTTCTTCTGAAGACCTGTTAATCTTTCAAACACAACACGGAGAGCTTCCGAGGGTTCAATTAAACAGCTGCCATAGGAGTCCATGTCCTCAGGTCTGTTCAGTAGACCGCAAAGAAAAGATTCCTTTCTGTCTTCATCAACCAAGTCGTGAATGAGAGGCTCTGGAGCTTGCACAAAAACAAAGATTGTCGTCTCAGAAGCAGGACGAACAGCCACACGAAACCCAGCGGCCTGTAAGTTCGCTAATACATTTTTAACAGTTTCCGAGCTTGAAGAACTCGTTGACTTAACCTCAACAATGAGGTGACACTTTTTCACGATGTCTGTGTTCAACGTTGAATACTGTTTTTCCATCTTAAACAGACATCGAGCTTATGAATAATGATATACGCGAAGGACAAGTCCGAGCATGGCCGTGCTGTTTCTTTTCTTCCTTAAGTCATAGTCGCATATATCGCTGCCACGTGTAATCCGTACGTCATGGGTCTGCGACATATAGACCAATTAAACATGTTACATAAACAGAGTAGTCGCTCTTAGTTGACTAAGCGAGAACTAAACCAAATACAAAAACAAACAGAACAGGAGAGAGTTGTTACGTTAAGGAATGTAGACGCAGAGAAATGTCAAATATGAACCCGTAACAGTCCAAATACACCTTCACCGAGCATTTAGTTTATTAATATTTGAGAACGATAATCATTCACTAACTTGAAAGTACCAGGGAAACCCGAAATCCTAAAACCATGAAAATGTATCAAACGAAAAATGAAAGCAGATCAACATATCCTTGCTTGTTGACCTGGGAGTATATTCAGCAAAAATTAAATGCCAAAAAGTATGAGGGAATATGTTCCAAAAAAAAACGACACACATAAAATTCAAAACAATGAAGGCCAGATTAGCCCGGAGAAACGCGATTGAACAGCGTTGGCATAAGAACAAATAAACAGGAGCACGGAAAACCTACTCTTCCTTCGAGCCAGCTTCGATGAGACGTTTTCCGTGTTTCAAAGGGGCGTTAGCTTCTGCAGTAATTTGTGCCGCAGCCTTCTCCATGGCCGACTCCATATCATCCAAACCAGCAGTCGATGCATACTGCAAAACAAGATGACGACCGAGCAAGTGAGTATGTTTCAGAGCCTTCATCGCGTTCTCTGCTTCACGCGCGGTGACAAACTCAGCAAAAGCGAAACCACGAGCAGTGCGATCAAATTTCTTGGGCACACGAACAGAACGCAATTGCCCATACGCACCAAACAAGGAAACCACATCCTTCTTCGTGGCCTCGAATGGCAAGTTTTTAATAAGGATCTTAGTACCCTTAACATGACGTTTCTCATCGGCCTTCCGTGTCTCGGCAGCAGCGTCAGCACCCTTGTGCGATAGTTTGATTTCCAGCTTGTGTCCATCAAGCAAGAAACCTTGCATGGCATTCATAGCAGTGACAGCGTCCTCCTTCGAGCGAAATTCAACAAAACCGAAACCCATACTCATAAGCTGACCAGGACGCTTGGAGGGCTTGGCGCGAATAACAGCAGAAAGGAAACCGTTGAGGGAAGCGAAAATTCTTTGGAAATCGGTTTGTGAGGTGCTGAAGCTGATGTTTTTGACGAAAAGTGTGGATGTTTCGCCGTCCGCTGGTTCAGTGACAGCTTCGTCCACGGCAGCCTTGTTTTCGGTGGAAATACCGTCGATCTTTTGAACAACCTCAGGCTTGCCCGCCTTCTTAGCGACTGCAGTGTTAAAGACATTTTTAGGTGCTTTCTCTAAATACAGCACAGAGCCCTTAATGCGCTTATACGCCAGCTTTGCGAATGCCTGACGAGCGTCAGGAGTGTTAAGAAACTCAATAATAGCAATCGTGCCAGCAGGAGGAATTAACACTCGTCCAAGCTCTCCAAACTCACCAAACATCTCTGCTAACTCCTCGGCCGTCGTACCGTAGGGAAAATTCTTAGCCAAAATAACAGAGTCGGAACGCTGGCTGTTTTTGAATGCTTCCAAATCGACGCCATGCTCTTCGAAGAAATTCTTCGTCTCTTGAATTACATGGGTCTCTGCCATAGCCTGCTTCACAGCTGCATCCGACGACGTAGGGTTCAGGATGTCAGCCTTCTTAACGCCCAAACGAGAAGCAAGCGAGCTTACCACGGCATCTGATCCCATGTACAGAGTGTTCCAGCTGAATGTGCTTGCAGAAGCAGCCAGCTTACGCTTAAGTTCACGTTGCTTCTTTAAAGGAAGCTTATGGAAGGCCTGCTCATCTTGCATAATATTTGTTCTCGATTTCGCAGGCAGAATGTGAAGCAAACGACCCTGGAAAGCCAAACCATCCAAATCCTGATAGGCGCGAATGGCGTCGTCCTTATTTTTGAACTCGACATATGCAAAACCCTTTGGCGCGTTCGTTTTCTTGTCCACTGGCACGTGGACTTGTTCCAGGGCACCATAGTCTTGGAAGAGCTCCACTATGTCGTCCTCTTGGCAACTGTATGTCAAATTCCGCAAAAAGAGTCGCTTAGACTCACTAATTTGCTCAATTGCCTTTTCTTCTTCTGTAGGCACCCGGGGCTCTTCTTCCACAACTTGTTCCTCTTGTTTTTTCGTTGTCTCCTCAGCGGCGTCATCGACGAGCATATCCTCCGCCTCCGGGTCAGCGTGATCCTCCGTTGCCTGCTCCTTTATTCTCGTGCGATGAAGACGCAACCACTCGTCGTCAGTCAAATTAGAAGCAGCAGGGGCTGTTGTGTTGCTTGGGCATCAGCATCAGCATCCGACGCATCTGCATCAGAAGTTTCTTGAGCAGCCAGTACCGCTGCTCGTCACGACGTCATCACAGTAGCTTCAGTAGCACGACGCTTCAAAGCCGGCAGCTCCTGATACTCATCGTCGTCTTCTTCTTCAAACGCCCGAACGTCGGCAGCAGTCTGTTCTTGTTGAGTTTCACCAACCAGTGGTGTACCATTGTCCCAACTACGAGAAGTAGACAGAGATTTAGAAACGGACAGGAACTCCTGAAACTTGGTCTCGTCCTTCACCTCGGCCTCTCCATGCTTGCGTTTGTTTTTTTTCTCCGCTTTTTCCTTCTGATCGGCAGCTCTCTGAGCGAGTAAAAGCTCCTCCTCACGTTTTTTCTGTCTTTGCTCAACATTCACTCTAGAATGCTTACTTTTCGGTTTAATTCTCTGGTCAGCCGTACGTGGATCGAAAGCCAGCTGCACATCCAATTTGCTTGTACAGACAAATGTTTTATTGAAGAACTTCACAGCATCCTGAGCATCTTCTGAATTTTTAAAGCCAAGGAAAGCGAAGCGACGACTTGTTCCATCCCTCAACTTGGCCAATTTTACGTCGGTGATTTCGCCATTGTAACCGGATTGTGAGGTGAAGTGCTGTTTAATCTTCTCCTCGTCAAAGAACGCAGGAAGGTTTTTTACGATAATTCGAGACATCAGAACGTGGATTCCTCCAAGATACCGTCGTCCAGTCCGGAATTGTGTGCGTGGGGAAGGGAGAGGGCGAGTGAAGCGCGAGGGAGGGGGAGCTTGCTATGGGATTAGTGCACTGCGGAACAATCCCTTATATGCTATAAGCCATCACTGTACTCCCTTAACGCTCGTTGAGTTTCACTAAATTTACTGCACCTCACTAACCCTCGCTAAACACATTTCCTCGGGCTTAAGCTCGTACTGACGGTACAGAGGTCACGGACCCTCTAGACCCTGTGATCTTGCTGCACGACTGACGTAGCTCATCGTTGAGCCGCAGCAACCGCAGACGTCTCCACCGTTGCAATCATCGTCATTCATGGTGTCGCAGTCGTGCCAACACCCAGTGCCAAATTTCCGTGGTGCAGGCTTATTGTCACCCTGCTGCGGGACAATGCCACCGAACATCAACGATAACATAAATCCTCGCTGTTACACACATCGCTTGATCGGATTGGTTCAACGCCGGTTACCACCGACATCGTCTACTAGCTTTCTCCTCCCTTCCGTAATCAGCAGAGTTTTCCATTTCCTCGTCATAGTACCTCCCTCCAGTCTGGGGTCCAAGACTTTTCGTTCTCCCGTGGTCACTAAAAGCGCGGGGAGCCGACAGAAGCGAGAGACCCCTGTTCGCTTAGATGGTATCCCTGAAAACTTTACACAATTTACAGGGTTTCGCCACTGCTTATAGTGCGCTAGCCGACAATAAACCGTGTGTTGATTTGCAGATGCGAAAATTGCCGGAGTATTTTTTTTAAGTGCGCGTCAAGTGGTTTAAGCGAGCCATGCCGCCACTGAACCGTCCAATCAAAAGCTCGCTGGGATAGCTTAATCTGCACATCAGGGTGGTTTTTCAAAACTTTTTTCAAAAATACAGAACGTGCATTAAATTTAATAATAACATTGTCTCTAAAATCTATTAAATTTGTTTCTCTTATTTTACTGTACGCTGATTTATCTCGGTGTATCGATTTTTTCGGATGCCCGAGAAGCGTCGCAACAGGAAGACGCTGCCCTGGGGACGTTTTACGAGCACTAGACGTCGAAAAACAGTGCCAACTGCAGCAAATTGTTGTGGTAACGTGCACAGTTCTGTTTTCACAGCCTTTATTACACATTTTGTCAACACTCTTGCCTTTTTGTATACGCAGCCAGCCATGGATGCGGTTTTTCCTACCCCACATGCGCAATTTTTCATTGGCATGTCCCAATTAGAGGCGAAGTTATTTTTAGAAAATCCGATGTTGCGCGCATCTAGAGCCGCGATAGCACACTATATATGGATGAGCGACGCTCCCTGCTTCCGCACCCTTGGTCCTTTGTTTCTCTGCCTTCATATCCTACGTGGGGTTTCTTTCCTTTCTACTTCGTGCTGTCCACACGTCGATTCCCCTATTGAGGCTGCAAATTTTGCATCTGTTCTTGCTATTTAATTCATATCTAGCTGCTGCTTGGTGTTGACGGCATCTCAGCTGTTTTTCTATCCGTCTCGCTCTCTTGTGCTCGTGTTTTCTCGCGATTTCCAGTCGACGCGTCTCATTCTTATAGACGTACCGTTCCTTTGTAAAGACAATTGCACAGACGGACCTTTTTTCCTGTGGAAACTGTCGTATTCCTCGTAAACCGTCTTTTTTCATTTACATATCAAAGAACCGGTTCATTCCTTATTTCTCGCGCTACAGCAAAGTTTAACGAGAAAAACACGTACGGTTCATTTCTCATCATTCAATTGCATCAGCTACAACGCTCAATTGTCTGTTAATATCGTTCTTTTGACGGTATCCCCTTCATTTGCGCATTTCTTCGAATAAGCTTTTTCGCTATGTTTCGCGTTCTTTTTGCTCTCCTGCTTGCTACGGCTTCGCACGCATTAACTATCGGCCGTCGTGGCTTCGACTACTCCTCTGACAAGGTTCGTGGAGTCAATCTTGGCGGCTGGCTTGTCCTCGAATCCTGGATCACACCTTCGCTCTTTTCGGACACTTCTGTTTCAGATGAATGGTCATTGTGTGAGACTTTGGGTCAAACTGCAGCTGCTGAGCGTTTGACCAACCACTACAACACTTTTATCAACGAGTCTGACTTTTCCAAAATCGCGGGATATGGTTTTAACGCCGTTCGCATTCCCATCGGCTACTGGGCTTTTAACGTGTCGGATGGAGAACCGTTTGTACAAGGACAAGAGGCTTATTTAGACTCGGCTATCTCGTGGGCCAACAATGCTGGATTGAAGGTTTGGATTGATCTCCATGGTGCTCCTGGAAGTCAAAACGGTTTTGACAATTCTGGAAAGAAGGGTGACATTGGTTTCCAAAAGGGCAACACCGTTGACCGCACAGTGGAAATCCTCGAATACATCATCAAAAAGTACACGGGTTCGGACTATGTGGATACTGTGATTGGTATCGAGACTCTTAACGAGCCTTTGGCTTCTGACCTTGATCTTGATGGTTTGAAGGAGTTTAACGCTGCTGTTTACTCCAAACTTTACTCAACTTATTCCAACGTGGCCACCGTCTTTCACGATGGCTATATTAGCATGTCTAATTGGAACGACGGTATGGTGGATCCCTCTTCTTCGGGTATTGTGATGGATACCCATCAGTACTTTGTTTTCTCCAGCAATGATTGCAACGAGACATTTGAAAACGAGTTGAGCAGTGTTTGCACAGCTGGAAATGAGATTGCTAGCTCACCCTTCAAAGTCGTTGTTGGCGAATGGTCTGCCGCAATTAACTTTTGCACTTCTTGGCTTACAAACATGTGCACCGGTAGCGGTTATGATAATGTCACTGAGGACAGCACTTACATTACCAAGTGTCAAAATGACATTGCCAGTTGGTCTGGTCAATTCAAGAGCATGCTTCGTCGATTTGTTGAGGTTCAGATGGATGAATATGAACGTGGTGCCGGTTGGATCTTTTGGACATACAAAACCGAGTCGCCTAGCCCACTTTGGGATGTTCGTTTGCTTATTGACTACGGCGTCTTCCCTCAACCTTTGTCGGACCGCCGCTTCAGCTCGGTTTGCTAAGCTATGCTCTACTGTTCATTTATTGGAGAGTCACTTCAAGTGACTGTTCGCCCATTGTTATCTATCCTCTATATTCGTTTTTCATGTTTTCATTTCGTTACCTAAATACTGTTTTCAGAGACTGGCTCTGTTTCTTCGGACTGAAGAGGTTTTCCTGGTATCGCTGGTTCCCCTCCTTTCCGTTCGCATATGTGCTCTGCATTATACTTGCATTCCGTCTGGCTACGTGAATGCACTCCACTTTATTACCTTTTTCCTCTTTCCAATACTGTTCTCTTTCCGATTTCATTGCATGTTTACAGACTTGAATGGACCTTCCCGAGTGCTGGTGTGCATTGTGAACCAGCTATTTGTTTTTTTTTTCTTTTGTACTTATTGTCGTAGATAGTTTTTTCCTTATAAATGTAAATTGAGTATACTGAAAGTGTTGATGGAAGTGGAATGGGTACATTTATATTTCCAAGTGGTTTTAAGGTATTGGAAGCCTCATGTTTACGGTTGGGAATTTCAAAACTATCTGTTTAACAATAGGCAGGAAAAAAGAAAAGAAAGATATTTAATCAAACAATGACCAGCAAGTATTAGAGTATTCGTTTCATTTCGAACAACAGCATCCCCGGTAGACTCACTCACGTCTTTAATTTTCATCACTTCATGGTGTACTATTGAATATGGTAGGAACAGTTTCTTCCTTAACCAAAGTTTCAAGTTCGTGGCTTTTTAGGCAAAAGACCCTATTTCCCGGGAACGTTTGTTTCACTTTACGGTTCTTTGCAATGTTTCGGCGTCCTCCTCGTGATCCTTTAGAGAATTGTCAGTATGTGTATTTGAACGATGGACTTCGTCGCGTTCCTCCATACGAATATGTTTATATCACATTTGCGAAGCTTCGGTGGTACGGAAAAACGCTACTTGAAGTATTTAATTCCGAGTTTCGTGACAGAGAGCCTGGTTATTATGAGAGAGCAATTCGTAATGGACAAGTCAAAGTAAACAACGAGCCTGGGAATGTCGATACTGTCATTCAGAATGGTTATGTTATTTCACACGCTGCACACAGACACGAGCCTCCGGTGACGGACGAACCTGTGCGAATTGTCCATGAAGACGAAGAATACGTTGTCATCGATAAACCAGCCGGCATTCCCGTGCATCCTACCGGTCGTTACAATCACAATACCGTTCTCCATATCCTTATGCATGAAAACAAGTGTCCCTTGCTGTATCCTTGCAACAGACTCGACAGATTGACATCGGGCTTGATGTTCTTTTCTAAAACTCCTAAAGGCGCCGAACGGATGCGGGTGCATATGATCAGCAAGGATTTGCAAAAGGAGTATGTTGCTCGTGTCGTCGGAGAGTTTCCCGCAGAAAAAACTATTACCTGCGATGCGAAGCTTCTTACTGTCGCACCAACACTTGGACTAAATCGAGTCCATCCAGACGGCAAGGATGCCGTCACGATTTTCAAGCGCCTGGCCTTTGATGGGCACACATCACTTGTTCACTGCAAACCACTGACTGGTCGGACCCATCAAATTCGTGTTCATTTGCAGTATCTCGGCTATCCTATAGCCAACGATCCCATCTACGCAAACCTGCGTGTTTGGGGACCGTCGCTTGGTAAAAACGGAGAAGCCAGTACGGAGTCTATCATGATGAAATTAAACGAGATGGGAAAGACTGAGACGGCTTCTCCTCTTTATCAATACGAATGGTACACAAACGAGACTTCTGAAGAGGCAAAGTCTCGTAGGGACAAGCGCATGGGCGAATTGCTGACTGGTGAGCATTGTTCGGTTTGCAAGTCTCCATTGTACAGTGATCCCACGGCTGAAGAACTGATTCTTTGGCTGCATGCTTGGCGTTATACAAGCGATACGTGGTCATACCAAACTTCTTTGCCTTCGTGGGCAAAGGCCGTACTTGATAAGGATCCAGCAGCAACTCCGCTGGAAAGCCTCGAACAAAAAAGCACATAGACATTATTTTTGTAAGCACAAAAAAAAAATAAATTGGTTAGGGGTGAAAGCACTGCGACGAATGCAATAAACCGTAGTACAAGACTCGTTAAGACGTTTTATCTCTAGTGAAGGAGTTTAACTCTTCGTACCTTGAAAATCATCTCCATCTTTTATTCACAAAAAGATCCTCAAGAGACCTCCTTCGTAGCGTGTTGCTCGATGCAAAGTACAAATGCTTGTCGGGTGAAAAAAGCATGGGAGTAAATGGATTGCTGCCGTTTATTAGAAAGTTTGCAGGTCATTCCATCGAGTATTGTGCGCCGAACTCGTTTCATTCAGTTATTCCAAAGGTTGCAATTGATGGAACACTCTTTTTACATAAAGAGTACAGGTCTCCACAGGTATCCAATACGGGGAAGTCAAAGCACCTTTACTGGGCACTCAAATTGGCTCGATATTGTCGCAAAACTCATGTTTCTCCAATAGTCGTGTTTGATAGTGCAAGCAGATCTGTCTTAAAACGAAAGGAGCACGCTCGGAGAAAACAACAAAAGGAGAGGAATGTCTCGCTCTTAAACAAAATTAATGCTAGCATTACGGATCAAAAATCTCTACTTCGTTCTACGGAATACGCCAGTCCTCAGGAAGAGCAGACGAGAATTGCAGATCAACTACTTCCATTAAATTTGGAAGATGAGCTGGAAGGCTCTCAATCCGTGTTGACAAATGCACTAAATCTGCTTGGTGAAACAAAAGACGAAATTACACAAGCGTCGTTTCAGTCATCATCTGCCTTTCTTACGGACACTTTGCAGCGAACAGTTGAATTAAGAGAAAAGGTAGAAAGACGTTTGGCCCGTCCTTCCATCAATGAGGTTAAAGAAACCGCAGCCTTACTCAATTTCCTCAATATTCCTGTGTCATTCTCCCCAGAAAACGTTGAAGGGGAAACGCTTGCAGCTTCCTTGTACCATTCAGGCCTTGCTTCTGCAGTTTGTACACAAGATACGGATGCGTTGTTACTTGGCACCTTAATGATTTACGATTTCTTCAATATTTCAAAAAAGTTTGAGTTAATGCCTGCTCAATTCATTTCTTCTTTACGGGTCCAAAAAAATCTCGGTCTTACATATCCGCAGTTTTTTGACTACTGTTTGTTATGCGGTACTGATTTCTGCGAACGAATAAATCAGATTGGACCAGTCCGTGCATTAAAACTCATTCGTCAATTTGGTAGTCTAGATGCCATATTAAAGTATGCATTGAACGACCCCATACTTTCCAAAATTCTTCCTCAGGATTACAACGAGGACTTGAACATTGCCCGGAGCGTTTTTTCTAATATTCCTAATGACCGGGATTTATTGAGTTTTGCGTCTAAGGCAAATAGTTTCAGCGAAATTTCTGAATCTACCTTCAGGAATATAGAAGAAGGTGCGCTGCGAACCTTTCAGTTACATAAAGACGTTTTAGACATGAATTCCCCCTGGTATAACGACTCTATTCCGCTAGATTTTTTCATCTTGGAAGACTAAGTTTACGCTCTTCTGTACATGTTCCATTGTTGCGGTGTATCTTCGTTTAATTGCAGCCTTCCTACGTAACTATGTATGTGCTTTTTCTCTAAAGAATGAGTCTAGCTGTGCCCTTTGTGATGTTTCTCCGAATTAAAATTTCGGCCTGCAATTTTGTTAGTAAGAAAATCCATAGACGGAATACCTCATGTGTGTTACATACGGCAAAAAATATGACAAATAAAGTCATTAGAGAGATGATGATTAGAGTAATTCTGTTCATTTTTTTGTCCGCGCTTGATTCAGCGAATATTTCAAGCATATCGGAAATGACCTTGCATCGGTTGTTTAGGACCTGTGTCCGGGGTCCAATTTCAAGATACTCACAGAAAGCAGTGTACAAGGGGAGAAGCAGGGGCTCATTGTTCCATAACAAGTCTGGTGTATCGAGTACGTTACTAATCAGATTAACGTCAACACGAAGCTGGAAGAGTTTTCCGCTCATTTTAGCCACCTGTTCTCTTCCCAATCCTAATTCTCCGTAAAGTGCAAGTTTTTTGGGATATACCAGTGCAGAGTTCATGGTCTCATCCATGCGAAATTCGAAGTGTGAAAGTTTCACGGATTGCGCTAGAGCATGAGACATAGCCAGTTTTGTTTTTACATCAGCACTCGGAATGTGAATCATGTCATTGTAAATTCGCGGGCGCTTTGTGTTTGGAGCGTAATGAAAGTGCAAGTCCTCGATCTCGCACTCTTCTTCGGAAAGAGGTTTTGTCATAAGAGAGCAGTTACTTGCAAATGTTAAGTCCGCCAGTACATCTTTTTCTTGACGTTCTGAGAAGTTCCAAAATACAACGACACCGTAGTCAAAAATAAATACTAAATCAGTTTGTTAGCAAAGGAGCTTAGTAATCAACTTTTCAACTTTGACGTACGTTCTGCATGCTTATACATGTGAGAAACGGGATTAGACGGAGACATATAGTAGTATGGCTCCGTGCTATTTGTTAAAGTTTCAGCGCTTGCGTCCAGTTCTGAACTCGTAGCTGTAGTAGTTTGGGTTTTCGACTCTGACGGACCGCTGCGCACACGACAATTATCCGTTATGCCATATTGCAGGGGAAGGTTGTACGAAGCATATAACGCTTCGTCGTATTTCTTAGTCCGTACTTCATGATAATGCTTAAGGAAATGCCGCACCTTGGAGAGATTGAATGCCTCACAGATACAATAAGCCGTTACCCTAGGAAAGCCCAGTTCTTCCCGCTTGTCTCGAGAAAACTTTTCGGCCTGTAAGAGTGTGTAAGCTTCTTTCGACCGTATCAAGTCTTCGTAAACACTTTCGTCTTCATCGAATGATTCAACTTCGTGATCCTCTGGAAGCAAAACCAGTTTTTGAGATGTTTTCGTTGTACGTTGCGGAATGTGGGAAGCTGCAGCGTTTCTGTTTCTGAGCAAAAAGCCCAATGGATGGTCTAACTTTTGAGCATTTCGTCTCCGTTGAAATAAGTTGTGAACCTTGGGGGGTTTCTGCCGATTTCTTGTTGAACCATCAATAATGTTTGAAGAAGGAAAATGAGGTTGAGAACTACTAGTTGATGTACTTGGCTCAATTCTTACGGGACTTGTCAATCGGGTGTTGATAGCATGTTTAGGTGGAAGTGGCCGTTTTCGTTGATCCGACATGTATAGGAAAGCGATGCTATGAACAGATTAGTCTCGGGGTTGTTTATTTCCACAGTAAACTCAAAAAGAACAAAATTAAGTAAAATAACCTTAGAGATTCAATTTTCCAAGGCCTCAAACAAAACACAAACTAAAAAATTACAAGACACACTGATATTTAAACGAATTGCTAGTAAAAACAACGCAGTTTCTGAGTGTCTGAGGTTATGGGAGAAGCTATAAGCATGTTGGTCGATCATTGGAGGCAGTCTCGGGATGGTGTAGAGAATATAAGTTCGTTTTTCACTGTTTAAAACAAAAACTTCGTAAGTTTTAGTTCGTAAATAGGCAAGAAAGCCCAGTACCTCTACACGATGCTGCTTTTTAGCATTTTATATGGGACAATGGTTGAATTCTTGCAACTTTCCAAATGATCGGCACATTACGTAACACGTGAAACCTTATTTGTCGCACGTGAAGGGATCGACACGCTAGAAGCTGTGCCGATTCCTTATGAAGGCTTCAGCGCTAAGCACTGTTTACCTGCTGCTTAAGACATAGCAGACTGTGACAAAAGGACACCATTCGGAACGCGGTTTGTTTGTATTTTAACTGTGTTTTCTTCGTTTTCTTTGTTCTGTTTCGTTCTTGGTTTTCTAATATTTACTCTAAAACAGTTTCTGTTTGTTCGTCTATTTTAGCACATATAGCATTACGTGAGTGTGTACTGCTACTAAATACAACCGAAAATCTGTTTATCCACACATTCTTCGCATTTAACACTTTCCGCGGTTCCTTTCTTTTTTCACTTCTTTCTTCGTTCTGGTTAACGAATTCAAAACTGGTTTAATTGCCATTATACGACTCATTTTTCATAAACGAATTGCTCTCACGTAATTTAGGATGGAAAGAGCAGAAAATGCACGTATTATCCAGAAGCCTATGACCCGACGTACGGTCGACTATGGTTCTGGTGTGTCAAAATATGTTACGGACAGACTAGTTCGGTGTAATCCCTATCACATTGTTCGCCCCCGTCCAAACGCGAACCAGATTATCAATCTGTATCCTCCATACGAGTATCCCTTTGACAGTGCTGCAACTTTCTGTACAAAATACATCCATACGTCTGCAAACAAAGCGAGACATGTCATTAACGTCGTCCGCTGGACTCCAGATGGTCGTCGTTTGCTTACGGGATCGTCCACAGGTGAGTTTACTTTGTGGAACGGTCTTACATTTAACTTCGAGTTAATTAACCAAAGTCATGACTATGCCGTTCGCTGCGCAGAATGGAGCAATGATGGACGCTGGCTTCTTTCTGGTGACGGAGGCGGAATGGTCAAGTACTTTGAGCCAAATCTCAATAACGTAAAAATTGTTCAGGCACACGAAATGGAAGTCCGTGACCTGGCCTTCTCACCCAACGATAGTAAATTCGTTACCGCGAGTGATGATGGCAGTCTTAAGGTATGGAACTTCCACACCAGTGCGGAAGAACAAAAGCTTACCGGGCACGGCTGGGATGTGAAAACGGTAGACTGGCATCCATCAAAAGGCCTGCTCGTTTCTGGTTCCAAAGACAATCTTGTCAAGTTTTGGGACCCGAGAACGGGCACGTGTCTTGCTACCCTTCATGGACATAAAAATACAATTATGCAAGCTTCCTTTCAACGCGATACTCGAAACAATCTTATTGCGACTGTTTCCCGCGATTCTACTTGCAGAATTTTTGACCTTCGCACGATGAAAAGTATTCGTGTACTGAGAGGTCACGATAAAGATATTAACTGTTTGGCTTGGCATCCGACAAACCCGAATATCGTAACTACAGGTGGTTCTGATGGCAGCGTAAATCACTACTCTCTCGATGAACCTCCTTTGCTTTCTCAAAAATGGTACCATGACCGTCATCCTCAGGTTACGCTTTCCGCTTCAACTACACTTCTATATCCGTCAGCCAGTATTCCCCATGCGCATGAACTTGGTTTATGGAGCATGCAATATCATCCTTTGGGGCACATTTTGTGTACCGGTTCCAACGACAAAACTACCCGTTTCTGGTCTCGCTCCCGCCCAGAGGATGAAGAGTCGTACTTGGATCGGCATCATCTCGGCGAAGAACAGTCAGAGGTTGTTTTGGGTAAACGGAAACAGCCTTCCAACAACGAAGAAGAAGACCAGGAGTCAATGGATGGACGTTCGCGTGCTGTGTCTCCTGCTGTATCGGCTATGGGTGCCCAACCCGCAGGGTTGCCACAGCTTCCTGGTTTAGGACAGATGGGAACACAGCAAGGTCCCACAGAGTCTAACGTTTACGATTACTCCAATGGCCATTCCTCTTCACAAGCACAATACCTTCCCGGCTTGGGTTTTCACAACCGTCATCGTGGTGAGCGATAGGTAAATAATCTCGTGCCTGTCAATTTTCATATCCTTGTTTAAAACTTTCGTGTACAGGATGCAGAAGACACACGTTTTTAGGAACAGTTTTTGTCTTCAATCCCGTATCTTCTTCGTGTACTGCTCATAATTCATTCTCGACATTCCCTTGTTTTTCCAATCTCTTTTTTCACTCCCTTTAAAAAAAATATAGATTTTTCATACGGTTTTTCAGTTAATGCTTATGAACTGTGTACTAAACCCATCTATGATAATTGCCTACCTACCTGATGCTTTCTGCCGCAAGGTCTATATATGTTTCATAAATGGTGTTAAACTGCTGCATGTTAGTCTCCTAGCCCGGGTTTCCACTAGACAGCCTAGTACCCAGGCATAACCAAAAAAAACAGAAGAGACATAATTTAGCAGCAAGCACCGGTCAAATTTGGAACATATTTTACGGATAAGGTTTTATTCTGGTTTGCTGCAACTCTTCTGGCACGATGTCTAAGAAGAAGTCAAAAGACTCTAATTCAAAGAAAAACCGTCCCAATTCCTCCAAAGGTGAATCAAAAGGCTCCTTGGCACGGAGAATATTTAAAAGGGGATCAAAGTCGAAGCGTAAATCTTCTGAAAGCAAAAAACACAAGCGAACCGTATACGATGACTTGTCTGGTGAAAACAATTTTTCAGTTTTAGATAACCAGGACCCCGATGTTATTGAAAAATCAGAAACTGAACCCGAGTCATCAAACGTATCTTCGTCAACTGAAACAGCCGTTTCTTCTGATGTTTCATTTGCAGAACCGCGAGCTCAAACTCATGGAAAAGTCGACCCTCTGGATGTTTTGGATAAACCCGATTTGCCTGATGAAGCTATAAAACGAGGCGAACCATCAATTCTTCTGGGAGTTCCCAAAGTGAAAAAAAGAAAATCGATTGGAGATGCATCTGTGGAGGGAAACGCGGACTTCATTAAGTTTGACTTTAGTACCGACGACGAAGAAGAGGACAAAGAAGACGAAACATCCCGTCGAGAAGAAAAGAAGTCCGCAATCCCTGCGTTCATGCAAAAAATGGGTCGGTTTTTCCGCGATAAAGTGTCAAATAGAAAACGCAAACGCAATGCAATGGACATTGAACCCATTTGCGCTTGGCACAAACCATACCCTGAAGAGCCCGAGGTTGCTCGGCTGTTGCATCAAGATATTTTGAATTTCATCAACTACCTTGAGCCGACGCCTCAAGAACATGCTGTTCGAAAGTCATTAATCACTAAACTGGATCGCGCCATTCGTGCTAAATGGCCCGAGGTTACGGTTTATGTCTTTGGAAGTTTTGAAACTAGACTGTATTTGCCTACCTCAGATATTGATATGGTTGTTATGTCGTCTGATACTGTACATCGTGGAACCAAGAAACATATGTATTCTCTTGCCCGTCATTTGAAAAATTGCAAACTTGCAACTGAGATTCAAGTCATCACTACCGCAAATGTTCCTATTATCAAATTTGTGGATCCCTTTACGAGAATACACGTTGACGTCTCGTTCAATCAACCCGGTGGACTCAAAACTTGTCTTGTGGTGAACGGTTTCCTTAAGAAGTTCCCTGCTGTACGGCCATTAACGATGCTCGTCAAGCATTTTCTGAATATGCGTGCTCTTAACGAGGTTTTTCTTGGCGGTCTGAGTAGTTATGCAATTGTTTGTCTTGTCGTCTCCTTTTTACAAATGCATCCTCGTCTCAGCACAAGCTCTGTACGCCAAGAAGATAATTTGGGTGTATTGTTTCTTGAGTTTTTGGAACTTTATGGAAAGAGATATAATTACGATGCAGTTGGTATTGCTGTTCATAACGGTGGTTTTTATTTCTCCAAAAAGAAAATGGGTTGGGTTAAACCGAGTCAACCATATTTGCTTTCGATACAAGATCCGGTTGACTACGACAATGACATATCAAAGTCTAGTCGTGGTATACTTCGTGTTAAGGCAACCTTGGGTAACAGTTTTGACCTGTTAACGAGCGAGCTGTATTCTTTGGCTGCTCGTATAGAGCGCGAAGGCTTACATATATTGAAGGATGAAAAAAGCTTATTGAGCTGTATTATTGGTATTGATGATAATATTACTAAGCATCGTGAGCATATTCAGCAATGCTATGCCTGTGACCCGGTACCGCTTGAACCATTAACGAGCATCCAGAATTTGACAAGCATTGATGTTGATGCCGTTCAGCTTCCAGCAATGGAACTTGAATTTGTCGAGGGTGAGTCGGAATCCGACGATGTTGCAGAAGTTGCAGCTCCATCAAAGATTGCTAATCGTATGATTCACTCAATCGAAAACGAAAAAAATGAATCTGCTTATTCATCTCAAGAATTCTTCAGCATGAATGAAGCCAGTTTTGATGACGGTAATTCTCCAGAGAATGCCGTCCTTGTTGATGATGAGGAGGAGGAAGAGTCCCGGGCGTCTTCTTTAGGAAAGCGTCGGCGGACGGATTAAACACAAAGACAATAGGTTATATAATATGTTTGGGTTATTTTTTTGAATTCATTTTCGGCGTTGAAACTAATGCGGCTTCTTACAAATTTTTGCCAATGTCGTGTGCATGGTTCACTTTTTTGCTGTGTAATATAGATGAAATACATTCTTTTCTTTTTCTTAGAAGGTTGGGTTATTCATTTACTAAAATTATTACGAAATTATACACAGGTCTGTATACATAAAGCAGTTAGTCATCATGTTAGAAAGAACATTATAAAACAAGAGAACAACAGAAGCACGAGCGGTAGATGGATTATTCTAAACCACACTTTCTTTCTTGCGTACATTCAAGAAGGGAAGGATATCATGGTAAGTAAGGATACCGTAAATCAAGATAGTGAAACCAATGAGTTGGAGAAGATGGAAACTCTCCATTCCCATAATCAAAGCTATGATCCAAATGCCAAATGTTCTTGCGATATCCAGCAGCGAACGCGTCGTTGCTGAGAAAAGTTTAGTGATAGCTAAACCAGAGCATTAAAGAAACTAGGAAATGTTAGCATTGAGATACTTTCGTTAGAAATAGTAAACCATACGCAATGGAAATAAGAATAACACCGGAAATAACATAGAGCATTGGCTCTTCGTTGAATCTGTGGAATACATGGGTAAAGTCAAACCAACCGTTTTTGCCTTCAGGAGTTCTACCAACAAAGATATAAGAAACAACCATAATGATCAACACAAAGATGACGCCGAATGTGCCTTCATAGGCCACAACCTCATTTGGTTCGATGTCGATGGAAGACAAGAGGTACTCCTCAACAGTGAACTGAGTAGCTAAAAACATTTGGCCGACCAAAATGGCAACAAGCCCGAGTGTAGGATCAACACCGGCATTTACTGAGGAGCCAGAATAGCCTACAATTGCGACACCCAAGACAACAAATGCCAAACAAAGCCACCGTTGAAGGGTGAGACGCTTTTGCAAGAACAGCATGGAGAACAACGCAACAAAAATAATTAGAGATCCCCTGGTCATTTGATAAACGCTAGCACTAGTGAAAAGGAGTCCAACGTTCATAAGGGTAGAACCACAAATGTCCATAAAGGCTGGAATGGCCATTGACATCTTCTGGCCTGTAGTCAAAGGTTTTACAGGAGCGTAACCAAAACGGTTCTTCCAGCGATTCCAAATAACATAGAACCAGAGACAGGCTTCACCCATAAAGATATTTAAGCTTTGGAATATAGCTACACTTTTAACAGGTCCATTTTCTTCTGCTAACAAGTCTTGGTATCTTTAGAAACATTAGTACAAATTGATTAATCATTGGTGTATTACTTTGAAAGAACAGTGTTAGCTACGCCAGAGGCGAGCATAACAATGGGCAATGTTACTTTGGAAGTCATTAAAGTGTATGGATGCCACTGTGTGGTGAAGGAGGGATACAGGCAGTAAAGCCTCTTGATATAGGCCTTGTCAAAACGATAAAGATAAGCAAACAAAAAACAGTCAATCACTCATGCGGGAGGGTCTGTAAAAAGGGCGAACACAAATTTTATTATATGGACAAGTTGAAGCAAGAAAATGAAGGACCGTACTTATAATGAATGTGCAAATAATTCTCAGATAGTAAACGATCAGTAGACTATTTATATAATTGTATCTCACACAACGAAATAAGAAGGGGGAGGATATTCTTTTTTTTTTAAGCTGTCCGTAATACATGTGTTCGGAAAGGTGTGAATGCCACTTTTGTAAGATGACTTTCCGAATGATTGTGGAAGAACAAGCGCAATTAAATACGTAGTTAGAACCCATAGCTTCTATATATTACCTTTGTACCAAGAGATTTCCGATTCGTTTTGAGCATCCTTACAAGAGAGTACTGATTACCTTTTGTGAAGCAAAGTTCCAGACAGCAACACTCACATAACCTAGAGAATATTAGCGAATTATATCCAAAAAAGACGTAAAATCGACTAACGTACCAGTTTTCGCTTTAGGCAAGGCTAGGAACCACAAAGCCCAAGTAGGCAACATGCCTTCAGGAACAGCAAACACAGGATTGCCAGAATTCTTGAATTGAACGATGAAGCGGTATCCCCGAGTCACAATCCAGAATGTTAAGCTGATAAGTTTCTTTACACCTTCGGACTTTTGGCTGACGATCTTTGATTGCTTCTCCCATTTCACGTTCAGTTGATCAAACTTTCGATTTAAACGAGCCCACTTCGCAAATTCATCTTGAGCACTGACATTATTAAGATCCCTCTTCGTAGATAATAACTGCAAACGAAGATCATTATAGCTTTTGAATTCAGGACTGCCGCTGAATCTTGCATATACACGGAAACCCTTGTTAAATGTTAGTATTCGATTCGACCGAAGAATTTACTATTTGAACGCCTCAGCTTCCTTTCTGACGACGCTCAACATCTTCATATAGCTGATCTTGTTATTCGTACCTGGTTAACCAAAAAGGTTTTCACATATTTGTCAAACAAGTGAATAAACAAGTTAAGACAAAACAAAAACAAAAGAAAATCCATTTTGGATATGAGACGTTGAAACTAGGTAGTAGATTATCAAAGTTCCAACTCAAATTGCAGAAAAGGGGAGCGGTTTAGGGATACGGCAGAAGTTGAACAGGGGACCAGGTTAGAAAGTTGGTGCATAGAAACACAGAACAGAACTACAAGGAAGATACTAATAAAAGGAGAAAGATTACGAGATGAATGCGAACGAATGTTCAAGAACTGTTACACAAGTGAAACCCGGACCTCTTACGTTTATTTACTAAAAGTTCACTCTCATGCACAAACAATTTTTGAAAGTAACCTGTCATTAACGAATTTATTTTAATGAATGGACATACAACAGGCTGCTTCTAAGTAATTCACGACAGTTGACGGAGAAGGACATAACACACTACTTTTTTGGGGAAGACATAATGGGATCCTGTAGCAATTACTGAAATATACACGTGGACAACTCATCATTATCATAATAACTGGAGGCAAAAATGATCAAAGAGTAAAGAATTTCTAAGGGCTCTTATGCTTGCGCATAATTTCAGAAATGTTCATATGCTTGTCGCCGTATGGACGAGGCCCAAGAATCTTTTCGACTTCGGTATAAGTTATAACCTCCTTTTGCTTGAGACGTGCAGCAATTTTTTCCAAACCCGTGCGATGCTCTTCAAGCAATTTGCGTGTTCTTTCATGTGCACTCTTTACTAAACTTCTCACTTCCTCGTCAATTAATCGTGCCGTCTCTTCAGAGTACGGTTTCTGAAAAGTCTCCCGACTTTCCACCGGATAATATATTGTACCAATGTTTTGAGACATGCCGTAAGCAGTAACATAGGCAGTTGCCATTTGTGTCACTTTTTGAAAGTCATCCGCTCCGCCAGATGTGATTTTGTCCCGGCCAAAAAAGATTTCTTCTGAAACCCGACCAGCCAGGGCCATACTGATACGGTCGAAAACCTGAGCACGGCTCATCAAGTATTGGTCTTTTGGAAGATAACTCGCATAACCGAGTGCCTGAGCTCGTGGAATAATCGAAACCTTAAGTAAGGGATCAACATGCTCCATAAACCATCCGGCAACTGCGTGTCCAGCTTCGTGGTGTGCGACAACATTCTTTTCATCTGGGCTCAGTACACGACTCTTTTTTTCCAAACCAGCAGTGACGCGCTCAATAGCCTGCTCAAAATGTTCCAAAGTGACAGCAGCAGCACTTTGACGGGCAGCGATAAGGGCACCCTCGTTACAAACATTGGAAATATCAGCACCGGTGAAGCCTGAAGTCAAGATCGACAGGCTTTTGGCCAAGTCTTGTTTGTTGCTGGCCGTGACAATATCACGCAAATGAACATTAAAAATTTGCTCACGTCCGTGGATATCAGGACGGTCGATGATAATTTGGCGATCGAAACGGCCTGGACGTAAAAGCGCAGGGTCCAAAACGTCCGCACGGTTTGTTCCTGCAAAGACAACGACATGCTCACTAGGATTGAATCCATCCATCTCAACCAAGAGTTGATTAAGTGTACTTTCACGTTCATCATTTCCACCAAATTGATTATTGCGACCTCTAGCCTTACCAATAGCATCAATTTCGTCGATAAATATGATGCATGGAGTATTACGACGAGCAACGGCGAAAAGATCACGGACACGGGACGGGCCAACACCCACAAACATTTCCAAGAATTCAGATCCTGAAACACTAAAGAACGGAACACTTGCTTCACCAGCCGTAGCCTTCGCCAACAATGTTTTACCGGTACCAGGTGGACCAGAAAGAATAGCGCCGCGAGGAATTTTGGCTCCAAGACGTTCATAGAATGCTGGATTCTTCAAAAACTTGACAAACTCCATAATCTCTTCTTTGGCTTCATCAACACCAGCGACGTCAGCGAAACGAACCTTGATATCAGTTTCATGACTGAACATCTTGGCACGACTCTTTCCTATACCGAAGATTCCGCCTTGTGTACTACCGGCTGCACTACTTGCTCGCCGCGACAACCAAATGACACTTCCAATGAGAAGCAGGGTTGGGGCAAAAGACAACAGCGTAGCGAGTAGCGATATTTCATCATGGTAAGCCACAGGGACATAATCGTCAGGTGAAAAGCCAAGCTCCTTTTGTGCTTCGTCGAGTTTCCTTTCAAATGCATCGACAGAGCCGATAGAGAATACATAGTGTCCTCGAGTACCTCCTGCACCAGACCGTAGTACGACACGGACGCGGTTGCGATTAATGACGACAAGTTTCTCAACAAGCTTTTTCTCAAGGAATGATTGTCGGAACTCCTGCCAAGTAATTTCCTGAACATTGGCGTTTGGCGATAAGAGGTTATACAAGATGTAAAAAACAATCATAGAGCCGATCAACGAGTTTCCATTGAGAGCAATTTCGTAAGTTTTTCTTGGATCATCCTTGTTGGGATCATTAGGATCCGTACTGTCCGAATTATTGCCTTTCTTATTCGGTTCGGGACCAGACTGTGTACCTCGATTGGGCTGAATAGGTTGGTTATGCAGGAATGAACTATGTGAGAATAATCGTTTAGCAGCAGAAAACTGGGATAGTGAGGGAATCGCTTTAGCAGCAATCAAATTTGAAGGGGCATGAAGAGCGGAAGAACGATAATTCATAGCATAAGGAAACCTGGTATGTAAAGCGGTGGAAGAGGAAAATGACCGTAGTTCAGAAACACATTTGTTAAAACGAACGTGAGCGGAACGAGACCGGGAGAGCCTTACGAACAGAAACATTGATAAGGTCTAGCAGTGAAGGTAATTCGGGCTAAAATAATAAGTTTTAAGATTTGTTAAAGGGTTTTGTCTACCGCGGAAAATTGAGAAGTGAATTAACGTCCCAAAGGTCAAATTAACAGATATACAGTTGAAAGGCGGAGATGTTTAAACGAAATTAAAGAATTCTCAGCAGCTTAAACCCGTTGATTTCACAGATTGTTGATTTTAGTACCAACAGGAAAAGCATTTAGTTACAAAACAGATTCGCTTCCAAAAACAAGAACTGCAACAGCGAGAAAGCGTCACGAAGAAGTACAGACGAAGGCAAAGGTATCCTCTTATGTTTAATTGTCAGTAATTCTATATTGAGCAATTTAGTAAATGGGTGGTGGTGCTTTATGAAAACAAGACCAAGCAACAAAAATGCAGAGAACGGGAATAATCTCAGAAAGATGATTCACTAGTGAGAAACACGAAAGAGAGTTGGATCAAAACGGAAAGAAGCTTCGAAAATAATTGAGTAATTTTCATTCTTTAGCGTATTAAAAAAGGTTTTCGTTCATAATGTGCAAGAATTCAAAGATACACATGATTGTAGAAACGCATGGTGCAGCAAGAACAGAAATTCCTTGATATTTTTGTTGTCTGTAGTTAAGAGATACAAATTACTAAGAGTTTTTCGTTTCACAATGAAAAAATGATTGCGAAAAAACAGACATAGTGAACATAAAGGGTAATAAAGAGACATAAATTTTTTCCAAGCAAATGTAGGACATAAAAACGGGGCTGAAAGAGAAAATGAAAAAGAAATTCAAGGTTGGTTCATATAAGCCGTTCAAAATTTGACTAAGGTCTTTTAAAAATATGCCTTGCTTACGCATTTATATCAGACACACCGAATAACGAGTCCAAGAAGGGAACACGGGGAACGATATCATACATAATGGCCCATTCTGTCAAAGCCGCAAGGAAACCAGTCAATTTTTCAAGAAAAGTATGATAATGAATTGCAGTCATGAAAAGCATCCACCACCAAAATGCCAATAAACCAACAAGAGTACTACTGCTCTTGGTCTTAAATGGCGCTTTGGAGAGTGTGGACCAAAACTCGGAAATTAAAAAGAGACTTGCATGGGTCAAAAGAAAGACATGACCAGACAAGTCATGACCTCCATGCCACAAACCGTTAGCAGAGCGACATAATGCCGATGTGCGGGGAGAGATAGACAATACAGTAATATCGTAACCTTTGCAGGATCCGCCAGTCCAAGCAAACGCTCTGTCCGTGATGGCAGGTCCAAGAAACCATTGAGTTATGAAGAACCACCACATTGTTGCTGCTCCATAACGAAGAAGAACACGCATGTCATAGCGATCCTTATAACTAACAATAGCATGAACGAAGTAGACAACCGTCGTCCAAAACCAACCTTTTTTGACGAAAAAAACATTCAAAAAGTTTTTCGAGCTTCCGAAATAATTGCCCAATGTAGAATTAACAAATACGTTGTATAATCCACCAAGAAGCAGTGTGGCTGCGTAGAATCCAGCAAGGATTATATTCCTTTTCCTAAGGCAACAATGACGTTCCTGTAATTGAGTAGTAGAACTTTGTTTTTCCATTTGGACAGAAGAAGTGGATGAAGTAGAAAGAAATTGATAGAAGGGAATTAATAATGAGTTAATAGATGTGTTTTGTATATAGTAATGTATGTTTTTAAAGAGTTTAGAGGTGATTGACACGAATGGAATTATAGTTGTGGAGGAGGGGGGAGGTCTGACCGAAAGAAGGAGGGTTACTATAACGAATGGTAGTAAGCTTTGCAGGCACAGGACTTGACGAAAGTGCTGAAGACAATCATGGAACCCCTACTACTCTTGCTATTATTTCCTTCCGTGACGCCCCCCTATTCATCCAAGAAAGAGTAATATTTATCATTAATTATAAACTTCTTCTATAAACAAAGACATGTCAACGTTGCAAGCGGCAGAACCCTTAATCCAGGGATGCAACATCATTTTATGCGGGCCAGGACGCTTGGTTTTGTCCTTGATTAAACTGTATTGGTTAGCAAATGCGGCAAGAAGAGATTGTTTAAGTAACTCCATACCAAACTTGCAAAAAGTGTCGAAATGCTTGGCTCCACTGAATGCCAGCTTCTTCAGGGAGCGTCGGGGGAGGCATGTTGATGATATAGGAAAGGAGTTCAATAGGCATTAGCGGAGGTTCGCCTTCTGGAGGAAAGGGAAACCGATTAGAAGCTACTTCAAGAAGTGTCAGTCCTAGCGACCAAATATCAGAGGAGATGGTGTACGATTCGCCAGAGATGCGTTCAGGCTGTAATGAAGTGTTAGTACGATGTAAGCAAGTGTGCGTTTCGTGCATCTACATACCGCCATATAGTAAGACGTTCCCGTAAACGTACCGGCCAAAGAGTCGACAAGCTCACCGGAAACGCCGAAATCGCAGAGCTTCACATGGCCATCGGAAGTTAAGAGGATGTTAGAGGGTTTGATGTCTGCTTCGTGTGAGCAATTGGTTTGCCAACAAAGACTTTATCAGTGAGTGGGACGTACCTCGGTGCACAATCTTTTGTTCGTGTAAATAACAGAGCCCATTCATAACACCGACAGCGATCTTTCCCAAGGGCCGTTCACCCGTACGGCCACCGCGTGAACGAATGCGTTTGTAGATAGCGTCCAGGGAGCCAGCTCCACAGTACTCCATTACAAAGTTTACTTGCCCCGAAGAGTCATCAAGGAAGGCACCGTAGTACCTAGCGATAAATTCAGAGTTGCAGCTCCGATTAATCCGCAACTCCCGTAGCAGTTGTTTCTGAACCTGCTGATTTGAGGCAACAGGAATGGTCTAGAGGAGAGTTAGCAAAGGAGAGAGAGAGAGAGAGAGAGAGGGAGGAGGGTGAGAACAGAGGGCGGATAGAAGGACCAATGCCAATGAAGATGTCCGTCAGCGTCCGCTGATGTCCTTTGGAAGCCCTGCAATGCCCTCTAGTTACCCATGGTGTGCCCTCCTTTATACCATACCTTTAATGCAAACACAAGATTCGAATTACGAAGCTTACACCGTCGAACAAACCCTCCGGCGCCTTCTCCAAGCTTGTTTAAGTGTAGGATTCCACCCTGTCGCTGTATATTCTGCCAATCGGTGTCGTCCAACCCTTCCAATGACTCCGGCGGGACAAACTGTTCTACATATGTATTCTCCTTCCGCGAGTAAGGATCCCGAGAATTCGCAAACAGCGGTTCTGTGACCTCCACGATACCCTCACTCGCAAATGCACTGTGGTTTGTGGTTTGTTCGTATGAAGTTGCACATGAAATGTCTAATTTGAGCTGCTGTCTTGGTAATCTGGGTGAATTAGGAATCTGAAGCATAGGAAGGCCCATTTTAAGGCTTCGTGGAGACGAAGAAGTCATTTCTCATTCGATTGCCTTCGAATTAAGTCGAAAAAAAAGACAGCTAAGATTAAGGGTATGGAAGATGCAAAAGATGGATTCAAAAAGTTGTTTATGGATAAACGAATGATAGCAAATATGAAGTACAAGTGGATAAAACCTCGGAGGAGACGGATGGGGGAAACGGACAAGGCTTCCCACCCCGGGCCACTAAATTAGGGGGGATTAGCTTGGGCCGATCATCTACGTCGAGTGTGGGGGTGTGGGGGTGTGGGGGTAATTGAGAACGCTCGAGCGTGGTCAGTCTCGGTATTTGGTTTAGTGAAGGTTACGTAGCACACTAAACTGAATATGGAGGGTTAACGAAGTGCAACGCAGGATAGTTTCTCCAGAGCAGGAATCTGGTGCTGGCTCATTGTCTGCTGCCTGCTGCTTGTTGCCCGCTCTCCAAATAATAAAAAATGACAAACGAACGGAAAGAGACGTTCGGCTCGTTGGGAATATCGCCTTGGTTAGTGGAGACGCTACAGGCTGTGGCTATTCAAGAGCCGACGCCCATTCAGAAGGGCGTTATAAAAAAAGTTTTGGAAGGTCCGTTACAGACGCGTCAAACACTCCATTCGTACACGATGGACTAACAGTATGTGCAGGTGCTGATTGTATTGGAGGCGCTAAAACCGGTTCTGGTAAAACAATTGCGTTTGCTCTGCCAATTCTCGAGAAATGGGCAAGAGACCCCTTTGGCACATTTGCTGTTATTTTGACACCAACGAGGTATGAGTGTGTGTTTGTTTGGGTCGAGATAAACCATTGTCAAAGAGGGAAGAGAATGAGTAACAGTTCCTGCAATGACTGCTCGATTTTTCCACTCACTTCTCATTTGTACAGCTTTTGCTAACAGCTTTTGTGTTTAGAGAACTTGCAATCCAAATTGACGAACAGTTTGCTGCACTGGGTGCTCCCATGAATTTGAAGCACATTCTCGTAGTCGGTGGAATGGACATGGTAGCTCAAGCAATTGCTCTGTCGAAGCGTCCACACATCGTTGTTGCAACACCTGGCCGCTTGGCCGATCTGATCCGCAGTAACGGGGAGGAGACCTATGCCAGCTTGCATAGAACTCAGTTTGTTGTATTTGATGAGGCAGACCGTCTGCTTTCACCCACGTTTGCCGATGATCTCGACGACTGTTTAGAAGTACTGCCTCCTCCAGAGAAACGACAGACTCTGCTGTTCACGGCTACCATGACAGACGCCATCCGTGCTCTTAAGGACCGTGAGCCGCACCCCGGAAAGCCGCCTTTGTGGCTGTACGAAGTTGACACAGAAGGTGTATCGATTCCTGAGTCTTTGGAACAACACTATTTGCTTGTAGCGTCTCATGTTCGGGATGCTTATCTCGTGCAGTTGCTTTCTAGCCCAGAGAACGAAGACAAGTCTGTCATCGTTTTTGCCAACCGGACATACACAGTAGAGCTGCTGTACCGGATGCTTCGTCTGCTCGACTTTCGTGTAACCTGTCTGCATTCCGAGATGGCTCAACGCGAGCGTGTGAACTCGCTGGGCCGTTTCCGTGCAGAAGCTGCTCGCGTTCTCATTGCCACTGACGTCGCCAGTCGTGGTCTGGATATCCCGTCCGTTAAAATGGTTGTCAACTATGACATTCCCCGTGACCCCGATGACTATGTTCACCGTGTTGGTCGTGCAGCTCGTGTCGGTCGCTTTGGTGAGTCGGTATCGTTTGTTACGGAGCATGATGTTGATTTAATCCACGCAATTGAAGACCGTGTGGGAAAACAAATGACTGCCTATGAGTCATTCTCGGAAAACAAAATGCTCGAAAAGCTCAAACAAATAAACGAGGCTAAACGGAAGGTTTCCCTCGAGCTTGTCGACGAGGATTTCGGAAGCCGTCGCAAAAAACTGAAGGAGAAACGGATGATGATGGCTAGTAAGGTTCAAACGACACGGAAACACAGTGCTCGACACAGTAAGAAGAAGGCATCCGTTAAAACTAAAAAGTCGTTATAAATTGGGTTTGTAAATGCAAAAGTAAGCGGTTATTACAGGGTAAATTCGCATTAATATATGGTCCGTCAATGACTAATATACAGTTTTGTTTTGTATCCTATCGCCCTCATATTCCTGTTTTTGTTCATTCGTATGGTTGCGAAACCTTAATTAATTAAGCTTTTCACGAGCATGCACGTGCAAACTGTAATTGAAACACTACCACCATGGCACTTAAAATACAGTAAAACAGAATGTTGAACATTACGTGAAGCCAAGTAAAGCCAAGCTGTATGGCTCTGCAAAAATGGACGACGGGTTGTCGTCCCTTCTCCGGGATGCTTCGTGATTTAAAACGGAGGCTGCGCTACTACAAATCAGATTGGACAGATGCTTGGGATTATCGTGTCCTTCCAGCAAGTATCAATATTTACTTTGCAAAGTGAGTGTAAACGAATTTCTTATGCCCTTGGTCTAACAAGAATTATTAGTTTGCTACCTGAATTGGCGTTTGCGTTGGACATGTTCAGGAAGACAGATAACAACTTTGGCGTAAATGAAGTTCTGTTGGCAAGCGTCTTGGGTTCTGTCGTCTTTGCTTTGTTTTCTGCTCAACCCTTGTGCATCACAGGTGTCACCGGTCCCATCACCGTTTTCAATTATACCATTTACGAGATAATCCGTGATCGCGATACTCCATACTTCCCGTTTATGTTTTGGATATGTTTCTGGTCTATGATTATGCACATGTTTATTGCCATTACTAATGGCGTCAATTATCTGAAACATATTACAAGCTTCAGTTGTCAGATCTTTGGCTTTTATGTGGCATTTATTTATTTACAGAAAGGTATACAAATACTGATCAGTCAGCAAGACCGGGGACTTACGGATCTGTTTTTATCGGTCGTAGTTGCATTGCTTGTGCTATTTTTTGGTTATGGTTGCAACATACTCGGAAAATCAAATCTCTTTAAGCATCAAATTCGAGTTTTTCTGCTCGATTATGGCTTATTGGCGGTTGTCATTTTCTTCAGTGGATTCCAGCACATGGGCAAGATGAAAGAGGTTCCTTTAGCAAGACTTCCCACATCAAAAGCGTTTGAACCATCGGAACACAGAAGTTGGTTGGTTCATTTCTGGCGTATATCTGTGGGCGATGTTTTCCTCGCAATACCTTTTGCAATTGTACTGACCATTTTATTTTATTTTGATCACAATGTCTCTGTATGTACATATCAGTATTCGAAATCTTAAAATTTGATACTAACACTAGCAGTGTATCATGTCCCAGTCTCCCGAATATCCTGTTAAGAAGCCTTCTGGCTTTCATTGGGACTTTTTCTTGCTGGGTATAACGACGGGCATTAGTGGTCTACTGGGCATTCCTGCACCAAATGGCCTTATTCCTCAGGCTCCAATGCACACGGAATCACTTTGTGTAACACGAGTGCAAACTGAAACAGAAGCTGGGGAGAAGCACAAGCCCATGATTATTATGGACCGTGTGGTTGAACAACGAGCCAGCAACCTTATACAAGGTTTACTTACTTTGGGCACTATGACGGGACCATTTTTGGTCGTTTTACGGCAAATTCCACAGTGTGTCCTAGCTGGTCTTTTTTGGGTTATGGGCTTTTCTGCTATCGAAGGCAATGCGATAACGCGAAATCTCCTATGGGTTTTCGGGGACAAAAGACTCATTCCGGAGGACCATCAGCTTAACGGCTGTGTAAAGCGAAGCAGCCCATATTATTATACGCTATATCAGTTAATTGGATTTGGGTGCATCTTCGCTATTACACAGATTCCCAAAGCATCCATTGGCTTCCCTGTCGTCTTAATGATTTTAATACCTTTTCGAAAGTACTTTATGGAAAAGTGGTTCGTCAAGGAAGATTTGGAATTGCTTGATTCACCAGTCGGCGAAATGATTTACTCTTGATTTATTCAACATTTCATCCACTCTTTCACACCGTCTGCATCATTCTGTTTCTCTTTTGTTTATTTTGGCATTTTTTTTTAACATAAAAAGCATGTGTATATATCCGAAATGTTATAATCTTAAGGCGTTTTTTTTCTCTATAATAGTCATTTTACCAAGAATTCCATCGAATTAGGTATAGTTTGTAACGTGAAATTACATTTCGGACAGCTTTCCTTGGAAGTCCTTCTATAATCGATATTGTTTGCAAAGCATGTCGTCCATTAAAATACTTTGCAATTTGTAAAAATAGAGAAGCAAGGTCTGGTTCTTGTTCGTTTGCGATCGTAATAAGCCATTGCTGCTCAAGTAGTGATGCAGAATGTGGGTCGTTAATGATACTCTCTTGGCCAGAATCGGCATCTAGCTGCTGTAGTAACTGAACATCTGTACCCTTGTCTTCCCGAAGTATTGTACTTGCTTTCTGCTTTATAGATTCTGGAACACGTATATACAGATATGTGTTTTGTTCATATACCCATTTTCGACGATATAACCAGGCCAACATATTAAGATAGATTGACTCGTGATCTTTTGACGGAATAATGGACATAAATGGCCGTGGCTTAAACGATAGTATACCAAGAAACACTGAAAGTGATGGCAAACTTGGAAACACTTTTTGAAACAGTATAGAATCCGATGCCAGTTTGGATAAATCAGCTGTAGGAGATGTTACATATGTACCACGAGGTGTTATGGGAGGGATTGCAATTGCTTGTCGCCAGTGAATCAAGTGCTTCGCAAGCATAAAACACTCTGAAAGAGGAATTGCTAGTGTCCTAGCCAACTTTATAAAACTGCGTAATCAATTAATAAAGATGCCAAATAGATTCTTAAGAAACTTACGTTGTGCTAGGTTTTGCATTTGCGATAAACGAAGCGAGAAGAGAGTTTTTTGAAAGTGGGAGACTCTTCATTAAAACTTCGGGTTCCTGCAAAAGAAGCAGGGACCAATGAGGTGCTAAAAAGGGTTCGATGGGAGAGCTTTCTTCTTCAGAAAATATTGTTTGTGAAGCCAAAATCAGTGACGGTCTGCTTGGAAGCTCTGGATGCTCAATTGTTGCTGTTGAAACTGGTTGGGGCCACAAAAGTGAGAGATCAATGGAGTTGTTGATTAGCAAATGGGCTGTATCCGTTCGTGAAATAGCTTCAAAAGTGCTTGCCAAAGCTGCCGCGAGATTAGAATGATTAGGTATTTGACTTGCGTATGTATTAAAAGGAATGTTTTGGTTAATGCACTTTTCGGTAAGTCGAGTGATTTGTCGACACTCACGAGCCACATAGTTTCGTTTAGCTTGTTCATATTTCAATGCAGTTGAAAGTTTCACTAGAATATGTTCATACATCGTTGTAACCATTGGAAGATATTCAGGTCCAGTAGGAATATTGAGAACAAATACAACGTGAAACATAGAAATTCTGGATTCACGTTTTGATCTCGAGCGTGTCACTTTAGGAGTGCTTGACATGTTTGGTTCCACTTGTTCAGGTCCTGTCGAATTTTTTGATTCCATTGTTGCTTCCGGATTGTGCTTTCTTCTTTTAACCCATTCTCCATCGGCTCCGACATGAATTGGACATCCCAAAAAGGTCAATCCATCAACCCAAAGCTCAAACTTTTGATTACAGAGTTCCTGTTTTGGCGAAAGAAAATTCGCAAGAAACTCTTTCTCATAACCTAAAACATGATAATCATCTGCTTTTGTTGAAATTAAATCTTCATCATTCTCAACATTAAGTAGGTCATCCAAGTTCGTAGTAGTCTGGAAGCTGTAAGGATTTTCGCCAATTTCGAGTTTTGGCTGGACAGGCCAATGAAAGACAAAACTAGAACCAGAACTCGACTTTTCAATCAAGAAAACAGCTATAATCGATGGACACTCTATTGATAATTTCATTTCCGCAGTTAGTTAAGCCATTGAGAGAAAAAGTCAAGTATTTGTTCGATACGCCGCCCGACGATCGTCTACTGTGTGAAGTCGATAAGAAAGTGCTGATAGTCAATGTGTTCTAAATAAAGACTATAACAAAATGAAACACAGCTGTTGCATTAGAAACGTAGTAGAATCGTAATTTGAAGAGTTAATGAAGCATTAATGAATACAGCCGCACAGCAGAAAACATCCATAAAAAAAATTAAACACTAAAGCAAGAAATTAGCTTCACCATGTGTTAAAGAAAACGTTTTTTTCCCTACCTACCTATAACATAAACTAATTCATAGAAACCTGACTTGTTTGTAAAGTTTCGATTACTGAAGGCGAGAGATAATTCTCAATCATAGTACCAAACATAACCAGAGAGGAAGCCTTTTGACGAAGTTGCCAAAATTCAGAGCTTAAATCATGCACATCGGCTACAGTGATGTCCCGAAGTTGTTTAAAGAGAGTAACGAGACAAGACATAGCCATGAGAAGAACGACAGGAAGCACACGAACAATGGGAACAGGGACAGTTCCCAACTCCATTGCACGATGACGAAGCAAGGCCGAAAGCTGGGTTTGAGTGGAAGGATCTGATGGGCACATAATTGGGACAACATCAACTTCCTCCAATATCCGCAGACAGTCTTTATAGCGTTCTTGTTCAAACGCTTGCTTGGCAGCGACAATGGACAGTAATTGTTTGCAAAGAATGCGTGTCTTGTCACTGATTTTAACATTTTCGTCCGTGCTTTCAGCATATCTCTGATACAACTGCTGCACAAGAACATCTGGCGCTTCATCCGCGGCAATGACAACGGACAGTCCCACTAAAGAATCGGGTTGCGAGTAACTAGAAGCCCAAAGTCCTTTAGCAAGAATATCTTCACCAAGCTTTCGAGCGGCAACAGACAAAACGGTATCATAGTCACCAAGCAAATGATAAAGAAGTACTGAATCGCCATAGCGGCCATCATTATCTGCCTCAGTTGCACCTTCGGCGTACACCTTTTTTAAGAAATCTTCATCAAAAGGAATAATGCGATGATACACCTCAAGGTAACCGGATGAGTGACTACCGTCGCAGTGTACATCGCCCAACAAGCGGCCAAAGTCGCATGAATGCAAAATAAGTAACTTCACAAGTTTCAAACAATAAGACTTGTAAGAGGGTATGAGTGAAATGCATGACAAGTAGTCCAGACATTCCAATGTTTCGGAAGGGCATTTGTAGTTGAGATAGGATAACAAAAGTAACGGATAGTTGAGGCGTACCAAGTCATCTCGTTCTTCGTTAAGCAAGCTTTCGCTTTTTTCAAAATTGCATGTAGAAAGAAGTCCATAGTATGCAAGAACGATTGCGAAGTGCACAGCTTCTGCGGGGAAAAACCCATGCAAGTAATGTATGGCTCGTTCAAATTGGCCGCTCAATAGGAGAACCAAAAAGTAATGGAAAGGGTTATTGTTTTTAGGGTTGAAATGACGCGCTCCAAAGGAAACAATTTTTTTCTGAAAGGCAACAAGGTCGAACGCACCAGTGGTGCCTACGGCACTAGCATTCTTTGATTCGCGACAAAGCATGAGCTGTATCCACATGTAGTCTTCAGTGGTTATGCACACGTCCGGTAGCGTGCTCCGATTAGGCTCACATTGACCAAGAATTTTGTAGATCGCATGCTTGAATGGATCCTCTGGAGCATATCGAAGTAGCTGAGAAAATTCTGTTTGTAAGCGTTCAGCGAGCTTTTGCGGCAGTGGTTCCGTCGGTGCATGCACAAAAGCATTAAAGTATGCGGAGAAGGAATGTGCCTGCTTCTCAAACTCAGTGCCCCAGTTTCGAACAAAGTCCATGGCGTCCTCTAGCAGACCGGCACGCAACATGTAATACAAAATTGCCCAGATGGGAACATCATTAACAATGGTAAGATTTGTGTTCGTCCATGCGTTGTTCTTGAAAAAACGAGCCCGAGCAAAGGCATGAATTTTCTTAAAAGTATCCGAATTAAGAGGTACAGTGTTTCCGATTTGTTGGTGAACAACAGTGAGGAATTGATTCTGTAAATAAGACAACGAACCTTGAACGATACGTAAGCGCAACTCTGCTGCGAGACTACTGTTGTGGGGTGCTGACTTGTTGGCAGCATACACTCCAGCAGGGACGTACTCGGCAGCAACTGGGTGCGTGCCCACGATTCGTGCAAGCAGCATCCAGGCATCGTAAAGTTGCGGTGTGGCAGAGTCAAACTTTTGTGCAACAGAAGAGAAAAGAGAAAAGAGAGGACTGTTTCCTCCGCTGATCCGATGCTCATTCATGATGTGGATAACGCTGTATAAAGCGTCGAGTTTGGCTTGCACAGTGTACGAAGGGATAGTTCCAGCAAAACGCGAGCTCACATCATGAGCAGTCTGCAGTTCAGTGGTGCGTAAGAATGACAAACCAGCATAAGAGCCAGCAGTACGAGAACGGACAGTGCTGGAAAAAAAACTGCCTGCACCGTTAACGCTTTTAGAGACAGATCCACGGAAGGATAGAGACATTGAAGCTCCAAGCATGCTGTCCTCCTTTCCCTGAAGAAGACGACCTATGTCACACATAAAGTCTGATTTCAATTTTTCCCATTCACGACCACTGGATTGTACAAGGTTTTTTTCAAAGTCAGCAAGACTTTTATTCAGGCCATTCTCTATGCTTGCAGTAATATTTTGTTCCTTGTATCTTTTTACCGGATGCTCAATGATGGTTTTTTTGTCGAGTTCATACTGCTCAGACAAGGGGCCTAAGTGAATCGATGTTATTTTTTGGCGCGTTTGTTCAGCATTCATTCCACTTTCAGCAAGCAGATAGTGTCTAGTATAAGTCAGTTATTCTGCTCATGAGAACTGAACTCTTTCCTGCTAACGTATCAAACGCGTATTTCATCGTGCGACTAGAGAAACGAGTTTGCAGGCCATTTTACTTACGCTTTCGCATCACCGTCCCGCATGGGAAGCATCTTTTCAACCATTTTATGGGCGTGAGCCTCAAGCTGATTAAGTCCATATTCAATTGGAGGCACCTGTGGTTTAATTAGAACCTGAAAGAGCTGACGCGACTTTTGAAGAAGATCAAACAGCACGCTGTGTTGAGACGTAGAAGCGGCCGCATCGTGCGTTTCACCACCGTCTTTCTGCGCTGTCGACATGAAAACCGTTTAGGGGAGAAGACAAAAGCGTATCGGTCGCGGCAGCTAAGACATGAACAGTATAAAGTTGGAGAGTCGCTTAGATTGAAATTAACGTTTGGACCCTTGTTCGTTAAGATAAGATGTTATAGATAAACGACAAAACAACAGGTGTTAGTCTAAATACGAAATGAAGATGAATCAACACAAACAGAGTAAACACTTGGAGAACGATTGCCATTCCTATATAACAACGCGCGTACTGAACCACCACCGGCAACACAAGCAAAACCGCCTTACACCCAGCACTCACTTCAACATTCCTCACAAGCATGTTTATGCAATATTAATAATACCCAATGCAACTGTTACCCTGAATTCATCTATTATTGTACAGTTTTAAGGGGAATACCAAACAACGCAAAAACATTTTTCCAAAAATCAAGTGGACCTCGTTTAGTCGACCTCCTCAACCTCAGGACCGTTGTCGGGAGCAGCACCAGGGGCAGCGCCAGGAGCGGCACCAGGCATACCACCGGGAGCAGCACCAGCACCAGCTTGGTAGATCTTAGCCATGATGGGGTTAGCAACACCCTCGAGCTCCTTTTGCTTGGCCTCGAACTCCTCCTTAGTGGCGGTTTGGTTGCTGTCGAGCCACTCAATGGCCTCCTTGACGTGCTTCTCAATGGTCTCCTTGTCAGAAGCATCAACCTTGTCCTTGATGTTGTTGTCCTCCAAGGTGTTACGGAGGCTGTAAGCGTAGGACTCCAAGTGGTTCTTGGCTTGGATACGGGAGGCCTCGGCCTCATCCTCGGCCTTGTACTTCTCAGCCTCGGCAACCATGCGCTCGATCTCCTCCTTGGAGAGACGGCCCTTGTCGTTGGTAATGGTAATCTTTTGGCTCTTACCAGTACCCTTCTCCAAAGCGGAGACGTTCAAGATACCGTTGGCATCGACATCGAAGGTGACCTCAATTTGAGGAACACCACGAGGTGCGGGGGGGATGCCGGAAAGCTCGAACTTACCCAAAAGGTTGCAGTCCTTGGTGCGGGCACGCTCACCCTCGTAGACTTGGATCAAAACACCGGGCTGGTTGTCAGCATAGGTAGAGAAGATCTCAGACTTCTTGGTGGGAATGGTAGTGTTACGCTTAATAAGAGGAGTCATGACACCGCCAGCGGTCTCGATACCGAGAGAAAGGGGAGCGACATCAAGAAGAAGAAGGTCTTGAGTCTTCTCAGAAGTGTCACCAGTAAGAATGGCAGCTTGGACAGCAGCACCGTAGGCAACAGCCTCATCGGGGTTGATGGACTTGCAGGGCTCCTTACCGTTGAAGAAGTCAGAGACAAGCTTTTGGACACGGGGGATACGAGTGGAACCACCGACCAAGACAATCTCGTGGACGGAAGACTTGTCGATCTTGGAGTCACGAAGGACCTTCTCGACAGGCTCCATGGTGCCACGGAACAAGTCAGCACAAAGCTCCTCGAAACGAGCACGAGTGATAGAGGTGTAGAAGTCAATACCCTCGTACAAAGAGTCGATCTCAATGCTGGCTTGGGCAGAGGAGGAAAGAGTACGCTTGGCACGCTCGCAAGCAGTACGAAGACGACGGAGAGCACGGGCGTTGCCAGTGATGTCCTTCTTGAACTTGCGCTTGAACTCTTGGACAAAGTGGTTGACAAGACGAGAGTCGAAGTCCTCACCACCCAAGTGAGTGTCACCAGCAGTGGCCTTGACCTCGAAGATACCGTCCTCAATGGTCAAAAGAGAGACATCGAAGGTACCACCACCGAGATCGAAAATAAGAACGTTGGTCTCGCCCTCGTTCTTGCGGTCCAAACCGTAGGCAATAGCAGCGGCAGTGGGCTCGTTGATGATACGGAGAACGTTCATACCGGCAATGAGACCGGCATCCTTGGTGGCTTGACGTTGAGAGTCGTTGAAGTAAGCAGGGACAGTGATGACAGCGTCGGTGACCTTGCCGCCCAAGTAGGCCTCAGCGGTCTCGCGCATCTTGGTCAAGACCATGGAGGAGACCTCCTCGGGAGTGAAGGTCTTGGTCTCACCCTTGAACTCGACTTGGAGGAGGGGCTTGCCGTCCTTGTCGATGACCTTGAAGGGCCAGTGCTTCATATCAGATTGGACCTCGGGGTCGGAGAACTTGCGACCGATCAAACGCTTAGCGTCGAAGATGGTGTTGAAGGGGTTCATAGCGACCTGGTTCTTGGCAGCGTCACCAATGAGACGCTCAGTGTCGGTGAAAGCGACATAGGAAGGGGTGGTACGGTTACCTTGGTCGTTGGCAATAATCTCAACGCGGTTGTTGGCGAAGTGACCAACACAGGAGTAGGTGGTACCCAAATCAATACCAATAGCCTTGCTCATTTTGCAAAATTTTAAAGTCGTTCAAAAAATATCGTTCGTTAAAACAAAAGAAAGAGATGCTCAGTGAGTATCCTCGAATCACAAAGGAATCGATGAACTATAGGGAATTCCTGTAGTATGAAAGATAGAGTAAAAAACTCCGGGATTCTTAAAGAATGGTTTTTGACAGTTGTCGTACTGCTGCGAGCGGACGCGGCAGTATTTAAGCTTTTACAGAATTCTGGAAGATTCCCAGTAACCCTAACCCACGTACGTCATTGGAAAGGGGTAGAAGAAATTGGAATGAACGAGGAGCAGTGAGAATCAGTGAGAGAAGACGAGTTTGGTCGAGCAGCATAAAGTTAATTTAAGCGAACTTTTTTCGATTACGTAAACGGGGTGACCATTTGTGACCAATAAACAATTGGCATTAGCTACACGTGAATCCTGGAAGACGTCTGATTGGCTCATAAGCGATGTCATGCTGAATAAGGACGATTCAACTGTGTTCTGTACTTTTGTTTTGTAACAGTGCATAGTCACCATAGATGTGCACATATACTTAAACAAGGTTATGTATATTCTATAATGGTTATTGCATCTAGGACAAAAAGCCTCTCGCTTAGCACCGAATCTGACTTTTGTCCTAATGTTCTCCTTCGCTTCATAGTCTATTCGTAGAGCGTTGCTCTGAAAATTTCGGGGCCCATGTTCGATCCAGCGTTGGGGCTTTTTTCCCTTTTTTTTTCTGAATCATGAATTCCCCACATTCTGGTTCTTGCACGTGCTTAGCTTATTGTCTCGATACGAGAGAAGCTTCGATTCGGATAGAATTCTCCGCCAAACTTCCAACCACCACGCTGGGCTACTGAGCACAACGTTTCTACCGTTCGCCTTACCCAACATGGTTGAACTGGATGAATGGATTGCTACGGTCAGAAAATGCAAATACTTACATGAACATCAGCTGAAACGGTTGTGTGAACGCGTTAAAGAAATTCTCATGGAGGAATCGAATATTCAGCCCGTTCGGACGCCGGTGACTGTGTGTGGTGATATCCATGGACAATTCTACGATTTGCTGGAGCTCTTTCGTGTGAGTGGTGAACTCCCTACGACAAACTATATTTTTATGGGCGATTTCGTCGATCGGGGATACTTTAGTTTGGAAACATTTACTTTGTTTATGTTGTTGAAAGCACGGTATCCCGACAAAGTGACTCTTCTTCGTGGAAACCACGAGAGTCGTCAAATCACACAGGTGTATGGCTTCTATGATGAGTGCCAAACAAAGTACGGTAATGCAAATGTGTGGAAGTATTGTTGCCAGGTGTTTGACTTCTTAACTCTGGCCGCAATCATCGATAACAAAATTCTCTGTGTTCACGGTGGTCTTTCGCCGGAGGTGCGCACGCTGGACCAGATTCGTATTCTTGCCCGTGCACAAGAAATCCCCCACGAAGGATCTTTCTGTGATTTAATGTGGTCGGATCCTGAAGACATTGAATCGTGGACTGTGTCGCCGCGTGGTGCCGGCTGGTTGTTCGGTAGCAAAGTAACAACCGAGTTTAGTCACATTAATGGTCTCAGTCTCATTGCCCGTGCTCACCAGCTTGTGCAAGAAGGCTACAAATTCCATTTCCCCGAAAAAAGCCTCGTTACCGTTTGGAGTGCTCCCAACTACTGCTACCGCTGTGGAAACGTTGCTAGTGTAATGAAGGTGGATGAGACGCTGGAACCCGACTTCCGCATCTTCTCTGCCGTCCCGGACGAAGAGCGTTCAGTACCTCCTAGTCGAAAAAGAAGTGAGTACTTTATTTGATGGATAGTTATGACAGCGCAAATAGTGCACGAAATATCCCGCTTCTTCAATTTTGTTGCGTTCCCATCAGCTGTCAGGAGGCAGATTGTTCCGGCTTTGGACTTTGTTTCCCTTCGGCGTTGCATCATATGTGTCCCTGTGTGTATATGCGGACTTTCTACTTCTCTATTTCTTGTTTCTTCGGTTTCAAGTGTCTCATCTCAAATGTGCATCCGTGTCTTCTGAGTGAAACTGGTTCTTTTTACGACTATGAAGCACTGTCTTCATCCGTTCTGTCCCCTCCCCCCTTTTTTCGTATGCGCACTTTCTCGTATAAAATGAGTTCCACGTTGTGGGCACTGTAGGTGGAAATTGGTTTATTCTCTCTCTCTCTCTCTCACGCACACTCTCTCTCCAGTGCGACGTCTTGTTGCGTTCAACTCTGCACGATGATATGGGTCATTATGCCTCCTCCGTGAGCGGTTTTCTTACAACAGCTTTCAGTAACAAAAAAAAAGTCTTCCGTTTGTGTTGTAACGAGTTTTGTTAATCGTGTTCCGTTCAGGCGTTTACCCGCCGGTTTTGGATTGGACTGAGAAACGACATTAATTTAAATGCACTAATTTAATTCCATGTTTCTATGTGGGTGAAGGTCTAGTGTGCAGCAATGAGTCTTCGGATTCGCGCAAACGAAGGGCTGCGAATGTGTACGATGGCTTTCGACCAGTTTGCATTGCTGTGAACATGTAAAATCACTTCGGGATTCTTAATCGTAGGGATCGAATTCAGTCTTGTGGATTTAAAAAAAAAAAAGGCGCTAATTTTCGCCTGTACGATGTCGCCGGGCATGGACTCATGTAATCAGGAATCCTGTCTTGATATTAATTTCGTTTGGCTACTGGTGAACTGGAAATCGTGAACAGATTGGTATTCAATGATTTAAACAGTACTCATCGCTGCCGTATATTGTGTGAGTCCACATGTTGCGAAATGACCTTTAATGCATTTTCTTTATGATTGTTGTCCTTTTCACTAGATCCATTGGTAGTAATGATTGAGTAAGTGTTAGAGTGAGAGAGATTTAGTGAAACTGGTTATTTTCGATTTATGTTCATTAAAACAACGAGGGATGTTCACTAAGGTATTTGCTTACGAATAGTACTTCATTAAATATTATTTTGTTCAAATGATCGAGATAGGACAACGCACATACGTACTTTGAAGTTTGTATCTAAAAGCGTATATGGTTGATGCTTATTTAAACATCTTGTACATTACAAATCTATTGGTATTTAACAATTCGTAGAAAGAGAATTCGACATTTATATAATGACAATACAAGTAAAGTTTTTTCTATATAAGAAATAAGAAATAACAAAAAACAAAAAACAAAAAATAAAAATAAAAATAAAAAAAAGTAAAAAATAAATATATATATATATATATATATATTTGCAACAGAGACAAGCAGACAAAAAAAAAAAAAAATACACGCAAGCACAACGGCGACCGCACCGAGCTCATCCTTTCTCAGCAACTCCCTCTTCCATGTTTCTCGTACTACAACACGCTCTATTTTGACCAACTTCGTTAAATAAAATAACGCAGACTTACAAACTGTAACGTATCATTCACCCTAGGAAGCTGGCTACGCAGTTCGTCTTTTACAAGAGGCATTTTAGTGTTTGCAATCGCTCGACACTTGCCATGTCATGGAGCAACTGTGGTTAGACAACGATCTTAGTGAGGAGTGGATACCTCGCGATCCTTCTCCATCTGGCCATGAGAGCACCGCTGATTCTGATAATCCGAAAACCAACACGCAAACATCATCATACCGGCCTTCTACCGCTGGCCAAACTGTGCGTGGAAGCGTAAATAATCCAGTGGAGGAGGAAGATCAGGTTCCCCAATGGCGTCAAGTGAACGCAAAGAATCCAATTGCAAAAGACATTTTTGCTCGTCTTGATTTAGAGAGTCTTTTCGAAGACGGGAACAAGAATCTTTCTCGTCCGCTTTCCAGTACTCCAAAAAACAACTCAAACAATGCGAAATACTTTGAAGACAATTCTGAGGCTGAAACGGATGACCAGGAACATGGAACTGCCTCTTTTCATAGCAATTCCCCACAGGTTTCACCAAACAGAAGACCAACTAGCAGTTTACGATTTCCACGAACGGCTCAGCGTGCTCAGAGTATGCAGTTTCGACGTCCTTCTATAGCCCCAGATTCATTTGCACATGCATCAAGCAATCTTGAAACTGGTGCGCGACGAGCAGAATCAGGACATGGCGGACCAGTTACTCCTAAATCATCTTCGAGCAGTGATTCTAACGACTCGTCCTCTTCTTTTCACACCCACTCGGCAAAGGGTAATTCGTCCCCGTTAAAACTATTCCAGGGCGCGAGTGACACATTCACAAGGGAACATCTTACGAGACTGGCCGAACATGTGGAACCGCACAATTCCCTAAGCTCTTCTGGCTACGATGACCCACCGTCTATCCCGGGCTCTAGTCGGATTTCGCAACCTGTGTCCGTCAGCGACCGGTGCACAAGTTTCAATACCCGTGATCTTTATGCCGAAGCAGAACTTATTATGGAAAAACTGAGGGGCAGAGACAGAAAAGCGCCATCGGCTTCCCCCTTTCGTTCACGCCCTCTTGACGATCTGCAGGAAGAAGACGAACAAGACCTCATCAGCCAGAATACTGGCAGCAGAGCATCCCAAAAATTCGAACCTTCCACCGCAAGTAGTTCCAGAGCTTCACGAAAGAATGCTCCGCCGGCGGAGCCGGAAGACAGCTGGAACGTTTCGTCAACAAAATCAGAGAGTATGTTCACCGGACGTTCTAAAGGTTCGGCACGTACAGCTCCTCAAAACTCACTCTCAAATAAAAACAAAAGGAACGTTGTGGGTCCAAGCATGGGTGTTATTACGCCAGCTGATTTACCTCGGTACATCAACACGGCCCAAGGATCTATGGAATTTGATCGTGAAAACAATTGCTGGCGTCGAAAGAGTCATGAATCTGATACACCACTTGGTTTCAGTGACAACGAGTCTGGTTCACAGTCAGATGCATCTTTATCCAGACACTCAAATGAAAATACTTTCTCGGAACCGGACCTTCTCCCGGATACACTGACAGGGGAGAACTATGAACATAGCCAGTCTCGGTCATACCCTGTTCGGCAAGCACAGCAGCATCGTCGGTTAGAAGGACGAAAAACATCATCGTTGCGCACTCGAAGGTCAATTCCATCTGCTTCCTTTCCTGCGAATCAAAACATCACTCTGGATGAAACCACAGAACCTTCTTTCTCAATACAAAATTTAAATGGAATGGCCAGACCAGTTCCCTTTCGTAATCATCTCGAGGCCACTGATCAGGTGAACCTTTCCAAAGCAGAGGATTGTAGCTTTTCTGTCTCCAGAGGCTCTATTATACGTTTACTTTCAAAGGTGGAGCCATACGAACCATTTTGGGAACGAATTATTCAATTGGATATTAGCCGTCGGCATTTGAGTTCAATCATTGGCATTTCAGACTTTTGCCCAGCCATTGAAGAGCTCAGCATTGAAGGGAATGAAATTGCTTACCTGACAGGTTGCCCGTCTTCTGTCCGATCCCTAAACGCTATGTACAACCGTCTTAGCTGTTTGACTTCTTTCTCCCATCTAGCAAATCTTCAGTATCTTGATATCTCCGGAAATCAACTGGAGAACCTTTCGAGTCTCTCCTCTCTCGTCCATTTACGTGAACTTCGTGTGGATGACAATACTCTTATTTCGCTTGACGGAGTCCAGCAATTAGATGGGCTTCTGAAGCTTAGTGCACGAGGAAACAAGCTTCGTAGTATCAGCTTTGAGGGTATGAATTTACATCGACTTGAAGAATTACTGCTGGCAGATAATTCAATCGATCGCATTGATGGGCTCGATTCTCTAAAAAATCTGATGGTTTGTAACTTGGATCGGAACAAACTATCAAACATTGGTGTGTCTGAACCTATGCATCAATTACGAACTTTACGAATTAGTCATAACTTACTGTCTACGTTCCCAGTGGACGACTTTCCAAAATTAAGAACTCTATACATTGATGAAAACTTATTTAAAGAAATCCCAAGTGTTCATGAACTGCGATACCTAACCAACTTTTCGTTTTGCAATCAAAAACCCCGAAAGGTCAACTTGACCTGTCGCTTGCCGCTTGACATAAAAAACCTTTACATTTCAGGAAACCCTCTCATCACCTTTACTTCTTCAGGCCTATTTTTGAATCTTAAATACCTTGAGCTTGTTAATGTTCAAATGTCACAAATTCCCGAAGACTTGCCTAAACTCCTCCCTCACTTACGCGTGCTCGATTTGTCGTACAATCTTTTGGAGGACATAAGCCCATTAAAACCACTTAAGATGCTTCATCGTTTATACCTATTCGGAAACAAACTAAAAAAGGTGAAGCCTCTGTGTGATACCCTTGCCAATCTACACCGTTTACGGGCTCTTGACTTGCGGCAAAACCCATTAAATGTGCACTTATACCCATACATTGAAGAACGAAGCTCACTGTCGCCCGAAAAAGAAAAGCAAGAAAAGCCTCATCGTGGACGAGATCACGAACAAAACGCTAGACGGAGGCTTTCACAAAAGGAGTGGCATGAACTAGATCTTATGTTCAGCACTTCCATGACAGAGAACTGGCGACTACGACGATCCATGTACCGAAAGGCCATAAACTTAGCGTGTCCGAAGTTGCAATGGCTTGATGGTAATGTCATTCATGCTTCTGAAGAAGACAAGGGCAGAACTGTCTAAGTTATATAAGCAACCTTGTTGCCTAAGCAATGTATTTCATTTCCTAAAGTATTCACGAGTAAGAACGTCACTCAAGCACCACCGAGTAACCATTTACTAAAAACTGCATGGTATAGCAAAAGGCTTCTACCATTCTCCAAGTCACCATTAACTAGTGTTTGTTATTAAACCATATCGTAATCTCCCACTATATCAAAACTGAAACAATCTATTAGAAGTAGGAAAACGGGGAATGCTAAACGGTGTAAACGGGAAACTGCAAGAAAACATAACGGCGCCAGTTGGCATTGTAACACGGAACGAATGTAGTAATACATATACAAAAACAACACAAAACCGGTTGTAGGGTTGCTCATAAACTTAATTCATAGCAAGCTTAACGTCCCCAACGGAAGATGTTCGAGGCCTTGTTAGTGGAGTTACGCTTTCCTTTTGCTGGAGTGGACGAGGCGTTGTCAACAGGCGGTATATCAGCTACCGACCAAGGATTCTGCGATTCATACGAGGGTGGCTGAGAACCTGGTTCTTCAGACACGGACTTGTTGTTGCGATGGCCGAACGGGAAGCGATAACCTCCAGACTCACGGTTTTCGGTTTCGGCATCGACAGAGCGAACACTATTGCTATACGTGGGCTTCAACTTTGCGGGAGAAGCAGCGTTGTAACGCAATGGCTTAGAGGAATCTTCGGACGCTACAGTCATTGCGTCGGAAGGCTTTTCAAACGATAACTCGGCAAACTTGGGCAGACTAGCGTTTGTAGTGAACATGTTGCTGTTGTCTTGCAGCGTGTAAGGATTGTCACCAAAGGAAGCAGAGCGACGAATGTGCTTGTTCTGCAACTTGGCAGCTTGTCGGCGTGCGATAAATAGGGTAAACAGTACTATCAGTTGGATACCAGTGTTTGCTAGTACGAGCCAAGAGATCCAGCGAATATGAGGAATAAAAGTAATTACGCAGATAATAAACGAGATTGCAGTGAGGAAAATGTTGAAGAAGATGACAGCGGCGACTACATTGAAATAGGAGGGTGAACGAGCGACAAAACCCAAATGGGCAAAGAGAAGCATGAGGAAAGCAAAGGCGCAAACACAGGCAGAAACCGGGACAAGAACGAGACCAAAGGAAGCACGATAACGGACGTTTGCCGACAATCTGTATCCGGAGGCAGTGTTTGTATTCAAAAAGTCATAGTTATATCCAATGCGAGGATCAATACAGTTGCTCACATCTGTACAATAACCAAAGATGCCAAAACGGATATCGTCAAGCTTCGACAATGTAAGCCGAGACGATACAGGTGCTGTACAACACGCAAGAGCAAAAAACACGACCGCAATACCTAACAAAACAAATGATGGAGTAGCGTTACGGATCCTCATGATGAAAGCACTAATTTGGGATTGGTAAAGGCGGACAAAACGATGTCTCTGGGTGTTGTCGACGAGACGGATACGAGTTTAAGAAAGAAAAAATCGCTAATAAGAACGTGATAAAGCGACGTGTCGTAAAACTTAAGTAAATTGCAGCAAAATTTACATGTAATTGCTCGCACAAGAGCAAAGAACACGGTTCTGATAGTTATATGCCCGAATTTAGCAAATTCAGCCCAAAACGGTTGGAATTGCTATTAATTCGTGGCAAGTGAATGGGAGAAGGCAACTTCTTAGGCCACTGTGAGCACCCCATATACCATTGTCCAACATGACATCATTCGAGTTTCCAATCGCAGCACGCCGCTGCACGTTGGCTTTTCCCCGCGTTTCTACGTCATCGATCATCACAGACTTACGCGACGCGTCTCCACTCTCTGAACGTGCCTTCTACAAACCACAACCCAGGGCCAAACCCCAAAATTACACGAATTTACGACGTTTAAGCGCTTCAATTCGCAATGTTCAGGAGTAATTTCATGCGTGTATTGTCTAAACGACCAATTCAACAGCTGCGACTAAGTTTCCGGAGGTCTGCAGCGACTTCCGTCGGCAACACGCCAGTGAAATTGACCGCCGAAGAAGCAGCCATCGCAAAACGTTTGCCAGACGTTAGTCCGGAAGAAATTGTCTCTACAGAAAAAACCGCAAGTACGGAATTCAGGCGAAAACTTTAACTGGGTCCGACACTAACGACAACAGACTTTTGGAGGAACGTGTCGCTGTAGTAAGTGGGAAAACGAAATGGAAAGATTCTCCTTCAGTCTGCTGACACCACAGCCTTTGTATACCGGCAATTCTGCTTTCAGTACTAAATGCTCGTTACTTATGTATGCAATTGAAGTGCAGGCACCTAGAACGACCCATTCTCACCGCCATATCACAGATAAGAAGCACCAAAAGCACATGAAACATTTGGAGGAGTCCGGAGAACTCGAGGAAGAGCCGATATACGCGTACGTGCTCCTACAGAATGAAATGAAACTAAACGGCAGCTACGAAAACATCCGGAACACCAAATATCCTTGGGGAAATGGCGAAAAGACACTCTTTTGGTAAGCGGATGGAACCATCATCATGCATTGTCTAATGTACGTAGGAACGACAAGGTCAATCGACTTAAAAAGGAAGAATAGACGGGACTGAGACGTCCACGACGAGGAGAACACAAGGAAGTGTCACAACAAAGGTGTCCAGCACCTTGTTTTTGTATTTTTATTAACAGAGTTGCACTTTGTGGAATTGCACTCCCAAGTCTACTTGTTTTTGCCATTAAAGCGAATGTGTTGACGAACGACACGGTCTGCCACAGCCATGGAGACGGGGGGACGCTGATCCTGCTCGGAATGGTTCTGTTTCTGCTCAACCTTTCTGATTTTCTCAGCATACTGTTTCAAACGCTGCAGCTCGACCATGATAGGGTGATCGTTTGTGTCTACGGCATTCAGTTTCAAGTAGGAGAACAGCGATGAAGCCAGAGCATAGCTGAGACTGACAAACGTCTTTGCCTGTTCGAGATCCGACTTTCCCTCCTTCAGCTCGAACACGGACGAGACTTTCTCGAGTGGTTGAATGACCTCCTCCACTTGCCCGACCTGCTCTTCGAGACGCTTGAGAATTTCCTTGTAATCCTGATTCATAGCGCTCGCTCAAGGTAGAAAATCGCCGCAGCTGTACTAAGACATTTGCGATTTAGTGACAGCATGCGATGCGTTATTGTGTATTAAGGAGAATCACTACGATTTACCGAGCTCCGCAGAGGCGTACGGGGTCGCAAAAATGCACTACCGTGCAGAGTGTTTAACGCGGACTAACAAAGTAAATACAAATTTCAGTAATGCGACTTTAATGAATTTCGTAACGCTCACTATTTTATTTTACGAGGTCCACCGAATATAAGAAAGCCTCAACGCGCTGCCCCGAAGCACACTATCAATCCTCACCACTCTGGCCCTCCAATCACGAGCCGGATAAATTGCGACGTTTTACGTGGCCTGCCGGTGGATCGTTTGGGCAGGGCGATGAAGGAGTAAGGCGGCGGTGACGAGTATTGCAACAGCGGTGAGCATTATTCGCAATCAATCAGATGCACTGTATTAGTGTGCACGAGCGGGAAGGGTCTCGCGTCTTTAAAAGCAAAACATCTCCCTCGTCTTTGGTCAGCTAGGACGGAGCAAAAGGTCGAATTCGTTTGTTCACTGAAATTACAGACTTTGGCCACGATTGAGCAAGTAACAGGGAAATTCTTTTTGTATTTTTTTTGTCGAAACAATTCGCTGTGTTCATAAATTTTTATTAAAATTGCCGTTATTTTCTTGTTTCCCTCTTTCCAATGTTGGTCAATTGGTCCTTAAAAGATGCCTATGTGGTCGTCGTAGGAGACGGTAACAATGCTGCAAAACGTGTTGCCATGTTGCAGGAGCAGGGAGTGAAGCAGGTCCTCTGGTTCAAAACCTTAGAGGCTGCGTCCAGTATCGCCCCAAAGTAAGTGCTTAGTAACGAGTTTGGCACGATAGCTAACCAGCAAGACCATCATACACGACTTCATACTCATCAGCATACTCGTCGTCATCATCATCATACGCTTGGGGTGCTCCAGCTTCGACTGGCGGCAGCTTTTCCTTTAGTAAACCGACAGTTGCTGAAGCTGATGCAGCAGCAGCAGCAGCTGCTGCTGCTGCTAAGAAACCCTATTATGTGCAAAACGGCAACGTCCAGGAATACGACTTTAGTTCTCTTAGAATCCCCGAGTCGCTACAAGAAATGGGAAGCCCTGAAAGGATGAATGTGGTGGATGCCGTGTTTGCCGTTAATGAACAGAAAGTTAAAATGGATTCTCTTGCCAAAACATGCCGTCGTCTGCGAATTCCTTTCAATAATGCGGAATCATGCTCATATAACACCTTCAACATCCCAGCGACTTGGTCGGAAGGCCCACTGCAGCTTGCTCTCAGCACCTCCAGAAACGGCTGCCGTTTGGCACAAAGACTGTTAAGACATGTCGTCAGTACTCTTCCGGTCGAAATGCCCGCTGCTGTTCAGACTTATGGTAAAGTTCGTAGTCTCACTCAAGAGGATGCACAGAAATCAAAATGGCTGAGTCAAATCACCGACTACTGGCCTCTGGAAAAGATATCCAAATTGACTGAAGACGATTATCATGCCGTACTTGACGACGAAAAGACGCTTACCCATCCTCCTATCTATACCGCATCAGCATTCAAGCCTTCGAAAAAGGGACAAATCGTCCTCGTGGGCAGTGGCCCTGGAAACCCCGACCTCTTGACTGTGGCTGCTCGTGAAGCAATCCAGAGGGCTCACTTCGTACTGGCGGACAAGCTTGTACCGGGGCCTGTGCTTCGATTAATTCCCCGACACACACCTGTCTTTATTGCCCGCAAGTTCCCTGGAAATGCAAGCAATGCTCAAGACGAGCTGCATGAGTTGGCTTTGGAAGCACTTGAACAAGGCCAGTATGTTGTTCGACTGAAGCAGGGCGACCCATTCATTTTTGGAAGAGGAGGCGAAGAGGTCTTGTTTTTTAAGAAGCACGGATACTCTCCTCAAATCATTCCCGGAATTTCCAGTGCGATGGTAGCACCAGCAGTTGCCGGCATTCCCATGACTCATCGAGGAATCGCAGACCGGTTCTTAATCTGTACCGGAACCGGCAAAAACGAATCGTCGCCAGAAATCCCACCGTTTGTGGCCAAGCAGACGGTCGTTTTCCTCATGTCATTGCACAAGTTACGCTCATTAACGGAGTCGTTAATAAGCAATGGGTATCCTTCGATAACGCCAGTTTGTATTGTCGAGCGCGCTACGTGCGCCGACGAACGTTTTATTCGTGGTACCATAGAAAGCATTGCCGACATTTACGAGGATATTCCCGATCACCGCCCACCTGGCTTGCTTGTTGTTGGCTTTGCTTGTTCAGCATTTGGCATTACTGAAGGAAGCATTGACAAAAAGGAAAACATCGTCGAGCCCAGCAATGTCGCAAAAGAAGACGTTGCCAAAAAAGATGTTGTCACGAAGGATAATGTCATTCAAAATGACAATTCTGTCAAAAAGGAAACCGCAGCGCTTGCAGGATCTTCGTAAAACCTAAAATTCCCCTTTTCGCTTAATAGACCACTCCCTTTATGTTTTTCTTTTTTGTAACACAATAAATATTTTATGGAAACCCGGAAATCTTTTGAAGTATGCAGGCTCGGTCCGACCAAAGTTGGGACAAGTTTGATTTGGCGCATGGGATTGTTGAATTGGATAAACTGCTAATTTCCATACAAGCGTTTTGTACCAATTGATGTAGGGGCCGTAGTCTGGCTTGGAGAAATTCGTCAACTTCATGCTGTTCCTTTTCACCATCGTAGTAGCCATTAACAAATAACTTGCATCTGCGAACGTTTGGATCCGCTTCATCCAGTAAACGCGTATCTGGCTGAATGAGTAAGGCACGAATGGCCACTTGTGTCCGGAAAGACAAATCATCAGCCATGCAGGTGTAGTCATCAAGGTATCCAAGAGAGTCCAGGAACTGACGCTGCAAGACGCTGAGAGGAAGATAGTGATCTAACTGAAGGTAATTTTGTGTATTATTTAGCATGGTAAATCCGTATTCGGACATTAAGAAATCATTTGAATGAGGTCCGTAACGCAGATACAATTGCTCTCCCTGTCGAATGGGTTTGTCGAGGCGTATCTCCACACCGTGAAAGGTGATAGAAACGCTCGTTTGCGCTTCGTTGGAATGGTTAAAATATTCAAAAACTGGTGCCAAAGTCATATTTTCTTCGCTAGTTGCATCGGCTTCCAGTTCATAGTACAAACATCGTGTGTTTACACACAACCAAGCCAGTTGAAACTCTCGAAACTCTAGTTTTTCAAACGTAGATACAGCGGCGTAATCTTTTTGTAGTAATCGCCGTTTTTCTTCAACCAAGCCTTTGACCTCATCTGGCAAAAGTTGCCATTCCTCTGAATCACAGCACCATGTGAGAGGATGAAACGAGAAACTAGCTGGAAGATGTTCGGTATAACCAGGGGATATCTCTTCCAGAACCTCTTTCTTTTTACACAGGCACCAGGCTAGGAATTGATGCGATGTCCATTCGTCTCGTGGAACCAGCTGTCGACATGTTCGTTTGTTGACAAGGTATCTATGAGGAACACGTAAAACTAACGTGTTGGCCTAAAACCACGGTCAGAAAATGCAATGCTATTCCGATTTTCCTTGCTCACCTTTAAATCGCAAGAAGCATAAACGCAAACACCTTCCGACGGAGTTTTTACAAAACGCACGCCCGGAGAAAGGAATACACCGGAGGGAACACTGATAGAAACCTCCATCTCGTGAAAATAAAGGGTTTTTGTAAAGTTACACTTAATACAGTAAATTTTACTGCATAAACACTTCAGAATGCCAACTTAATAACCCTGTTTCTGCTGAAGCTGCAGTTTATAGCGTTCTAACGTGTATAACAGCCTTTGTCTTTTCGCAATAGTAGCTTTTAACTGGTCGGAGAACTGCTCAGCTGGTGCAAATGCAGAGGAAGGTCGATTCCTCATCGTGTCCAGACGAGCACTCAAAAGCTGGCATTTACTTTTTAAAGAGCTTTCTTGTTGTTGAAGAAGCTCTACTGCGTGTTCAAGTTTGCAAAACGCCTGAAGAAGCTTAGGTTTGACGAGATGTTCAATTTCTTCTCGCTGTAACTGCAATTGTGCTTCCGAAACAAGCTGGAAGTGACGTTTGCTTTTTAAAATTTGTGTAATTCGATCGAAGTCATAAGTCCCGCTGTCAAGAGTTTCGACACTTGTGGAAATCTTAATTGTAAGTTAGTTACGAACATGTCATATGCAATATTGAAGTACATACAGAACGAATGCTGGAACGCAGTGAATCACAACATCTATCAAGTCTAATAACGGTCAATAAACTCAATTCAACAGTTTAATCGATCTTCCTACTTGTCTAAGTACGACATGTTTCAAAATCACAAAATACAAACACAAGTAACCGTTTCAAAGAATCCAATGAATGTTCTAACAACTGTAAATGTCTCTGTCTAAAGTTTATTAAGCATCCATGCAACAGATGGAACAAGACAGCAATGAACTAGAGAGAGGGACTGACGAAGTCACCCAACGACAGCCGCGAATACCTTACCCAACTTAAAGTTTAAGGTTGACCGACGGAGGAATTAAAGTTATTTACAACGCGAACAACGGACACTAACACGAAGTCGCGTGGACAGAACACCCAAATTACAAAACACACTCACTACATGATCCAACGTTATTGCAACCATGAATCAATTGACATTTCGAAGACAACGATTCTATGAAACACAGCTGAGAAAAAGTTCTTGCCATTTTAAGCGAACCTGCGCATCTAAGCAGACTCAGCAGCAGCAGCAGCAGGCTTACCGGCACCTAAATCACATGTTAGTTATAAACTGTTTGCTGCAAATTTGCGTAAAACACGTACGGAAACCATTGGCAAAGCGGCGGTGAACCTCCTTCAAGTAGCGCATGCGACCAGTACCAGTAGTCTTTCTTCTCTTGGCCTTAGGGTTCCAGTTGTACTTGCGAGTCTTAGCAGCAGGGTAACCGCAAGAGGCACAGGTGCTCTTTTGGATATGGAAGGAACGCTTTCCACAACGACGGCAAATGGTATGAGACTTGTTATGTCTCATACCGAAGGACTGAGTACCCTTGGTCATTTTGCTAGTTGGTTGCTGGTAGGTTGGAGCGCAAATTCCGATTTGTTTGGTGTTAAAAAAGCCGTCACAGTCAAGTGTTAGGGTAGGGCTAAATTAAGGTTCGCCTTACCAAATGCAAACGCGTACGCGTCCAAACTGAACAACAAAACGACAGGTTTCGAGGTTTTCCTTCTCCCACAAGCAACCACACTCGTAGTGCCGAACTTTCCGTTCGTATTTTGTGTTAGGTCAGCTTATCAACATTTTATATTGGACTGTTGGTATTCATGGGTACCAAATTGTGAACTACTGCCTACGAAGCCACTTGACGGATTTTGTGTTTTACCATTGCCGGTTTCCACGTTTCGTGTTCAAGGAGTTGATATTCGTTTATTTAAGGATTAAAGTTTTTAACGGTTCGGTTAACCTACGGTGGCTGGGATAGGTCGAATTCAGGGAGCAGGGTCATTCAGCTATTTCAATCTTATTCACTTCGAGCTTACACACCCTGTGCAGCTTGAAAGGTTTTACTTCTTTCTATCCATTACACGACTATCAATTTTGTCGGTCTAACTTTTGTTTGCTTTGCGATACATACGCCAAGTACTACGTTGACAGACACCTTGACCACTACATAATAAGGCCGTCGCATCTTTTGTGTGCACGACTTTGGTAATAACCACGCTTTGACTCACCTTTACGTAACGACCCTTCTTTAGGTTGTACCTAGTCATTTTCTCTCCTTGTTGCGAGCTAATTTGTCTGGTTTCCTTTGTTTTCTTCGTTGAAAATATAACCTTGCACTTTGTCTTGTAATTTCTCCGTTCCTTATACGACACCTTTCCTTTTTCTTTTTTGTTTTTGTTACTGGGATTCTGTTGGGTTAAACTCTCTCATACTGTTTTGTTCTTTTCCCTTGATTTTGGCTTGGTCTATTGGGGTTTTGTCTCATTTAATCTTTTTCTTATACTCATCACTCTAATGAACATCTCCTAACGAGAATGTCTTTCTTTTTCAAAAAAAGCAAGGCTGCACATAGCGCGAACAATAATTCCTCTAACGGCAGCAAAATTCGGTCCCCTAATCTTAAACGTTTAGAACCTCATGTGGCTCCCAATGCACATCTGAATCCAACGGTAACGCCCCATGTCAATAATGCTGCTCATATGACGGCTTCCCCTTGGTCAAAGCTTACGGTCCGTGGAAATGCCAATGTCTTACCTCGCTATGGACATTCATCCCATCCTGTCGCTGAAGGCGGACAGGACATCTACATTTTCGGAGGAATGGCCGGAAAAAATGGGGAGAAAAACGACTTCTGGGTTCTGAATGTGAATACGAGCCAGTTTAATGCTCTTCGTTCTCTCGGTGAGGTGCCTTCTCCTCGACTTGGTCATGCTTCGGTATTAATTGGAAACGCTTTTATCGTTTTTGGAGGCTTCGTCCGAAATGCTAGCATGGAACGTCAAGACAATGCATTATACCTATTGAACACCACGTCTTTAGTTTGGCAAAGGGCTTTAGCTTCGGGGGCTCGACCAAGCGCCCGTTATGGTCACACTCTCAACACCTTGGGAACGAAGATTTGTATCTTCGGAGGCCAATTGCGGAATTACTTTTTTAATGACTTGATATTTTTTGATTTGGATAATCTAAATACGCCGGATTCTCGCTGGGAACTGGTAACAGCTGTTAACGACTCACCTCCTGCTCGTGCAAACCACATCGCTGTTTCGTTTGCTGAGAAGCTTTACGTTTTCGGTGGCACGAACGGAGTCCAATGCTTTAATGATTTATGGTGTTTCCATCCCAAGCAGAGTGCGTGGTCTCGGGTTGAGGCCTTTGGTGTCTATCCAACTCCTCGAGAAGGTCACTCTGCAGCTGTGGTCAACGACGTTCTATACGTTTTCGGTGGTAGAACGCACGAAGGTGCGTTTCTGAATGATCTGATGGCGTTCAAATTTTCTACAAAGCAATGGTACAAGGTTTCTGAACTCCCATTTACTCCCTCCCCTCGTGCGAATCACACGCTCTGTGCTGCAGGTGCACATGTTGTATTAATTGGTGGTCAAAGTGACAGAGACGTCGAGGATGTGAACATTTACATGCTTGACACGACTCGTTTACGATTCGGAAATATTAATGCTACTCCCGCTGCCAGAGGTTACAATCTCCGTATGTCCTCTATACCACAATTTTCGAAAGCTCCTTCGAGGGGTATTCCCGGCAACTATATGCACCCGCAAGGCAGATTGGGTCCTAAACCACAATCCGCATCCCGTTTTGCTTCTGCATTTGGTGCATCAAATCCTGCTACCACACGTTATCCCGCTACCACGTCTTCTGCTCAGCTGAAACGTCCAGTTAGTGGTACGTCTTCAAGACTGGTTCCTAGAGCATTGTCTACAGCGCTACCCGCGGGAAACTATGAAAACCAACCCCCCAATTCAATTCGTAACAATCAAGTGGACTTGGCAAAGACGTTCGATGGGAGCCAAGAAGCAAGTGAACCAACTTCACCCGTCATGTCTTCTGATACCGCATCTACGCCTTCACCAAACCACACAACTCAGTCCGGTAGCCCTCCACGTAGTGCTCATACTCGCCGAGTCCCAACAACTTCAAATGCGAATGCAGGAAACGTTCCCCTCCGTGACTTTTCTGCGGAGCTTGAAACTCCTCAAGAAGCGTTTATGACAGCAATTTCTTCGCAGCCGGACGATGACAATGATGCGTCGCTTGAAACAAACATGCCTCGCATGAATGGAAGGCAGGTCGCTGAGGTTAATGAGCACGGGGCTTCTGCCATGCCAAGTAAATACGGCACCGAAGCTGCACCTTCCGATGAAAGAGCGCGCAACAATGCACAACTAATGAACTGGTTCCGTTCCAAGCTTTCTTTGTTAAAAGAAGAAACGGATTCTCGCTTTGCAGCTTTAACCAAGCAACTTGAAGCGGCGCAAGCTGAACGAGACGCCGCATTAAAAGAAGCAGCTGTCATAAAAGCTGTTCGCGCTATACACGGAGATGAAGTTGATGACGATGCAACTACTGAATTGCAAGCTAGCTCTATCAGTTCAGAGAAAGTTGCACACGTCATGCAAGAGAATGTAAAGTTACAGGAAAGCCTTTCTCTTTTGAAGGAGAACTCGGAAGAATTAAATCAACAACTTTCAGACATGAACGTGAAAAATCGTACTCTTGTCGAGAAAGTTGAATCGCTAGAGAAGCAATTGGAAGTTGAAAAAGGTGTTCGCCAGACATCTTCATTGCAAATTATTGATGCAAATATGCACCTTCGACGAACGGAGGCTTTAGTGCGAGAGCTTGAAGATCAACTCGTTGAGCAAACCACTGAAACCAATAAAATTGCCAGTGAGCGGCAATTGTTTGAGGAACGATGCACTATCCTGGAGTCTACAATTAAAGAACTTCTAGAAAAATTGGCTGCTTCAGATACGCTTACCACATCACTACATGAAACTGTAGCGAACCTGAATGATGATAATGCACATCTTATTGAAGAAGTTGCTACGCTGAAGGCAGAGCTTACAAAGAAACAGTCGTTGCTCGACTCCAACGCCAATCTTGTTCAACAGTTGGAAGCATCTAGGAACTTATACGAGGAAAATGTAAAGGCAATTAACGAAAACTTAACCACATCGATCGAAAAATTACTTGATAACCGAAATAGCACAGCAAATGTGGAGATTGAAGCGTTGAACGAACAACTTCGCCTCAATAAGATTAAGCTTGAGAACAACCTTCGGCTGGTTAGCGTCAGCAAGTCTATTGAAGACGCCCTTCGCTTGAAGATTCAACAGGCAAACGACAGAATTTCAATGCTCGAGTCAACCAGCACTCAAGCTAAAACCGAAAACAACAAATTACAGATCCAGCTTATGAAAGCATTGGAGCAAAGAAATGATGGTGCGAAACAGCTTATATCTTTGCGCGTCCAACTTTCAACTGCTACATCTGAACTTGATTTGCTGAAGCTGAAGCTCGAGGCTTTGAATCTTGCTTTGAAGGAGCGACCCATCAGTGACGACCTTCAGGGTCTCGCCAAAGCTAACTTCTCGGGAATTTCTGAGTTGATGAAGCAAGTTGTTCATCTTACGAATCTGTTTGATGCAGCGAATAAACGGTTGGAAGAGACAAAGCAGAAGCTGAACACGCTTGAACCTGGTACTCTGACTCGCTCCAGAAGTCGTGATGGACGAACTTCAGCAAGTTCTTACGCTTCTTCCATCCATTCTTATAATAGTCATGTTGAGTCAAAGAATCCGGAATTGGAGGCTGCCGCAAACTCGTTAGCTGAGGCCTCTGAACTATTTCTGAAACTGAACAACGACTTGGCTCCACTAAATATGAGACTAAAGACACTTTTATCACAGCCTCAACCTGCCGAAGATATGTCTTCGCGACTAAAGACATTTTTAGCGTTCTCAAAAGTCGCAAGCTCTATCACTCAAGAACAAACATAATAGTTTCGATTCTTGTCTTTTCTTCCTCAGTCATTATCCTTCTATGTTTTTTTGTATATAGTCAATGAAACTTCGCATTCATATAAATCACGGGAGGCCGCCTACATTTTCAACATTGCACACAAAAAATCTATCATTTTGTACTCTAGCATACACAAGTCTACACTCAATGCTTCATTTATGGAATAGCTTAAGGAAGAAGACGCTTAGGATCACGGGGGAAGGCACTGGCAAGACGAATGTTAGGCAAATTCAAGTAGAACATCAAAACACGCTCCAAACCAATACCACCGCCAGCATGAGGAACACAGCCGAGGCGGAAAGCATCAATGTAATCCTTCAAGCCGTTAGGATCAACACCAAGAGCATTCATACGCTCAACAAGCAACTCGGGGTCGTGGATACGTTGAGCTCCCGACATAATTTCTTGACCCTTCATGAAGAAATCGTAACTGTTGGAGTAACGAGGGTCCTCAGGATCGGGCATAGTGTAAAAGGGACGTGCAGAAGCGGGATATTTGTCGATAACGTAGAAGTCAGTGTTGTGCTTTTCACGAATAATAGCACCCAATACACGTTCCTCAGGAGTACTCAAGTCCTCAAAGTCGGGGTCCTTAACGTAACGGAATTCGTCCTCCTTGGGAATTTCCTTACCGGGCTCCAATTGTTGACGGTAACCTGCGCCCTTCAAAAGTGCAATAGCCTCCTTGAAGTGGAAGCGAAGAGGTGCTTGGTCGGGAATGAGGAAATCTTCCGAAGGGTATTGGCGACGAACAATGGCGACTTGCTCACTATACTCGGTTTTCAACACACGGAAAATGTGCAAGAAGAGATTTTCGATGAAGCCCATAACTTCGTGATAGTGTTCATCGAAAGCCATTTCAAGATCCAGACCAGTGAACTCGGTCATATGACGGTAAGTGTTAGACTCCTCGGCACGGAAAACGGGACCAATCTCAAAGACGCGGTCAAAGTCAGCAGCAATAAGCATTTGCTTGTAGAGCTGAGGAGATTGAGAAAGGTAACCAGTGCTGTTGAAGTACTTGATGGAGAAAACATTGGAACCACCCTCGCTGGAGGCACCAGTCATTTTGGGGGTGTGGATTTCAGTGAACTTGCTGTTCAACAAGTAATCACGGAAAGCACGGCAGATTCCGGCTTGGATCTGAAAGATAGCTTGGTTCGTTGGAGTGCGAAGGTCGAGGACACGGTTGTCCAAACGGGTATCGAGCAAAACACGAACGAACTTAGAGTCACCTTCCTTGGCGGACTCCTCAGAAGCCTTGATTTGTTGCTCCGAACGAGCAGCATCTTCAACAAGGAAAGGTAACTGCTTCTTAACAGAGGAAACAACAAAGACGGAAGAGATTTGAATCTCGACGTCTTGGACAGTCGTACTCTTGATGAGTTCAGGACTCTTCTTAACAATACCTTCAACAAGGATAATGGTCTCAAGAGGAATGCTGCCACAGAACTTGACCATTTGCTTACTGATGGTTTCCTTGTTCACAACAACCAAACCTTGGACAGTGCTGAACTTTTGGCGAAGAGCAAAGAAGCACATTTTGTTGCCTTGAAGACGGGAGGTATACACACGAGCTCTGATGAGGACCTTTTCGCCATCCTTAGCAGCAGAAATGTCGGAAATGTTGGTGTAAACCTTTCCTTCACGCTTTGAGGAATTGTTCAAAGGAAGAACACCGTAGAAGTCTTTGGCGTAATCAACCTCGTTAGCTTCGCGCTGAGCACGCTCAGCGGCTTCGCGAGCTTCACGTTCCTTTCTCTTTTTCTCCTTTTCACGCTCCTTTTCGAGCTTTTTCAAAGCCTTCTTCGACAAAGGCTTTCCATCAGGACTATTTATTCAAACTGTTAGTAATGAAACCACGAGGAGACGAAGACAAAGGCCAACGGAAAAAAAACATTAAATACTGAGTCAATAGAAGGCACCAAAATCAAGTACTCAGATCAACGAAGAGTTTCACCACATCGTTTTCACAAAGAACACGCCAAAACTCAGTAACAAACATTTCCAAAAATTTGTCTTTTTCGTAAAAAAACTCACCCCAAAGGAACGTCCTTCTTTTCAACTTCTTTCTCCTTCAAGGAAAGGTCTTGAACCTTGTTTTCAAGTTCTGCCATGTTTGGTTTATTCCAAGTATGCAACCCCAAGATAGTGTTGCTAAATTTTGAATAAAGCGATTTCCACCATCTCGATAAGTGATAACTTTATTTCATTTACGGTTATTTAACGTTAATTAAAGTTTTTATTCTCGGAAACTCGGAGATCACTCGTGGACGGCTGTGCCGCCTCTAAGAGAAGGTGGATACATTTTGATTGGTAGAAAGTTTTGCGAAGATCGACATGTGATGAAAGGTCGACTTTTTTTGATAATCACGTTCCATTATGTAATCCGCCTGATCTCTCGGCAGAGTGGCACTCAATCCGACGGCATGGCAATTGAGTTTCGCATAAGCGGGAATGATATCATTCTACCCACCATGATTGCGGGAAAGCCCTCAGGTGCTGATTTGCTAATAAGGGAGAACACGAACAAACAAATATTGTTGATTATTTTTACACAAACCGCTTTGTTTCATTTTTCCCCGAATGTCCGCGTTATATGCGTGTGTTGTATGCACGATGCATTTTTGCGACTTTTTCTTTTAGTCTGCGAAAAGCATTTAAGCTTCGCTTATCCCCCGAAAGGAAACCTGACCAGAACCAACTACATCTTGTTGTTAATAGTGTTTGGCTGAGGGAAAATAGATTCGCGTCTCAGTTGGGTTTCTTTTTTTTTTGTTTGGTTACTTGCAATTCTTTCTTTTTTGATAGAGTAAAGGTTTCTCTTGGTGATTTTTTCCTCTATCCCTTTTATTCATTAGGATTCACACGGTTTTTCTTGTTCCAATACCCAAAATTATACATATTCTCGCGTAATTTTTAGAAAAATGAGCAAGTCTTTGAAGGTTCTTTGTTTGCACGGCTACGTCCAGTCTGGCCCAGTTTTCAGCAAGAAAATGGGAACTGTTCGTAAGTACTTGTCCAAGTTTATGGATCTTCAGTTCCCCACTGGCCCCATTTCCGCTGAAACGACTGAGGGTCTTACTGAGGAAGAGAAAAAGGCTCGCCTTTCCCAATTGGGCGGTGAGGGAGCTAACCAATTCGGTTGGTTTGAGGTCGAAGACTTCAAGAACACGTACGGCGGTTGGGAGAAGAGTTTGAAGTCGTTGGATGAGTACATGACCGAAAAGGGACCTTTTGACGGTATTATCGGTTTCTCTCAAGGTGCAGGTATTGCCGCTTGGGTCGCACACCTTCTTGAACAAGGCAAGCCTAACCCCTACATCAACCAACCTCCTCTCAAGTTTGTAGTCTTCATCGGCGGTTTCAAGGCCGACAAACCCGAGTTTGCCCACTTTTATGAGCCCAAGCTGAAGACACCTTCGTTGGTCATTTCGGGTCTTTCGGACACGCTCGTGCCTTTTGCTCGTTCAATGGAGTTTGCCAAGACCCTTGAGAACCCCAATGTTCTCACTCACCCCGGCCAACACATTGTGCCTCAGCAAGCCAACTATCGTGTGGCTCTTCGCGACTTTATATTCAGCGCTCCTTCGACCGGTGAGCGTACGAAGCACCCTCGGCCTTTGACTCTCATCGTTGCTTCTGCTTCGAACTTGTCCATTGGACAAAAGAACAACCTTCCCTGGCACATCAAGGACGAGATGGCTTACTTTGCCAACACCACTACCAACGCCAAGCCCGCTGGCGTTAGAGAGGATGGCAAGCAAGTCATGAACGTCGTGCTTATGGGTCGCTCTTGCTACGACAGCCTTCCCAAGAAAAACCGTCCTTTGAAGGGACGCATCAACGTTGTTATCACCCGCAACCCCGACTACAACTTTGGTTTGAAAAAGGGTGCTGAAGCCCCCGCCAATTTGTTCAAGGCTCCATGCATTGACACTGCTCTCGATCTCTTGGCCGAGAAGTACCCTGAAGACGGTGATGTCCAGATTGGCCGTGTGTTTGTGATTGGCGGTGCCCAATTGTACGGTTCGGCCATGTATCATCCCTTGTTGAAGGAAATTCTTTTCACAAGAATTCACCAAGAATTCCCTGGTGACACCTACTTCCCCATTGACCCCGCTACTTCTCCTTTGTGGGAGCGCGGTACGACAGAGGAGTTGCGTGCTATCGTTGGTGACGATGTTGCTGATGGCCGTGTTCCCGCAAAGACTTCCAAGAATGAGGAAGTCGAGTTGGAGTTTGAGTACTACAAAAAGGATGACGTCTCTGATGTCTTATCCAAGCTCTCCGTGAAGAACTAGAATTGAACAAGAAACGCTTTGTAATGAACGACTATGAAAAGGACGGTAGAGAGACATTAAAGCAAACGGACTCGTGAAACCAGTGACATGCCGCATATCTTATTACAAGGGCAAGGTGGACCGCCCAAATAATTGTGAAAAGCGACGAGGAGCTAAACGAAAAAAGTGCATTCAACAAACATACCCTTTTTAAAACCTTATGAAGCTACCTAAAACCGAAATGCAACCAACACAATTACCATTCCACCAGACAAACCCGCTACTGCCTCCTTAAAACTAAGAACTAAGAAGAAAAAGTACATAAATTCAGGCTAAAACAAAAGTCAGGCCACGGCTCAAGCCGTGTACTAGACGGCTCCACGCAACAGCACATCAACCGGCCACAATCAACGAGCCAGAGGATACATCTTTCAGCAGATGCCAAAATCAAACCGACCCGCGCATGTGCACTCGTGGAGATGGAACTAGACGGAGCTGCGCAGAAGCCTGTATATAACGACAGATAGTACAAAGGGGCAGGCGCAACAGATGCACCGCAGCAAGAAACGGATCCAGCCAGCAGTCCTTGCTGGCAACCGCTTGAACTAGCTCAAGGTGCTGCGACCTGCTAGGTCATAATCGCTCGCCATCGAAAGAACGGAAACCGATTTAGTGCTTGGAGAAGTACTTGTCGGGGTTCTTGGTGTCGATGGTGTCAGCACCCTTGTGCCAGTTGGCGGGGCAGACCTCGCCGTGCTCCTCGACGAAGATGAAGGCGTCCAAGAGACGGAGAGCCTCTTCGACAGAGCGACCGACGGGAAGATCGTTGACGGTGATTTGACGCAAGATTCCGTTGGGGTCAATCAGGAAGAGACCACGGAAGGCGATGCCAGCGTCCTCGATGAGGACACCGTAGTCGCGAGAGATCTTGTGGGAATGGTCGGCCAACAAGGGAATCTTAATGCCGCCGAGACCACCCTCCTTGCGGGGAGTGTTGATGAAGGCAAGGTGAGAGTACTCAGAGTCGGTAGAGGCCAAGATGACTTGGGCGTTGCGCTCAGCAAACTTGGAGGCAGCCTCAGAGAAAGCAACAATCTCGGTGGGGCAGACGAAGGTGAAGTCCATGGGGTAGAAACCCAAGAAGACCCACTTGCCCTTGTAGTCAGAGAGCTTAATCTCCTCGAAGGAGCCGTTGACGACGGCGGTACCCTTGAAGTCGGGAGCGGGTTGTCCAATTCTCAAAGTCATTTTTAGTAAGATGTGATGTGAAGTCTTGAAAGGTGCGTGTGCCTTGTGTTTGTGCTCTGGAAGACGTGATCCTAAGAAGCTGATGCTGTTTCAGAGCGAGGGACAGAGGGGTGTTTTATACCTGTTTTTTTCACGCTGGGGCATACGTCAGCATTGTTCTAGGATGGGCCAGTAACGTAAGCGAAAGTGAGACACTATGCTACGTGATTGGTTGGTAATGAGTGAGTGGTCGAGAGAGCGCAGAACTTAGCATAAGCAGGGATGTGTCGAGACTCAATGCTGACAAAGATTCTTGCAGCAAAGAAGACTATGAATTGCAGCAAATTGCTGAGCGACGCGTCGACGCGTTGAACGCGTCGACCGCTTCTGAAAGCTAATATTGGATCGACATTATGACGTAGACAGCTAAGAAACGCGCGAGTCGCGGGGAAAATAGGGTGAGTTTGTCGTTGCGACGAACCTTCTAGAGCAGGAAGGTTTAGCCTTATCGCCTCACGCTGATCCACGTTAAACAGATCCGGGACGCAGCATCGTAGAGCGAGCACGACTGGCTGGCTAGTGGTCAGCTATGGAGTAGCTGGCTGGACGGTCCGGTTGTTGGTTGGTCGTTGCTATTGTTATAGCCAACATAAGACCATATTACTAACGGAACGTGCACGGCTGAGCAGACGTGAACCACAAATTGCAAATTGCTGGAAATTGTATTTCCGCGGAGCACGGCGTGTGCACACACCGCGTGCAGTATCGTACAACCCGTGCGACTGAACGGGACGGGTGAGAGAGCTGAGGGACTAGGGGACCAGCGTGTGTGTGGTTGAGTGCGGTGTGTCGCTGCAGAATTCGTTAACCTGCGTTAATTTAGTTTAACGATGCTGTAGTTCCTCCTTGATACGCACTATTCTCGTTTAACGAGGTTTTTGCGTCTCCTCTCTCCGCCTCACTAAAAAGCTTATGTCAGTCGTGTCGCGGGGGAGTCGCGCTCCATCCTCTCCCATCATGTCGTACATGAACAATACCTTTCAATCGAATTATGATTACTCTAAAGACAAGAATTTCATGTCAACAGACATTGGGCCGTCCATGCGCGAAATGAAAGCGCAGAGGCGGCGCGCCCGGCCAGCGGAGAACGCCGGAGCAGATAACCCATACATTCCACAATTCATTTCCAAGGCACCGTGGTATGCACAGGACGACGAGGCCGTCGAGAGACTGGCCCATCAACGTATCACAAAAGAGGAGACGCCCAGCGGAGGTCGGTCGTCTTTGGGAGGCGAGTGGTATGCTCGAGGAAAACGGGCAGGTCCAGCAGCAACCAAGTACCGGAAAGGAGCCTGTGAGAACTGCGGAGCAATGACACACAAGGCCAAGGAATGCATGGAGCGGCCGCGTAAGCGTGGTGCCCGCTGGACGGGCAAAGACATCCAAGCAGATGAGATTGTGCAAGACATCGACTTGAGCTGGGACGCCAAGCGGGACCGCTGGAACGGTTACGATGCAGAGGAGTACAAACGAGTGGTCGAGCGGTACGAATTGGCCGAGAAACTCGCGAAACAAACGTCGAGCGTCGGTGAAGGAGGCAAGCATTCAGATGCTACAGACAAGACGGGCGGCAGCGACTCGATGAAAACAAGTGGGGCTTCCACACCCGCAACAACAGTTTCTAAAACGGAAACAAATGCTCCTCTGCCGAGTCAGAGTCTTCGCATGCGAGAAGACATTGTTGCCTATCTCCGGACCGACCAACCAGACCTGCAGTACGAACCCAAGTCGCGGTCTATGCGAGACAAAACGGGTGCACAGTACATTGACGATTCTGCGTCCGGAGAGGGCTTCGTCCGTGCTTCTGGCGGAGACAAGGAAAAGTTTGAGCAGCTGCAACTGTTTGCATGGGAAGCCGAACGCCAAGGTGATCGTATGCATGTCGTCGCCAACCCGACTGCTGCGGAGGTGTTAGCACGCAAGAAGCTTGAAGGACGGAGTACAGATCGCAAACGCATTGACGAGTCGGTGCTTCAGCGGTATGGCATCCAAACCGAGCATTCCAGCGAGCAGCTCAATGCAGCTTCTGAAGCGGACAAAGAGACAACAGACGCTACAAAACACCGCAAGGTGGAGGGACCGGATGGCGAAGCATCTCAGAAAGAGGAATCCGCTCGGGAAAAGAAGACGACGGAAACAAAGGCGGAGGAGAATGCAGAGAAGAATCTCGTTATCGTTGAGGAGTAAGAGGAGCATCAAACATCTAGTATGCATCAACCACTGCCGTTGATCTGCGTTTTCTCCATTCCACTTTTGTTTCTCTGCAACGAATTGTCCTCCACATGACCCCCGCAGCTGTGCTCCTTTCCTCTCCACCTTATCCCACTCCCCCACTTCTACCTCCTCCCACCATTACCTGCAGCAGTTTGCGAAGTTCTTTCCCTGGGTGGTCAAGAATGGCAGAAAACAAGATTTCGAAAAAGAAGCTCAAGGCGCTTCAGTTCCGTTCGGAAAAATTCCATAAAAAGTCGGCCAAGCTTGAGGCCGCAGAGGCTGCCGTCGCTGCTGCTAAAAAGGAGAAATCACAAGTGAAAGCCTCTAAGCAAGCTGACATTAGTGCAGAAAAACCACCTTCCAAAACTGCCCAAAAAATTGCTGCTGGTGGCTCGGATGCTGACTCGAAACAAACTCCCAGCTCTAAGAAAACGAAAAAACGTCGTCGGAAGGGCGCAAACGAAGGCGCTGCGCCGGAGAACAAGGTAATTTTGTTTGTTGGTAACTTGCCCAAGGACTCTACCGTGGAGACACTCCAACTCCACTTCAAACCCTGCGGCCAAATCCCCCGTGTTCGTATTCCGACGGAGAAGGGAACAGGAAAAATGCGTGGATTCGCCTTTGTTGAGTTCCTGAACCCCGGACCGAACGTTGTTTCAAAGGCCCTGAAGTTTCATCACACCGTGTATAAGGACAAGAAAATTAACATTGAACTGACTGCCGGTGGAGGTGGTAAGGCCGCCAACCGGATGCAAAAAATTCGCGAGAAGAATGCAAAGTACAAGGAGGAGATGCGTGAGCGTGTTGCTCGCGAGGAAAAGGTTGCTCAAGGAAAGCAGGACGAACGCCATAAGGTCAAGGCTGAGGATGCCGTGGGCGTTCATCCTGATCGTCTCAAGCTTCTTGGTTAGTGCATCGGGCTGTCAGCGAGAGTGGACGGTCGGTGCGGAAGACGGAGAAGGGTTCTATGCACAATCATTCCATCCTTTTTCCCGCAGTCATCTCTTCTTCCCTCTCCATGGTCTTCTCCCTGCGGGGCCCTCCTGTCTCTCTCCGTCTGTCCTCCTTCCCTAGACACATTCTCCTCCCCTCCCTGTCTTGCTCCTTCCTCTGCCCCCACTAGGACACCCCACTTGTTTACCGAGTCATCGTTCGCCCGCGTTTTTGTGTGACTGTTTTTTTCCCTTATCCAAATTTTTTGAAGCACCTTCGTTTCCTCTGCCAACATCACGCCTTTAGCAAGATGCCTCACTCCTACGGTATCAGAGCTCGTACGCGCTACCTTTTCCAACGTGGATACAGAGAGCATGGTCAAATTCGTTTGTCCACGTACTTGAAGACCTACAAGATCGGCGACATCGTCGACATTAAGGTCAACGGTGCTGTCCAAAAGGGTATGCCCCACAAGTACTACCACGGCAAGACTGGTGTCGTCTACAACGTCACCCAGACCTCTGTCGGTGTCTTGATTTACAAGATTGTTGGCAACCGTTACATGGAGAAGCGCGTCAACGTCCGTATCGAGCACGTCAAGCACTCCAAGTGCCGTCAAGACTTCTTGGACCGCGTGAAGGCCAACGAGGTGAAGCGTAGAGAGGCTAGAGCCGAGGGCAAGACCGTTCAACTTCGTCGTCAAGCCGCTCTCCCTGTTGCTGCTCACGTCGTCTCTACTGAGGGCAACACCCCTGTCACCCTCCACCCTGTCGCTTACGACACCACCATCTAAGTGGTTTGGTGCGAGGTAGGAAGAGCAAAAGCAGCTTCGACCGTAGTAGGAATACAACGCTTGTTGAATGTGGAATAGTGTAGAGGTCGGGGGAGAGGAGTGAGCCTCGCGAGTGTGTGTTGTGCTGGTCGACGGTTTATTTGTGCGTTGTTTTAGGTTCTAAAGGCGGTCTTTCGCTTCTGTTGCGTCCATCTTTCATTTACGGTAATAGTGTGTGTCATGGTGAACAAAGGAAAGGGTCCACCCATGTCATGATCGAATGCATTGAATTCTTACTTAGACAATTTGTTCCAGCTCTGCGGTATAACCAAGTAATTGACGGATGTTCTTTACAGCAGCGTCATGCTTGGGATCAAGGAGGTTCAGATCGCTGGTGCTTTCCTCATCCATGTCCATGTCGTAGGAATCGGTTTGTGTTTCTTTGGGGAATGTGATCATACCGTTTTTAACGGTCCAGTTGCGCTCAGCAGCCAACCGTTCTGTCTCCGCCGTTCCTTTGAGGAATAGCAAGCTGGTTGCGTTTGTGAGAGGAAGCGTCGAGTACACTTTTTCGGCACAGGATGCAATTTCGTTTCGAACCATCGACATGACAATATTCATAAAGTAAGAGAATTCGAGCACATTGCACTCGTTGATAGACCGTGCAACCTTATCAAAGGCACCCTCCATCACATTTTGCTCTAGGGACATGACCCATTTGACGTAAGTGTCGTTTTCAAAGAGAGTTTTGTCCGGCATGGATTCCAGGGCCGTATGAAACTCTGCAATTCTGTTTTCCGAAAGCAGATACAGCATTTTTAAAGCCATTACCAAACCCATTCTAGGTGAAGGCGCGAGGGAAGGGCAGTAGTAAAAGGGCATTACTTGGTTGGCATAACGAGCAAAAGAGTCAATGTCGGCTATTTGAACAGAAACAAGAGCACCGTATTCATAAACGTTACCTATTTATTTTCCTTATTAGCATACGAAACCAAGTTTTTTTATGCAGCACGTACGGGCAAAACAAGAAGTGTCTTCTTGGTCTGTAGGCAGTAATAAATCGTTTCTAGCCAAGACAATTTTCAGTCTAAGCAATTCTGTCTTACAACCGTCCCAGTTCTTTTGTTCGTAAAGCTCATTAAGAGTCTTCAAGTCGAAATCTGCCATTGTTAAGGGCGTGTACAGGAAGATGTATTTTTTTGGTAGTTGGCAGCTCCAATATCAGGCACTAGCACACCTCTCTGTTCAGTGGGCACACGCTCAAAAAAAAAGAGCGTGGATATCTTTGGTAAGGGTAGAGCATATACACCACCAAACTATCTACACCGTGAAGGATTATGAGTTGCAGCAAGATGTTATGTGTTGCCGGTGATAATAGGATAAAATAATATGGCAGAGTTGTCTTCCTTACTGGCTGCGAATATCGCCCAAGGAGACTCTGTAGATGTCGTTCATTTAAGGACGAAGTTTACACCATGTAAGGGACTTTTCGGAGAAAAGGCGATGAAATCGGACGAAACACACAATGCATCTGCCTCTAATCATCTGTTTTTACTTTCCCAGGACCATCTTTTTGTGTTTGGTTTAGAAATTATTGTGTATGATACTCAAGAACGACGCTACATTTTCGTATCAAAAGCCGACAGCACGGGTTTCCAGACTTCTAAGCTGTCTGTCCTTCGTCCCGCAACTGTTGCTATTCTTCTTCACTTGGTGCACAGTGAACATGTTAGACCTGTACAAGCGAAGGAAACTGTAATTTGCTTCTTTGCCATTTCTCAGGGTCAATATTTGTTTCCCGAGTCCGCGAACAATGGCAAGAAGCATGTATGTTCAGATACGGATCTTGTGAAATGGTGGGTAAAGGTACTTGAAAGTGTGCGAAAACAACTTGAAGACAATAAAGTGAGTTCTGTAAGCAAAGAGCCACAGCAGAAGCCCCGAAAAGAGAAATCGCTTGAGGTTAAAGTGGAAGAGTCTGTTACGGGACATTTATATGTTCCGGGTTTTACCAATCTGAAACAATTTTTTCCAAATGAGTTTTGGTTTTCAGACACCGTCTTTGATAACGGTACGGCCACGAAATTAATTCCTCGGTTTCCTGACGATCCCAAGGCCCGATACTTGGACGAGTTAGAATTACAGAATGATGACATGCAAACAGACAAGTTTTGGGAAACGCTGTCCTTTCGACAGGAGTGCTGTTCAGGAAAGCTTGTTGCTTTCTTTTCCCTTTGTATTCCTCAAGTCTCGACTGTTTCAAAACCTTCTGGGTTACTTGTTGGACCAAAACTTTACCAAAAAATGTACTCACAATTGCTACAATATTCTTTCGTATCCCCTGCAGTCACGAAAGAATCAACGCTCGGTTTTCTTGGGAGTTTGCAAAGAGTGTTCGCCCGAAAGAAGGGCGAACATTTTCGCGTATATGAAACCATAAACGGTTGCAATAAAGACACCTTGAATGAAACGAAACCTCTGAACAAACGTAACGTGAATTCAGACACATCACGACCAATGAATGTACTAATACCTCGGAAGAAACAAAAAACTCATTGATAAGATTTCTAGATTAGAATTATGTTGAAAAATCAAAATTGATATGAAATTAAAAGAGAATGAATAAAGGGTATTTCAAGGACCCAGTTTCCAATCATAATTATGTACAAAACTGCCACTAATGACACACTCCGTGATCCAGCTTGACTCGTGGATCTGTTCACCTGGTTCAGAACTAGCCATTTTCAAGTCAGATATAATTACATCCCAGTTGTGATCGTCGGCGTCGCTCAGACTGACATGACTTACAGTTGCGCCGAGGCAGAAAGCATGAAACATGTAGGTTATTAAGTCATCACTTTTCTTTGCTCGTTTTTGCTGAGAGGACGTTTTCGATAAGACATTGTCAGAAAATAGTATCTTAACGTCCTGTAAAGGAAGCCTTCTATCTTTTATACGTTGATAAAGACTTTCACCTTCAACAAAATTGGTAACATTTTGGGATAGGCAACAGTTTAATCGGCGCGAGAACCCCGCCGCTAACATGTACGGAGAATGATCCAATAATGTTGCTAACCGTATGGAGTCAAAAATAAACATAAAATGAACGCACGGGACGTTAAGTGCCAGGCCTTCAAGGTATTTAACTTTTCGTGAATAAGTGTCCGAAACAACGTAAGCCTTCATCCAAGTTCTCGACACTGTTTTAAGGAGAGGACGTTTTGACCAATTCTCGTTAATTACAAAGAGTGTCCTCAAGCCATCATCCAAGACAGTACCTCCAAATTGTTTTATTAGGTTTTTCATTTCAAGACGGTTGTATGATGAATTTGATCCTGTGAGAACGAATAGACAGTCGTTAAAGAATCCGCCATTTTCATACTTTTGTATGCATAAAGAGGTACTTGCTCGGAGTTGCGGGAAACGTAAAGGAGTCGTGTTTATAAAAGCAGGATCTAACTCAGTGGCTTTACTTTCTTTCGAGGAAACGTACTCTGCAACTGTTCGGTCCTCAAATTGCTTAATATGAGATGGTGGTAAGTAGATGAGACCGACGGATACAGTCAATTCTTCCTTTTTTAGACGATAGACTGTGATTAAATTGTTTCCCTTGTTGTCGAGAGATACGTATTCGTTTTGTTGCTCTTTTGGAATTTGCCTTGAGACTTTCAAAACTTTGTAGTTCGCGTTTCCTCTTCCAGCAACACGAACTGTGTCTCCTTCCTTGAACTCCAACAAGCGCATTTGGTTCATTTTTACAGTGCCTGTAGTTGAATCGTCAAATCTAACTGTGTATACTTTATTAGCATTCGCAGAATTGTCCAATTCAGTCACTAGCGTAGCCGGGTAGTAGTAGGATGGATGTCCCTTAAAGAAGGCAAAGACGCGTAAGTCTTCATCAAAGATAGTTGACTTTCGGACTGATGGGGTGTTGTCTTTTTCATAGCGGTCTTCTGTGACTGAGTTGTTAAAGGACAAATTCTTCTTTAACGAGTTCAGGGACACTGAAACACTGAAGTCCGAGGTCGATTCTCGCGTCTTCTTGGATATGGGAGTAGTGTGGGTATTGGCATTGTCATCTGCTTTTCGCCTGAAATTCTGAGAAAGCGAGTGGAGGGAAGAAACGCGCGTGGGCGTAGCTTCGATGATTTGTGAAGTTGTGGGCAGACCTTCTGATGATGGTTGATGAAACAGTTTATTCTGTGTCCTGTTTTTTGCAATGGTATCGGGGACCTGTATTTCTTCGTCCAATGGGGATGGAAAAGAGTTTGTGTATGAAGAATGAATCTTTCGTCTCGACGGATTTTCACTCGAAATTTCTGTTCGTTCCGGTATGCTTTCGTCATCAACGTCTTGGAGAGAAGACGCCTGACTAGGGAAGTCTAAAGGTTCATCATTGTCACCTTCTTCTTGTAAAACATCAATAGGAAATGGTGCATCAGCCAGGTCTTTTGATGCAATTACATCGTTAATTGCGTTGAAATCGTCTTGACTATTCTGTTCAAATAGCTGTGTTAATCCTCCCGAACCATCTCCCATTTGATCATCCTAAGAAAATGATTTTCCGTAAGTTATTCGCAAAATTAAGTGTTGTTTATGTAACAAGCATCAATGACTTGCCCTAATTTCCCAATGTTTGTTTTTAATTACAGCAATTTCGAGCGTTATACGACAGATTTTTCCTGTTAGGGTTATCAGCGAAAGGATAAACCACGCGAAATAATTTTATTCTCGAACCCATAGTATAGAGATATTGGCGTTACGCATACTTAGCTCAGTTGTTCTACATGTTCATTGATGTTGCTAACACTTTTGGCGCATTGAATTACATATGACGTTACTTGAAGGGTAAGTGTGTTAAAGAACATTGTAAGACAATATGTTTTTCTTTATGATTCCCTAAACCAGCTTCGGTCGTCCCAAGGGACATGAATGAGGGTAGCGTATGAGGTGAGAAGATGGATACAATTCGATGGTTTAGGTGATTCACTATAAGAATGAATGCAAGTCAAACTATGAGGAGTTGATTATCTTTTTTTTTTATTATCTCTATTTTAATAGCAATTCACATAAACGGAAAAGACGTTCTTCCCTGTAAGTAAAGCATGAGTGAAGTTGAAGACTCTTGAAATATGGTTTCTTTATATTCATGCGCAAGTATCGCTTGTCCTAATACATTTAAATTAAGAACTGGCATCGCCTAATTCTACAATTACTACTAATGGTGATGTCTTTGGCTAGATAAATGTTGTTCGTAAATTGAATCAATTCGGCGCTAGTGAATAAAACATTGCGAAGCCAAAGGAGAATGCGTTTTTAGTAATGAACAGGATAACGGTGGTCAACTACATTTTCGGGAGAATGCGTGTATTGTCGGAATGTAGGCATATCATGGTCTTTCCGTTGCGGGAATTTTCAGTTTTTCCTTTACCGGTCATGCTAATAATGAAAGCGTTGAGCTTAAACTCGTAGTAAATTAGGCGTGTGACACTTGAAATTTATTCACTAACATTTTCAATTTCGTTGATTGAATTTAATTATATTATAATTTATTTTGGTCTGTCTAAGAATTCCCATGCTGTGTCGACTTGTCAGTAAATTACTTTCGGTCCTGGCTACTTGGTCAATGGTAATAATACACCACATGACATCGCATGTGTGCCTTCGGACAAAACAGTTCCAGTTCTTAAACTGGTTGTCGACACTGTCTTGGACATATTGAGCTCACCCCCAATTGCACTATATCGCAAGCACCGGCCCAAGCCCTTTTACCACCAGTAGTCCAGCTAAGTAGCACCCTCCCAACACGTTAACCTTCACTAAGACACACTAATCCATTCACCACAATTCAACGAACTCCACGACACTCCACCGCCCTTCTACGCAACGCTTTTGACTGCGGCGAGCCATTTGTGGTGGCATTTACACCTTCACTCAGCCTTCTCCTGTGATACTACACAAACACAAATATGGCATTTTTGGAAGAACTGAAAAGCAGAAATTTCTCGTACGTAACCGGTGCCGCTGAGGCTCTCTTTGTGCTCCCTCAAGTCTAACAAGTTCCATAGTATCTACGCTCAATGGCTGGGACTCCTTTCCATTTTGCGTAAGTAATTCGCTGGGTAGAGCGTCACAAACAACAAAGGAGGCCGTTAGCGAGGAATGGCGGTGTCTAAGTGAAAGAAACGTGGCTCGTTCCGTCGTGAACTTACGAGCTCCTTTGCTACCACCGTGCTTTTTCCCGTCCCGTTCAGACCGGCCAGTACACCTCCTTCTGCCCCTTGAGAGTCTCTCCGAGTCTGATCGGAGACTTCCCCTCGAGTGCCCCTCGTCCGTCGTGTCCCTCTCTCCCTTTCTCAATCGTAGTACAGAGCTAACTAAGCAATGTAGTTGACATCATTTTGGGCATTGCCAACTTGTTCCACATCAAGTTGGTCGTCTTGTTCTCAGCACTCACGCTGGTCGAGGGTGTGCTTCTCATTTTCATCGAGATCCCACTGCTGGCTCGCGTCTGTCCTGTCTCCGACAAGTTCCAGGCTTTCACAAACGCCTTTGCCAGCAACTACTACCGTGCAGTACGTCATGAACCCCACACGGAGACACTCGCTAACGACCACAGCTTATCTACATTCTTTTCGCCGTCGTCACGTTCCTCGGCTGCATTTTCCAAAACACCAGCCTCATTGCCGCTGGAGTCGTCATGGCTCTGACCGCCTTGTGCTACTTGCTTGCCGGAATCCGGGGCCACGAGTTCACCTCTAGTGCTACCCTGGGCGGCACCGGTGTCGCTGCCTCCATGGTGGTATAAACTCCCTGAGGTGAGGAGGTCCGTTGGGACAAGGAGTGTTTGTTAATAATATCATATTCACTAAAATGGACGGATGGATGGGTGCATGGATGGGATGAGGGGATTAGCGTAGTACGGTACAGTCAGACATTTCTTGCTCTATGGCGCCAGCTGGTATGTATTCTCCTCGAGTCGTCGTTCAATTTCGGCCTTTACTTGGTCGAGACGACTCTCGTTGACGAGGAGTCTCTCATCGTCAATTTCCTCAATGACAATTCCCGGACTCCGTTCGTCCAAGTTCAGGATGAGTTGTTTGACTGTTGGATCGCATTCGACCAACAAGAGTCCTTTCTGTGCACGAGGCATGTCGAGAAAAACTCCGGTTGCACGGGTGTAGTAAAACACTAAGGAAGTGGGTGTCACAGACAGGGTAAGAGCACAGCTGCTAGTGAAGGTGGTGGTTGTGGTGGAACAATCAAGAACTACCAAAGTAAAAAAGAAGAGACAAACACTACTACCGGAACAAAGCTCCACTCCAAAAGCCAGACCAAGGCAACCGAAAACAGAACCAAACGCCAAGAGATTCTCAAGACTAAACCTATAACACCTTAAGACGCTCACCACTCACCTCAACTTCCCATCACATCACAATACACTTTTAGAGCCACAAAATTCTTTTCATAAAATTCTATAAAGCATCTAACCAACTCAACTCAGGAGTCGGGGCAGCTTAGTCGACCCGGCGCTTTTTGGCGTCAGGCTTACCAGCTAGTTAGTTGTCCTTGGAAGCAGAGAAGGCAACAAGGTCAACAACACGGCGGGAGTAACCGTACTCGTTGTCGTACCAGGAGACAAGCTTGACGAACTTGGGGGAGAGTTGGATACCGGCAGAGGCATCGAAGATGGAGGAGTGGTGGTCACCAGTGAAGTCAGTGGAGACAACAGCGTCCTCGGTGTAACCCAACACACCCTTCATGGGGCCCTCAGAGGCGGCCTTGACGGCAGCCTTGATCTCCTCGTAGGTGGTAGGCTTCTCGAGCTTGACAGTCAAGTCAACAACGGAGACATCAGAGGTAGGGACACGGAAAGCCATACCAGTGAGCTTACCGTTCAAGGCAGGGATAACCTTACCGACGGCCTTGGCGGCACCAGTGGAAGAGGGAATGATGTTGTCGCCGGCAGTACGGCCACCACGCCAGTCCTTCTTGGAGGGACCATCGACGGTCTTTTGGGTAGCAGTGGTAGCGTGGACAGTAGTCATGAGACCCTCCTCGATACCGAAGGTGTCGTTGATGACCTTGGCAAGAGGAGCCAAGCAGTTGGTGGTGCAAGAGGCGTTGGAGATAACGGTCTCAGCAGGGTTGAACTCGGTGTGGTTGACACCCATAACGTACATGGGAGCATCCTTGGAGGGAGCAGAGATGATGACACGCTTGGCACCACCCTTCAAGTGAGCAGAGGCAGTCTCCTTGGTGGTGAAGACACCAGTGGACTCAATAACGTAGTCGGCACCAGCAGTGGACCACTTGATGTTGGCGGGGTCACGCTCGTTGAAGACAGTGATGGCATGGCCATCGACGACGAGCTTGCCGTCCTTGATCTCAACATCACCCTTGTAGCGACCGTGGGTGGAGTCGTACTTGAACATGTAGGCCATGTACTCCAAGCTGATGAAGGGGTCGTTGACAGCAACGATCTCAATGGTCTTAGCCTCGAGAGCGTTACGGAGGACGATACGGCCAATACGACCGAAACCGTTAATACCAACCTTAGGAGCAGCCATTGTTAAAGAAATTGAGTGAAGTTGTTGTGTTGAGATGAAATGTATTCAAATCAGTGTGGTGAAACTGGGTGCTCGTCCCAGCCTATTTATACCTGTTCCTGTCGCGGTTAGCAATCGCGATCCGTGGTGTGAGCGGAACGGGGTGGAAGCGAATGGAACATTTTGGTGAGCGGGGAAGAAGGCGGAGGGACAGCAGGATCGGCGACGAAAACTGCGATGGAGACCGTAAAGATGCGTAAAGTCACTATAGGGATATATACGTTCTGGTTCACTATTACAGCTAGTGCTTGTTTGCGCAATGAATGTTAAAATCTAATTGAGGTAGTCTTCACTATAGGTTCGCTATGTGCATATTGGATTAATGGACTTATGGCAGGGTATGTAGGTTATGCAGGTGTGTGGTATGTAATACCAGTAGACTGCTATGAGGTATTTACAGGCAGCTTAGTCGACCCGGCGCTTTTTGGCGTCAGGCTTACCAGCTAGTTAGTTGTCCTTGGAAGCAGAGAAGGCAACAAGGTCAACAACACGGCGGGAGTAACCGTACTCGTTGTCGTACCAGGAGACAAGCTTGACGAACTTGGGGGAGAGTTGGATACCGGCAGAGGCATCGAAGATGGAGGAGTGGTGGTCACCAGTGAAGTCAGTGGAGACAACAGCGTCCTCGGTGTAACCCAACACACCCTTCATGGGGCCCTCAGAGGCGGCCTTGACGGCAGCCTTGATCTCCTCGTAGGTGGTAGGCTTCTCGAGCTTGACAGTCAAGTCAACAACGGAGACATCAGAGGTAGGGACACGGAAAGCCATACCAGTGAGCTTACCGTTCAAGGCAGGGATAACCTTACCGACGGCCTTGGCGGCACCAGTGGAAGAGGGAATGATGTTGTCGCCGGCAGTACGGCCACCACGCCAGTCCTTCTTGGAGGGACCATCGACGGTCTTTTGGGTAGCAGTGGTAGCGTGGACAGTAGTCATGAGACCCTCCTCGATACCGAAGGTGTCGTTGATGACCTTGGCAAGAGGAGCCAAGCAGTTGGTGGTGCAAGAGGCGTTGGAGATAACGGTCTCAGCAGGGTTGAACTCGGTGTGGTTGACACCCATAACGTACATGGGAGCATCCTTGGAGGGAGCAGAGATGATGACACGCTTAGCACCACCCTTCAAGTGAGCAGAGGCGGTCTCCTTGGTGGTGAAGACACCAGTGGACTCAATAACGTAGTCGGCACCAGCAGTGGACCACTTGATGTCGGCGGGGTCACGCTCGTTGAAGACGGTGATGGCGTGGCCGTCAACAATGAGCTTACCATCCTTGACCTCAACGTCACCCTTGAAGCGACCGTGGGTGGAGTCGTACTTGAACATGTAGGCCATGTACTCCAAGTCAATGAAGGGGTCGTTGACGGCAACAACCTCGATGGTCTTAGCCTCGATAGCGTTACGGAGAACGATACGGCCAATACGACCGAAACCGTTGATACCAACCTTAGGAACTGCCATTGCGATAATTGAAGATGTAATGAGAAACTGGATTAAAATTCAGCGTGTCGAACTGGGTCAAACTCTTGGGTATTTATACGTTTTCCCTCCCCGCAGCGACTGCCGATCGTGGTGTGAACAGGGTAAGGGTTGCGCCCCGAAGAATGCAAAAGAAGTCTAAGGAAGCTCCAGAATACGTTCGGAGAATCATTAAGTGCCAAAGTGGACGTAAGGAAGTGAGGAAGCCTAGTGGACCCGATAACGTAGTAGCTGTTGGGTTGGCGATTTCGGAGAAACTATCAGGGGTGGGCGGCAACGTGCGAATAGGAGCGACATGTCGCGACGTGCAACAGCCGGCGTAAGGCGACAAATGACGAAAGTTACATATTGAATGCTTTGTTTTCATTAGCGCTTTGCTACAAACACACTTTGTACACAATTTCCGACTCCCTTACTCATCATTGTTGCAATTGCTAACTGTATCTAATCCCCCTATTTCTCCGAAAACGTCGCGATTTGCTTTATCACAACCGAAATGACGTCGTGTGTTTTTCCGAGTTTATCCGTAGGGGATTATGCGTGAAATACATCATTAAAGTTTTTACTACACGAAGATAATGTCGCAGGCACTAACCGGGTGCAAGGGGGTACCAGGCCTTGGACGGACTGCATTGCACACTCACAAGGGATCAACAGCACCCGCAACCGGCAAACATTATTACCACGCCCTCTCCTCCATTCTTTACTCATGAAATGCTCTTAATTCTACTCTAATATAATCGTAACTTAAGTGATAACAGTAGGCTCCTTGCGACCAGTAAAGGTCTCAATACTCAGCAAATCCAAAGCAAAGTGAATCAAGGGCTTCAAGGCATCTTGAGCGTCCATACCGAACTTGGCGGGATCGCTGTCGTACTTCTCCAAGTAGAGACGCAGAGTAGCACCACTGGATCCAGTACCGGACAGACGGACGACGATGCGGCTTGTGTCCTTGAACTTGGCATAAAGGCCTTGGTGACCGCTCACACTGCCATCAACAGGGTCGTGGTACTCAAAGTCGCCAGCATCCTCGACCTCGTAGCCAGGAGCCAACGTCTTGCCCTTGACATCACCAGCCTCGACGGTAGCACGGAACTTGTCCATGACCTTCTTGGCATCCTCACTAGAGAGGTTTTCGTAGTCGTAACGCGTGAAGAAAGTACGACCATAAGTGGCGTAGAAGTCGTCCTTCACGTCCTTGATGGTTTTGAACTTGACGGGGTCGCGAGCATTCAAGGCAGCAAGGATGTTGAACCAGCACAAAATACCCCACAGGCCATCCTTCTCACGAATGTGGTCACTGCCAGTACCGAACGACTCCTCACCACAGATGGAAAGCTTCTTAGCCTCGAACAAGTTGCAGAAGAACTTCCAGCCAGTGGGAACCTCGTAAACATTCTTGTTGTGAAGCTTACCAACACGGTCAATGGCACCGGAGGTGGGCATGGAACGGGCGAAACCGTGGATTCCACCATCGCGGAAATAGGGGATCACGTCCGCATGGTGAGCAATCATAGCAACACTGTCACTGGGAGTGACAAAGGCGCCGTATCCGTAGATCATGTTACGGTCACCATCACCATCGGAAGCGGCACCAAAGGCGATCTTCTCACTGTCAACGCGATCCACCAAAGTGCGTGCATAGGTCAAGTTAGGGTCGGGATGCAAGCCACCAAAGTCGGGAAGAGGGTTGCAGTTTTGGCAAACGGTCTCGGGAAGACCAATCTCGTCAACGAACAAAGCCTTACCATAAGGACCGGTGACACCGTGAAGACCGTCGAAACAGAAGCTGAAGTCAGGGTTGCTCTTCACGAACTTCTTGATAATTTCAAAGTCAAAGATGTTTCTCACCATCTCCACATAGTCGTCAACGGAACTGATGATTTCAACCTCAAGAGGACCATACTTCTTCGTACCAATGGCAGAAAGGTCAAGCTTGGGCAGACGAATAATCTTGTACTCAGTGATTTTCTGGGTCAAGGCGTAAATCTTCTCAGTCACACCCTCAGGTGCGGGGCCACCGTTGGACAAGTTGTACTTGATACCAAAATCGTTCTTGGGTCCACCGGGATTATGAGAGGCGGTGAGAATGATACCACCGGTAAGCTTATACTTGCGAATAACATTACTGGCAGCAGGGGTACTGAGAATACCGTTTTGGCCAATGATCAGCTTGGCGACACCGTTGGCAGCAGCAATATTGGCAATAACTTGAATGGCATGTTCGTTCAAGTAACGACCATCACCACCGACAACCAAATGAGCACCCTTGGCACTGGGCTCAACGACATCGAGGTTGCACTGAACAAAGTTCTCAATGTAGTTAGGTTGTTCGAACACGGTAACCTTCTTACGAAGACCAGAGGTACCGGGGCGTTGGCCTTCAAAAGGCGTAGTCTTGACAATCTCGATTTCACTCATTATTTCAAATAAACTGATGAATATGCTTAAACGAGGTTGAATAGAGATGCGAAATGAAGAGAATGAAAAAGGAACGAGGATAAAACGGCAAATACGTGTGCGTCAATGAAATGAGGTCGTAACAAATCGTAAATGCGGCGTGTGCTCAAGCGTCCTCAAAACAAACGATGAGAGGACAGCAATGTATGAAACACGCAAAGGAAGGACGAAAACTGCGAAACAGTTGCTGCAGACAAAGTCAGCAAAAGTGCAGATATATTAGGTTCTCTGAGCAGTAGGTGCTCTCGATGCAACGACAGTTGTGTGCAGAGGACAAGTGCAGCAGGGGCGCGTTCATTAATATGTGTATGCAATGACGTCATGTTTCCCCAACGTCAAGCGTGGTCATCACGGGAGAGGGAGGCTGGTTGGAATTGGCAGGAACGCGTACACATTGACTTTAGCTCCGCGTTTCATAGCCAATGGCAGTTAAGAAGAACAGGCGTGCATGCACGAAGAAGTGGAAAACCCTGTAAATGCCAATTACAGCCTTACAGTGAGCTTCCCCGTGAAGTTCATTTTTGAGAACGTTTTTTGGGATTCTACGAATCAAAACTAGTATCGGCGCCTGTCGGCGAAAGCGCGTAGAGCGCCAACTAGTCTTTTTCTTTAATCGGGTCATTTATGAATTAGAAGCATCTAGATCGTTCCCCGCGTTCAACTACAACGTCAGTCACAACTGCTTCATTATGACTCGTGCATGAATGAAGCATCTCCATACTTCGCAAGAAAGAACGTGCAGCAGAGGTGGGGTTTAAAGCGGGGGCAGTAATGCTCCGGCGAATCTACGAATCTGCCTCGATATTTCGACTACTACTTACATAGGGGCTGGTGACGAGTGATTATGTCTGTAACAACATGTCTGTCGTATCGACAATTGGTAGTTACTATAATGAAGAATGAATACATTAAGTGATTTGCGAAAACTTAGTATAAACAAGAATCAACGTGGAACCGTAAACAACAGAGAAACAAAATGATACCAGAGAATGACAAAGTGTGTATGTACGACGGCGAGAATGCGGACAATGGTTATTCCGGTTCACAGGCAACGTCAAACAGCTCATCGGGTAAAACGGAGGGAGAAAGGCGGGTGGAACACACAGATCTGGCAGAAATAATAAGCAAAAGCAAAAGACTGCGGACCTAAAGCCGTGAGTTGGCTAGGCACCGCATTAGAAATAGTAGATGTTCAGTGCAAGACCTGACGTCCAAGGTATACATGCGGGTAGGAAAACCTGTACCGAACGGACCCAACAGCAGACGAAGTATCGGCTTCGAGACACGTTGTACGCCAAATGGAACAATGCCGTAGTGCGTGTTTTGTATGTGTCTGTTGGAGCACTCCTTGTAAAACACAGCCGCGTAAGAAAGATGAATCTGATGAAAAGCGGCAAGCACAAAAAAGGAAGAAGACACGCGGACATAAAGCAACACCAAGACGCAAACCAAAACACCTTCCCTAAACAAACGCGACGAGCAAACTCCTTCACATCATCAACCATCATTTTAAAACGAGCGACACAATGTCCTCAATCAAAAATACTAGAAACATTTTTTGGAGAGAGGCTGTGATACTACCGCGGCAAATGGTTACGGAAATTGCGTGACGAAGACGATGGAGGACTATTGTTGCTATGCCCGCCAATATGAGTATGGGAATGCACTGGACTTGAACTGGTATCGGCGTTTTCGTTACCGCCATAACTGGACGAGAATAAGTTTGTTGACGAATTGTTAGTGCTTAGACTGCCACACGCATTTTCCCAGGATTCGGGCTGTAGCACACCAACGAGGGAACAGTCAACGGAAGGAAGGAAAGAAGGCGGCCGAGGAGGTCGCAGCTGTTGCTTCTGTTGCGGTGGTGAGTGATTCAGCGCCGACCGGTATATGTGCGAAGGTGAGGTAGCGGAACCAGGAACTCGATGGCGGGAAGGAGTAGAAGGAGGAACGTTGGTTGGGGATCGTTCATTAGCAAAAGAATGGATGGGGTTGTTGCTAGGGTGTGGGTTGTTTTCCGGTGATAAGGAGGGAAGAGTGCGGGAACGGAAAAGTAGTCTTGGTTTCATAGAGCGCAGGTTCATGTCGCGCGGCACGCTTTTCTTTACCTTTTTACCACGAAAAACATAAACAATCTCATCTGGCAAACAAGGTTCAGGCGAGCACCTCCGTTTTGTTCTCGGTGCAGTCGCTGGGCGTGAATCAAGAAAGGGATTGTTGGCAGCGTCTTCCTTTAGCAGAGGTTCTGAAAGTGTTGACAGTGATGCAGAAGGTGGCTCCGTCCGGCGTTTGCAAAAGCCGTTGGCATCATTAAACACTGACCGTTCAGAAAATAGTCGTTTCTTAGGAGTTTTTGCTGGTGTTAATGGAAAGATTTGGGCGGCATGTCCCTTCTTTTTTCGTGCAAAAGTGTCCTCTGGCCGGTGTGAGCTTTCTTGCAACACCGGTAGCAAGTCAAGACGACCGTAAAGTGGAGATGAAGGAGAAGAGGCGGCAACACATCTGTTAGGGGCAGGCGGCGTTTGGGGTTCCATGTAGAGGGAAAGCGTGTGTGTGTGTGTATGTTAAGGGGAGCGAGAAAAAAAACGTACACAGAGGATTGTACGCAGACAAATCTGTTCCTACGTTATAACTGTGTGAGGAGAGTACGTCTTCCAATTTTCCTGTTCAATTTTTCAACAAAAATCCAGTTCCTGATCGTTTAAATGACCGAAATTAGATCGTTCGTTAGCACAGCGGGCAACGACGTTTGTCCAGGCTGTATAAACAAGAAAGAGCGAAACGGCCCGTTAAAGGAAGGGAAACTAGTAAAAATCCGTGCTGTTTAACGGCCTTTCAAGTATTGTTTGGGTAATTTCGGGTTACGTTGCCTTGTATGCACTATTGGTGAGGTAGTAGTGCCTAGTGACGGGAGTGCGTGTATGAGCAACAATGGTGTAGTGAATGTGAATCTTCGCTAAGCCGGTTTTCTTTGTCACAAAAAAGCTATTGTTGTTGAAGATCTCGTGGCAACCGTTTGTTTTCAATGAACAAAGCACTTTGTTGTTTTTTAAGAAAAATAGATAAAGTAAAAAAAAAAAAAGGAAAAACAAGACGAAGCCGAAAGTTATCGAACAAAAAAAATTGAGATAACAGAGACAAAAACTGAACTGTAACTGTATGAGAAAACTTGAATTGAAAAAAAGTGCAAACCGTTAAGAGAATTGAAACAAAAAGAATATGTCTTATGAAAATAAAGTTGAGGAGGAAACCGATTAATCCTCTTCGTTCAAAATAATGAGATAAGGTTTGGACTCTGCGAAAGGGTTCTGGGGTTCTTGCTGCGTTACGTGGAGAAATGAAGTTTCCGGTTGAGGTCCTTTCGCGTTGCGTTCAGCAATTGGAGTGTGCTCCTGGTAACTTCTTTAAACAGTCGCCTGAAGACGTATTCGTTCGTTATCCATACCCTAATCTATGAGTTCTGACGTATGTTGTTCACGCGAGCTCTCGTAGCCTTTGTTATATTGCATATAGCACGTTCGTGTGTCGCAGACCTGTTAAGGGGTTTAACGCAAAGAGGCGACGACTCTAAATACAAAAATGCGAACAATAGCCCATTGTGTTCTTTATTTAGAAACACTCTAAGAACGGAGTTGTATGCTTAGAAATATTGCCCAATAAACGATGAGGCTGCTGTGAAAGTTTGCGGCTGTTTTTGCATGTGCGCCGCATTCATTGGACCCCGTCTGGGAAAAGTTGCTTCCGTATGGAGAGCCGGCCAGGGTCCGGTTGTCAACGAAACCCAGATACGTGGTTCCGACGATCTAGCGGGGAAACCACGGCTAGTTTGCACGTGCTTCTGATAAACAAACCATTTAGGTTGCACGTGTTACAAACGTGGAGAGTAAGCGAGTATAGCTTAAAGCTAAAATCGTGTCGCGTTGTTGAGACACGCGTCGTGTTTTTGCTGCCTTCCTCTTCACCAGCGTCCGTCCGGATGGAAAGACGAAATGAGTTAGAAAATGAATTGCGATGCTTACAGTCGATCAATGATGCCGTAACGAAGATACACTCGGGCATCGAAAACTCGGCTAAGAAATTGCAGTCTTTTCAAAGCACGGTCGAGGACGCAAATAAACTTGTCGACCTTTGGTCGTCCATCCTCAGTCAAACTGAACACACACAACGCCTACTCTTAAATAATACATGGAAAGGTCCCATTGCTGATGTAGAGGAACGACAACGCGTTGAAGAGGAGCGACAACGTCAAGAACGATACGCGGCTGAACAATTACGGCTACAACAGGAGCGTGAAGAAGCTGAACGAAGAAAAAAAGAAGAAGAGGAGCAAAGAAAACGAGATTTGGAGAAGAAACGCGAAAAAATGGCATTAAATGCCTCTTCCAGAGCTCGTTCCTCCATGGCCGTTCGTTCTTCTTCTTCTTCCGCTGCACGTCAAAGCATATATGCACGACGACCCACTACGTCCGCTTCAGGCCGGACATCTCGGTTTTCTCGACCGACAGGCGCTGCTCCTGGCACTCGTGCCGTCTCCGGTTCTGCTGTCGGCAATCCTGCTGCTGGTTCTCACCCAACACATTCTCTAACTAATTCTTCCATGGCAACTCGTGGACGTCGCTCAATGGCTTCCACAAACACAGCAGCTCGATCACGTCCTTCTTCAATCTCTAGACCTCGCAGCTCGTTCATTCCTCAGCCCGCTTCCTCTTCCCTTACCCATCATCCATCCACAAACACCGCAGGTCGCATAAATCGCAAGAAGCCTTCCTAAAACCCTTCTTGCATATACTTTTACCTTTCTTCATCCTTCATCCGCTTTATCAAACCTCTATTGTTTTGTTTATTTGCGCACGTTAGTGCCAATTGTTAATTAAAAGTCACCTCTCATTCTACTCGTTCTGTTGTCGTATTCAAACTTAATTCTTTTGCCTTACAGACATGCTACCCACTGCTCATGCTGCATCTTCTCCTACAAAACCACAAGAAGAACATTTACGCTGTTGGATATGTTATGAGGATTATACTGGACGAAACCCATCACGCGATGGATGGCGACGACCTTGTAAATGCAGTTTAGCCGCACACGAGAGCTGTTTATTGTCGTACATGACACTCTCACAAATCGCAATGTCCCCTCAATGCCCTTACGAAATACAGATTGTCTCGGCCCCACTGGATCAACGATCGATTCTCGTTAGATCCATTGGCCTGTATCAGAGCTTGGAGATAGGTTTTGTTCAAACTGGATTCTGTATAAGTACATGCTTTGGCATTACACGATTCATTCATTCTACTCTGTCACAAACAGGACTCTGGGTATGTCGACAAGTCGTGGAACCAAAAACCATCGACACCATGCTTAGAATTCCCGCGTTCCATCGGTTCGTCCTCCCTCTCATCCCCTTCATGCTGATTCGCAACACAAATGTACCCATCCACGATCTTACACTTAGTTTGTGTGTCCATCTCAGCGTGTACACATGTGCAGGCCGTGTGTCAAGACCAACGCTCTTGCTATGCTTACTTCCGTGGGTCAGAACCCTGTATGCTGAAGTAATGCGGAGGCTTTTTGCTCGCGAGATATCCTCTTACACACGGGAATTACAAATGGAGGATGTCGCTTGGTTTCGACAGTTTGAGAATCAACTTACTGAGCATCGAGAACAGATGGAAAATGCAGACAATGAAAGAAATCAAGTTGATACAGGTGTACTCGTGTCATTAGTTCGTGTTTTGTTGGACGCGTTTACGGGAAAATTCATTTCTGTTATTAGGCCAATATTCGTTCTACCACTTGCCGGTCGGATTTTTGGTCGTTTGGTACCAGGCCGATTCTCTCGTCTTGAAAAAAGTATAATTGGAGCTTGCGCTTCAGTCGTTGCAAAAGATTTAGCTGTTTATCTCTTTTATGTCCTACGTCGAAATTGGCCATGGCGAGCTCGTGTGTTGAATGACCCGTCTCATTGCGACTTTAAGTGAGATGGGTAATATTGTAAGCCCGGCAGCTCTTTTCATGGAGACACTAGGCAGTCGGCAGTAGTTTGTTTTCTTCGCATAGTGCATCCTCTTCTGGGGTGTTCATATTATCACCTACGGTGCTCGGCGGAGCTGAAACACTTGGACTACCAAATGATGTGCTAGGATTGGAGCGAGCAGGTGTTCCTTGAGATGGGGTTTTCAAGGAATTCATCGCGCGAAACAGATTAGAGACTGTATTCAATACATCTAGACAGTTGTTAAATTCCGATAACTCATCACGTTAATTTTCATACCATCTATTTGTTCCTGTGTTACATTCATCTCTTGCATCCACGTCGTTCCGTCTTCTTTCACGATAGGTGTTGTTTTTGTTTTTCGCAGTGCGTATGCAAAAGATGCTGCAGCAAGCACATATGAAGGATGGAGTAAGCACGTTATGCTTCTCGTGCTATCATTCAAATATGTCCAAGCAATTTTTGTTAAGTCTTTCGATTCGGGCGCAAATTGGGAGGCAAGTGAACGAATTTGCTCGTACGGATGAAGAAGAGTGAGATCAAAACACAACGAATCTAGTAAAACTTCTTCTGTGTACAGAATCGCGTCCCGCCACTTCCAGTACTCCTTAGTTTGCTCGTCAATCTCTAGGTCTAGATTTTTTTGAGCGACTTTAGCACAGTAAACGACTATGTCACGAACTTTTCGGTTCGTATCTTCAACTTTACAAGCAAGGAAGATACATGTTGCCGCAATGTCGTAGTAGTGATATTCTTTTAAAGAGTGTCGTAAATAAAAACGATGCAAGAAAATGTTGGCCGTTGCCAATGTTGATTGAGGACTGTACTCGTTAGCGAACAGTGTCCAGTTATTAATAATGCAGCCTTGATTCAGAGACAGTTAACTTACAGCTTGAGTTTTGTACCGACGTTAATGATAAAACTACATCCTTTTGATCGTTGAATTTCTTCTTGCTGAAGTGGAATCTTGTCTAATACAGACGGCGTGCAATTTAGCTGTTCTTTTTTTATGATCCATTGAGACGAATAATCCTCTGCCATTCTTAATTCATTAAACGTCGATGTTTCAAAAACACAAAAAAAAAATAGGAATAAAAAAATAAAAGAATTACTGAAAACAAAATGAGTAATTGAAGGTTCGAAGGCTTTGGTGTCTTCTTTCAACAAACGTTTTTACGTCTGTATTTCCTAATTCAATAGGGTCGTAATCAAAGCAAAAGTTACGGTAACGAAACCTATTTTCCAAAACAGTCGGTCTATTTTAATTACTTTGGCAACTTTACTTAGCGTATCACCACAAACTGTATCGTTTGAACACAAATTTACGTGCTACTGGAGTTCCTTGTTCGTGTCCAGTCAACACCATAAAGAATATCATTAATAGAGTTTGTTCTTGTTCGAAGAATATACAAAAAGCGGCTGGTGTTATTTCTTGCAGTCAGATTTATGTCTTCATATGTATGATATTGTAATTCACCTGTGTAGTATCTAACATAGTTTGCAGAAAAAGAGCTCCGAGTACAAGCCTGGAGAACGTCGACCACGGAATGTCAGTACAGTTAATTCGGTACCCGTCTGTGAAAATTACAGATCTTCAGTTGTAAAAGAAATTGCAAGGAGGATTAATCGTATCCAAAACCGTAAGTTAGCAATGGGTTATTCCAGAAGGCAATGGATAAAGAACTTGTGCTGACTAAAATTGTGCAATAGCCGTTCTTCCAGAGTACCAAATTCGAGACTTAAACGATGCGATCAATAAGCTTATGAGAGAAAAAAGAGCCTGGGAGCTTCAAATAAAAGAACTTGGTGGCCCAGATTATACACATGTATCAACAGCAAAACTATTCGATGATGAAGGCCAAAAAGTTAGTGAAGAGGATGAATATCGTTACTACGGTCGCGCTCGTGATCTTCCCGGCGTAAAAGAGCTGTTTGAAACTGACATTACATTTGTTTCAGAGCATCAGCGGAAACTCGAAATGCAACAACGTGTGCTGAATGCAGACTACTACGGATATCTTACGGAGAGCGAAGAAGCCAAGTTACTGGAATTCGAGAAACAGGCCGAACAGTCTCGGCTAGTAGAATTACAACGGTCCGCTGTAGACCAACAGCCACCAGCTGACTGGCAACGTGTCCGAATTGGTCGGATTCCGAACAAGACTGAAGTGGAACAAATCCTATTACAGCGTCGTAAGGATGCCCTTCTAAGTCGACTAGACTAGGCTATATCAGAAACGACATTTTTAGTTTTTATGTACTCATAACAATCGAATGGTTTATCACATGGAGAGATACTCTGGCTGCTCGCATGCCTCGTACTCACGAATCAAGTCTGCAACAACCTCACTAATAAAAACGTTAGTTTTTTCAGATAAAAGCAATGTGACAGGTATTTTTAATCAACTTACCGAGAATTGTCAAACTCGTCTAACGAGTTTTCAAAGATGGATTCCTTGCGATATTGATCCAGGAATGCGTTTCTCTTACGCAGGCGATCGTACTGATCAAGCGTTCTTTTAAACAGCTGAGAAAAGTTAGTACTTACGTTACATTGTCAGACACATACGGAAGCAATACTTGTGTGGTTAGCAAGCATTAGACCGCTAACACGATGATTTGTCTTTATGTATGGTGACTTTTTTGACAAGGCCACCTGTATACTGGCGGGGCCCCAAGGAATGAATGTTGCAAGCTTTCTCTCGCGAATACGCAGGAGTGATTTGTGAACATCATTTGGGTCAGCCTCACCCTGAATAATGTTAAGGATGGAAATAAAGCAACTTTGCTTTCCAGGGTTCACGGAAACCATGCGATTTTTAGGTTGCAGAAGCCGACGCATTACGTCCAGAACCGTGGTTTTACGAATAGTTCTGGCATCTTCGACTTGCTGACTTGTAAATGGAGTGTATGACGTGGAAAGAAAGTGGCATCGAGGTGTGGGTATAAGGGAAGCAATAATGCTTACAAGGTCATTATTCATGTAGCCGGGATATCTCAATGTCGTGGTACTAGCGGACATCACTGTGGACACCTAGACACATGTTTGTTAGCGAAATGAGGTACTAATGCCAAAATACGCACCAACTGATTCTGCTGATGGAAAGTGGGATTTTGAATATGAAGGCGGTCAGCAGCAATGTGAGCAAGAGCGGCGTTATCAAGCACGACAACAGCGTCAGCATTGAGTGTAAGTCGTTTCAATGTCAACAAGCTGTTGTACGGCTGCACGACAACGTCAGACACAGAACGATTGTTGGGAAACACGGAGTAGGTTTGAACAATCTTTTTTGGAAACCGATCGTTTAGGCGTTCGAGCAGATAAGATCCGAGACCGGATCCCGTACCACCCGCAATGGAATGCAAGAGCGAAAAGCCTTCAAGGGAATCGCTGCCCTCGGCTTCTCGATCAATCATATCGACGATGTCCTCGAATATTTTCTCGGCATGAGCATAACCATGAGCCCAATTGTTTCCTGCTCCACCGCCGTCTGTAGCAACGAAAATGTTTTCTGGGTTGTACAAGCTACCATAAGTATCACTTAAAATGTTGTTCACAACCTAAAATGAGAATTCGTATTAGACATCATCATCAACATATCCAGCAAGAGCAACCACTTACTCTTGGCTCTAAATCCAGCAAGATGGCCCTTGGAATGTAACGAGTGTCATCTGACTGTCGTACGTGTTCGTTAGTACATGAAGATGAGTTTAATGCAACAAAATCATAAGCAGCTTTAGGTGTCTAGTTTTTCATACCTGATAAAAAAACACATCTTTCCGGTCCAGTCCTTCCGTAGCAAAGTCTTCCAAAGTACCGTCAGGGCATATGCCGTGTTCTAAGCAAAGTTGTTGCCAAAACTGAGAGCCGACTAAACACGTAATTAGCGACTGTCGTCGTCTTCCTTCGTGTCGCGACGATTCTTGCGTGAAAAAACAAACCTTGATTACCACATTGGCCTGCTTGTAACGTAATAATCTCGCGACCCATGTTTCCTTGGAGTGGCAGAGGTCACTAATGAGAAGTAAGTACGAAGACCAAGAAACAGAACCACACACTCACTATGTAACAGTTGAACTTTTATTATAAACTAAGTAACCTACAATCTTAAAATACTAAACATAAACAAAGCGCATCCTCGATGAAAGGAGCCGCCGGTACCCAATGCACTGTTGTTGTTGTGAGCTACTAGCCGCGGAGACTACGGCAATATTCCGCGGCAAATTTAGTTTTGGTGTTGCGGAGTCCACCGAAAGTCAAATTGAAAATGACGTCCATTTCGTTTTGCCGACGTCACCATTATGTGATGCGCACCTTTTCGCCAGGTCTAGAATCCGGCAAATAATGATTCCGAATGACCTCAAGGTGGGGTATGAATGGGTACAATACACGTGCGCCTTTCCCAACTACCGAATTCCGGAGCGATTATTGCTAGTCCCTTTTCGCTTATTCATAGCTAAGATACAGACCAATACGCAAGCAGGCTCGGTCAATTTTTACCAACAAACGATCAAACTCGATCCACAATCGCTTCTCATGAACAGCCTTCTCCGCCAGTCTTCAACGAGGTGCTTTAACTCCTCACAACTTCTCCTCCATGCATCAGCCGTTCGCAGATTATGCTACGTAAAGTACTCACTACTCCACTCCACTCGTGCTCGTTTCCAAACGATGACGTGGGGCAATGACGTGGTATATAAAGGTAAACGAAGTTTCTCTGTGCGACAAACTTGTCTTCTGCCATTACCCACAGCAAAGCAGTACTCAACAACAATGACCAAGATTTATGATTTTGCACCTCTCGACAAGAAGGGAGAGCCCTTCCCCTTTTCTCAATTGAAGGGAAAGGTTGTTTTGATCGTCAACACTGCCAGTAAGTGCGGTTTCACTCCTCAATTCAAGGGTTTGGAGGCGCTCTACCAAAAGTACAAGGACCGTGGCTTCATCATTATCGGTTTCCCTTGCAATCAGTTTGGTAACCAGGATCCTGGAACCAATGACGAGATTCAAAGCTTCTGCCAAGTGAATTACGGTGTCACATTCCCTATTTTGGGAAAGATTGATGTCAATGGTGACAAAACAGATCCTGTGTTCAAATACTTGAAGAGTCAAAAGAAGCAGCTTGGTCTCGAACGCGTCAAGTGGAACTTTGAAAAGTTTCTTATCAACCGTGAGGGTGTGCCTGTGGAACGCTACTCTAGTATCAGCAAGCCAGAGCACATTGCTAAGGACATTGAGAGTCTTCTTTAAAGCATATCTTAGAACGATGTCTGACAAAACCAACCAACACCTTTTCTTGTATAACACCCGTGTTGTTTATAGTGACGACTACTACCAAATACGGCTATGTAGCTAGGCGGCTAGCTTTTTTTCGTCGTGTGCATGATAATGAATGACCCGTCGAGTTGACGGTTTCTTATTAAGGTAAAGAAGGGAATAGAAGAGTCAGCGTGAGGGGATGATGCATAGAGAATCCGTAAGACGTGTCCGTTAATAGTCAGCAAGGTGCTTGCAGATTCTGGGGCAGGAAGCTCTTTCATTGAACCAGTTACCTTCTCACAGTTCTCCCTCTTCCTTCTGAATACGGAAGTGTATGCAGGTTATGTCTCCTGTGCGAAGAACGGCCTTGTCAATGACGCCCCAGTCCGTTTCGAGATTTCGGACGGCCAGTTTACTGTCAGAACTGTCTATTGCGAGGAATTGGGCATTGTGTTCGGTCTTGTCGTGCATGTCGACGCGAATGTGGGGTTGATCGACAGCCATACGTTGTAGAAAAAACAAAGTCCTTTTGCGCTGCTTTGCAGCATGCGTAATATCGTCCTCAGTCATGAGCAAAGGGTCAGTTATCCATTACCTACGGTGGTATTTTAAAGCAGATGCGAATAAGGTTGTAACTAGGTTTCATATGAAGATCACTTAAGCGAGTTTGTTCTCGGCAAAAGCAAACTTTCTACCCCACCAAAGCCCCGCAATTTGAATACTGCCAATCACAATTAATCGCATTATCCTATTCGGCGGCTGCCGCTCTGTACCAGCGTATAGAGCGGTCTGCTCCAGCAACGATGAAGCCGGTTTTGTACCAGGCAACACTCCAGATTGCGCCGTCGGTTTCACTTTGCGTGCCGATGCATTGAAGCGTATCGATGTCCCAGATTTTGATAACGCCGCTCGAATCAGCCGAGAGAAGCAGATCCCCCACAGGATTGAAAGCGATGGCAAACACCCAGGATTTATGTCCTGAGAGTTGAGCGACTTGGTCGCCCGACATAACATCGTAAATCGTAATCATTTTTGAATCGCCGGCAGCCGCTAGCAGCTTCGATCCGGGCGAGAAGGCAACAGAGCGGACTGGCTGGGTATGACCAAGCAGACTGTGGAACAGTCTGCCTGTCTCCGAACTCACCAAGAACAACTGTCCGGTTTGATGGCCGCTGGCAATGAACCGACCGTCAGAAGAATATGCAATGCAAAGCCCGAGTTTGCCTTTAGTGTCTAAATCTGCAATCTTGGTGTTCTCTTGTTTGTCCCATATACACAGATGACCGTCGACAGTGGTAAAGGCAAGAATATTACCATCAGGGCTTGTGCACGCAGCCCAACATTCGCCAGGATGTGTCCATTCAGAACCTATAATCGTTAGCAAAAAGCTGGAAGAGAGAGGTACAACGAAACATCGTGCACGACAAGCGAAGAAGAACCCCATAAATATTTACCCAACGGTGCCGTCTCTCCGGTAGACGTATTCCATAAACAAACGTCTTGACCAAAACCACAAGTTACTGCGAGTTCGTTTTCTAAAGATGCATCCAGTTTGTGGGCACCGAGTTGATGTGGTGTTTCAACTTCGAATAACAGCTCATGTTGATCAGAAGCAGCATCCCAGACCTTCAGTTTTTTATCGCCGGAGACAGACCATAATTGATCCTTAACTATTTTTATCGCATAAATGTCCAACTCGTGTGCATCTTCTTGTACTTGCGAAACAACATATTCTTGCCGCATATTGACGTTACGGGATATAGAAAATGACAGATAACAGTATTTGTTACAGACTCTGCGAATGTAGAGAAAAAGGCTTAAATAAAGAAGAATAAAAAAAACTGCGCAATATACGATTTTTTATCACAACCAGCAGAAAAACAGACACTAGTAAAGCTCAAAAACTTACTGAATGATGTTTTTTCTTTTCAACTCACCAGCGAAGGAGGGTGTTTGGTTGTCAGCATTAAAGTTTGAAAGAATGGTTTATCGTATTGAAAAACGTAAAGTAGTAAGACGTTGTTTAGAAGTGCATTCTTAATTTGAAGTATAAATTTATGTATAATTAAAAACTATGTAACTTTCTACTCCATAACGGTAAACTACCCGACGCGCTTTTGAGTTTATACCACACCATCCGTCCGTCGCCTCCCCGGAATCCCAACTCGCTGCCGACTGCATAAAACAATCCAGTTTTGTGTCAATTGCTTCTTCTTGGCGTGTCTTTCAGCTTTAGTTGTTCCCGGAAGTCCTTCCGATAATCACTGTTTTATCTTGCAGTTAGTCGTGCTTTTTGCGTGCATTGGTAGTCGCTTCACTTTTGAACTTCTTCATTTTTGTGTACTTTTGCACTCCGTAAGTAAAATTATAGTATTAGCCTGGTCTAACATTGTATTAGGCTTTGAGCAATTTTTAGTCAGGAGTTTAGGCTTCTTGTTTATTTTTTTGGAGGAAGCAGTTCCCACACTTTTTCCCTGGATTTACCTTTTTCCTCTGCTTCGAAACATTCGTAATGACTTCAGAAAAAGCAGATAACATTAAGGTCCTCTCCTTCAACTGTTGGGGTCTTCGTTTCGTTTCCAAGTACAGAACTGAACGTCTTCATGCCATTGGTGTAAAATTGTCAGAATGTGATTATGACATTGTTCTGCTTCAAGAGGTTTGGTCAATTAATGACTATCACAGTATCCAGAACTCAACGCGTGAAAACTTGCCTTATTCACGTTTCTATCATAGTGCAGCTATGGGCGCTGGCCTGGCTGTTCTCTCGCGTTATCCGATTGTTGAGACAACGATGAACAAATATCCTCTCAATGGTCGTCCACAAGCTTTCTGGCGAGGTGATTGGTATGTAGGAAAGGGTGTCGCTACGGCATCTCTCCAGCATCCTTCCGGTAAGATCATCTCTGTGTTCGACACGCACTTGCATGCTCCATATGGAAAGGGAGAAGATACGTATCTGTGCCATCGTATGGCCCAAGCTTGGTATATTTCTAAGCTGATCCGTGCTGCTGTTCAACGTGGACACATTGTTCTTGCAGCCGGCGACTTTAATTTTCAACCCTTGACGGAACCGCATAATATTATTACAAGCTATGGCCTGGTCAGTGACTCTTGGCTGAGTGTGCATCCTGATCAATATAAGAATGCTCCTTCGAGATTCACATTGAGTGACCAAGAATTGATTGACATCCTTGGTGTCACTTGCGACTCACATTTAAATACATGGCGTGCAAATGTTTCCGATAAGGACATGGACGACTATGTGGCTAAGCGTTTGGACTATGTCTTCCATTCTCCTAATAACACAGATGCCGTTAGCAGCAAAGTTGTGTTTACCGAGCATGTCCCTAAGCTTGACTGCAGCTACTCTGACCATTTTGCCATTGAGGTGGTTCTAGAGCTGAAGAAGAAGCCAACAGAAGTTACGAAGACGCGCTTGTCAGAAACAATTGTCGATGACTTGTTGGCTGTGACATACAAGTATATGATTCGGGAAAAATGGTACATGCGCCTTCGCGTTGCTCACCTCATCCTCTCTATTCCGATCATCATCGGTTTACATGTTGCAATTGCCTGGTGCGATCCTGCATGGCTCAAGGTCATCATACTTTTTATTGCTGTCGTGCTTGCCGTTTCTGCTGTTGGTAATGGTTTTTGTATTGGTTTACTTTTCGGACGTTGGGAGTTTAGCGGCTTGTTGGAATTTGCCGCAGAAATGAAGGAGCAAAAGCTTTTGTCGAAGAAATATTTTATGGACAACCCTATAGATCTTCCTAAGTCTCTTGATTTGTGATTCTTTCGTCATGAACGTTTACGACGAAGAAAACGACCGATTTCTGGTAGGAAATTGACCGCTTGTTGTCAACCTTGACTGTAACGTGTTTTGGGCTCTTTTCATTACTGCATGGTCTGTTTGGCTTATATTTTTTTCTATTCAGCAACACAATGTACTTTTTGTTTTTCTGGGCTTTTTTGTATCTTCATTTGTTCTGCGGTTTCGACAAAAGTCGTGATTTGAGATTACTTGTACCTTAGAGCAGATGCCCTCAAGCCTCCTTCTCTCTTTCCACGCGTAATGCTTTGTCTTTCTTTCATTGAATTTGCGACGTCTTTCGTTTGGCATTTTTTTTGTTTCATTAATTCTCGTAACCTTGTTTCCAGTTCACTGTTGTTGTTAAGATAATTCTGTGTTCTTAATTTGAAGTCTGTTTCTTTCTCATAATGGGCGGTTGCGATAATTTATGTTAATACATTCATTAACTTACATCAAACATAATATAAAATTCATCAAACCTATTTACTAAGCCAATCCAGCAGCATAACTTACGCTGCTATCTTCGATGTCTACGACCTGAGAGCTTTGGTCGTACGCAATAAAGCGAAATCGCTTGTCAATGTTCGCTTTCGTTAGAGCAGCCAGTATAACAGCTATGGGGTGCTGGCCGCAAACCGTGTTCTTGGTTTTACTTAATATGCGGACAAAATGGTTGTAATCACCCTCCTCAATAGCTGACATAACAAGACGATCCAATTGGTGGACTGATTGAAAGATCTTTGGTGCTCTAGGTGAATGGCTAGACGCGGCAAGCATTTCAAACTTGCCATCATTGTTTAAGTATCCCGTATAACCAAACCTTAATCCCCAATGACAGAAATCCGAAGAAATAATAAAAACATTTTCTTCATTAGCAACGAATGGGGCCAATGTCTCACCAAATGCTTGTTCATGACTATGGGATAAAGCACCAACCATAATGGGAACTATAGACACATGTTGCAGCGCATTTTGGTTCTGTAGTGCCTGAGCGAGGATCGGGATCTGCATTTCAAGACTGTGTTCTGCTTCATCCGCATTCTCTGAAAGTAACTGAACATGTTTCGAAGAACTAAGCAGGAAATCGCAAACTGTATTTAGCAAATCATATTCACGGAATTTCTAACGACCCTCCCGTACCTTCTCTGTCTATTGGCAGATTTCCTAAATGAGTAGCATAGGCGTCAAAACTTGAAACAAGACAATCTCTTGTATACATATGATGACTTGGGCCTAGTACGAATACGCGTTTACAGTGAGAAAAATCCAGGCTTCCATAGCATTTGCCGGCTGTTGGACCGCTGTACAAATATCCAGCATGTCTGTAACGATTAGCAAAAGAGAACAGGATTTCCAACATCACGCATCAGCATATTTAGAGAAATGACTAGCGTTTTTAACCATTCTCACATACGGTGAAATAATCATTCTTGTTCCAGGCACGATTTGTGTACCGGCCATAAAACCATCTAATTGCTTTTTAAGAGCAGAGAAATCATCTGTATACCAAGTACCGGCATGCGTAAGAGGCCGGACATTTGTAGAATGGTTTACCATTGTCCTCGTGTGGAGATATTGTATTATGTTTTAGTATAAAGTAGCTTATTTAGGAAGTGTATACTACCAGGAGCTAGTCTTGCTTATAAATTGCCAAGAATAAATCCACGGTCCGTCCCGATCACTTTGCCGCTTGTAACCACTCTATTCTCTGGTGTTTGAATATAGTGACTGAGTCTTGATCGTCACAGGCGCATCATTGCTAAACTGTTCCGATCGGAAATGTACCGAAACCAGTAGCACGTAGACAAAATAAGATACTGCAGACAACAAAAGCTCAGTTGATGTAAGACAACTGGCTTTTACATTTGGTGGTTTTGGTGTTGAAGAATTGTTCCTATTGTCAACACATACACGCGCGAACAAGCTAAAGCATCATGGTGATCCAATTCTTGGGTTCTTACTAGCTGACCACTGCGAAATGGACGCTAAGCAGTACCTGGCAGCATTAAATCCACAGCAAAAACAAAGTGCTGAATCTCCTCACAAGTACACGCAAATTCTTGCTGGTCCAGGATCTGGCAAGACGCGTGTTCTGGCTGCTCGCGTCGTCCATTTATTAAATGTCGAACAGTTTCATCCAAATGACATTGTCATTGCTACCTTTACAAATAAAGCTGCAAACGAAATCAAACAACGAATTGGAAAGCTCGTTAAGGATAATCATGCAAACAGTCTAGTTTCTGGCACTTTTCATTCCATTGCATTTCATTATCTTCTACGCCATGGCAAAAAGGTCGGCCTGCCTAAGAATTGGACAGTAATTGATCGCACAGAAGCGTATGTAATATTTAAGAGATGTTCTACAATTGCGTTCATCCAATTTATTAACATCAATTTTGTGTAGTACAAACATTATGAAGCAGTTGCTTGAACGACTAAGGAAAGCAAAGAATCCTACCGCTGATGGAATAAGAGGACAAGAACTTACCCCAAATGTTGCTCTTTCTCGAGTGTCCCGGATGAAATCGAGTGGTTTAATCGCTAAACCTCACTGTGAACAATTGTCTTGTCTTCCTGGCCTTACTGTCAATACCAATCAAAGCTTCCAATCCACTGAATTGTACAAACTTTATCAAGCAGTACTTCGGAAGAATGGCTACGTGGTATGTTCTTCGGACAAGTGAACGCAAACTATCGCCTGAAAATATGTCTAACAATTTAGGACTTCGACGACTTGCTCATTCTTTTTATCCAACTCGTTCATGACCACACGTACTGTATTGATAATATTAAACACATACTTGTGGATGAGTTTCAAGACACCAGTAAAATTCAATATCTACTAATAAAGCTGCTTGCGAGGGATACCTCCGGTATCACAATTGTTGGTGATCCTGACCAGTCTATTTATGGTTTTCGAAGTGCTGAACTGGGAAACCTAGTAATGATGACCACTGACTTCCCTGATACTCGAGTCTTTCACCTTGAAACTAATTATCGTTCTGCTGATTCAATCCTGGAGACTGCAATGGCTATCATTAATCAAGACAAAGCACGTCCACAGAAGACTCTTCGCACTAGTCACCGTCTTTCCATCAAACCTTACTTTAAAGAATTTGACTCAAATGATCAAGAATCCGCCTGGGTCGCATGGTATGATATAGAGGGAAAATCTACAGTCGATTACTGCGAGACTAACCTTACAGTGAAATTAAACGCATGGTGAAATCATGTCCGGGATTATTCTCTTACAGTGATATTGCTATCCTCGTCCGTTCTTCCAGCTTGACTCGTGCAATAGAACACGCGCTTGCGGAGCAAGGAATTGCTTACAAAATGGTAGGTGTGCACAAGTTTTTCGACAGGGAGGAAGTTCGTGATGTTGTTGCGTATGCTCGTGTTGTGGCATTCCGCGATGAACAAGCATTGATGCGTATCATTAACGTTCCTTCTCGTAATATTGGAAAAGTAAAAGTAGAAAGAATTCTCCAGGAGACTGAAAGACGACACACTTCAATGTGGAACACGCTTTGCCTGCTGAATAACGGCAGCTTTTCTTTGTCGCAACGCGTTGACAAACAGTTTCAACGCGAATTGGGTAAATTTATGCATGTCATCAATACCACTGAAGCGTCTTGTGATTCGTCAGCTCCATTTTCCATCAGCTCTATGTTAGAAATTCTTCTGCGCAAAGTCAAGTACTATGAGTACTTGAAGAAAAAGCATCCTTCTACCTATGAAGAAAAATGGGAAAATGTCATGGAATTGATTCGTCAAAGTGATGTTCTTGGTGAACAGGGTGTGCTGTTTGACGATGAAGATGATATTTCCGAAAATCGTCTTGCTTTACACCGCTTCTTGGCAAATGCTGCAATTGTTGGAAGTACGGATAACAATGAAGAAACGCGTCATCAAGTCACAATCTCGACACTACATGCAGCTAAAGGACTGGAATGGCCAGTAGTTTTCCTACCCTGTTTATGCGATACCATTCTACCACACTCACGGTCAACAGATGTAGACGAAGAACGGAGATTGCTGTATGTAGGAATTACTCGAGCGCAAGCCATGCTCTACATGTCTTCTTTCCGAGGAATGCAGTCAAATTTTTTTAGTGTCTCTTCTTCCGAAACTACTCATATGAAGAGGAGTCGCTTTTTAAGTGACATAGTTGTGGACAAAACCTTGACTAGTGCTGACATTGTCTTCAGCGAAACTCTGGCACTTGAAATTGGCGCGATCTTGGGGCGTGCTAACTCGGGTCCCGTTCAGAACATAATGCCGCAGGCTCTGGAGAATGGATTCCGGTCAGCAAAAGTGATAGGATCCAAGGACATATTACGGTTTGTTACATGCAAGTCTTTGGACGAGGAAAACACAAAAAATGTGTCATCAGATAAACCTGCACAGTTTGACATGGCACAATGGTGTGGTTTGAAATCTGTACCAAAGGAAAATAAAAAGAGCTTAACTGAACAGAATAAGCTGCGGGCCATTACTTCACGTTCGCATTTCAACGAACAAACCCGTCCTAATGTCACATCCATCAGTCATTCAGCAATAAGTCGACAATCCATGACACTTTCGTATGCTTCATCAAGTAAAACATCTACTGCTTACAAATCGCCAGTCCCAAACCTGAAGCGACCAGCGACTGTTGACACACATGTGGCAGAACTAAATAGTTTGTCGACAAAGCCAGCGCTTGCTCCAACAAAAAAGCGTTTGGGAATGCGATTGCGTCGCTCTAAAATGCTCTAAAACGTTTAATTCGTTTGACAATCCAAACACACTGCTGTGGTTCCATTCTTTTCATACCTAATTTAGAGTTAGCATTAAATATTTCACGAGACCAGTAACGTCTTACATTGGTATACAGCATTGTCGACAAACACACTCCGAACATTGACTGCATGTTGCAAAATATGTTCCAGTTGAACAGAAGTGACAGTTGGGCGTATCATGTTTTTCGCCGAGATTGACCCCTACTGTAGTGTCTTGTGGTTCCTTTTTTATTGATAGAACTTTGTTTTTAGCAGCTTTTGCTGCTTTGCCTATAGTAAATAAAGCGATGAAAGATTTCACTAATAAGTTAACACTGAATCGTTTTTACTCAGCAAATGCATACCGTCTAATTGACTTTTAGTCTTTTTAGTACTCGTATATCTAAAGCATAACTCTTCATCTTCTCTCCCTCGTTTCATTTTTTTAGTGATCTACGTATTTGCACCAACCAACAGATACACCCTTGATGAAGGTACTAAACGACACCAAGCTCAGTATGTGTATGTACTCTACAAACTTTAGTCCGGTCGGCTGCAGCCGATCGCAAAAATCGCTATAAAACAGGAAGACATTATTTCATTAGCAATAGCATCGTACTGTTCGGCTGATATTGCGAAATGGTCATACATTGTTATATCATTGTTCATACGCATATTAACTTATCGCTGATCATTCGGTTTGCTGGAACCGTGATGTCCTTAAGCTTAAGCTTCGGCGTGGGGAAATCCGCGATAAGGTCCACTAACCCTTAGCCTTCTGATAATATACTTTCATAAAACAATATACATAAATGAATAAATAAAAATAACAAAACAGTTCTACCCGAAACATTAGATGTATAATTGCCCCATTCGCTTAGCTGTCCTTTTTAGCTTAAGCTCATTTAATTGAATGCTGTGTTACCTTATAGGCGGGATAAGGTAACAGCAGTCCTTCCCTCTTATAGACCACAATCTCTCGACCCAAATTTTTCTGCAACTGCCATAACCCTATAAGCAATTGTAAAACATAAAAGCGCAGTCAGAATCAGCAGAATGTCTCAGGTTCAACAAGAGGAAAAGGTAGAGGTTCCCGCAGTTCCCACCGAAAAGGAAATCTCGTCAAAGAACGGCGCTGAGACTACTACTGCTTCGACTGTTCAAAAAGAAAATAACAAGGAGAATGTGACGAAGGAGTCCACTGAGACTGAGTCAAAGAAGGAGACCACCCAGGAGAAATCCTCGGAAGCTTCCTCTGGCACGCCTTCCGATGGCAATGCTCCTAAGAACACATCTTTGTATGTTGGCGAGCTTGACCCCAGCGTCACTGAGGCCATGCTTTTCGAGATCTTCAGCACTGTAGGTCCCGTTGCTAGCATTCGCGTGTGCCGTGATGCTGTCACTCGTCAATCTTTGGGTTATGCCTATGTTAACTACCACAACGCTGATGACGGCGAGAAGGCTCTCGAGGAGCTGAATTACTCCCTCATCAAGGGCCGTGCTTGCCGCATCATGTGGTCTCAACGCGATCCCTCTCTTCGTAAAACTGGTACTGGCAACATTTTCATTAAGAACTTGGACCCTGCTATCGACAACAAGGCTCTTCACGACACCTTCTCTGCCTTCGGCACTATTCTGTCTTGTAAGGTTGCTTTGGATGAGTACGGAAACTCTAAGGGTTACGGTTTCGTTCACTTTGCTTCTATCGACTCTGCCAATGCTGCCATTGAACATGTCAACGGCATGCTTTTGAACGACAAGAAGGTCTACGTCGGTCACCACGTCAGTCGTCGTGATCGTCAATCCAAATTCGAGGCCATGAAGGCTAACTTCACCAACGTCTACATCAAGAACATTGATCCTGAGGTTACTGATGAGGAGTTCTCTGGTCTCTTTGAAAAGTTTGGCGCTATTACTTCGTTCTCGCTGGTCAAGGACGAGTCTGGTAAACCCCGTGGCTTTGGATTTGTCAACTTTGAGAGCCATGAAGCTGCCCAAAAGGCTGTCGACGAAATGAACGACTATGAATTTCACGGAAAAAAGCTGTACGTCGGTCGTGCTCAGAAGCGTCATGAGCGTGAGGCTGAACTCCGTAAGCGTTATGAGCAAATGAAGCTCGAAAAGATGTCTAAGTACCAAGGCGTCAACCTCTTTATCAAGAACCTCAGTGACGAAGTCGATGACAACTTGTTGAAAACTGAGTTCAGTGCCTTTGGTACGATTACCTCTGCCAAGGTAATGACCGACGAGAACGGTAAATCGAAGGGATTCGGTTTCGTTTGCTACTCTAGTCCCGAGGAAGCCACTAAGGCTATTGCTGAGATGAACCAGCGCATGTTGGCCGGCAAGCCCTTGTACGTTGCCTTGGCCCAACGCAAGGACGTTCGTCGTAGTCAATTGGAAGCTCAAATTCAAGCTCGCAACCAATTCCGCATGCAACAACAAGTTGCTGCTGCTGGTATGTCTGCTCAATTTGGCATTCCCGGCGCCATGTACTACGGTCCCGGCGGTTACCCCTTGCCCGCTGGAGCTCGCGGTGTCCCCATGCCCCATCCCAACATGATGCCTCCTAATGGCAAGTGGCCCGTGGATGGTGCTGCTCCTCAGCCAGGTATGGTTCCTGTTTACCCTCCTGGCGTTGCTGCCCCTAACTTCCCCGGTTATCCTCGTCCTGTTGTCCCTAGCGAGCAACCTGCTGGTCAAGAGGCTTCCAATGGTGCCGTCCCCGTGCCTGCCTTTGACATGAACGCTTTCTCTGCCGAGACTCCCGAGAACCAAAAGCAAATTCTGGGTGAATACTTCTACCCTCTCATTGCTCAACGTGAAGCCGAGCTTGCCGGTAAGATTACCGGTATGTTGTTGGAGATGGACAATGCCGAGTTGCTCGGTCTTGTGCAAGACATCGAGGCTCTTAACGGCAAGGTTGACGAGGCTCTGTCCGTCCTCAAGGAATTCCAAGAGACCGAGGGAACCGCAGATGCTGCCGCCGCTGACGAGACTGCTGCTGCTGCTACTGCTGCTGCCGCTGAAACTTCTGCCAACTAAGCAGCAAGACTATAAGCTGTCGATGGTGTCGTCTCTACCGCTTTTTGCTTAGCAAAGATTCGTATATACCATGGATTCGTATATGAAACTCAGCACGGAAAGTGGTCCTTTCTACCGATTGATTACCTTGAGTGGGGGTGGGTGAAGGGGAGGGATGCATCATGGATGGTTTCCTTTCTCATTTCCAGCCCATCTGCGAGTGTCATTGGTAGTTTGCATTAGAAACTGTCTTCTGGCCTGTTCGTTTGAAACACTACGGGACTTTGTTATGTTGGTTTGGGCTTTGTGTTAGGATGTATTGGTATTAATTATCTTTGTTGTTCGTTAAACTATAGCGCATGTGTGTTCGATAACCAAGAAACCATTTCTTATTTTTCTTCCAAGGTGGCTTTGTACTGTTCACGTCGTTTCCGAATGTCCAAGAAATTTGGGCGGTAGCTCAGGAAAGCCGAGTCGGGTTCGAGGTGTGATGCTTTGTGTAGAGAAATTGGTTTCAGTTCATCCGAACTCAGCACCGTGATGACCACAATGGCAGCTGTTGATAAAAGGCATTCAGCTACAATCTAAATTACATAATATTAGCAACGTCACCACGAAAACTGTGTATGCACATACATCGAATGGCAGGTTGTTCCTCGAAACACCTTGGGTCTTCCATACGGCCTCGTAAGCAGAATATGCCGAATGTAGTAGCGACCCAAACGCCAGGAGTAGAAGTGTCTTTGCTGACTTGGACACCATGGTGTTAGGAGTGAGAGGTGGCACAGAGGAAAGAGAGTGGGTAGAGGGGGGGGGATCTTATTATACGCTGTATATGGCCTTGCTTGTGCTTGTTCAATGAAGACGTCGGTGGTGGAATAACGCTTCGCATTAAAGCATTATAATGAAATTTAGTGTGATAGCAGTAAAGCACATAGCGAAACTTGAAGCATCAGTAAATTGAATAGCGAGAACTAGCCAATGTCCCTTTATAATTATATAACGACACCCGCAATTTCTTTAATCAGTTTACTGCAACTCTGGTAATGCACTCAATGTATTTTAGCGCACTTTTTCTCAATTATCCTATCATACCCTATTTATCGCATCGTTCTCGTCACTCTTAATTCCCATTACTGATATTTACTATATCGTTAAATACATTACCAACGTAGTGCTACGCAGGTGCCTCGAGCGTGCGTGCCCCAAGGATGAACTAGGGCGACGGGTGGGTAACTGAGTCAGTCCATTTGGGACAGCTCGACGTCAGAACGTGTCGCAGCCGATTTACGGCCTCTCTACGAACGAGTCATTTGTTGCAAACGTATCATCCTCCATCACCAGGTCAGGTTTTTCATTCAAAGATTCCTGCTGCTCGTGCTTTTGGAGCAACCGATCTTTCTCATCTTGCAGTTCGAAGCTTTCGGGGATTGGTGTATTTTCGAAATCAACGCAAAAAGCATTCGTCTTTAACCCATACAACAAGGAAGAAAAGGCTTCGTTAAAGGAAACCAGATTTTTTCTTGTCTGAGACAACTGATCTACGCGTTCACGAAACTCGTCTAAACGCTCACATAACACCTGTAGAGGATCTACCAGCTGCTGTATAGAAGATAGCTGTTCGGGGATTTGGTTTGAAGAAGAAAGAGACTCTTTTGAGTGAGCAGTGACAAAGTCGCTCATTTCACAGTTTTGTTTTGTGCTGATTTTTTTTTAATTACTTATCTTTCCTTTATTTTGTTTGTTAAACCTCGTTTCTCTACTTAGTCACGGTTTCTTCTGGTTAATATGTTCTTCCCACGAATTTGGTTAAGGTGTAGAGGATCGCGAACACTCGCTGCTACGGCGCTTGCGGGATCGTTTTTCTTTCGTCGAAAAACAACATCAGAATCATCGCATAAGAATTCTTCTGGGCATCATGACGAGACAGGCAGCGATACTGTTACCAGTACTACAACAAAAGATGGTGCTGCTGTTTCCGGCAATGAGGAATTTCGCTCTCCACTAAAGAAAATGATTGAGGAGACATGGGTGTCGATACGAAAGATTCCTGAGTATCGAGAGGCGTTCAAGCAACTCACTAAGGCAGATGCCCCAGACGCTGTGTTGACTCGCTTCCTTATCGCTTGCAAAGAGGAGCCCTCAGCCGCAGCTCGCATGCTCCTGAACACGTTGAAGTGGAGACTGCAGGAAGATGTAGAGGACATTGTTCAGAAGGGTGAGCTCCATGCCTTCAACAGTGGTGACGAGCAGTTTTTGAAACAGCTTCGCACTGGAAAATGCACATGTATGGGAAACGACCTTTGCGGACGTCCTATTTGTCATGTCCGTGTGCGGCTGCATCACCCTAAGGAGTTGACGCAGCATTCGCTTGAGCAACTCACGCTTTGGATCATGGAAACTCTGCGTTTATTGGTTCGACCTGTATACACGCCAGCTGAGCTGTGTACGGAACGCAAAGTCAACGTCGTTTTCGACTTGACTAATTTTGGAATATCCAATATGGATTATACTTTTGTGAAGTTTCTTGCGACTTGCCTCGATAACTACTATCCAGAGTCGTTAGGGTGTTGCATTGTCCATCATTCGCCTTGGGTCTTTCGCAGTATTTGGCGCATCATTAAGGGGTTGCTGAATCCACAAATCGCTAAAAAAATTATATTCACTCAGAATGTAAAGCAGCTCTCCGAATACATCTCTATGGATGTAATTCCAGAGGATATTGGCGGTAAAAACCCCCATCCTTATCACTACGTCGAACCTGACGAACACGAAAATGACTTGCTTGCTCCGACAAACGAGGAACGACTCCTTGCACTAAAAAGAAACGATGAATTATTTACAAAATGGGAGGAGCTCGCGTTACAGTGGAGCAAACTTCCCGATAACGATACAGAAAACGATAACGTTCGGAGTGCTTGCGACGCCGCAGGCATTGAATTCGCCAAGGATTACTGGAAACTGGACCGCTACACACGTGCACGAACCGTTTATGATCGACTGGGCTTAATAAAGGCCCCAAAATTCGAAAATGATTCCGATTAACGCATATTAAACGAATTTATTGATGTATGAACATGAATAATAAAGCTAATTTATAGACTGAAAAGGACCTGCGTACAGCGACTGGATGCAACCACACTGACAAACTCGCACTCCCAAACAGCAGGCACCATCACCTGCACACACTCTCCCCTCCTTACGCACACTCAAAATATCCCACTTTTTGTACCGCACGAACTTTATTCATTCTATGCAAAGAAGCTACCAGCCTAGGCCTCCAACTTCAAGGTCAAGTGGCACTTACCGCAGTAAAGACGGTCCTTGTGGACAGCCATGAAGACGGAAGCACCACAGTTGGGGCACTCACGGCGGAGACGCTTAATGCTACCATCGTCCTCGACCTTGTAGTACTTCAACACAGCAAGCTCAACCTTCTTGTGCTTGTGCTTGATCTTCTTGGGGGTAGTGTAAGTCTTCTTTTTACGCTTCTTGGCACCACCACGAAGACGAAGAACCAAATGAAGAGTGGACTCCTTTTGGATGTTGTAGTCGGACAAGGTACGACCATCCTCGAGCTGCTTACCAGCAAAGATCAAACGTTGTTGATCGGGAGGAATGCCCTCCTTATCTTGGATTTTGCTCTTGACATTGTCAATAGTGTCAGAGGACTCGACCTCAAGGGTGATGGTCTTGCCCGTAAGGGTCTTGACGAAGATTTGCATTGTGCGGTTGCCAACTTGCAAGAACCAAACGCTTATGTTTTGTTGTGCCCGTGACTGCTATTTTCTGTTTCCTCGCACAGAACTTTATACTTCGTTAAACACGTTTTGCGCACTTCAACGGGCTGTAACGTGGACAAGCTGAGTGGGGGTAGTATTGTAGACAGAACAGAACAACAGACGAACATCTTGGACAATGCAGGTCTTCCGGACGATATGGAAAACTGGACGCATTTTGCACAATTTTACTGTTCGATTACCAAGTGCCCGGTGGAAGAGTTCTGATGGGAATGCGCACGACCGATATTCAGATTTAACTCCATTTCTCCAAAGAACATGGAAGGTAGAAAAATGTACGTGACAATGGAAGCAACTTAGTCATTGACTATTTATAACTTAAAAGCTTGCATAAAATTTACTACAGCAGCTAGCCGCGGTCCAGGAGGTCAAAACGTCAATCGTGTAAATTCTAAAGTCACCATGTCGATTCCGTTGAATGATCTTCGTCAGCAGTTGCCCGAGAAGATATTCAATTACTTAACCACAAACTCTCTTTTTCGACCGTTCATAAAGCAGAGTGTGATTCAAATTGTTTCAAAAACATCAAGAAGTCAATTTGTAAACAAAAAGTTGTGTTTAGAACGACTCGCTCTTCTTGTATCTCAAGCAGCTCAACATGTCACACCCTCAGATCCTTCTCCAGGACAGGTGAAACGTGTTGAGAAACTAAAAAGGATGCATAATAAGCAGCGTTTGCTTGATAAAAGCAAGCACAGTTTGAAAAAGCAGGCCCGTAGAGAAACAATTTAATCCTCGCGACGCGTTCGTCGCAAGAATGTTAAGTATGACGTAGGGTTAACTTTAAACGAAATAAACTTGCATGAACGTGGTCTAATATGTTTACATAGCGCTGGCTATCACCCCGATACTTCTCCAGAGCAAACCACTGTTCTGAAAATCACAAATTCAGTATGGCAGTTGCTGGAAAGGACGTGGTGATCCCGGCACGTTATATTGCCGTGGTTCACACCATCTTATCCTTCACGGCCTTTATAATCCCTCTAGCGCTTGCTCTCTCACTGCATTACAAAAAAGTACGTGTTCTAAAACTACTGCACCTCTGTTGCAGGTGTCACTTGATACAAAATTCCGCTCTGTGGACCTGAAATGACTAACATACTGATAGGTTGTTAAAAATGAGTTTTACGGGTACCCTGAAGAATGGTTTCCATCTGTTTCTGCTACCATTGGAGATTGGTATCCTGAGCGCTCTGTCTTCCAATTCTTGATTGCCTTGACGGCGACACCACGTCTTCTCGTTCTTTTACTCTGGATTGCTGCCTCTGGAAGTCACAAAAAGTCTGTCTTGTTCACTGCATTTGTGGGCCTTATTCGTACGGCCTTCTGCGGTGGATGGGTATACGTAACCTCTACGGATGATCATGACAAACACGACATTTTCATGATTGTGTACCTTGTGTACAACGCACCTTGGTTTTACTTAACTTCGCGTTTGTCGCCTAAACATCCGATGTCCACAAAATGCCGTCGTATCGGCGCTGGCATGTTTATTGGCACCGTGTTTCCTCTCATTTATTGGTACATTCAGCACAAGTTTAAGCAGGTTCCTGGTGCTTACACAATTTATGCATTCTTTGAATGGACGCTTATTCTTTGGGATGTCTCCTTTGATGCCGCTCACATCTGGGATTTCAAAGATATCGACCTCATTTGCTCTTTCGGTGGACCTTCTGGTGCATCTGTTGCTTTAAATAAAAAGAAATCGGCTCAATCGGATGCGAATGCTGTTCCTAAGGAGAGCATTTTCTCCGTCCTTGGTTTCTTTTCTGAAACATATATGGCTTTCGTGTTCTGGAGTGTGTTCACTTCCATGGGATTGCTTATTTGGTACTTCCCACTTTGGCACATGGGTATTTCGGGACACGAGGCGACTATTTTCGTTCTTTTGTCGCCTGCTTTACTTTATTTCCCATTTGTCCGTTGCCTCGTTTCAAAGGTGCCTCTTCTTTTTATGTCTTTAAGTCTCGTCGGTGTAGCTTCGTACCTCGTGCAGGATCCTGCCAATCGCCTCTTTACGACCGGCTTTGCAGCTGGTATGGGTTGCTTGGCTTGGGCCGGCATCTTTTACAATGCTCGTAAGTCTCGCGTCGCTTTACAAAGTCATATCACGTCGTTTCTTCTGGGCCTTGCCGCGTCCTCTGTCGCTAAGTTTTCTAACTTTGCTAACAATCCCATCTGGCCCATTTTGCATGAAGAAAATGGTGGAAAGAACATGTTAGGTTTGATCGTTGGCACTGTAAGTTGCTTTATTCTTCTCTGCACTGGTTTTGGCAAGTCGATTCCAACCTCTGAGAAGCGTGAACGTCCCGTATTTTCTTTGCCCATTGCTTCTCTTTGCCTTGGCACAGTTCTTTATGGGCTTCACGTTCTTCTATGCGACTCATCTACCATCATTCTTTGGAATTGGTCTGGTTACCCCGTTCGCGGTCCTTTGCCCCTTCCTCATGGTCTCATTACGATCGTCACAATGATTGCAACCATCTTTCTTGCACCAAAAATTTACAGATGCCGCCGCCTTGTGTTGCACGGTTTTTCTGTTTTCGTTTCTTCGGCTTACCTTTTGCACGTTCGTGATGGATGGATGGGTTACTTTGCTGGCCTTTATTTTGCAAACTATCTCATTATATGCTTTTACGCCGTAATGGTTTCTGCCGTGCATTTTAATCCCGGTGCATTTTACGGCCTCGCTTTATTCTTCTATATCATCTATGCTTTGGCTCATGTCTGGGTTGTTGCGTACGAGTTTGTTCCAGGTGGTAAACTGATGCGTGAGAGAACCCATTTCATTACTGCTGCCGTTTGCTTCAGTATCAGTCTTGTGCTTGTTAGCTATATCACTCGCGTTAAGAATCGCAAGGGCAAAGCTGGAAAGTGCTCCTTCACTGATTTTGAGCTGTCTGAGAACGAAGGAAAGGTTCAAAAAAAGAGTTTCATCAAAACTTTCCTCGTTTCTCTTCTGCTTATTGCATCAGCAATTCATTCCACTGTTACTCTCTCTCCACCTTATGATTACACTCCCTATCATCCGGAGGAGAAGTTATTTACTGCTGGTATTTGGACGATCCACTTTGGTTTAGATAATTTCATGTGGGCTAGTGAAAGACGGATGCGTGATGCATTCAAAGATATGGAACTGGATATTGTCGGTCTTCTGGAATCCGACACCCAACGTTTAATTGGAGGATTTAGAGATATTACTCAGGAAATTGCTCATGATTTGGGTATGTATGCTGATTATGGACCTGGTCCTAATAAGCATACTTGGGGTGCTGCTTTATTGTCCAAGTTCCCTATTATTAACTCCACTCATCACCTTTTGCCCTCTCCTCGCGGAGAGCTTGCGCCCGCCATTCATGCTACTCTTGACATTTACGGCGAGGCTATTGATGTTGTTGTTTCGCACAATGGACAATATGAAAGCTTCCTTGATAGACGTCTTCAAAGCACAGAACTTGGTAGAATTATGCGTGAAAGTCCTCGTCCCTTGGTGTTTTTGGGCTATGTTGTGTCTAATGTTGGTCAAGAGCCACAGACTCTTTTGACTCATGAAAATGGAATGCAAGATATCGAACCTTCAGATTGGGATAGATGGTGTCAATACATTCTTTACCGTGGAGTTAAACGTGTGGGATATGCACGTCTTCACAGATCTACTATTACTGATACCGAGTTACAAACTGGTAAATTCGTTGTTACGAAGGAACCCGCCAGAAATGTTCGAGTGGATGCCAGCGAAGTACCTGCAGGATATCGTTATCCCGATAAGTTCTTTGGATCAGGTGTCCGTGGACATTATTATGACAATAACAACGTGGTTCATGAGCCTTGGTATTACGACTAGGCCCCTTTCACAGTCTTTTCAAACTTTGCATTCTTTTACATGAGGATTTTCATTTTCACGTTTTATTAATGCTCCGTTTTAATGATGCTAATTTACTTATGCGCATAAATGGAGCATTTAAGGGTACTAACAAAAGTCTTATGTAGTTACGCTTATAACATTAATTATACCGTTACAAATTTTACGAGTCCAGAATCGTCCTCCGCAACACTTATGAACGTCTTAATTTTCTTCATTCATAAGCCGCGGGAATTGTAAGTTCTCTTCTAAATTAGCAATTACTTCCGGTATCTCCTTCGACAAAATAGAGACGCTTTTTAGTGTATCTAAATATCTTTGTTTCATTGTCATAATGAAGGGGTCGCCTGTTGTGTTCGACGCTTCGGTTTCTAGAGGATGTAATTGTTGTTCTGGTTCGTTAGCATTAATTTGTTTCCCTGACACGGCTTTTTCCAAAATTTCGAGTTCATTTTTTATTGTATTTGCAAATGTCTTCTGACATATGTCAGGAACTCTATTTCGATATTGCGCAATTTGGGTGTGGGCATTCTCAAGGTCGTTGTATAAGTTCTGTACTTTTGCTCTAAGTGAATAGTCAAAAGGTTCAATAGTATCAGCAACGGAAGGATCAGAGAGAGCATCCTTTGCTTCGAATCCATTGATGGTTAAGTTTGGAAGCATTTTTTCATAGACATTATTTAAAAGCTAGATGTTAGTCAATGAAGATGAATGATATTCCTTTTATGTTGAATCAAAAAGCTTACCTCATTTATCATCACTTTGACTCTTTTCCTGAAAACATCTTCTTCCCCATGTCCAGCTTCTCTTGATGCTTGCTCTGGAAGATGCAGTTCTAGCTTTTCATTTGTTTTCTTTCGCAGTAGCTCTTTAATAAATAAAAAGTCTTGAACACTTCATCCGGTTAGTTTGTGAGATTGTGATGATATTTATAAGCTAAAGCTTGTCATACTTTTCTAACGCAATTTTAGGCAAAGAAGTTGCCTCAGACATGTTATAGACGGTTGCTGGTAAATTTCTAATAACCCCAGTCTTGGACGATTAGCCTTTGAGTAACAAACTAATATAGAGTTTAGCAGCATGAAATTGGTAGAAGACAAGATGTATCATGAATAACACTTGATTTTTTATTTTCTAGTGTCTTTATGATGTATGAATGAATTGGAATATTAGGCTTATATAGACTTGAGCTATTCCTGAAACAAGGCACTATAAATATTTAATAGCACTGTTTTAGGATGTTTGTCAACAGCTTTACGGGTTTCTGGGCCTTGCCAAGATGATAGTTAAATAATGAAATGTAAAAACACGAAACTGTAGTAAATTTTATTTAATTTTATTTAATCAATTTCAGCAATTTAAAACGTTAAAGTCGTACACAATTTTATTTGAGAATATTGCCGAAGCGTTTTCTTACAGAAAACTTATTACAATTTATGCTCATAAATTCTGTAGTCAAACGAAAAAGACCAGACAGAAGGCAGGTTAAAACTTGGGAAGGTAAACAAAACTCTTTATCATAATTAAATTTATACTTAAATTAATTCTTTTATCTAAGTGTTTTTAATTATTAAAGAATTGGGATTATGAAAATTAAAACATGAATCATAACATAAACTGAATCGAGTATACACAAATTTTGTTGCATTAAGAAAAATAGGACTTTTGATATGATCATTAAAAAAAGGTCCTAGTGAATTGAGGCTGAAAATTAATTAGCTGTCTTGCTTCACTATGTGCGACAAGGCTTATTCATCCTGGCTGTAAGCAATACTATGCTTGAGAGCCGCAATGACATTTTGTATCTTTGCAGCCATATAATTCCGTGTCGTCAAATGAGAAAATGAAAGCTGTTTCGTTTGACCTGAATAGCAACAGTTAGTAATCTGCGTTTGTTATAAAGAAAAGAAAACTTACCAACAAACTTCAATATCAGTTTGTCTTTCACGATATGAACAGACTCCAACTCGTCTATATCGCGTTCTTTAATTGTACGAAGACGATTGGTTTTCATAAAGATGATGCGTGCGTCCGTTAAAATTACAACTGTACCGTTATCGGTGATGGCAAATGCTTTATAATAATCGCGGAAGTATCTGCCATTCTTTAAAGTCTTCATCCAAAATTGACCTAATGCATCACGACTGCTGTATGGATAAACAATGCCATCCTTACTTATGAGCCGTGACATTCTCACTCGTTGAATGTTTTTACCGTCAAAGACTGTAGTAGTATTTCGCACGCCTTCCGATAAACTTGAAGCACAATCAAACAAACCCACCAAGGGCTTTGTTGTAAGGCCCAGGATTCCTTTTCCGACTCCTTCAAAAAATCCAGGAACTCCATGTGCGCGAGTATTAATCCACGGTTGCATTACAACTCCAGTTATTCCACTTCGAAAACCAGTTATTAGAGATATTGCGCCAGCAGTAACACCGTAAAGAACATGCTCCGGCCTGTTTCTGATTCGAGCGTTTCGCCTACGAGTCTGAAACTTTTTGTCTAAAGTTACCATACTGAGACTTTTAGATATACTTCCAGTAACTTTCGATATACTGTCGGAAATACCAAATACAGTCTTCTTTACGAAACTTGCTGTTCCTCTGGCAACACCCATTCCAAAGTCATAGGATCCTTCACTCAGTACAAAACCATGGTAAGGTTCGTAAAATATATCAGCAATGCCAGAAGAAACAGTATTAAACAATCCAACTGGATTTCCCAATAGGTCTGCAGAACCAACAATTTTATGAATTTGAAATGTCAGCTCTTGACTGTAGTGATTTTTTATAAGTTCCGACATGCGTTGAATTGTTAAGTGAACATTGTCCATTAGTAGAGAATTAATGCGCAGAGGTGCATCATTAATACTGCCGATAGCCATCGATAAGACATTAAAAAGAAATACAAAAGGACTTCTTGAAGGAACCTTGTCGGATATATCCCTATTTATCCGCTCAGTTCGCATGAATGACAAGTTCAATTGAGCAGGTTGTAAGTGTATTAACTCAAAATAAATTGCGTTACCCTGTTCAGAAGAGACCGTCGAGTCTACCTGTAATGCATCATTAAAGAGTTCATCATTCTCATTATCGTTATAGTTTTTCCAAGCTGATTTCATGAAGTCCAACATAGCAAACGCAAAATCCTCATCAATTTCGACGCTTAATTCCTGTAGAAGCATTGTAGCATACTTGACATATGTCACTCCGTAGGTAGTATTTTTCAAAATTGAAACCATGGCATAAAAAGCCGGTGGATATGATCCCGTATTTTCAGAAGTTCCAACCTGAGGAATAACTGTAGGATACAGTACAATCGGGTAAATACCACCGTAAAGCTGATTGTCAATCTGCAACCACTTGACTTCAAGTCTATATGTTTGTGTAGTAGGCGAGTCGTTAAAAGCGAATATAATATCTCGAAGGCTTAAATAAAGCAGTTCCTGGGTCTTATCATTGACCAAGGAAATACCCAGTCCTTGAACTTTCAGCTGAAAGCTAAACTGGACGTCATTTCCAACCTTTTCCAACTCAAAAACATGCTCAAGCGCAGCCTTTTTCTTATTCACACGCTTCTTCTGCTTGTAAACACTCGTTTCAGAGTTGTAATTACGCAAAACAAGTACAGTTTGGCCTTTCTCATTATATATATCACGAGAAATGAAGAATTCCTTTCCATGTTCGTCGAAGAATCGAAGAGGCAATAGCGCTCCGATTTCAGCTAGGGTAGTAGAATATTCTTGCTTTCCATGCGACAATAAGATATCCTTATTCTGTGCCGCCGGAAAATCCCATGAGTAGTTCAATCTTGAATTCGGACCAAGCACGTAACGTTTTCGTCTTGAATTGGTCAGTCCAGTTACCCGCAACTTTTCGTTGTAATCCGGAACGGCTTGCCAAAACTCAAATGAATAGTCGGTCTCATTGCGTATTGCAAATGGCCATTGCTTTGTTTCTTCTTTGAGTTTTATCATGATCGCACCCTTAACCAAACTGATATCGGCTTTTATGAGTGTGTCCATGCTGTTTTGTGATAAAATAATGTGTGTTGTTCCCAAATTTTCAATGCATAAGGGAGAAGTCCAAGAATCCGAACCTTCAGCAGCAAGCATTACAAAATTATCTGAAGCCTTATTCATAAAGCGAATATAATCACAAGAACCAGCCTTTAGCAGCAATCCATTACCGCGTGTTAAGTCAGAAATCTTCAGATTTAGAGGGCACAGATTACGCAGTATAAACCGGGGTGTAATTGTAATAACCTTGGTCATTCTGTATATACCTGGTCCGCTTTCAACATCAACTCCAAGCTTCATTATTCCCAAACCTGATATGCTCTCGAGTTCAACTTCATAAGCACTTCCAATAGCGTCAAAACTAATTTTCTCACTCCACCTGGAAAATTCACAAGACAACATAGCACGGTTTTTTCTATCATCCTTCCAATAAGAGAAAAGAAAAGGAACAGCTTTCTCACCCTTAGCAGCGGGGACTACACAAGTACTCGTCCTTTGAGAATGAGACTCATTCTTGTAACGAACATTGACCGGGATTCGACATTTGTTCAGGATAATATAATGGCTATAAATGCCAACGCGGTAAATCCCTGGATGGATTTCAGTAAAATGAGCACCAATTCTAGTAGTTCTCCCATCAACACTTAGTAAGCTTAAAGTCTTGTCATGCTTACAATCAGAATCATCTTGGTGGGAGATAGGGAGGTAAGAACTACTGTGGAAATCAGGAGTAAATAATTGCAATTGCAGGAGCAATAAGTGATCCAGCTCAACAGAATGAATGGGAAGACAAGCACGTTTCTCGATCGAGTGTAGAGTTATACCTTGAGTTTCCTTGTCCACTATTCGAATCTGGATATCAAAAGGAAGCAGATTTTCAACTTCGAGTGTTGCGGTAATATGCAAATGAAGGTATGGATATATATAACTTGACTTCTTATGCATTTGCTTTGTGGTCACAGCAAAATTGCATTTAGACGCTGCATCTGTTAACAAGTTGCAAGTGACTAGTTTTGGCGAGCAGTCCAATAAATCTTTCCAGTATAAAGATTCATTTGACCAAGCATAGTTAAGACTTCTTGGGGGACGAACACGGACTCGTTCTTCATACGCTTCACGAATTGTTGGACTGAATGTTTCACCAGCACGAACTTTATAGATACGGGTACTTCCGCCGCCCTCGAGTTCACCGACTAAGACTTCTAAATCCATATGCGTTTCGTTGAGAATGAGAACAGCAGACCGCAATACAATGTGCTTAACATAATCTTTTGAAAGAGTAATTTCAGCAACTATATGGTATTCTTTGGTAAAATCATGAGCGATAAGAGGGAGTAAATGTTCACCAACACGATTTACGTGTACTCTTCTCAATGTGTTCCAATTTTCCGGTCCGTCAAACTTCAACCCTATGCAAGATCGCTCCTGATCAGTATCGAGAGCATTATTTATTTGTCGCCATTCCTCAAATTTCCATTCGGTCTCTTCGCCATTATTGAGCTTGTACGCAAATTGAGTTACTGTACCCTCAAAGTCTGACCAAATATTGACATCGAAACCAGTAACATTCTTTATCCGGTACGGGGCTTCACTTTTGTTAGTGCTTATTGCAGTCTCATCCTTTGTCTTCTTGAAACCGAGCAAGAGTGTTTCTAAAAGCTGTGGTGTCAAAACCACTTCAAGTGTCTTTCTTGAAATGATAGTAAATATTGTTTTATCATAAGCCTGACTTCGTGCCACATGTAAAGTTACCTTCCAAGGTTCTAATAACGGCTCCCAATGTGAGTTTGCAAAATTATAGAAACTAACATATGATGCTAAATTAGTGTTTACGTTGAATTCTGAAGACCAATCTGAGAATTCAATAACAAAACTGTTGATGTTCAGATTTAAAATTGGTAGATCAAAGTGTTCACTAATTAGAAGAATTTTAATCCCTCCAATCGAGAGATTAAATTCTTCCTTGCATATTGCAAATGTAAGTGCCATATTCGCTTCTGGTTTTTCGATAGCCCTAAAAAGCCTTAAGCTTTGTTCGAGCAAAGCTTCTAGATTTTCAGAGATAGGTGGAACTTCATAAAGTTCATAGTAGAAATAGTATACCATGGAGAGCATTTTGTACACAAATTTTAAATCTGTTAAAGTTGTACGTAAAATTAACGGGTCAAAATCTAATGCCGCAGATGTTATAATTTGCTCAGACTCAATTCTGTTAACAGAATATGTAAATCTTAGCTGAAAATCGTCGAATACACGGGTACGCGTTTCTTGAAACTTGTCCATGAACGCAGAATACACCGAAATTCTGTCAGAATTTAGCACAAAGACAGACTGTTGTGTCATCAATAATTCTGTAAAACGAACTTCTAAAGCTTTTGTCGCTTCTTGAGTTCCATCCTCTAAAAATATTAATGATAGGTCTGCGAAAGTCACTCGATAATGCCACGAAGAATCATTCTCGTCTAGCACCTTGGACCTTAATTCAGAGGGGTCGTTCATCTCAACAGCCTTTGTAAGATTCCGTAACTTGACTAGTTTTGTGTACGTGACATTCCACTTCGAAAGTAAATCTTTTAAAGATAGGCAATACTCCCGGTTGACAACAACTGAGGCAGAATCAACATCAAGGAGAAGTATTGTTCTTTGTACCGGATCAGAAGGCATGTATAAACTCATCATTAAATATTGTTCCGTAGGAGATGACGGTCGACATAACAAGGGATAGCAGTTATTAGTTTTGTATCTTGCGTCAGTCACTTCAGAGTCTCTCACTTTTACTTCAGTGTAAGTACTTCCGTCAATACGAACATCGAATGATACGGTTAAATCCAGAAAGTTAACAATTGAATGAATCCTCTTTCGAAAATCATCATTCAAAAGGGAAGACTTCTTGAATAACGAGAAAGAAAGACGAGGAATTCTTAATTTTGTTTCGATAGAATACGGTTGCTGTTCTAAAGGAATTCGTTTAGAGATTTCCGTCTCCATTAAAACGACATTTTGCAGCTCTCCAATTAGTACTTTATTACTCATTTTTTCCTCATCCACTTTGTAAAATCCCGTTATTCCATAGAAAAAATCCCAGAAAAGGAGATACTGATCTTCACTTAAGTGAACATCAATTGGCGCAGTTATTCCATCAATACTGAGGATGTCGTGTTGTTGACCTTCCTCATGAATGTATATAAACTTGAAGGAAAAATTTGTGTCTTCCAGCAGAGCTTCCACGTCATCAGAATTAGCTGGTTGTGTACATGCATTGACATTATATATATCGATGCACACCAATTGCTTTTCTTTGCTATCAAAGTAGTCGAAGGTATTGTAAAACTTGAAGACTCCTGGCTTGATAATCAATGTTATCGTGTCATTGTTTTTGTGGGGAAGAACAGTCTCAAAATGCACAATTGGACTGTGAAGCTTGACCTCAAATGTAAACTTTCCTTCTTGATCTTCTGTTGAAAGCTGGTTCAATGTCAACCTTTCTGCAGTATCCAGAAGAGATTTTAACTTCGACAATTTTAGAAGGAAAGAGTAAAACGTTGAAAAAAAACGTTCTTCAAAGAACAGATTCAAAGAACCAACAGTTAATTTCATATGGGAATCATAGACAGGATACTGGGAAGGAACATTTATCTGTTGACTTCGATACTCTAGATCGATGAAGTTATCATTATGAATTGTAATAACAGGTGTTCCCTTTGCACTATGTTCGTAATCGAAAACAGAAATCTGCGAGAGTTTAGCAACATAAGCCAAATCATTAGTAAGCTCAAAATGAAGAAGAGCTTCAATCAATGAAACGGTCGAAAAATGACCATCTTCATTGTAAAGAACAACATCTAAACGATCAAATCGAATATTCACATCCATTTGCTGCACATCATTTGCGTTCGCAGGCAACTGCCTTCTTAATTCAGGGGGCTCAACGTAACGTAATTTTAAGAGAGGATTCTGTGAATTTGGAAACGTAGATGTAATGTATTCATAAATGACCAAAAAACTGGAAGGAACAACATTAAACTGTATTTGTTCAATGGTGATATTGACAGTTGATTCAATTCCCTTATAAACTGATTCAAATTCTGGAGAATCAAGATCGATGCACGTATATTCAATTTTAACACTGCTATTTTTCTCATTACTTGGCGAAGGCAGAGATGAGATTAATGCATTGTTAAATAAGTTTCCACTCTGAGCAAATTCTCGAGCAGTGAAACGACGTAATTCAACCGCGACTGAATAATCAAAATGGCGAATTCGAAGGTCCACGATAAAATGAAAGGTTGCCCGGAGAATCGGAACAATTTTGTCGTTGTCAAGTCTATAAGCCGTCAAAACAACATCACTCACGTCAAAATCAAACGCAAATAGCTGCTGAGCAAGAAATTGAGCTTCATTGGTTTCACTAACAGCATCCACAAATTCCGCGTTGTCTGAGCCAGACTCTTGTTCTGTTGTTAAATCAGTCAAGGATCTATATGAAGGAGTTCCAGATGTACTCTTTGTGATAAGTGTATTAAAGAACTCAATGTCAGTAACCTCAGCTTCCGGAAATGTCGGTAAAAGATTTAACATAATACTAATGAAAACTTTATACTGAATATCAGTGAAACCGATTTCAGCAAAGTCCATGTGACTGGAAACTCGGAAACGAGTAAAGTTTACAGCCAAGGGAAGAATGCAAACTTCAATCAAAATATCCAAAGAACATTCTTTCAGTATATGATGAGGCGAGGGCTTGTCAATGGCTTCCAATGCAATATCAAAAGAAGGGGCGATGACACATTTCGTGGATATTAACGATACTAGAAATTTATCGTACATAAGATTTTGAAGTTCCACGAACTGTTCACGATTGATTTGTTGGCTCTGAAGACTTTTAAACTTATTGATTGTTGCAGGATCCAGAAGCTGAGAATGTACAATAACACGACCGATATCAAGAATCAGACAATCACTGGAATCTGAATTTGGGTTTTCTCTAACAGCAATAAGAGGTGCTTGAATATCGATAAAGACATCAATTGACTTATGATTCTCCAACGCAAAATCCAAGCTTGCTCTTGATTGCTTAGCATATGACATTAATGCCTCCGCGGCAGCAGCTCCCCAGACGGAGACATGTTCAAGCTTCACGCGGGGAGGTTTAAGGAATAATATAATTGATTCCACGCAGCGGCGATGGTACAAGACCAACAGCCGTTTCAAATAAATTTCGAGTTTAGAACTGGCACTTTTGTTGTTAGATAAAGTGTCAAAATTGAAGTAAAAGAGACAATTTTGTAGCTGCTTAGGCAAAGGCACATTTCCAATATGGCGTCCACCTCTTTCTTTCACACATATTACAGTCATCGGCAGTTCATTCGACCGCGTAACACCATCAATCATGTTTAGATCAACAAGTGAAGCTTCAGCCCGAATTGAAGAGTAGCGCGCAAAAATATTGAGGACAAACTCTTGGAAGGTTATTTCCATCAGTAGGCTTTTCTTTTCTTTGCTGTATCCCGTAATCAAGGAAAGTCCCCCCTTATGTACTTTTAGAGAGAACTCAGCAAGCACATAACTTGGAGAATGAGAAGATGCAATATTATCAGTTTCGTCGTTATATTCAATGGCCGAGTAAAACTCTTGTTTCTGAGCGTCTGTAAATACGAGAGATGAATACGAATCATCACTAGTGTCGTCCGGATCTCGCTGTTCAAGTTCGTGTGGTTCCTTCTTTCTTGTAATAATAGCAGAAATACGGCCCATCCAGGAACCCTGCTCCCTTGTGTCTGCAACTTCTCGTTCAAGTTTTTTATAGACAATAGAACGATACGTTATTAAGTCATCAGCAGAATTATCATGTTCAAGTTCATTTAATCGTTGTTTTTCGGATTTTGACAAGTCCTTGTGTTTAATCTTTTTGTAATATAGTTGTACATATTCAAGTCGGATGTCCCTACGTTTCTTAAAGTATTCCCATGTCCATTGGTAATTCCGATTATGTATCGACTCCTTGACGACAACTATGGCATACCGAAACCATGCCAAGGGGTCAGCGCGAGACGAAACTTTCGGCCGAAAATGAATATACTGTTGGTGACATAGAAACACCTTGAAATAGTCAACCATGTTAAGAAAGTTGCTATACTGACCATCATTTAAAGTGAAAGCCAATTCATCGAATTCCACAGCAAACCGTAAACGAGGTTCACTCAGGCTAGGTTGACGAGATATAATGATATAACCAGAGCCCATAACAGGGTTGAGAATATAATGATGATCACATGGATGTTCCGATCGCGGGATACTGTTTTTCAGATTTTGCAATAAAGTGGCACTGTCTTCTGAATACACAGACCTTGAATCCGAGTGACAATAAAGAGAAAAGCTATCGAGAAGTAAGTTTTTAAAAATATACTGCGATGGATCCAAGCCCATTGATTGTAGCAGCGTACTGTTATTAGTGGACAAGGCGGAAACTTCGTGTAAAGTGATGCCCAAAGCAAATGGACGTTCGATGCTGCTTAGGGTATCCTCATATCGAACATGGATGCGTTCAATAGAAAGTTGCAAATTGTCCGTTAATTTTGTAATAAGAGATTCAATGAAAGAGACTTTCTTGCTCGCCGGAAGCTTCTTCGGAACACCCACATTTCTGCGAACTAACTCAAAGCGCCCGAGCTTTTCTTGCTTTAGACTTTGTTTGTTGGCTTCGATTTGTTCTTCTGAGATACTGTTTTCATTTCGAGCGAAAACAAGTAAGTAGATATCTTCTAACCGTACTTTAAGAGGCTTTTTTCGTAAATTTTGCCATGGAATTTCCAAGTTTAAGGTCCCAATGACTCCAGAAATAATCGATACTGGTAACCCAAATTTGTCGACAGCCTAAACCATGGTCAGAATACCGTTTTCTTCATCAGAAACCCACCTCCGGCTTGATCTTTAGATTGTGTAACTTGACATTGCCAGACCATACACCGATGTTCAGCTGTTTAGGATCAAAGTTGTCTACGTAAGAACCAAGAATTCGATTGAGGATGCCTACAAGTTAGAAAAATGAATCAATTCCTGTTTATCGAACCTGAAACAAGGCTTTCAAGCATTCTGTACCGTCCTGTACACGAAGAACTTAAAATACAGTAACTTTCATAAAGTTCCTGGTCTTCAGACAGGTGTGTTGCTCTGGTGTGATGAAATTGTGCCGGTGGTAAGTAAACTCTACTGCAAATAAACTTTTATGTTACCGAACGCCAGTCCCAACAAGCGATCTGTTGGTGCTTAACACATTAATGTGGTGACGTGGAAGAAGGAAGGATTATATATGTTAATAGTTTACACATTCATTAAATTATGAAGAAAAGTTTAGAAAGACTTCCTTGCGGGTTAACCAAACAAAAGTGTAGTAGTAGTAAATAATATCTTTTGGCCGTACTGTCCACACATCGTCAATGACATGTTCTTCTTCACGAGTGCTATAATCATTGCGCCGGAAACGAACAACGTGGAGTGGCAGAGAGTGCAGTTCAAAAAAGGTATGAACACAAGGGACACGGGAGGGTAGATGTTGTTAAACATCGGACAGAAATTGACGCAGGGATCAAGTATGACAAACTGTAAAAACGCAAATTTTAACAAACGACCGTAAACCAAAAATGCAGGAAATAAAAAAAAAAGAAGTGAGGTGGAATATAAAGAAGCGAGAAGGAAGAAGGATTGCGGAGAGAAACAGGCAACTCACATGTGTCAGGTCTGTCCAAAACAGCATCACAGGGAGAAGGAGCATGAAAAGCACTAAGTAATGAAACAAGCTGGAAATAGCAACTGTAGTGTGCTAACTGAACAGAAACATGGTGAACTTTAAGTAGAGGGGTGGATTGATGCAACTCTGTGTCGACGTTGTACTGGACAAGGGGAAACGGTCGAAAACGAATGAACCTCGAATGCAACAAAAGAGTGAAAAGAGCACGAGATTGAGTAAGCTAATAAAAGTTTAAGAGCCATCAGTTGTTAGTGAAATGCCTAGTTCCCGCAAATCACTAGCGGCTTCCTCGGCCGAGACACCTTCCAATTGAGCAGCCGCAGGAAAGCCAACTGCATTGTTCAGTTCAGACAACATGGCAGCTTGCCGTTCAGACTGTTGACGGAACATAACTGCTGACCACCGATATGGGTTTGGTGCATTGGCGGACGGCGTTCGAGAGAGCGAGCGACCCATGTCACGCTGGAGCTGGTAAATTCGAGCGGATGTCTGGTTCAGTAACAACTGACGAAGTTTCCGTAAATCGTGCCGATATTGAAAATGACGTTGTCGGACAACAAAAGCAAAAAACTTGTCAATGCTAGAGAGTTGAAACTTTAACAACTTTGACGCCATGTCGAGACGTTTGTCGCGTTTTTTCAGAAAAAAATCCATACATGCATTCAAACGTGGATGCACGTCTTTTTCAATCAATCGTTCTTGTTCCGTCAGCCGGGCAAGTTTTTTGCCGAACAAGCGTTGTCGGAGAATCGAGAATTCCATTTCAAGTTCAACTAAAGCATCCAACGCTTCCTTTCTCTTTTGAGTTTTTTCATCTTCCCCATCATGAGAGTCGTTAGCCACCTTACTATCGGTAGCACTCTTTTCTTCATCAGACGAAGCAGCCGATTCGGCAGACGTGTGTTGTCGTGTCCGTTTGTCATTGCGTCTTTTCCGCTTACGGCCCTTCGTCGAAACCATTGAAGGCGTTGTAGCCTTCGGTATCGTATCCTGCGTGTCTGTAGCGCTTTCCGCAGTAGTCATTTTTTCGTCGGTATCCTCTTCCTTTACAGATATGCGAGATCGTTGTTCAGAAGTTGATGAGTTTAAAGCAGGCTCATCATGAACACCTTCTGGAATCATGACTGTCTCTGCCTCCGAGGCAGCACCATCACCTGCCATTGTAATTTCACGATTCATTGTTTTTGTTTCTTGCTCCACAAGTGATGTAGCCTCAAAACGCTTCGAGTTCGGGGGCTCTAAAAAGTCCTGGGACATTCGTTTTTTATGCAAACTGTTCGCTGACAGAGAAGTCGTTTGACGAGCAGAAGAATTCATGTTGTTGTCGAGTGTTGGAACATCCACCTCTCTGTCCTTTTGACCACGGCTAGTTGAGGACGTGCTAAAATCGTTCTGTTTTCCCATGTTTGTCGAATTTTGGATCACGATGGACTCCATTCTGTTGATAGAGTGTAATTCACTGATCAATGAGTCCAATGACTCTGTTCACCTAGGGTACACGCTGTGTTTTTCTAGAACGGAACAGATCCGTTCAGGCTACTGCTATATGAGTGTTTCGCGCAAAATTTGGACTTGGATGGGTGAGATTGGAAGTTTGTAGGTTCGCAAGCAGTTTATGGGTAACAAAATGTCGCGCTCCAAGTAACCAATCAGCTTCGGGCATGGAAAAATGCCCCGCGGGGGATGCGCAAACTGCGGGGACAGTTTAAAACGTCCCTGACAAACGAGCCACATCCAAAGCTTCAGGGAAGCGCGCCAGAAAGCACTGTTGCTGAGAAGAGAGGCAGATGTACTTTTTATTAGATCCTATACTTACTGGTCAATAGCGACCTCAGGTGCTCCTGTCACGGAACGTTCTTTGCAGTTTTCGGGTATTTTTGATCTAGTTTTTCACCAGTACCGAAAAACACCCAATAACAAGAAACGTGATGTATTACATCATATTTACGAATGCACCAATTCTCGAGTTACTTGTAGCTGACATGAATTGCTCTTATTGGACACTGCAAGAGTAGGCCGAAGCACGTGGTGCCAACTACGTCATAAATTACAGAACCGAAAGCGACTGAATTAAACTGCAAGCGGGGCACCTTCCACTCTACTGACAAGAAACCAACCAGCAGGCTCGGTGGAACGGGATGTGGTGGACTTATTAATGTATGCGTTTTTAGAAAGAATTACGCGAGTTCTTACTCTTTACTCCATACGGGAGCGAATTTGCTCACCAAGCTCAGAGAGCTCCTCCTTGGAGATGGAGAAGGAGGGCCAGCCGACGACCAAACCGAATTCGGTGTTAGGCTTGGGGATGACGTGGACATGGACGTGGCCGACTTCTTGGTGGGCCAAGCGACCGTTGTTTTGGAGGATGTTGAAGTTCTCAGCACCAGTAGCCTTAGCAACACGCTTAGCCAATGGAAGAAGATCAGCACATGACTCGTCACTCAGATCGGTAAGTCTCTCACCGTGTTCCTTAGGGATAACGAGAGCATGACCTTTGCTAGTGGGAGCAATGTCCATGAACGCGAGAGACTTGGCTGTCTCGGCGATTTTGATGCAGGGAATTTCACCTTTGATGATACGACAGAAAATACAAGACATGGTGTTCTGTGGGTGTGTGCAGACGGATAAACGAGATTGGTTACATGGTGGACATATATGGTGTTGCTTTGATCGACAGTAAATCGTTGAGTTGATCGGCACTAAAGCGACAGAGCAAGTGGAAGGGTGAGGTCGAGGATAGGTAAGCACTGGGACGCATTATGGAAATTTCACCACCGTAGATCTACGATTAGCCGCATTTTAGTTGCAGATCCTCCACACCACCACAAATGTGATCGACGGTGATACTTGAAAATCATTGCTTTTTGAATCGACCTCAACACACTAAGTCAATTGTTGGTGCCGTGCACCATTTGCCTTGGTTTTTGTGTACTTGTAATATTCTATATCAGGAGCAAACGAACACTCGTTACTCGTGAGAAATCTACGAAACGCACGAAGCATACGGGTGTTCTTTTTTTTATAAAAGACACTATCTGATTTGCTACTAATACTTTTTTCCGTGAAAAAAAACAGTTTTCCGGTGTGCTAGAATTTTTATTTTTATTTCTTTCATTTTTCGATTTTTTTTATCTTTTATTCAAGTCTTGGCTTCACGCAGTTTTTGGGCCTTTTCTACCTTAATCTTTTAATATTTGCATTTCCTCTATTTATTTGGTCCAGTCTTATTCACACGTTTCTCCTTTCTCTCTCGTGATGGTCGTTATCGAAGACAATACATTTATAGCATGGGCTAATATGACTGCCTCCATGTTTCAGGCCCAGGCTGCCTATGCAAACGCTTACCAACGGACTCAGCCTGTGACACAGACTCCTCAGCCCTCACAGAATCCACCTACTATACCGGGTCTTCGTGCATTACAGAATCAATTGCTGCAAGGTACGCCTCCATTCGAGGTGCCAACAACAGAAGAGTCCACCTTACCGAGTTTAGAGTGTTTACGAGATCCTAATCTGTCTATTCTTCAAACTGAGTCTACCACAAAACCACCTGTCTCATTTCCAAAGGCACCACGTGCACTTTTGCATACTCTTCCGCCACATGTAACTGCTCCTTCCCGGTCAGATGAATTACATACGCTAGTGGAAGACTCGCTCAAAGAGGAAGAGGAATCGCTCGATCAATATAAGGCACTCTTTTGCCATAAACGTCCTCTCGACGATTATGTAAATACTTTGGAAGAAAGCGGTTACCGTGTTGACGAGACGAATTCGTTTTTAAAACATGTTGAGGGTGATCGTTACCATCCAATCGATGTAGATGTTGCTATGTCTAAACGGTACAAACTTACAACTACCACGAAAACCACACGGCGGGTGACGGAAAAGAAGACGACGTCAACAGCAACGGTAGCGACGACAGGCCTAAAACCCCGCGTTCCTGATGGCACTGTTGTGGGAGCCAGCGCACCACCTTTGCGTAGGGGTAAAGGCCTTAAGCTGCTTCAGAGTATGGGTTGGTCTGAAGGCCTCGGTTTGGGTTCCAGCAACCAAGGTGTAGTCGAGCCTGTTAAGGCTGTCGTAAAGAACAACAAGAGGGGACTTTCAGAAATGAATGCTGAAGGGGTACCAGTCCAAGCATTAAGCGTTGCTCATCGGAATAATATGCCTAATTTTCCAGAGGCACCCAAGGCCAAAGCGAGAAACGGAATGATAACAAGAGCAAAGCCGAAAACAAAGCCAAAAACTCAGGCGAAAACAAAAGCAAGAACAAAAACCAAACGCAAACAAACCACGAGAAAAGTTACGAAGAAAACTACAAAAAAGGCAGCTACGAAGAGGACTACAAAGAAGACTACGGGTAGAACTAAAGCCACCAAGGTAAAAATTGAGAAGGGTGCTTCAAGAGCCAAAAATAAAACGTCTGCTGCAGCTACGAAATCCAAGGGAAAACATCACATCTGGGTGTAATCCGCAAGTCTCTTTTTACTCAGCTTCCCTGACCCAGCTTCACTCCCTTCCTCTTCCTTCATATCTTTTATAGAAATGTGGAGCATTTCCACAGAGTATTTTCATTACTGTGTTATACATCCGTGAACTGTGATCCGCTGTGTTAATGTATATTTACATGCTGGCAAGGGAGAAACGGATCAGACTGAAACAAAGAGTTAGTAATGGACTTGATGAAACTCATATACACTGCACAGTGCATGTTCGTCACATACGTTTAGGTACACGGAGCTTCTTACTGGTCATGGCGAAACCGCTGATGGCGAAAAGGAAGACCATGGGATGAACCTTGAAGCAAGTTTCGGCTGCCCAAAGTCCACCGGGAAGCTGTTCATGAATTTTTCCCCGGAGAGTACACAGACCGAGGACGAAGACGAGACTCAATGTCGTGGGAATTGGGGTGCCCTCAAAGAACTGAGATTTTCCGTTTTTGTCTTTGGGAATGTAGTTCACCGACACATTAAAGCGCGCAAGCCGTGAAAGACCGCATAAAACGAAGAATGCCAATACGATAGTATCCAAAGTCGTGCGAAAGCCACAAACAAATGCAAAAACTGCAGGTGCAACACCGAAGGAAATCTGCTGTGTTAGAATGCGATCGGGACAGCAGAGCGGCAGAAAGACGGAAGGAAGTGTTGAACTCTTTGAATTCCATCTACATCTCAATTCTGTCAATCCATGTAACATACCAAATCTGCCAAACTGTCCAATTCTTGACCCATTAAAGACGACTTTCCACGCCAGCGGGCCACTTTACCATCCATGAAATCAAAGAGCAAACCACAGGGCATTAAAAGCAGTGCTTTCCACAAGTTGCTATAGTCGTATTGATCGCCCAAACAATACCGCAGACTCGTAAAAATGCTCATAACGCCACAGAATCCATTCATTTCTGTGAGTAAATCGGCCAGATGAAGTGCACTGCACGAGAACATGTATTAGCCATTTTGTTTCGATTGTCGACGGATACAACACTTGACATACCGGATCAAAGAGAAGTGTCTATTATCATTAACATATTGGAGCATCTTCCCCTCCTTCTCAGCCGAAAAAGCCTTCGTCTTAGGCGCGTCCTTCTTCCATGTTTGCATATTGAACTGTGTCTAGCAATATGTTGTTGTAGATCGGCAATAATTGTCGTGCCCCGTCCCTTAGTCGCGGGAGACTTTTGCTGGAAGGAACTCGCTAATATTGCTTTGCCATCTCCTTGATTGGTGGTCTTCTCTCGTAAGGTCTCGGTTACCGGACCAATAAGGAACTGCAATTGCAGTAAGCGAGCGAAGGGCACGTGATAATGGCGAAAAGCAATCACGTGCTCTATCACGTGAAAGGGGTGCCTTCCACGCGGTAATAACATTTGTGTAAGCGAAACCTTAAACTGAAGCAGATGAAATGAATGCATTCACTTTGTGGCTACGAAGGAAGACATGACTGAAACTAGTTGTATACAATTAACATCCTGTCCATAAGCTGTAATAGTATACGTTCCTGACCGACATCGCACCCGTCTGCCGTCCTCCCTACTCGTCCCTAATCGGCTCTTTTCGACATGTGTATTTTTTTCTGTACAAAAAACTAAGGGGATGATGACTGGGAACGATTGTCAGCAATGGCCATAAGTACCGGTCACCGGTAAGCAAACGAAACAAACAGTGGCTGCTAGAGGACAGGAATAAGAGCGACAGACCACAGACCCATGAAGAGGAGCGCACGTAATTTGAACTGACGAATCCGCCCACATCGTTGGTTTACGAAGTAGACGAGTAACGCGGAGTGCGCACCAAGGGCTTTTTTGAGGGGCAAGGAAAGGGTGTGCATGTGTTTGGTATATGCAAGTGATCAACACTTACAGAGTAAGACGGGGGAACACAAGGAAGGTAGATGGGATCCGGTTATTTGGGTGGAATCGGGTTTTGCATCCAGGAGAGAACTCTCACAGGGAGAGCTCTATTCCATTCCACTGGGGACATCAATAACGAAAATTGATCGCTTAGAAACGTCCACGACCACCGTAACCACCACGAGAACCACCACGGTTGTTGAAACCACCGCGGCCACCAAAACCGCCTCGAGAGCCACCACGACCACCAAATCCTCCACGGTTTCCGCCGAATCCACCGCGAGAACCTCCACGACCACCGAAGCCGCCACGGCCACCGAAGCCTCCGCGACCACCGAAACCGCCGCGGCCTCCACGGCCACCAGCAGTCTTGGGTTTCTTAGGACCAGCAACCTTAGGCTTGGGCAAGAAACGCTCCAAGGGAAGAAGCTTGTCTCCACCAATAAACACCTTGTCACCGGGCTTGAAGGAGCCGGCAACAACACCATCCATGGGCTTCACAGTGAAATAAACTTGGTTCATGGGACCGAGAATTTCGTCGATTTTTCCGATTTGAGACTAAAACTTGTCAGTAAAAAGGTTCAGAAGAGGAGGAAAAGAGAGTAAAGAGCACAAAATAAAAAAATCTTTGAACAGATAACGCTGAAATCCTCTTCACTTAACCTACCTTGTTCTCCAAGTAAATAGGGGCATTAAAGTATGGAATCTTAGGGTTTGTAGACTCACAAACCATATCTCCTTCACAGTCATGGACAAAGGTACCCAGTTCTAAAAAAAAAGGTTAGAACCCATTCCCAAAACTCGAAAAAAAAAACCAAAATCTCGTCTACCGCTTGCCAACTAGACAAACATACCCAAAACTTGATCGGGAGGACCATAGGACATAGGCTGCCGCGAGCCACCACGTCCGCCTCTAAAACTGCCGCCACGACCACCTCTGAAGCTCATTTTTATAGGAGGTGTTTTTGTTGTTAAGGGTTTTGGCTCTGCGCAAAAATTTCCACCATTGCTGACTGGTGTTTCGCCGTCACACCTCCGGTGAGGGTGAATGGTAGGAATACCACCACAACACCGACAGCCGTAACTGCTACTACTACCACAGAACGTGTGTAAAAAACTCAATTCGCGGAACGTTTTGACCCTTTTTTGTTAAGTAAGTAGTCAATTGACGGAAATTTTAATTACGCGCTTTGGAATGAACAAAATTGGCAGAAATCGCGACACGTTACGACTGTTAACGCATTTCGGCACTCTTTTACCGCGGTTCATCCATTGATGTGGCATATAATGACTGGAACTTGTTGATTTTGAAAGTCCTATTTGCCCTTTGTGCTGATTTCCAACCGCAATATTTATTGAATTCTTTTTACTAACGAAGATTTTAGAGGAAATGGCTTCGGTGGAGAAACAACTGAAGAACATGGCTTTGGAGGAGCCCGAGTACATTCAGTACCGTATTGCTATGTTTGAGCAGCTCCAAAAGGAGTACAAGGAATTTATTGCTGCTCAACCCCGCAAGACTATTACGGTTACTTTGCCTGATGGAAGTACTCGTGAGGCTACGAGCTGGGAGACTACGCCCATGGACATTGCTGTCTCCATCTCCAAGGGTCTGGCTGACCGCACTGTCATTTCCAAGGTGAATGACCAACTTTGGGATCTTACTCGTCCCCTCGAGGACTCTTGCACTTTGAAGCTTCTTGACTTTAACGATCCCGAAGGCAAGCGTGTTTTCTGGCACTCTAGTGCTCACATTTTGGGTGAGGCTAGTGAGTTGCATTTTGGATGCCATTTATGCATTGGTCCTCCCACTACTGATGGCTTTTTCTACGAAATGGCCATCGATGACAACAAGACCGTCACCACTGAGGATTACCCTGCTTTGGAGGCTTTGGCCAAGAATGCCATTAAACAGAAGCAACCTTTTGAGCGTTTGATCGTCTCCAAGGAAAACTTGTTGAAGATGTTCAAGCACAACAAGTACAAGCAACACATTATCGAAAGCAAGATTCCCGACGGAACTAGCACCACTGTCTACCGTTGCGGTCCCCTCATCGATCTTTGCGTCGGTCCCCACGTTCCTCACACCGGTCGTGTGAAGGCTTTCGCCGTTATGAAGAACTCTTCTTCTTACTTTTTGGGTGATGCCAAGAACGATTCTTTGCAACGTATCTACGGTGTGAGTTTCCCCGATAACAAGCAAATGAGTGAGTATAAAAAGTTCCTTGCCGAGGCCGCCAAGCGTGACCATCGTAAGATTGGCCGTGAACAGGACTTGTTCTTCTTCCACGAGCTTTCCCCCGGTAGTTGTTTCTTCTTGCCTCATGGTGCTCGTATTTACAATCAACTTATCGCTTGGATTCGTGAGCAATACAAGATCCGTGGTTTCCAAGAGGTTATTACACCCAACATGTACAACGTTGATTTGTGGAAGACATCTGGTCACTGGAACAACTATGCCGAGAACATGTTCTCTTTTGAAATTGAGAAGGATAAGTTTGCCTTGAAGCCCATGAACTGCCCTGGTCACTGTCTGATTTACAAGAGCCGTGACCGCAGTTACCGTGATCTTCCCTGGCGTTGTGCTGACTTTGGTGTTCTCCACCGTAATGAGTTTTCCGGTGCTTTGACTGGTTTGACTCGTGTCCGTCGTTTCCAACAAGATGATGCTCACATCTTCTGCCGTCCCGACCAAGTTCGTTCTGAGATTGAGAACTGCTTCGACTTCCTCAAATACGTTTATGGAGTGTTCGGCTTCACTTTCCACTTGGAGCTTTCTACCCGTCCCGAAGAGAAGTATTTGGGTGACCTCGAAACCTGGAACAAGGCCGAGGCTCAATTGAAGGCCGCTTTGGATGCCTCTGGTTATGAGTGGGAGTTGAATGAGGGTGACGGTGCTTTCTACGGTCCCAAGATCGATATCACAGTTTTCGATGCTTTGAAGAGACAACATCAATGTGCAACCATTCAATTGGATTTCCAACTTCCTGAGCGCTTTGAGCTCGAGTTTCATGGTACTACCGAGGGTGATGAGGCTGCCGACTCTACGAACAAGAACAAGTACATTCGCCCTGTCATGATCCACCGTGCTATTTTGGGCAGTGTTGAACGTATGATTGCCATCCTTACTGAACATTATGGTGGTAAGTGGCCCTTCTGGCTTTCTCCTCGCCAAGTCTCTGTTGTTCCTGTTTCTGCTGCTGCTTTCGACTACGCCAACAAGGTTCAAAAGCGCTTGTTCGACGCCGGTCTCTTCGCTGACGTTGACACCTCCGATAACACTTTGCCCAAAAAGATTCGTAACGCCCAACTCTCTCAGTACAATTTCATCTTTGTTGTCGGTGCTGAGGAGGAGAAGACGAACAGTGTCAACATCCGTAACCGTGATGATCCCAAGAAGCAAGCCAAGACGGCCACTGTTCCCCTTGATGAGGTTGTTGCTAAGCTTGTTGCTTTGAAGGAAACTAAGAACCCCGTCAACCAAATCTAATTACGTTCAAGTGATCACAGTCTTTACGGGATAGGTAGTAGTAGATAGAGGACTGCATACGTAAGCTATATCTTTTAACATAAAGATGTATGTTAAAAATTGTATTCAATACAAATCATGGTTTGTTTTTTTGTGCGTGAATATTTCATTTCAATCTTGAATTATAAACATTTGTATCTAGTTAAGTCTCGACAAAACATGCAATAAATAATCAAAACAAACGTGCGAAGCTATTTAACATGTTTTCCGGAAAAAAGCTCACGTTTCTTCATTTCATTGATATTTCCGTTCGTGAGCGCTTACGGTACCTCCATTGTAGTATCCGTTCACCAAGTCCTATAATTCACAATTCTCCTCATAGAACATACATGTTCCCAGGTACTTTCATTCTTGACTGACGAATTCACTGCCAATACTTTGTATTAATCCTGTACTTAATAATTACAGAGTATATTCAAACCAATGGGTACGTTTCGACTTCACAGACGGTAACATGTGAAACTAATCGCTACAGATGCTTCTTTAGTTAGAGGATTATGTAATAAACTCTACGAGAAGCGGAAATCGACCGCTTATGAAGTTGAACAGTAAGAATGATTATTGATCTCAAAACTTGAAGGATCGATCGCTAACTATATGATTTTCATAAAGACTTATTCGTATTAAGCTTGAAGACGAAGATGAGGAAGGCATTAACGAAGTAATTCGCCAGCTTTCGAATGATTTTATTTATTCACCTTCTCGGAGTACTTATGCTGCATTTGGCGGTTTGATTGGATTAGCGGCAGTGGGAATTGCTCTCGGGTTTGTATGTTTTTTGCAGCTTTGTCTGTCTATAATCAAGTGCAAGTATGTTAATATGCTAGAAAATAGCAACATTTCTAGAGTCGATTTTATTACCTGTCTTATATTGCCTTAATGACACGGACTCTAAGATTCGTTATTATGCCTGTGAGAGTCTGTACAATATCGGAAAAGTTGCCAAAGGCGAGCTTTTTCGTTTTTTCAATCCCATTTTTGATGCTCTTTCGAAACTCTCCGCTGACCAAGAACTAACAGTTAAAAATGGAGCTGAGCTATTAGATCGCCTGATTAAGGACATTGTTTTGCAGCAAGCTGCAACGTACATATCTTGTGTTGATGATCAGTCTTCCACACATACTTATGAACCGCCCGTATCAGAAGTTCAAGATGTTCCTGTACTGGGCAGAGAACCTACCAGATCAGGAACTTTTTCTATTGCATCAGTCATTCCTTTGTTTGCGGAGAGAATTTATGTACTCAACCCTAATACACGCATGTTCCTTGTTTCGTGGATTCAACTGCTGGACAGTATTCCAGATCTGGAATTTATTACTTATGTGCCAACCCTATTAGATGGTTTGCTAAACTATTTGAATGATCCAAATGAGGGAGTGCGAGTCGCAACTTCCAACTGCTTGGCAAACTTTTTAGCTGAAATTCAAAAGGTCGCCAAAGTGAAGTATTACTTTTTCGAAAAAGATGAAGAGCGGAAACCAAACTATTTTGAGGATTTAAAGAAGAAAGTTTTGTTGGAGAGCATGTCGCCAGAACTCATAGAATATGTGGAAAACTCAATCAGAGAAGGTTCCTATATACTTGAAGCGCATGTAGAGGTAAACTACCACAAAATCTTAACTGTGCTGCTCGAGCGACTGAAATCCGGTGTTCCTCTTATCCAAATTACTGTTCTTTCCTGGATGTCCGAATTGTTACGCATCTCTCCTCAGGATTTCATCACACTCATTCCAGACATTTTGCGCGAGGTTTTTCCTTTGTTCTCAAGCGTAGGGAATGTCGCACAACTTGCTAGAGATTTAGCACAGAATCTTGCCGGATTTTGCACAAAGATACTCGATCTCGAAGTCAGTGATCCAAAAGCGTTGGGACCCGAGGTCGATCGCATTGATTTGGACGCTGTGATAGACGTCTTGAAGGAATTGCTGACGAACGAGAATGAAGAAACCCGTGTAAAATCTTTAGAATGGATTATAATGTTCAAGAAGAAGGCCAATGGAAAAATTATTGACGTAGACGACCCTGCATTTAAAGCCTTTCTCCGCCGACTTAGTGATTCCAGTGATTTGGTTGTATCAAAGAATCTCGAGTTGCTTTCACACATCGCAATATCTCAGAAAGGTGCTAATCTGAAACATTTTCTTAAAAGCCTTCTGTCTATGTTTGCGGAAGACCGCGAGTTTCTGGATAATCGGAGTGCTTTCATAATCCGACAACTTTGCGTGAACATAAACGGTGAAAAGGTTTATCGTGGTTTTGCTGAAATTCTCGAAAAAGAAGAGGTACGATTTGGGTCTCATAAAAAGTGTGTTAACGTCGTTTAGAATCTTGAATTTGCTCAATTGATGGTGGAAATACTTAATGGAACTTTATTGACTGCTTCGGAACTTTTTGATTTACGGAGAAGACTCAAGTCACTTTCCTTAAAAGTAAGTTTATTTTGGCATTCTACACTTCCGCTAACTGTTTCAGGATCAATCTTTCTTCGTATGCTTATATCGCGCATGGTGCCACAATCCTGTAGCACTTTTTTCTTTATGCCTTATTGCTCAAGCATATGAGCTTGCAGCTAATCTATTAACCGTGTTGTAAGTTTCATTGTTTTGCGAACTCTTGGTCTTAACATTTTTCTCAGTGGTGAAATCGAAATGAATATGCAAATTCTAATTCAACTTGACAAGCTGATTCAACTCATTGAGTCTCCGGTATTTACGAGTATGTGTAATCACATTAATTGTTATCTTGAATGTTGAAATAATTAACACTCTCAGGTATGAGATTACAACTGCTGGAACCGGACCGGTATCCCAGTTTAATTAAAGCACTGTATGGCGTGCTCATGTTATTGCCTCAATCAAGTGCTTTTCGTACACTTCGGGAACGGTTGCAATGCGTATTTCCCTTACGGTCGGGCATGTCCATCTCAAAAGACCGTTTCAATCGTGGAAACCGAGATGATCAGAATTCTATTGAGCTGCTGGAATGCTTCAGACATACACAGAACAAACATCAAATCACTATCCGGGAGAAAAACAAAGGTAGACTTGCTCTTCCTGTTGCTCTTACTCCCAATCCTACTGCAACGACAACATCTACGCCTACCTCTGCATCAGGCATCACGACAAATACAGCGCCTGTCTCATCTATCTTTGCAAACCTTGCTCCTGTTGGAGGTTCCGCAGTGGGCCGCAAGAAAAAACTGTGAGTTCTCGCGCTATGTAGACTTCAATGACACACTTCAACACTCGGTATATATTCATGCCATGTTTCTCATCGCTCTGTTAAATCCCACCTCTTTCTCTAAACCTTAGATATTAAACGGCATTGCTTAATTTATTATGAACTGTTTTTTCTTTTTTCAATGTATGTCATCGTAATTATTTCTTCTCCACGGCAACTGTCTTACCTAAGCAAAGTTTCCCAAAAAGTAGAAATGGCAACAAAAGAACATTGTTTGTATTGTTTGGAAATCGTGAATTCTTCCTTACAACACAGACTGCCACGGGATCTTTGGAACGTTGATTCCTGGACCAAAAAGTATCCCATTTTTGTCAAATTTTGTACAATTAAAAAGTCCGGAAAAGAACTACGCGGATGTATTGGAACATTTCAGTCGTTTCCGCTAAACATTGCTCTTGAACATTTCGCAAAGCAAGCGTAAGTAGTGCTCTGTCGTTAAAACGGTCCATGTTAAAGAACATGACTATTAGCTTTCGACACCAAAAAAGGCCAAGAAAGTAATCCGTTAACACTTACACAGCGCATTTAAAGACACTCGCTTTAAGCCTCTCCAGCTGAACGAATTACCAAAGATAGAATGTCAAGTCGATGTATTGGTCCATTTCGAAAAGATCGCGAGTCCATTGGATTGGACCGTCGGTGTTCATGGCCTCTGGATTAAATTTGACGTAAAGAAGAAACACTATGAAGCTACCTTTTTGCCTTCGGTTGCCGAAGAACAAGGCTGGAACCAAGAAGAAACATTGGATGAATTGGTCTATAAAGCCGGTTACGCCGGCTCCTTGACAGGAGTTCATATTGCTGCTGAACGTTACCAGACGTCTATTGCAAATGCAACTTTTGAGGAATACCTTTTAGCTGCTTCAGAGGCTATGGGCGCAACTGGTATTTAAGTGTGATGAACATGAATTACCGACACACTACAAGCAATTGACAATTGCCTAAGCAATTAGACACCCTTTTTGCATTCCTTTCATGACTCTTAGTAATGACTGCCACGATTTTATGTTTCTTTTCCCTGTTACAAACCCTCTTCACACCATTACCAACTGATATTGATTTGTTTTCTTATGTTATTGTACTCTGAAGAATATAAAAATAACAATTGAATTACTTGGCTATGAAAGTAGTTAGTAGACAGCGAGTTGAAGCATGAAGCACTGAACATACCATCTTTAGCGTTGGAAATGTATTTAATGGCGTCGCTGACGGACTTAATCTCATCGGCGTCATTGTCCGGAATTTGAAGACTAAACTCTTCTTCAATAGCCATGACAACTTCTACACTGTCCAGCGAGTCGAGCCCCAAGTCTTTCGAAAATGTGGAGTTGGGTGTCACCTTCACGCCGAATCGTTAGCAACAACGGTGCTCTCAAAATCAAATCAATCCAATTTGAATGGAGTAAGACGTACCTGAACACCGGCATTCTTGACTTTGTCAAAAGAGGAAACGACCTTAAGAATTCTAGACTCTGCATCGGGACGTGCAACGCTGTAGTACCGCAATGAAGTTCTAACAGCAGGAGCAGCGCGGAAACCACGAAACAGAGATGCACACCGGGACAACATGGTTTGCACTTTTCGTTACAGTAGATGAGGTCTGTAATGTGTTACACGACTCGCGCGTTCCTCTTCCAAGATGCAGATCTTTTTGGTGGTGAGGTTGAGTAAGAATAAACAAGGCGGGGTGATTCGCGGGGTCAGGGGTTACAAATTACGTAATCGTCTTATCGCCACTCTTTCATCATTCAACGTTCCAAAAATTGTTGCTCCAACGGAGAGTTGCTGCGGCTGTCGTTTCTTTCTGGCTTAATTCTTTGTAAAAATCTTCACTTATTCCGAACTTTTATCGAACCTAGCTTGCTTACTATGCCTTTCCGGAGCATTCAGCGGTTTGTTTCTCCGGGTTCCCCTATATCTCGTCTTCTTAGCATCCGCCTGTTTTCCCAATCGGCCGTCATGCACGAAATAGCTATACTCAATTATCAACAAGTGAAAAAACTGAGTGAACGGAATCCTGCCGATTTAAACGGCTCTTCCGTGCTTGTTGACGTTCGCGAACCTGACGAGTTTAAGGCAGGTGCCATTCCTACAGCTGTCAATTTGCCGCTGAGTGTAATAGACTCAGCCATGAGAATGGACGATGCGTCCTTTGAGAAGAAGTACGGATTTCGGAAACCTTCCGTGACCGATCATGTCATCGTTTACTGTCGTTCCGGTAAACGCAGTACCAATGCCTCTCAAATACTCGAACGGCTTGGTTACTCGAATTTGGGAAATTACGTCGGTTCGTATCTTGATTGGGCAAGTCACAACACAAATGCTTAAACAACTCCCTGAAGCCTTCTCGCTTAGATAAATAGCACAACTACGCAAACATTATCACAACCTTAAAATCCCCCGCAGATTACCCCACAGTGAGCACGGGGGACTTGCTTCATTGTACCCTAATTATAACCTAGGGTTTGACCGGCGTGGGATCGCCCTTATAGCGGGCTCCTCCACCATATATTGTCAGGCCAGCTCTAACACACAGCCTACAACTAATACATACGCCGTCAACAGCCGTCATGTCTCTCGAACCCTTGCCTGGAACGTTGGAAAACTTGCTGGAGCAGACCAGTTTAAAATGGATTTTTGTCGGTGGAAAGGGTGGTGTCGGTAAAACGACTACGTCGTGCTCGTTGGCCATTCAAATGTCCAAAGTACGCAAGTCTGTGCTGCTTATTTCCACAGATCCGGCCCATAACTTGTCTGATGCTTTCGGAACCAAGTTTGGTAAGGAGGCTCGTTTGATTCCCGGCTTCGAGAACCTCAGTGCTATGGAAATTGATCCCAATGCCTCCATCCAGGAGATGCTGGAGCAGTCCGAGCAACAAAACCCTAACAATCCCATGTCTGGTATGATGCAAGACTTGGCTTTTGCCATTCCTGGTATTGATGAGGCTTTGGCTTTCGCCGAGGTCATGAAAGAGGTCAAGTCGATGAACTTTGACTGTGTCATCTTCGATACTGCTCCCACTGGTCACACCCTTCGTTTCTTGAACTTCCCTACCGTCTTGGAGAAGGCCCTGGCTAAGCTTAGCGGTCTTACAAGCCGTTTTGGTCCTCTTATCAACCAAATGAGTGGTATGTTGGGCACCAACACCAACCAAGAAGACATTTTCGCCAAGATGGAAGGTATGCGCGGCAGTATCTCTGAGGTGAACAAGCAATTCAAGAACCCCGATCTCACTACCTTCGTATGTGTTTGTATTTCGGAGTTCTTGTCCTTGTACGAAACGGAGCGTATGATTCAAGAACTCACGTCTTATGAAATTGACACTCACAACATTGTGGTGAACCAATTGCTTCTGGACCCCGATACAAAGTGTCCCCAATGTATTGCTCGTCGGAAGATGCAACAAAAGTATCTTTCCCAGATTGAAGAACTTTACGAGGATTTCCACATTGTCAAGGTTCCCCAAGTGCCGTCTGAAGTTCGCGGTACTGAAGCTTTGACAAAGTTCTCCGACTTGCTCATTCACCCTTACGTTAAGGAGTAAAAGAGTACGACGACAAGCGTTTCACGCCGATGATTGCATGCCTTGGTGAACTATTTGTGCCACGAATGACCTGTACGCTGATGTGCTGTTCGGGCTCAATACTAGTAAACGTAAAATTTATAGATCGGTAAATGGATGAAAACATTTAGCCAGTAGTGATAAAATAGGATCGATGCCCATGTTCTCGTAGAGATTGTACAACACATTCTTTACGCTGTAAACCTTATTGACTGATTCATGTAACGGTAAACGAACGTCTTAAATCTTGTAAACAAGCGCTGCTCTGAACTGTGTAAACAAAATCTATCTCCTCCAAAAGTCGTTCAACCACCAACAGCCAAATTGTATACACTTTTGAATTGCTAGAATACCCAGGAGTTTTTGATAATCGTGCTCGATTGCACACGACCTTAAAGCAGCCCGTACATTTCCGAAGTTGGAAAAATGAGCAAATTGACAACGATAGCCACTGTTGCCTTTTGGTTTTTATCTTGCAGTCTAAGTGTGATCTACTTGAAAGTTTTACCAACAACAGGTTTGGCTCGATGGGTACGAATCTGCTATTGGGGTACTTTAATATGTTTGCCCTTGCATTTGCGTAGTATGTCAAAACGTTTTTTGCTGGTGGCCTTTATTTCCACTCTTTTCTTGCAGGGATGCATTCAAGATTTCCATCGTCACAGCTTTAAGGAAACAGATAACTTTGTGAATACCGAATTCGCTCGTGTCGGCTATGTCAGTGCGAACACCGCGAAGTTCACCGTACGGTCCAAGTCGCCAGCTTCATTACTCGTTGCTAAGCGCTCTCTTCCCGCTGCATTGACGGCAAATGTATCTGTTGACGCAGCCGGCGAAGACATTGATTTTTTGTCGACTGTACATGTTGAGGGTTTGCTGCCGAAGACTGAGTACGTATATAAGGTCGTTCGACAAGGCGACAACGAGACGACTCCCCTTGATTTTGGTGCCTTCCGTACGCCCGTGAATGAAGATGAGGCAACGGCTTTCCACTTTGTCACTTCCAGTTCCATGATTCCCAACTGGCCATACACATTTACGAGTCGTGGAGATTATCTTTCTATTCCTGGTGCTGACGTATTGGCCGACAGCATCAAGCAACACAACATCGACACCCCCGACTTCCTTCTTTTCCTCGGTGGCTTCATTGATAGCGCAGTGGGTCATGTCAACGGTGACGATGCCGTGGACATTTGGAGAGCGCGCTACCGTCAACGGTATGCTTCACCCTCGTACAAACGTATCTATCGCCAAATGTCTACGATTCATACATACGACGACGCTGATATCGTCCATCGTTGGGATCGTGGCAATGAACATCCTTATCCAATGGCAAAAGAAGTGTTCGTGCGCTATCACCATGAAGCCAATCCACCTGTAGCCGCTGAGGATAAGCAGGCATTGTACTATTCGTACCGTGTAGGCAATGTTCCGTTCTTCATAATGGATACGAGACGTTATCGGTGCCGCTCGATATGTCAGATGGAGGCTTGAAGACGATGTTGGGTGGTCAACAACGGAGCAAGTTCATTGAATGGATCCATGAAAAGAGTGATGTACAGACGCCCTTTAAGTTTGTCGTCTCTAGCGTTCCCTTTGCTCCCCCCAGTAGCGACCCAGTGCTGTCGGATATGTGGAATGGTTACCAGTACGAACGAGAATTGCTCTTGAAGGAGATGGCGAAATCAGAAAGTGTATTTATCTTCTTGACTGGTCACCAACATGACTTTGGAGCATACAAGGTTGCCGACAACGTATATGAGTTCTCCATCTCTCCATTAAGTCACTACGCATCGCGTACCAATCTTCCAGAGGAGCCGCAATTCACAGTATTGGCTCATGAGAACAAGGGGATGAGCAAGTTTGGAGCGTACACAGTCAATACAACAGCAACTCCCCCTTTCGTTCGCTTCCAGGCATTTATTGATGGTGCCCAAAATTGGGAAACTGTTCTTACGAATTAGATGTGGTACAGGGCATCCTGCACTGCATCGTACAAGACACAATGTTATGCTGTTTTTCCTTACTTCAGTATCAAAAATAGCTGTAAGTTTTCGTTTTCTGAACAGCCGATGTTAAACGCAAATTCAGAAAACATGTTCACGCCTCTTTCACTTAATTTCATAGCTTTAACGTGTAATTCATGATTAAAAGAGTCGGAAAAGAAGGAATATGAGCGCTCATTCTTGCATAAACTTACATCGAAAACTCTGCTTGAAGTTTGCGAAGCTCCTCTTCCTCGTCTAAGACTTGGGGTTTCTGCACACTGGGCAAAGTTGGAACCTTTCCAGTAGAAGGCAACGAAGGTGCATGGATAGGAGGCTTTTCGGCACCAAGCATCTTGTTGTCCAATTCCACTTGTTGCAGCTCTTCCAATTCCGCCGTGAGTTCATCTTCATCCATATCGGCATTCAATCCAATGGGGGTGCTAATCATCGTAGAAATCTCTTCTGAAACAGCTTGTTGATCCCGAATCCGGTCCATGATTTGGTCAACCTTGTCGGCGTCCATGCCCTTCTGGATCTTCTTCATAGCATCTGCACCTTGGCGCATAGCCTGCAGAGTTTCAAAGTTCAGGTTGGCATTCTGGATTGTGTATAACTGTTGTTCGATGTTGTTACGACTACCTTCGATTTTGGCCAATTCCGCTTCATACATCTTTTTTCTCTTCAATGCCGTCAATGCCACTAATTACATCGTTAGTAAGATCATTCCCTTTCACAGTAGTCATTGTAACACAAAACTGTTGCACAAACTTACGTCTCTTGTTTGCTGTAGCATTTTTGCGGGCAATCTCATTCTGTTGTTCAATTTGCTTTTCCAGCTTCTCTTCTTTCTTGTCGAATAAAGACAGCATTTCCTGGAACTTAACAATTGTGTCCTTCGCGGTATCCTTTTCCTTATTTCCGCCGCCAAACCATCTGAAAAATGAAGACATGGTGTTTAAACGTACTAAAAGCAATGTAGAGTTTCTTAAAGGTCGTAAAATGTGGATGCAAAGCAGTCAATATAGCTAGGTGTTTGTTCAAACTCGTCCAGCGACAAACCACGCAGGTTTCTATTTTATTTCTGAAAAAAGAAACAATTAAAATACCACACAAGAGAGCAGACAACGATAAAAGAAACAGTTCGTGTGCGGGTTCACTGTTTCTTTAGTAATACTGTAGCTGTAGTCGGTCAGTGGGTGGAACCGGCTTCAACAAGGTTTCGTTCGCCAACCACCCAAAACATCAGCGATTTGAAGCTTACCCTATATTTGGGATAATTAACGCCCAAAAAGCGTATCTCAACCTTTTTTTGAATGAAAGAAGTGTTTGAGAGTAAAATTGAGTCAATTGGAGGAAAGACTCTTGGCTTTGTGGGCAAGAATTTAAACTCCTTAGAAGGAATGCAAAAGAACGAAGTACAGAATGAAGTTCCGGAAAAAGGGTCCAAAAAGCATGTTCAGGCTTATGCGAAATTAGAATTCGACAACTTTTCCTTCTTTGTACAGTCATTACAGGTCACAATTGGAAGAAAAGCCAAATCTTCGAGTCATTGTGACCTGTATATAGACGACACGAAGGCTATTTCCCGTGAACATGCAAAGATATTTTATAACTTTTCTACACGGCGATTTGAATTTGTCATACTAGGTAAAAATGGAGCCTTTGTTAACGGCGAGTTTTTTGAAAAAGGTCGGACTGTGCCGCTGACAAACGGCGCTCGAATACAGATTGGACGAGTGCCGTTTTCTTTCTTACTGCCACAAGCACCAAGCAAGGTCTCGCCTGTTCAACGTCCCGCAACTCTGTCTAATGGGGGCGTTGCTGGAACGACCCAAAATGAAAAAAAGGAACCAGGTCTGCTCCGCCGGTTAGTGGTTCCGCCGTCGAAGGAGCACTTCAACGAGTCAAACCCACTTGCTCAAGCTTCAACAGCAAGTGGTAATCTGACTCCCCTCTCTATTGCGCCCGAGCAGCTGCGTCATAAAGAACCGTCATCGCAAAACCTTCCGCCTGTAGCTGACGCTATTAAACATAGTGAAATAGCTACAAGTACAGCTCCCGTCTCCTCTATTCCATCGACCGCATCCTCTTCCCTTTCTCCTTCGTTGTCGAAAACCCCTCTCTCCGCAAACCAGAATTCAATCACAGCCGTAAAGTTGGAGAATACCGCGACTACAGTCGCTGCTTCCGGAGCTTCTCAAACAATAAACACACCTGTACAATATAGTAACGGACATCCGGGTCCTTCTCAGCAAATTGGCGTAGCTGCACATAATGGCGCTAATGCTGCGCTGTTTCAGTCGCAGTCTACGGCCATTACAAAACCCAATCTATCGTATGCGAGCCTAATTGCCCGAACGCTGATTGCGAACTCAAACCGGAAAATGACACTAAATGATATATGCGAATGGATTTCTGATCACTGGTTGTATTACAAGCTACAGCCGCCGACTTGGCACAATTCTATTCGACACAATTTATCACTTAACAAAGCATTTATCCGAGTTCCAAGACAGCAAAATGAGCCAGGAAAAGGGTCTTTCTGGATGTTGGACCCTGCTTGCATTCCTCAGTTTGAAGGAACGAATGTTCGACGGACGAAACGGGCAACAACTCCTGCTTCCGTTTCTGCCCCTGTCGCACATCGGGTTTCTCATACAGCAGCAGCGGCAGTTAAGCAGGAGGATGAAGCGCACGCGGCCTCATCTCTTACTTCGGAAAAGTCATCAGCAGCCGTTGGAGCGGCGACTCCTTCAGCTCGCAACTCGCCTGTTGCAACAACTTCAACAGCCAGTGCAAGGGTTTCTGCGGCTGCAGCACGTCGTAATCTCCCTTATTTGCGGCCGGACATGCAGCCCATCATTCTTCGTGACGGCAAGTTTACGTTGAATCCAGACTTTTTTAAAAATGCCAATGGGGAAAGCCAGAAACCAAATCCACAGGCTTTGCATGCCATAGCGCTGCTGCAGCAGCACATCACAAAACAGCTTGGGCCTGCTGCTGTAAATAACCCACAACATGCAATTGCCATCGCGAACGCGTTAGCCATGACCTTGGCACAGCAGTTACAACAACAGCAACAGCGGCAGCAATTTGAGCAGCAGCAGCAATACGCGGCGAGCAAGCGTCGGCGGACAAGTAAAAGTAGTGCCTCAGGTGCCGGGACACCTGAATCGTCGGCATCGCCATCCTTGTCATCGCTGTTTACTGCACAGGTTCATGCAGCGACGGCTAATTCAACAGCAGCTACTTCCTCTGCAGCGGCAGCAACCGTAGCTCACGCACAACATTACCACGCCCACCCGTCTACCGATCCCCTGCCGCCAGGCCCGTTTTCAAATCGAACGCATGCTGCAGTTCCATCCTCTTCTGTGGCCACGTCCCGTTTATCGCCTGATGCAGCAGCAACAGCTACTGCCTCTTCACCGACACCGGTCCTGACACCATACGCCCGAGTCCAGCAAGCTGCTGGTACTGGTGCTGCTGCCCCCATTACCGGTTCTGTTTCTTCCGTTCCTGCCGCCGCTCCCAACATTTCCGCCTCTGCTGTCTCACCGGTTACTGATTCAATGCCAACGTCTCACGAACCTTCTCCTAACACTCATTCTACGACTCCAGTTTCTTTACCTTCTTATGTCTCGCCTAATGCCGCCAGGTCTGCTGCACCTGACACCCGTCCTAATGCCGAACCGTCCCCCCGCCAGCTCCGTTGAGTTTAACTACGTTCTCCCAATCAACGACGCTACATGACTATTCCAATTCGCATGAATTCATGCGATTCCATCATGTGCCTTCGCAGAACGCTGTGTGCCTTTTTCGATACTCGCTATATGAAATGCATTTTCGAGCCTCGAGTAACGTATCCCACTATTGTGTGGGGCCGTGGACTAATTTAATGTTGTGGGGAAGCAGTGCGTGGCGTTGGCTGTTTTCGGTTGGCGTAGCAGCGAGCGAGCGAACTCTAAAGCACAATTGCCGCGTTGCGACTTTAGCAAGTACCGACGTTATCGCGAGCAGTCGCTACAAGACACGCGATGAAGTGTGCAAAAGTGCCGCAATCTCGGTTAGCCGGTAAATGTCTTTCTGGTTATACGTCGTCGGCTTCAAAACTAGAAAGATGCGCTTGCCACCGACACTATGTGGGACCGGCTATCCTGAGATACGGTCGATTATAAGCAATGCCTGACTGTAGCCGCGCATTGTTTACGTCGCTTTCATTCCGGAATTTCCCGAGTCCAAGGGCCGAAGAAAAAGACCCAACTATAACGAGAAATCACTCGAACCAAGGACTGAGGGAACGGACCCTGATGGCTGCATCGTTGATCCGCTAGGGGGATTGAGAATTCACTCAAGCGTCCCTGAGCTGCACCCATTCAGCTTGGTTGTGAAGGCTTGACGTAACATGGGGAGCTCCGTACCCCACAAACACAAACACACGTGTAATTTCACGCCATTGAAGAGTGGCTGCAGCGAATGTGGTGGTGCTAACAGTAGTGGGAACGACACGAACTCGGGTGTCACATTACGATATCTCGTACAACGACGACGAAACAAAACAATCTCCGAATCCGAATACCAAACGCCAATATGGCTCCGTAAGCGTGTTTATGAGACGACGTTCTGAACCGAATTGCCGAGCTGTCAAGAGTCGGGATCGGACAAGTCCCGAGGTTTGGACCTGCAATTGTGCTTGTTAGTCGCGTGGATCCGTTAGTGGTCGTAAACATTGAAACGTGTCTGCGTCTTTATGTCCGGGTCCCTGTGGGCGTGATGATGTCCAGTCAGCTACTCCTCTACTCCTTCTACTACTACTACTACTACCACATGTCTGCTCCACCAGACCCTTCTAGGGTTTACGCTTCGATTCTTCTCGGTTGCGTCATTTAGTGGGACACGGGGTTCTCCACACATCCCGCTTTGTGGAGAAGGGCGTGATCGCTTGCAGATGACATAGGAGCGCGCGATCGACTGCTGATTGGCTGATCTGTTCCCTTCCACCCTGACAGTGATGTCAAATTATCATCGGTTCGAGCTGATCGCGTTCTCCGTGTGGGGTATGCAGCTCCTGAATCCGGGGTGCCTTTGAACCGATTGGATCGCGCTTCTAAAGCTCTGATTCTTATTCGCCAACTCTCGTTGACTCTCGTCGAAGCTGGATGCTTTGTGACGCATGGCTTAACACATGAAGAAAGTGATGTCATGGCTTTGCAACCCAGACTTGCTAAACCTTAGGGCTTGCGCTGGTATATATTTAACCTTTGCCAACCAGTCGAACGATCTTTCTCCAGCACCGGATTACAGGGTTTCTAACGGAAAACAGAAAGAACAGGCTTTCACTTGCTTTTTAGGATCAGATCGTGTGCTTGGTCGTGAGGGATTTCACTGTACCAACAACAATTTGCGATAATTTCTCTGGTGGCTTTGGAACTTACTTTGTGTGTCTAAATACGGCTGCGACTGCATGCTTGAAATAGTAACAATTACATTATACGGAACAATTGGACGACGAAATTAACTATATGGATCAATTTGAAGGACTCGTGGATGAACTACGTTTTGCTGTGCAAACTACACAACCCGCCGACTTACTGAATTTTTGTGCAGACTTTTTCAGAAGAAAACTTGCTCAGAGAGACCAGAACGGCAACAATAGCGCGTCAAAGGATGCAATGGAACGTAAGTGCAAAAGACAGGAGGAAAGACAGGCAATTGCGGGAGATTGGAGGCAGTGAATAGCTGTCGAAGTCGACAGTGTTCGAAATGCGCAGCAATGCACTGCTTGCAGCTTTGAACTCATTCTCCCAAGTTTCTTCGTGGCACCTGCCTTGTGTTCTGTTTATGTAGGTTTCTTGCTAATTCATTTGTAGAAGATGAAGTCAACATTGGGCCGTTAGCAGCGGCAGGCCCAGATGAGATTCTACCAAATCGGGTACGTGATATTTCTATACAACAAGCAAATGCAAACAATCTTTTGCCTTCGGAAAAGGACGCACTTAAGGAGCTGCAGGTGAAGTATCCCGAGAACTACAATCTCCTTCGGCGGCAGTCCGTATCAACCGAGTCAGTGAACCCTATGTATTTCTCCCAGCTGCCTAGCCGGACAAAGTATGCGAAAAAAAGTGACGCTGAAATCGCGAGTATGAAGCGCGCCATCAACAAAAATTTCTTGTTTAAGAACCTTGATGAGGAGCACTACACTGAGGTACTGAACCAGATGACTGAAAAGCATGTTAAGGAAGCCGGGACGCCTGTCATTGTGCAGAGCGATGTCGGTGATTACTTTTACATTGTCGCCAAGGGTGAGTTCAATGTATATAAGCGCGAGGAACCGAACATCACGCCGCAAGAGGTTCTGGCTACAGGATATGGCCCGTTGGTGGCTACAATCCAGCCCGGTGAGTACTTTGGCGAGTTGGCTCTCATGTACAATGCCCCTCGCGCCGCCAGTGTCGTCTCCAAAACGCCCGACTGTGTGCTGTGGGCCCTTGACCGCATCACTTTCCGTCGTATTGTCCTTGAAAATGCCTATCGCCAACGAAAAATGTACGAGAGTCTGCTTGAGGACGTGCCTATCCTTTCAAAACTGAGCAACTACGAACGTCAAAAGATTGCCGATGCTCTACAAACGGTAGTTTACCCCGAAGGCAGCATCGTTGTGCGTCAGGGCGACGAAGGTGAGAACTTTTACCTTATCGAGTCTGGCGAAGCCGAGGTGATCAAAGAAGGCCAAGGCGTCATCGCTATTCTGACTAAGGGCGAGTATTTTGGCGAGCTTGCTCTTATTTACAAAACCGTCCGGAACGCTACTGTTCGTGCTCGAACCCGCCTCAAATTGGCCACGTTTGACAAGGCTGCGTTCAATAGACTCTTGGGCAACGTCATCGATACAATGCGGCACCAACCTCGGGCAGAAGAGTCGGAGGCGAGATCTAATGCCGCACGCATAATGGTTCAAGAGTAGATAATGTTTGTTGCTGAATGATGCAAACATACTCGAAAAGCCTTCATGCGAAGGTCGCCGCAGCCCAAGGTGCCCTTCAAAGAGAGGCCTTCAATTGTGTTTGAATATGACTTTTGCTAGTTTAAGAAAGCAGGGTTGCGGGTAATTAAAGACGGCAGAGGGCGTATTGCATAGCCGCGAGTCTTGTATCATTCGCATCCATCCGCCTTTATGATTTGAAATCAACTGTCTTTGATGGAAGGGAAAGAGAACCGAGAGCTGCAAACCTCGGGTTCCTCCTCGATTCATTGATACTACAGAGTGCCTGTCTAGCCTACTTACTGCTTCACTTCACCGCACTTTTCGATCTCGACCTTGCACTGAGGCTGACCACTAGGGGAGCCCAGGGACTCGATGGCGCGGACGACGTCCATGCCCTCTTCAACCTCGCCGAAGACGACGTGCTTGCCATCGAGCCAGTCGCAAATGGTGGTTGTAATGAAAAATTGGGAGCCATTGGTGTTTCGGCCGGCGTTAGCCATGGACAACAAGCCAACACGGTCGTGCTTGTGCTTGAAGTTCTCGTCGGGGAAGTACTTTCCGTAAATGGACTTTCCACCGGTTCCATTGTGGTTGGTGAAGTCACCGCCTTGGATCATGAAGTCGGGGATGATACGATGGAACGTGGAGCCTGCATAGCCAAAGCCTTTTTCCCCCGTGCACAGGGCGCGGAAGTTCTTGGTGGTCTTTGGCACCGACTCATCAAACAACTTGAAAACGATTTTGCCCAGAGGCTTGCCGTTAGCTACGTTTATGAAAACATTGTCAGTGGTTGTTTTATCGGGATAAGAGTAACAACGTCGTGTGTTCCGGTGGAGAGACGACGGACTTACCGACACACTGGAAAAACACCTTGGACATTTTTGTTAATAGCGATGGTGGTGGTGGTGGTAATAGCGGTGGTTCGTGGGGCTCTCGTTAGCGGGAGTAAGGAAGGAAGCTTGCGGTGTTCGTCGTGTACTGCTGATGTCGGCGATGGGGATACGGGGATGTTCTCGATGGGGCGAATATTTGGTGGTTAGAATACGATCAACGCTAAAGTCGACTCCTTGGGGGCTTTGCTCTCGTTCAACCCAATCATGTTTCTCGCTCTTCTCGCTTCGAAAATTTAAAGCTCTAAGATTATTATATCCCCGGCTACCCCGCACCACTTTAAACGACCAGAATTTGTCAGCGCTTTAGGAGCATGGCACGTGAAGAGTATTAATCCGATGCACGTGATTGCGCGAGTGCATGTTTGAAGAACTTAAGGGAGACTATCGACAGCATTTGATTGGTGGAGCGCCAAATCGTTGCGTGCAGCCGATTTTCTTTGTTACAGTCTTATTGACACCGATAGCAAGAGAGGGAGGCGAATCTTGTAGCCGGGAAAGGAGATCGGCGCTTGTTCTGATGGCGCGAGGGCAGCGCACTAACCAAGTAATGTCTAAAGGAAAAACGCTTTCGGTTCACGATGCTATATGCAACTTATATTCGTCGCGTGCCCTCGCAGTCGCTTAAACGAGCTTGGGCTCGCGTGTTGCCTTTTTATCCCTTAAGCCCCTCCTTTTTCATTGGATGATTAGAAACTGTATTACGTCACAGATGGTGATGCAATTCGCAAGTTCAGGAATTGTTTCTGTCCATTGCTGCGCCCACTGCAATACATAAGCTACCCTCTCCCAACCACATACACACACTACACAGATAAGTGCAAGGCCTAATTCTGCCTCTTACCTTTGATTCTTGGGATTGATTTCTCTGGAATTGTGTTTGTCATTGCTTAATACCATATCCTCTTTTTTTCTCCGTTTCAAAACCCCGAGTTTGACGGATTTTACGAATTTTAGGTAATTCTTCCTTTTTCTCACTAAGTTCTTTTTCCCCTTTAATTTATACACAATGTCTGCTACTGACGCCCCCGTTTCCGATGCTCCCGCTGCCTCTGTCGAGCCCACAACCACGACGACCACTGAGACTGTGACCGCCTCTGCTCCTTCCCCTGCCCCTGCTCCTGTTGCTGAGGCTGCCGCTCCCGTTGAGGCTGCCGCTCCTGCTGCTGAGGCTGCCAAGGTTGCTGAAGTCCCCGTTATCACTCAAGAAGTCGTTGCCGACGTTCCTGTCGCTGGAGCTGCTGGTGTCACTGAGACCGTTACCCTGAAGCGCGAGTCGGTCGTCTTGGACGACGTCAAGGCTGTTGTTGCTGACGCAAAGGCTGCTGCTAGTGACGCTGCCGCCGCTGTTGCTACTGAGGCTAAGACTGAGGCTGCCCCTAAGGAGAAGAAGGTTGAGGCTGTTGTTGCCGAGGCCGCTCCTGCTGCTGCTGCTGCTCCCGCTAAGACTGAGGCTGCTGCTCCCGTAAAGGCTGCCGCTGAGGCCACTCCTGCCCCTGCTGCTGCCGCTACTCCCGCTAAGACTGAGGCTGCTGCTCCTGTTGAAGCTACTCCTGCTCCCGCTGAGGCTGCCCCTGCCACCGAAGCTACCCCTGTCACTGAAGCTGCTCCCGCCGAGGCCGCTCCTGCCCCTGCTGCTGCCGCTACTACAACTGAGTCTGCCGCTCCCGCTGAGGCTGCTACTGAAGCTGCTACTGAAGCTGCTCCTGCCGCTGAAGGTGAGGCCGCTGCTGAGGGTGAGGCTGCTCCTGCTGCCGCTGCTACTACTGAGGAGGGTGCCGCCGCTACTGATGCCGAGGCCACTCCTCGTAAGCACAAGAAGGGTATCTTCAAGCGGATCAAGGCTTTCTTTGCCAAGATCTTTGACTAAGCATACACGCATATGAGAATTTCCCGTTACATGGCTTATTATGAATGGTTCCTGCGGTTTTTACAGGCTCCCGTCTTAGATTCTTTACTCTTGTGAATCTCTCATGCTGATTATTTCCCCACACTCGAGTTTCTGTAAGTTTATTAAACAATGGCGCGAGTTCTTCTGGTCTTTTTTTTATCCTCGGTTTCCTGCATATGAGGATAGTATGGAAACGTTTTCGAATAATATGAAGAGCTTGCTCGTCTTCTCCTCCAGTATCTCCTCTTTCTCGACTTATGTGCTCCTTGGTCATGTGTTGGTAGCGCCTTTAATTCAATTATTCTGGCATACTCGAGAACGTCTACATTGAACATCCTAGCTAAATTAGTGATTGTCGTATATGAAGCGGTTTTGCCTTTGTTGGCTCTAGGATTGAGTAATACAAATCTATTTTTGCTTTTTTTAAATAGATAGGTGAAGAGCAGTTGTTCTTCGTTAATTGTAAATAGAAATTGATTGATAATTCTGATGAAGTTGAATTTGAATTTGCGTTGTAGCAGGGCCATTTTAACGGAACGATTTTGGGATATTTTTTATTCACGATTCCTTTAACTCTAACGCGGGTATACCTGACAGAAAGTTTTGAATAATGAAGGCTGTCATTCAACGAGTTACCAATGCCAGCGTAACTGGTGAGTCCGTTCGTAGAGGGATTGAATATTTACTAACTTGTTTGTCTTACAGTAAATTCGGAAGTCGTATCCTCTATTGCTAAAGGGTATGGATTTTTGTACTTTAGAGCGGGTGAACTAACGAATCTTACTCAGGCTTTGCGTTCTCGTCGGTATTTCAAGAGGTATGGAAATGCCAACTTGCAACAAATATATGTCAGACTCGGGTTAACTGAATTAAGAGGACACGATTGAAGATGTGGAACGCTTGACGAAAAAGATCACAAAGTTAAGACTGTTTGAAGATGAACAAGGCAACATGTGGAAGAAGAGTGTTGAGGATATCAAAGGAGAGATTCTCAGTGGTAAGTAATGAGTATGCTCAAATACTTTCAGGTTTAAAATTGTCATTGGTGTCTGATACATTATTAAAGTTTCCCAATTTACTCTGTATGCTCAAACAAAGAAGGGTACGAAACCCGACTTTCACCGAAGCATGAAGGGCGAAGATGCCCAAGTTCTTTATCAGCAAGTTTTGGAGCGACTTCGTAATTCATTGGGCGCCGACAAGGTCAAGGGTAAGATTACTTAATCAAAATGGTTGTATCAACTTCTAACATAAAACAGATGGGTATGAAAGCTTTGCAAAAATCTGGTTCGCTAACTTACATTAAGCGTATTTGGAGCAATGATGCAGGTTCAACTCGTCAATTCTGGGCCTACTACCATACTATTGGACACAAATGAATAGACGGTCGCATCAGGTTGACCAAGAATGTTTGTCTGCCTCGGAAAGAACGCGTAGTACGTGTTTTCCAGTGGGGTTCACGTCCTCTAAGTATTTAAGCAATTCCTTTATAATCTTTAAATGACTCTTTAGAAAGTGAACTGTGTTGGTGATACTGCCGTCCGCGCAATACATGTAACCTCGTTCTAGCGAAGCAAAAAGTTTGTCTTGTAGGGTTTTAGCGGTAGAGTGATAGAATTGATTGTTAATGAAAGAGGTCAGGACATCGTTTGTAGAGAATTCATGTTTTCCAGAGTCGTCTTGAACGATTGCCAAATATTTGCTGGCATTAAACAATGCAGTATCTAATAAATCACCTTCAAGATTCCATAAAACTCGCTTGTTCCATAATAACGAATCCATACGGAAACCGCGATCTTCTAAATTCTTCCAAGTCATCTCTATCTGAGGAAACTTTCTCCGGCTAGCTAAATGAGTAAAGTAAACGAGAGAAGTGGAATTCAGCATTGAACTGCAGCCATCAGTGATGAAAGGAATTGTTTGGATTTTGTTACTGTTTCGCGAAAGTCGAAATCTGCCAAAGCGTTGCATAGTAACTTGCACTGCTCGTTCCCAAAATTGCTGTACGAGTTCGTCTTCAGCCGTCTCGGAAAATAACTGAATAACAGATTCAAAGAGTGGGAGATCCGGTGTCGACACAGTCTTCTTTTCAAGTTGAGACAGATAATCTGCAAATATTGCTTTTGCTTCTGTGAATTGTTCGTTACTAACAAGAGTCTTTACAATGGGAGCATAAAGACCAGCGGGTAAAGCAAATTCAGGCATAGGGGTATTTATAGAAATGAAAAAGCTGCGATGTTGCAGTGTGCGTTGGAGTAAATCCCGCGCTTTTTGAATACCGTTAAGCCCTTCCTTGCTGTATGCCCAAATCAGCATAATGACGGTTACTACACTTAAAGGAACGTTTTGTTCTTCCATTTTCCTTTGAAGTTCCGGGATTTTATGGAATTGCTTTAATCGTACAAGACAACAGATTGCGATTGTATAGTGATGGGTATTGGGGTTGTTGATTTCTGAGAATAATTCGAGACATTTAACATATTCTCTGACTTTCACAAAATGATGCATTCGTATAGTGTAGACATATGGTGAATTGTAACTCCCCGCGACCTCCAGTCTTTGTAAGGTTTCATTATACAGATGTTCGTCACCGTATTTTAAAGAAGCGTCAAGAATAACTGTTAGCGTAGTCACGCTTGGTACAATATTGTAATAATCCAAGAGCTGCAACACTTGGTCAAACTTGGCTCGGGTCGGTGAGACCAAGCTGCCTTTTAGATAGATACCTAATATGTGTTCATTTGGCACTACATCGTGAGAGACAAAATGATGAAAGACTTCGTCCATCATCTGAGTATCTCCACGACGACAAAATAAAGACATTGTTATACTAAACGCCAGAACGTCTTTTATTGTTCCATATGGATAGCGTCTCATCTCTCGGTTCCATGAATCAGCATCAAGAGAAACTGAAGTAGAAAACAGTGACTTGATGCATGAGAGATCCTGTTTATGGCTTATTGATACAAATTTTTGATACCACTTAAGTGTGTTTCTAAAATCACAGAACTCAGAATAAAGTGATAAAATGGCGTGTACGAGGGGTTGCGTACGAAACCGTTTAAAAGTAATCTGATATCGCCTAAATAAATCATCCGGTTTTGTTTTTGACCCGAACTTTAATAATATGAACGCAAACATTCTCAGGTTTTCGTAAGAAGGTTCGAAACTGTTTACCAGTATCCATTTCTGTAAAAAGGATAATGATTGGCAAGCAGTCTCGGCGTCTGCTGTGATACATATTTTTAAGAGAAGTTGAGCAACTCGGTTGTCGTGATTCAGTTTACTGTTTCGAATATACTGAGAGTAGTACTGTAAAGCAAGTTTTGGCCGTTCACAATCCACGGCAAGCAATGCTAAAACAATTGGGGAATCAGATATCTTCCCGTTCCTCAGACGATTCATCAGTTTAAACAATTGAATAGCCTTAGTCAGTTCGCCATTAGAAGCCCGAAACAGAAAGCATTCGTAATATAGTAGGAATAAAGCAGTGTCAATATTTAAGTCATTAGTCATTAAAGTCATTGATTGTATCGTAGATTCAGGAGATGGGAGCCGGGCAAGAATAGATTGAATTATTGAGTGCCACGGATTCGTAACATTATAAGCGTCGTAAAACTGTTTTCGTGGAAAATATAAACGTACAGCTTCTATTAAAAGAAAAAGAGCATGTTCTGGTGCGTCAAGTCGAAGGAGGTCTTGTAATAACTGATTCAGCGAGATTGGATTAAGAGAATGAGTAGAACGAAGCGCTCGAAGATAATTTTTGTATATAGAATCAATCGTTTTTTCATCGACAGGCTGTACCGTCCGCCTAATCAACGCATCCTTATATAGAGCGGCATCCAAAATAGGATTAGAATTTTGTTCATGAACCTTCTCATATTGAGGATCATGTTTTGAACTCAACGTTCGATCCCAAGCTTGCGACACCTGAAACTTGAGGTTTGATGGGTGTGCTTTTGGTGGGATGCTTCGCAAGGTTGCCCAACTTTGTTCAAGCTTATCATCAGTAAAGTGTGCATGATCGCTGTTGAGTTTCTTTCTACGTTTTCTCAAAGCAGGGAACCAATGCGCTTCGGAATTGGCTACTGAATGAAAGTTATTTACAAAATTAAAAGTCCCAGAGTCCAGAAATCGCCGGCGCAATAAACAAGCCATTAATAAAAAAAAATTACAGAGTCCCGGATGTATACACAATACTAATTACTGCTTATGTATTCCATTAGTTAAGGCCTTGTTCAAGCATTCGTTAAACGCCTAAAATTGGTAAAACAGGTCTGTTGATGTATAAAATGACTTAAATCACAGATTCACCGACGAAAGAACGAAGACAGTGTCTTTCGGAAGCTTTTTAACAGCAAGTACACCACTTGCGGACTCTTCAATAATATATATGTAATGAATTGGTGTCGTTGCTTTAAAACTTTTAAACAGATTTAGCGGCAAGCTGGTCAGTACCTTCTACCAGCACAGAATTGTGTCGCCCAGTACAAAGCACTATTCAAGATGGCTACGCCGAAAGTTACAGACAAAAAGAAGACAAAAAAGGGCGGATTTAAGTTCAGAACTTTGCCTGCTCATGCCTATAAAGGAAAGGAGAAAAAAATTAAACAAGACTTAATTTTTAAAGCCAAGGTGAAAAAATCCTTTTATAAGTCAATAAAAAATGAGCATGTTGACGATAAGCAATTGAAAAGAAAAAAAGCAACCCATAAGAATGGTCTTCAAGCCGTTTTTGACAAACAAAAGGAAGCCAGAAAAAAAAGGGAGGAAGAACGACTTGAGAAATTGAGAAAGAAGGAGGAGATTCAAAAGAAAAAAGAAGACAGAGAAAAGCAAAAGAAGAAGCTTCGGGAGCGGACAAAAAGTGGACAGCCGGTTATGAAAAACCAAATGAGTTACCTACTGGATAAAATCAAACGTACTCAGGACAATTAGGCTTTTTTTTTATTATTTCACAAACGTTTTTTACCCTGTGCTTTATTATTGTGTCGTTTTTGTTTATTTCTGGATATCAAGCAAGGTGGTTATGATTATTTGAGTTTTTTTCATTGGATATAGGGCTATAAGCAATGTGAATTACATCTTCCAACTGTGTCCGGATCTAGTCTGCTAAAGAATGAGTTATCCTTGCAATTCGGATTGTTGTTTTGTTGCATGAAGCCGCGATTCATAAAATGGGACACATAAAAACGCAAATTTGCATTGAATATAGGACAACCAAGTGTCCAAATAGCGACTTTCATTAATGCTTAAGCTCCAGTTATCGAAAAAGGACTTTGTTTGGCAAGGATGAATAAACCAGCAAATGCCGGATTCAATAGGATGGTCCCCCATTCCTACAGCCTCATGAAGATGTTCATCGTGACAGTTTAGGAGTTGTTCAAGCTCGTCAAGTTTGCTGACAAAGTGCCCATTACAATACACTTGAAAGTACAGTACCGGGACCAAAAAAGTTTTTGAGTACACAATCCATTCTCTAATATTAATAATAGGCGCACGGTTGTGGACAACATCAAGACACTGCTCATCCTTTTCGACACATGTTTGGAAGTCCGAATATTGCCATGAAATGTACAACGAATTTGATTCGTTTTGAGTCACGATTTTGCAGTCGTAATTACACTGTTTTAGCTGTAGTTCTAACTTTTGTAATTGTTTGTTAAATGATTGAAGCATTGTTGTGGAAAAGTTTCATTGGCGATTGAGCATGGCTTTACTTATGTTTTAAAGAAAGATGATGCATCAACAGATTGAATTTCAGTCGTAAATTTCTGAGGTGTCCGTTTTATCGCTACACCATTGTTACTGCTTATGCTTCAAGTTTTCGCGTAACCTATTTAAACGCTCATGTGCTTTTAACAACATTTGAGCTTATAGGTCGTTTAAAGTAGTTATGAACCATTTCTTGGACGGTTGATCGATGCGTACGGGTCGGACATAATGTCAAGGAATGAGTTTTAGTAAATGGTTGTAAATTTTTGAAATCACTACTGCTCAAATCATAAAAATTAGTCAGAATGTGCTGTGCGTGATAACTTGTTAAGGGAAACTGACTGTTACTGCTTATAAAATAAGGGCTGAGTTCAATTGATACACTCAATTTACCTTAGTAAGTAACACTATCAATACGGACGAAAAATACATGAAGCATAAATTTCCTTAAAACAGCCAATGTTTTAACATTATCTATTTTATATGTTGAAAGTCCGTTAGATATGAGGCTGTTCAACAATCTTTACTATCAACCCTTACATGAACGGTCCAGCAAGAGAATGCTCTCTACCATGCCGTACTCTTTAATATTGCATTTGTAATTTAGTTTCATTGTACAATTCGGTGAATAAAGGCATATATTTTTTAAATCAATTAACAAGCAAGATAAAAGGAAGGAACACAATCAAGTGTTTCTAATTGCTTTGGCACGTTCGCAACTTTCAAAAAAAGCTTGATATAAGACACACCAGCTATTCAACAAGAAAAACATGTAGGGTTGAATGGAGGCAACGTCTCTTTAAACCAGACAATTACTGGAAATAACGGCGCATTACATGTTATTTCCTTTCTTATGGATTAATACTCAGTAAAATTTATTTTGTTGAACATTAGACGGATACCGAATCTGCGATAAAACCAAAAAAGCAAAATTAAATGTCCCCTTATAGCTAGTATAATTTCTTCTTCAAAGTTTTGTGTAAAATAAATACAAAATTAGTGCCTGTCAAATTTATCTCAAAGTATTAATTAAATGATTTGTAGTCAATAAACTCTTTTAACTTCATATAATTGCAGTTGTTGATCACGATAAACTTAACATGATTGACAGTAGTTGCCTACGGATATTGATTTGTAATTGATTTATTATATTTCGATATTATAGTTCCATTGATACTTAGAATACGCATGCATATATAATATAGTAAAAACAAATAAGACATTATTTGTAGTAATTTTACTCAGTTAACAAAATTGAAAGTATTCCTATCTCATAACTGATGTTTAATAAGCCTAGTACTGAAAACAGAGATTAAGATAAAACTTGAAAGGCTAATGGTAATTAAATGGAAAAACAAACTAAAGCTGACACTTAGCAGATTCCATATAGCGGTCACTTAATCGCCTTGCATTGACAGCGAGTTCGCAAAAAGCATATACTGTTGACAACCTACACGAATTTACGAACAGATTAACGCAACGTGTTGTAGGATGATATTGAATTCATTCCTGAGTCATTCAACATAAAGGTAAACAGTCATGGAGCCAAGCAACTATTTTAACGGCTAGCCTTCGCCTAATTAAACTGAAATATCAATTACGATGTCTCTTTATAAGCAGTTCTGTTAATGGCAAATTCTATGAAGCCTGGAACTTCTGTATAATTGATATTCTATACTATCCTTTAAGTAATTAATGTAAACACTTGCTCAACAATTGACTTATCATACTTCTTATTCTCACATTATACTTTTTAAGTTCAGTTAAGTGAAGCATAATGGAACTATTGAGCGATTTTCATCACTGTTTGAAGACTAGATGAAAAGCAATCCCTTTAACCAAAGATATCCAGCCATTAAACCGTGACATTAACAGATGAAACCAATTCCTTATTCATGCACTATGCCAAAGGTTGATAAAAATTGTGCGTTTTTAGAAGCGCAATACCATTGAATGCGTGGAAAGAACAAATCAGTCTTACAATGGTCAAATGATAAATGTGCAACTACGAGTCAATTCTGCTAATATCGTAGAAGTTATAGTATTGAAAGAAAGAAGACGGTCTTACTTATAGATTTTAATAACAACAAATCTACTGTAGAAAATTACGACAATAGAGGCCGTTATCATAGTAAGAATATTTAATAAATACTTTAACAATCAATTGATTACTTTTTTCGCATTCGATAATGTCGTCTAGGCACATTTCAATAATCGCTTCTATTTCTGATTGGCCATGCACTAAATCCTTAATCGCTGTAGTAATAGCATAGCAACGCAAATTCAAAGTTGTCAAAATGCATTCTTTTCCAGGCCATACAATTCTTCATATTTCTTGTGCACGAATTTGTTTTTTCTATAAATTAAACTTCTTTTTTATTAACACGATCGAAAGAATTTGCTAAACGACTCCGCCTATGAGGAGGAACATACACTCTAGCAGAACCTTTTTCAGTTTGAGATTGCTTTGCAGAGTCCCGCAACTTTTCTGTTGCGGGACTATCAGCTACCGTACCGACTTTTTGAGATTTTGAGATTTCATGATCATTTCTGTTTCTTCGTTCGCCTTCGGATTTCTTGCTTTTAGTGGCATCATCTTTTGTTTTTAATTCACCTTCCGCTCGCTTTGCGGACCCATTGCTTAATGACAGTCCTCGTAGTTGCTGTTCCAAAAAGGCAAAAGCGTTTCGACCAGACCGGTTTGGATCCCTTGGTCGATAGCGAACAATGTCTTCCGGTGCCGTGTAGCCTGGCCGTACTTTCCGCTCTTTGCGAAGAGTTCCATCATTTCGCTTGCTTGAAGGAATTACTTTTTCTCCATCAACTATAACAGCCCTAAATATTGGTTAAATAAGTATTCATCTTTAATATTTCTTTAAGAGTCTTTTTTATCTTGGTGCGGATAGCATTTTAACCCTTATGGAGAATGCAAACTGCTATGGCACACACGGTGTTTCCGTACTAATAGCATATTTCACATTCCTTTCCTATAAACACACATACCCTGAGAGCGACTTTCCAGCTTCCTTTTTTCCACTCTGAACTTCAGTACCCTCCTCCATTGCTGCTGTCTTGCGTTTGTATTGAACTATGAAGGCAGCTGTTTCGTGTTGTCCTTTCACCTAAACGCCGCCCCTCTTCTAACCAATACTCCTGATCGCACCGCACTAGAAAACAACATACACACGTTCATTGACAAGTCGGGAACATTATTTGAACGTTATCGCTGTGTGTTATTTCATTGTCTGTGCTGATTTTCCTCATGCAGAGTTTTTCTGAAGGCGAATGTCTGCAGGCGAAAAAAATTCAGCTTCGGAAACGATTGCTACATTTCCTGCAAACACAGGCCTATAAAAATGAGTTTGTATGGACGGAAGACAGTAAAATTGCTTTGTTGAAGGAACTATACTCTGCATTGCTATGTTATGATGAATCTTTTTGGACTCCATACTTTCTAGACAAAAAACCAATTATCACAGGCACGTTTAGTCTTAGAAAGGCTCAGGGTTCTGTTGACGGTGATGAATACAAAAGAGGACGCGCGAAACCCGTTTGTGGACATGTGTTTCGTAAAGGCGAAGTTATCTTCCGCTGTAAGAACTGTAGTCTTGACAGCAATTCCGCGCTGTGTGTGCGCTGTTTTCGAGCGAGTGCTCACAAAAAACACGAGACATCTTTTTCTATTAGCACTGGAAGTGGAGGATGCTGTGATTGTGGTAATGCAGAAGCCTGGAAGCAAGACTATCAATGCGAAATTCATGCTCAAGCACAAGAGCCTTTGGATTCCTGTTCCCATCCAGAGCTAATCCCAACAGTTTTACAACTGGGAATAGCGGAAACCTTCGCATGCGCCATTAATTTTATTATTGATGTTATTTCTTGCAGCCCTGAAAAATTGAAGCGTCTATCCAGTGTAAATGAGGTTTTGCAAAACGAAGTCTCCTCTCGTTTTCTTGAAAGTCAGTATGGTATGCCGGATGAACCATGTACTACATTTTCACTGGTGTTGTGGAATGATGAAAAACATTCATTTAAACAGTTTTATGAACAAATAACGACGGCTATCGAGGCACCAAATAACAAATTCGGCATGCAAATGGCGGATGTCATTAATACAACCGGTCGTGCTGTCGTTGCTACCAGTCATAATATAAATGACCTACTTGTTATGGCTCAGTGCTTATCTCAAATTAATTTGGCCGTCTCAATTCGTTCCACCCGGGATTTGTTTCGTGAAGAAGCATGTGGAGTAATTATTCATTGGCTCGATGATCTGGCAGACAGCCATACATTTGGTGATCGTAACTACTTACGCTTGATACTATGTTCAACTTTACGGAGGCCGTGGACTTGTGGACTACAAAATGTGTATGTACTTTATATTAACACATCTTTTATCAGTAACATACTAACTAACAATCCTAAGAACCCAGACTTTACAGCATGCCATCATCACTAATCCTTTATCATCTTTGGATGAGACTGACACAGATACAACTCCATCCCGTCTTAGTCAATCTTCTCAATCCAGTTCTGCAAGCTACAGTCGTTCATGCTGGGCCCCCTGTGTCAACGAAGTTGCTGCTCCTTCTTTTGCCGAATCGACAAAGATGGACTATTTATTTTTGTACGATTTAAAACTTTGGAAGAGTTTACGCTATAAATTGCAGGAAATGTACCTTGGCCATCTGGTATGGCAGCCTAATTTTCGTGAGTTCATGGGTATACGAATTGCCGTATTGTACCGGCAACTCGCCGAATCTTTTCTTCTTCTGGATCGGGAGCCGGAGCACTCTGTCATATTCTTCTCCGTGCAAATATTCACCATCCCACAAATTGCTAAGCAACTCGTAGCAAAATACGATTTTTTGACAACTGTGAACTCAGCCCTTTACACATTTTTCACGGATAAAAATGAACAAAAACCAAATTTTGTGGACGAAAACGCAATGATTCGGACGGACTCTGCAGCCTTTCATTCACGGAGGTACTTCCACGTCTTCCATCACATTCAATTCCTGCTGGGAATTGAAAGTGTTCAAGAGATCATGCGCGTAGATTTCCGTTATTTAAAGCAGTATATTTCTTTTCTGTACTTGTTTCAAGGCATGTGTCCGTATGTACGAGCCATTACTCAACATGTTGAATGGGAAAATGATTCCTGGATGTACGTTTTGAATGTGAGTTTACAGATTGCTAAACTTTGTCGCTACATTGGTAATGTTTATGTTGGTCTCGACACAGGATCCTTGGCTGCTGCTATACAGTTATTGTTTGATGTTATCTTGCGCCCTAAATTCCATAATGGCTCTTGGAATCATAAAGAGAATCTTTCTGTTTATACTTCTACAGCAAGCGGTGAAAAAACACTTGTTGACTATGATGTTGCAAGCCAGTGCGTTTCATTTCATCACCCCTTACACTGGTTGCTCAGCACTCTCCTTTCCAACTATGTTGGAAGAAAAGATACTCAGAAGCTCTGGTCTGACGAACAGTTGCTTGCCGTCATTGAACATCCTATACGGGTGTGCACTTGGCTAAGCCAAATGCGGGCTAAACTTTGGGTTCGTAATGGTACAACACTACGCGATCAGGCACATCATTATCGAGATTTAAGCTTTCACGGCTACACCTTCGCTATGGATGTATTATTAATACAAGTTGCAATGGTCTACGGTAATACTGATTCCGTTTTTGAACGGTTGGTGAAGGCTTTCCAATTGACGGACCAAATGACAGGGAACTATTTTAATGAACACAAGCACTATGACCTAACTCAGCTTACTTCAATGTTCGAAGATTTTCTGCTTTTAATAATTAGCCTGGTGTCAAATGTTGTTGGGCTTGAGAACTGGTCTGCTTCCAACTGTATTAAGTATGACCTTATTCACATATTATGTTTTGGACCGCTATCGTACTCGGAGATTGTAAAACGCGTTTCAGAACACTTGCTAGAGAGAACCGAGTTTGAGGAAGTACTTCATACCGTAGCTGACTTCAAGCCACCGGAGGGTCTCAATGATACTGGCTTATTCACTATCAAAAGTGAATGCTTAGATTTTGTTGATCCCTACAATATTCACTTTTCACGAAATCAACGTGAGGAAGCTGAGTGTATTCTAAGAAGGAAATATGGGAAGCAACAGTTTTTGGATGAGAATAATGTTGTCTACGAGTTGTATTCACATAGTTATGCCACTCCACTAACTACGCGAATTGTGATGTGCAATTCGTACTTGCAAACTATATGGCACGCATTAGTGTATGCATACTTGTTTCCCACTGATCAGTGTAAGTTTGAAGGCCTTGTAAATATTAGTTTACATGCTATCTTACTGGCATTGTCGCACGAAACTTCGGAACCTTTCGATTTCAGTCGTAGTGTGTGCGTAAAAAAGTTCTCCGTGCCAAATGGTCTTCGTTTGTATTGTTCCAAGCCGGAGGTTTCACTTTTGACTATCCTTGCTCAGTTAAAAAGCCACAAACTATTTGCGTTTTCTCGCCCGCGAATTATTGGAATTTTGCAACTCCTTCAGAAACGCCTTTCTGCAGAATTTGAAATGTGTTTTTCTGATAGTGTTGCGGCTTCAATACCAGAAGTTTCCTTGGATATTTCGTGCAAAGAAAATCAAGAGAAGGAAGAAAAACTTAAGCGCGCTAGGGAGAGAAAGGCACGGATTCTTGAACAATTTCGACAACAACAAAAACAGTTTTTGGAGAATAATGCCGATTTTAATGATTACGACTCTAATATGGACATTAATGATAATGATGAAAATGAAAGCTTGGATGAGAATGCCGATTTATTTTTGACGCCCCCCAGTGATACGTGTCTATTATGCCAGGAGGAATTAAAAGACAAAAATTCGTACGGTATATTGGTTTACGTTCAGCGCAATTCATTGTTGAGATATCTTCCTGGCGATAATGTTTCATACCTATCTGAATTGTTGGAGCTACCTTCTAGTTTAGACCGAAAGGTTTCCTCAAGGCCTTTTGGCGTTGCTGGCATGAAGAAGAAAAAGATGGACACTTTGCCCATTGAAGAATTAGACGATGATTGCTTGAAAGGTTTCCCTTCGGATTGCTTAAGAAAAGGCCTTCAGGTTACAAGTTGTGGTCACTACATGCATACAAATTGTTTTAAGACCTACGTTTCAACTGTTAATATGACCACTCGAGCTAATCCTTACCGCAATCATCCTCACAATTTGAGCATGAAGGAATTTCTGTGTCCACTTTGCAAATCGCTCTGTAATTCTATATTCCTGTTGATGTCAAAACCTCATAAGGAAAAGCGCCTGAGTGAGTGCACTGGACCAGATGCAATAAGGGACTGGATTACGAATCGTGTTTATTTAGAACGCGACTCCCTGCAAACTGACGATTTGTTTAGTTCGGATTGTTGCTTGTCTTTATTCTCAATCGACGTTTTGCAGCAGCGTCTCCGAAATACATTGAAAGAACAGTATGTGTCTTCTTTTACCTTACCGCAGGAAAACCGTATAGCATCCAGAACAGACACCTTACGTGTGGAACTTAGTTCTTGTGGAAGTGAATCTTCCGTTTCATCTTTTCTTGAAACGCATAAGAATTATGAATACGTTTATGTTACTGAAGGCGTTTATGAACTTTACAGACGACTCGAAGATGTTCTTGATTTAAATCTTACAGTATACACTGATGGATTCATAATTGCAAATGGCAAGCTTGTGAATGTTTTGGAATTGTATTCTTACACACTTGCTTGCACTGAAGTGTCTCAACGCGGAACAAATGGTGTAGATAAATCTCAAACCATGTTGTGGTTTGAAGTCTTGACTCCTAGCCAATTAGTTTTTCTGCGAGTTTTATCTGTAACCGTTATGACATATGCTGCTCTTTCAATGAACGACTTTCGGAATGGTTTATCTGGGACTTCCTCTGAATATGCCACTTTAGTTGCTGGACAACACTACCGGCTTTTTGGTGCTTCAGTCCCTGGTTTCTTTTCCACCCAAGTTCCTAATCAAGGCGCAAAGTATGATACGCTCTTGTCAAAAGATATTTTCACAGAATTCGCTGAAGCAAGTGTTTCAGGGTTTCTGATTCATGAAGAATCATTTATCACGCTTACGAAGTGCTATTATCTTGCAGATACTGTGAAGACAATTTGGTTCCTACTAAAACAACTTGATACTCTCAAAAAATGTCCTGTGCCACGAAATTATCCCGTTCGCACGCCCCAAGCCCTTCTTGGATTTAAGCATCTAGTGTACTATATATGGCGATATGTATGTACATCTGAAAGAATGAATCAGAGTCCAGAGGACTGTCCGGAATTGAACAATGCGTCTTTTCTCTCCATGCTTCTGGATTTGACTGAGAAGTTTGCGCTTGTATTTTTGCGCAAGTGTGCCCTACTATGGTACGTTCGCTATGGTATACATTTCGATACATTTCCTGCTGAGGACCTTGATAAGTCGGAAATGGATCGAATTACAAAAGCCCTCGATCTTCCTACGGTCACCGGAAACTGTAACACTTTGTTACAGAAGGAAAGCTTGACAGAATGGAAGTTAATTGAACATTGGTGCCAATCTCACATAGCGAACAGCCCTTATCGAGAGTATTCACGCGTATATACTCCGTCGATTTATGAGTTAGTTCCGCTGCCACGAGAACAAGATTTGCTGTTTGAGTTGTTGTTAGGACGAACCTGCAGCAAATGTCAAACTGAACCTTTAGAACCGGCAATCTGTTTGTTTTGTGGTCAAGTGCTTTGTTTCCAAAGTCACTGCTGTTCATTCAATGGTGTTGGCGAGTGTAGTCTTCACCTCCAGCAATGTGCTTCTAACATTGGCATTTATTTCATCGTTAAGCGCTGTTGTATACTATTCTTAAACCCACCCACCGGTAGTTTCGCTGCAGCACCCTTTACTGATTTATATGGCGAAGCCGATCTGGGTTTACGAAGAGGACGATCGCAATTCCTGCGACAAGACCGGTATGATGCATTTGTTCGCAATGTTTGGATTCAAGGTGGAGTTTCCTCTTACATTGCACGTCGACTCGACTTGCAAGTTGACATAGGCGGATGGGAGACTTTGTAAAATTAGACTTTCATCAAGCATGTAGTAATAGACTTACAAGAAAAATATTTCAGATACTATGTTTCCAAAAAATGACAATACTAAATTAATACTAATAATGAATTGTTTTCAGAAGTTAAGATGTAGACATTGTGAATGGAACGTTATTCTTATTATATACTGCATTGCCTATTGCATTTTTTAATATCTACGGTATGGTAAATTTAACCTGTTCATGTACACATAAAGACAGTATAGAATTGTAAGCTTAGAAACAAAAACTGACCAATTTCTTACTAAAGAAAGATGATTATAAAACGAAGAGTTTAAACTCTAAAATCACTAAATCTTATTCAAATTGTCGTTGATTTTGAGAGTGTTACAACATTCTTAGCATAACTCGCATTTGGTGACCTTTTGCCATTCTTTCACGAACGGGGTGTCACTTCTTTTTACTACCACTATTTTACACTACAACTTCTATTACTGTTTGTTTAGTGGTGGTGGTGGTGACCGAGGACTCATCTCCGAATAAGCATCATAACAGCCTAGGTCGGAACGCCGTCGTCATTCTCCTCTCAGGGCCAGCCGACACCTTGAGTTCTTTAACCATGAACTACTAGGAAAACTTTTGAACAAAATTGCAGGCATTTGTACTGTTTTTATGTTGATTTCCCCACAAACTTCCCCTTAAAAACATTATTCGTGTCTCGACATCTCAGGCGAGACCATTTTTACTTGTATAATTGAAGTTCTCTTGGCGATATTATATGTAATTAAGTATTATCAATGTTTTCGCCTCCGTCCAGCAGTTTTAAAACCGGAATTCCTTGGCTGGATGTCTCTGACAGCGAAGATGAATCCGGAGACGAACATATGAATCCTTCAGGATTTTTCGGAAAATCATACAGTGATCTTTCGCCAAATTACGAGGCCTTTTCTCCTCTTACCACTCCGAAATCTGTGAAAAACTCAGTTTCTCAAGGTCGTGTGCCGGCATCTTCCCATGACAATGACAGTGATGACTACTTTTATTCTCGAAGTCCACGTGCCGTTTCACCTACTGGAAAACAGAGTAGTGACTTCAGTCGACAGTCCTCATTTGCTTCGTCTTCATCTTTAGGGAAGAGTCCTGTTTCTGAACACTCAGCCAATGGCTTTTCATTCAAAAACTTGTCATTTGATCACAACATTCCCATGGACAGTAGCTCTAGTACGGAGGAAATAGAGACAAGTGAGCCAGACAGGCAAGGTGAATACAGTGATAGAGAGGCACAAAAATTATTTTCAGAAGGCACATCAACTCCTGCTCAAACAGATGGTTCTCAAACACCTACATCTAATTGGGTGTATGGCGATGCATCCGATCTCTCTGGGATTCATGGGCGAGGTTCATACGACGATAGTTCTCTTGGAACTGATTCTCTTCTCGGTGATACGGATAGTCTAAAAAATCTTATGAGTATTCCAAATCACAACCACACAACCGCTGAAAACATTCCTTCGGACGAGTATTGGGAGCCGCCAGAGAGCTGGGGAACAATTAAACCTTATGATCAAAGTCACGAATTTACGCCGCACGTCTATACTAAGCCTAAGGAGCCCGAAGATACACAACCGTTTCAGTTGCGTATATATCGTGCAGACAAATCAGTCGTTTCCTTTACGTGTCCGATGAACATTCGTGCGCATGAGGTTATTAGAATCGTCGCTCAACGCTTTTTCCTTCCTTATCCAGCTCCTTACTATTTGCTCTTAGTCTTCTTTAATCGTGAACGCATTTTGTTGCCTGACGAACGACCCTGTTACATATACAAAAACTTCTTAAAGGATTTTGGTTATGATTTTAATTATAGGGACTCGCCTGAAACGAATGATGATTTTGGAATTGCTCGATTCGTGTTTACTACAATGGACATTGGAGCATCTCTTGGCAAAAAAGTTCCACGTTTTACTTCTTACGAAAACATTGATGTTTCTGGCTTAAATCTTGAGGTTTTACCTGTAAAGTTACATCGGCATGCTGCAGAGATTCGAAAACTCAATGTCGCCGATAATCTATCACTTAAAATTCCAAACGACTTTTTGGAAGCTTGTACAAACTTGGAAGTACTAAATCTGTCAGGAAATATGCGGCTCCCGGAAGGAAAAAGCATTGTTTCATTAAAAAAACTTAAGGTCCTAAATATATCTTTAAATGACCTATATGAAGTGAATCCGGAACTACTTGCAGAAACAAAGGCCACTAATCTTAGAAAACTGTACTGTTCCAGTAATAAGCTTTTCTTCCTTCCCTACCCTCTTTTATATCTGTCTCGTCTAACATATCTGGACCTCTCTTTTAATAATTTTACGACAGTTCCTATAAGTCTTGTTGAGATTACAACTCTTCAACATCTTGATATGTCTTATAATTACTTGTTATACATCCCACCCGAGATTAAGCGGTTAAAAGAATTGAAGACTTTTTACTTTCAATTCAATTCGGTGTATGGTGTTTTACCTGAAGAGTTTGGCTCCCTTAATAAATTAGAAACAATTGACCTGAGAAACAACAAGATCAGCGATATATCTTCGTTAAGTGGATGTTCACGTTTAAAGCAAATTTTTGCAAGTGGAAATCCAATTTCTCAGCATGAATCAAGTCTGTCAAATGCTGTCCGGTTAGACTTGTCTCATTGTCCTATGACAATATTCGATGTTCCGACATCTGAAACAACGCCTTTACGCTATTTGGACCTTTCCTACGGAAAAATCGTGACAATTAATCCCTCTACTATTCAATGCTGGTCTCAGTTGGAGTATCTTAACCTTAGTTACAATCATTTTAATGCCTTGCCAGGCGTCTTCTCAGAGATGATAAACTTAAAGCGTTTATTATGTACCAATTGTGAGATTAGCGAAATCTCTCCGGATATTGGAAAATTAAAGCATCTCGAATTGCTCGACTTGCATTCTAATAATTTGAAACATGTCCCGGAAGAAATTTGGATGATTCCGTCCCTTACAGAGGTAAATCTTTCATCGAACATATTGGAGCAGATTCTGCTTCCTGCGCCGAAACCGACGGAACGTGCTGTTCACCGACTACGCTTGGTTCGAACGCTTTCAGGCCGTTCCCTTTCGGGTTCTGATTTCGATCAACACTCCATCCCCCCTGTGAGAGAGTTATTGCTTGTTGATAACCGTTTAAGTGACACTTGTTTTGCGACACTGAGAAAGTTTAAGCATTTACGATTGCTAAATCTGTCTTACAACTATATAACGGAAATTCCTAAGGGATTTGCCGAGAAGCTTTCAAATTTACAGCGATTTTACATTTCCGGTAATAGGCTTTCAAAGCTACCTATTGTGGAACTTCAAAGATTGAATTTGGAATTACTTTACGTGAATTCAAATAGACTTACACAAATGATTTTTGAAGATACACCGTTTCCGAGTTTGTTGGCTTTAGATTTAAGCAATAATAACCTTCAAACGGTTAATGTTGGAAGAGACACCCAAGCTTCGACTACTCGTGTGTATACAAAACTTCGGTATTTTAATCTTTCGGGCAACCCGTGGCTTGCACCGTTCAAAAGGCGTCGGGAACATCAACGGAAGGAACTCATAAACGTTCTAAACAAGATACGCGTGCTCTCGCTCCTAGACATTGAAGAAAATGTTTTTACTAGCACTACCGACATTCTTAATCGCATTGTTAGGACTGGCAATACGGAAGACAAATTACTAAGCTACGGTGTCTGTGACAGCTTTGGAACCAATATGGACGCTTTATCATCCGTGGAACTTGTTATTAAAGAGTTTTTAGGACCCATGTCTTCCCTGTACTGTGTGTTGGACAGTGGCTCACCCACTGAATCTGCGGCAAAAGTATTACGGTTCGTTTATGATAACTTGCCTCAATGTCTTGCTGAAGAGTTATCTAATCACTATTCTTCTACCGAGTGGATTTTTCGGGCTATAAAGAATGCATTTTTAAATCTCAATAAACTGTTAGCGCTCGCGTTTTATGACGATTTACATTCAAAAGGCGGTGAGATCGACCAGGGTCCCAAGAGGTATGTAAAGAAAGGATATTTCTTCGACAAATCATGCGTGGACTATGGCTGCAGCGTCATCCTAGTGTATCTTCGTGATACTCGTGCTTTTATCGCAAATGCTGGAACTGCAGAAGCCATCATATCAAAACGAACTGATTCTGAACCCACTGCAATCAGTAAACCGCACAGCTCTAATGATCCAATGGAGATCCGGCGCGTTATCGATCAAGGTCAAGGTTCTTCAAGTAACGTGGAATTCATTAGAAAATACGAAGTGACCAGAGGCGTTGGTTACCTTTCACAAGTTCCCTTTGTAATTAGTGATCCCTTCATAACGGTCGAAAATCTCTCAGAACTGAATGACTTTATCGTACTTGCAAACAGTAATCTTTGGAAAGTCCTTTCCACACATGCGCTTATTGATATCGTTCGTTCAAATTATCGCTCTCCAATGCTTTCTGCATCCAAGGTTCGCGATTTTGCTTTGGCCTATAATTCAAAAGAACCATTTACCGTCGTGGTGATTGACCTGAAACGTCGTTTCGGGACTCAAACACCGGTAATCCCAAAACTCGGTGAACGTGGTACTATGAAGGAAGAAGAAGAAGCGGCGTTAAACTTACAGGCGCTTCATAATTTGCCTGATGACTCTGCGTTAGCGAGATTAAGTAAGGAAGTATCACCTCCTCGAGGGTGCATCGCTATGGTATTTACAGATATAAAAAACTCAACTCAGCTTTGGGAGCGACATCCAGTTGCTATGCGATCTGCCATCAAAACACACAATACTATCATGAGACGCCAGCTCAGAGCTACAGGAGGGTACGAGGTGAAAACCGAAGGTGATGCTTTTATGGTATGTTTTCAAACCGTTCCTGCTGCTCTTCTTTGGTGTTTCTCTGTACAATTACAGCTTCTTTCAGCCGACTGGCCGAAAGAGATTGTCGAGTCAATTCACGGAAGAGAAATTCTCGGTGAGCGGAATGAACCACTGTATCGGGGACTAAGTGTGCGTATTGGCGTTAATTGGGGTGTCACAGTTAGTGAAATGGATCCTATCACACGCCGTATGGATTATTACGGACCAATGGTGAACCGTACTGCTCGCATTGTTGCAGTTGCTGATGGTGGACAAATTGCCATTTCTAATGATGTTGTCAATGCCCTTCAACAGCTTGATAGTGAAAACGCACCTTCAGAACGCTCGTACGAGACGGAGATGGAACTTCGATCTCTGAAACAAATGGGTTATGTGGTTCATTACATGGGCGAATACAAGCTGAAAGGTTTAGAAAACCCTGAACGCATTTCCCTAATATATCCACTGGCACTCGAAGGACGATTGGAGCGCATTTTGAAGAAATCTAGTTCAGGCGTCCAGACATCGTTTGATAAGGGAATAGTGAACCGACCTCGAAGTCGAAGCAATAGTCTTCGTCCAATTATCGGTCGGCTAAGCGAATCACGATCCGTAAGTGAAGACTACCGTAGACGGTCAGTTTCATCTCTGCGCGGTGAAACGTTTAGCGATCCAAACCTTCGCTTTCCCGCCGGCATCTTCGATAATTCTTTGTACCAGCATTTGCTTGAACTTTGTGAACGTCTCGAGGATTCGGCAGCACTACTTCACGGCTACCCCGAAGCGCCAGAATGTTCAATTGGTCTTGCTGCTCCAGAGACAATTGGTGAGGAATTTGCCATGCTTTATCGTCTTACTCTTCGGATCGAAAACACAATTTACTGTCTGCGTAAGATGTTACGAAACATTTAGCTCCCAATGCTCCGTTGAGCTGCATTATTCTTTCTCGCGTTTTCCCATCAAGCATACTCTTTGTTTCTGTTGCTATTATTACAAGTTCTCATTGGCATTTTTATTCAGTCTTACTTATCCGCCTGTTGTTATATTCGTTCTATCTCCTTCATTGATTGAGGCCTCCCTTAAGGGCTCTCCGTTTTTTGGGTAATCTTCCAATCTAATCATCCACAAAGTCAAAACTCTTCCTCATGTCTATCAATCGCGCACGTACATCCATTCACCTCCCGCATCGCACCCCATTCTTCCAAGCAACGCGAGTGCACACAACTCCTAGCTAGTAATCTACATTTACCACACCCGTACAAACCCCCTTGCCAACAAACCAACCCTCTTTGACGACCATCCCATGTAAATATCTTGTAAATAAATCCATAAAATTCATCATAATAAACAAAAACAGAAAGGAAGAGAAAACATTGAAGACTTGCGAGGTGCACAAGCACACGTGGAAGGAATCAAGCAAACAGTCGGCGTCATGTCAATTGCTAGAGCAATGGAGCTAGCTGCTGGAAGCGCCGCGTTAACAGAGTGAAAGAAATAATAACACTGTACGAAAGAGTGGAGCGAGTTGGAGAATAAAAAGAATGCTGAAGAGAGAAAAGTGAAACAGTCAAAGCAAGAACCATACAACATAACGGGGAGGATAACCAGATATCCACTCCATGTACGGATGCCAAAAAGAATTTTAAGGAAATGAAAGTCAGCCATTTATGGACAAGCAGAACTTATTGCTCCATGGAGACATCAACATTGCTGCCGGAGGAACCGCTAGTAGCATGCGTCAGGTCGCTGCTACCGACACCGACAAATGAGATTGGTCGGAACGACTGAACAGTCGGTCGATAGTGCGAGCTTTCAGGACGAATGCTCCTTTGCGACATTGGATGAGAATCCACGTCAATCAGCTTATGCCATGCGCGAACCGTGTCCAACGGCCGCTCGAATTTCCATCTTGTAGGGTTGTTCACGTCGGGCTCATCAATTTTTTGACCGTAATAGTCTTTAGGGATATGAGTGCTTTTCGGGCGATCAGAGGAGACCGCTTGCTCGTAGGGTTCAGGCTCGGTAATGGCAACAGACGGATTTGCTGGCGTACCCAATTGCACGGAAGTGCTTCTGATCTTTTTGGGCAACTTGTCCTTTGACTTCTTCTTTCCGAACGCCATTTTAGTTGAATAGAGAGTGCTTAACGGTTAAAATATCCAAGAAGCAACGACGACCCTGTGATTTCGTTAAGGGTTCTTAAGAGTATCGGCAACTGTCAAGTTAAGACGGCGGTAACGACAATTATAAACGTGCGGCCGACGACTTCTTCGCTGAATTTCTGTTGGTAGCGGTCGAGTGGAGACAGCCGTCGCTATTTATGCTGCTTGGGAGCCACAGTGAATTCCTCCTTGATAGTGCATGCGCATCTCCTTGGCCGTGCGTATTCCTTCATCAGCCGATTCCAGAAAAATTCTTGCCCCACCTACAGCCTCCCTGGGTCGAAAAGCATCGAGATGTTTTAGCGAGGGACCCTGTGAGAATTGCGCCTTCCTAGCGAGAGACAATTTTCAGAACGCGACTACGACCCGCGGGGACTTCGAATACACGCCTTGCCAAAAAAACACGCCCTATGGCCAATTGATTCCAATCCACGTGGCAGAGAAAAGCCCCCACACCCAGCCATGGTAGCGAAGAAGATGAGCCATAGGAACGATTTACGTCATCGTTTGCGAAAAATGATGCCATCTGAGGGAACCACTGTTTCCGGTCGGCATTCGTTCGAAATCCGACGGAGGAGCCACAAACCAGTTCTGCCGTCATCAAAGAGGGCGCCAAAACAACGAGGAAACACTTCACATGTTGACTTGAATTCTGAAGATATCTCTAGCACCGCCAATGAGCCATAATTCTTCCGATACACTCGGCGCATGGGGCAGTCGGCGGCGTCTCTTATATGTTTCATTCGGTTGGTTATCATCTTAAGCTTATTTCATTTCTACGTCAGCATTACGGAGTATCTTGCTCGCACGCGAAAAATAAGGTACGAGCAGGCACTTCGGTTATGCACTGTGCATCCTATTACAAAAAAACCCGACTCGGCTAGTTCTCGCATACGCGCTTCTTTTAATAGCTGCGCTCGATAATTTGTTGCAGTTTATAGATTCCGAAGAACACCATGTGGAGCCCCTTTGAGAATCATGCGAGTTTTTCGTCTCCGAAGGGGGGCGCGGTGAAGGGGACCGATAAGGAGTACGATCTTCAAATTCCTAATTACCACGTTCTCGCTAACCCCGCGCGCATCTTGAAGCAAGTACAGCGTTCGTATTGTGAGACACGGTGTACTCCGCTAAACAGCTTAACGCGCGCTACCATATTTTATTGCATTACTAAACACTACTGTAAAGTCAATTGCGGTGTGCACCGCCTTAGGAGGCTCTACGGTTCGTGCAGCGTAGCTATGTCGCTTGAATGACAAGCATTGAACTAGTACTGGCAGCTAACAGTGACTAGGAAAAAGTGCTACCAGTTTGCATAAGGACGAATGTTTTTTGATTTGTCTATGGATAAATCTGTGGCTGACGAGTTCGTACGTTTTTGACTCACCACCCAAAATCACACTCTAGGAATTCCAACGTACTCAGAGAACAGAGCTTTCGTAGGGCTCTGAGCCGTCTCATTACAACAACGAGCTTCTATATTCAGCTATTGATCGGATTGGGATAGTTGCTAGCAGCATTGTTTTGGTGGCAGCAGCACCATCAACGACATTCTTTTACTGGCTCACAGCAATTCCACCCATCTACACGCACAAAAGGCTAATTTGCGTATTTTGCAAAAGCCAGATCAGCGATTGAAACCGCCCCTGTGTCTTCCCTACCTCGCTGACGGTGAATCGTTTTATCTATTTTCTTTTATCTCTGTTGATTTTTTTGGGTTTTTGCCTTTTATAATTTGCCTTCTTCCATTTTCATTAACACAATTTTGAACTTCCGTTTGTCCTCTTAATTTGTGTTTTCTCATTTTTGTCTATATCATCTTGCACATAGTATCGTTTGCGAATTTGTCGTCTGCCTTCACGATTCTGTGGTCCATTTTTTGGATTTAAAAGTTTCACAACATATTTTCTGTTATTCCTTGTTACTCTCCAGACCTTTTTGAAAAGCGCACACATACACACATACGCACACATCGTCTTTTTTTGTTTGACATTTAACATGCAGAGTTCTTCAAGCTCAGACGATTCGTATGATACCGAGGTTCCAAACTGGTACATTTACGGCCGGTGGGTTCTGTTTGTGTGCATTATTGTTGCTGCTATCTTCACAATTGTGAGTATAAGCTTCATTAATCGGAAACGTGCACGCTCCGGACGGCCTAATCTTCCCTTCACAAACTTCTATCCCCTCTCACAACCTCCTCCCTACACACCGTCCGCTGATATGAACACGCCAATAAGGAACGCCGAACCTGCTCCTCCGCAATTTTCGTCCACCGGTGAGGTTTACTATTCGCCCACCGTCCCCGGCGAGAATCCTCCCCCTGCTTACCCAAAGGCCGTTGCTTATCCATAAGAGAAAGCAATGGCTGGCCCGGAAACCACTTCGTAAACGGGTAAGTCTTGGTCCCTTCACACCTCTTCCGCTCTGTCTCCCTCTCATCCATACATGTACGGCTATGTCGGGTATCTACATCAATGGTTCTGTATTAAGTTTGCTGTATCCATTGGTAAGAATGTTTCGTTTGCTCTACTTGACTGTTCAGGGTGACACATGTTCTTGATGCCCTTTCTTCGGCACAACTAATTGTGTCTTTATCATCCTATTATCATTCTCTTTCACTCTGCTTTGTCTTAATTTTCAATCTTTCATTTGCTCATTGCATTTCTTTTTTCTTCTTCTTCTTCTTCTTTATTCATCAATTCTTCTTTTATTGATGTGAATCTTTTTTTTATTTTAAACGCGCGTGTTGTGTGTGCCTGTGTGTTTCTTCATTGAGATGAGTTGACTTAAGCATTCAGATGAACCTTTTCTCAAAACAATTTTTTTTTTGTCTTTTTTACCGATCTCTTCGATCTATACTGTCAAACGTTTTTGTGCATATCATTATTTATCAACTAACTCCTTAAATTTCGATACCTTTTATCTACGGAGAAAACCAAAACAAATGAAGGGAGATTTAAAATGGTTTCAACACCATCAAAACATTATCGGTCTTTCCGTCCGTCGAACAAAAAAGCAGCCTTAAACATTCCCGCTGAATTTCAGCCGTTACTGCTGTATCGTCCACTCTCTTTCTCTCTCTCCTTTTACAGCAGCACTTTTTCACACCTGTCTCCTGCCCTCTTGCTCCTGCCACTAAAGTTCGCCGGATTGAAATGGTGGTGGTAGTGGTGTTGTGTGCGTGGTGGAGCACTTTTTTACTTGAGGTTTCTGCAACCCATACTGTCAAACGTACCTCCTACCACCAATCCAAATTCCCAAAAGAAGGATGTCCGTGGACAAACTTGTGTCTAGCCTTAAGCAGATTCACCTTTCTGAATACCCCGTCGTCTCTCACGACCGTGTGGAGAACGGAAAGGAATGGGCTGCTGCTCTTCAAGCTGCTAATGACGTTCCTGCACACAGTCTTACGAAGACTGTCGTTTTGAAGCCCAAGACTCCCAAGTCTCAAGAACCCGTTTATCTTGTTGTGGTCTCTTTGGATTCTACACAGAGTCCTTCTTCCATTGCCGCCAAGAGTGCCGGTTTCAAGGAGGCACGTCTTGCTGCTGCAGACGTTGTCGAGTCCGTTCTTGGTGTGAAGCCCAGTGATGTCTCTGTCTTCTCTATCACTAGTGGCAACAATGCTCAAGTTAAGGTCGTGTTGGATGACGCTCTTGTCAAGAGCGACAAGCCCCTGGCTTTCCACCCCAACACTGCCGACAAGACTCTTATCGTCCCTGTCGCCGCTGTGCAACAATACCTTGAATCTGTCGGTGTGAAGCCTGTTGTCGTTGACTTCACTGCACCCGTTGCTGCTCCTGCTGCTAAGAAGGCCCCTGCTCCCAAGGCTGATGCCTCTAAGGCTGCCATCGAGAACGCAGCTTTGATCGGTGTTACTGTGCGCAAGGACCTCGACTTCCCCGGCTGGTACCAGCAAGTCTTGACCAAGAGTGATATGATTGAGTACTATGACATTTCTGGTTGCTATATCCTGAAGCCCTGGTCGTACTTCATTTGGGAGGTTATCCAAAAGTGGTTTGACACCGAGATTAAGAAGATCGGTGTTAAGAACGGTTACTTCCCTCTTTTCGTTTCCTCCCGTGTCTTGGAGAAGGAGAAGGACCACGTTGAGGGTTTTGCCCCCGAAGTTGCTTGGGTCACTCGTGCTGGCAGCAGCGATTTGGAGGAGCCCATTGCTATTCGTCCCACTTCTGAGACCGTTATGTATCCCTACTACGCCAAGTGGATTCGCAGTCACCGTGATCTTCCTCTCCGTTTGAACCAATGGAACTCAGTCGTCCGTTGGGAGTTCAAGAACCCTCAACCCTTCCTCCGTACCCGTGAGTTCTTGTGGCAGGAGGGTCACACTGCTTTCTTGACCAAGGAGGAGGCTGACAAGGAGGTGCACTACATTTTGGATCTGTACTCTCGTGTGTACAGCGACCTCTTGGCTCTTCCCGTTGTTAAGGGTGTGAAGAGTGAGAATGAGAAGTTCGCCGGTGGTTTGTACACCACTACCTGTGAGGGTTACATCCCTACCACTGGTCGCGGTATCCAGGGTGCTACTAGTCATGGTTTGGGCCAAAACTTTTCCAAGATGTTCAACATTGCCGTTGAGGATCCCGATGCCGAGCTTGTGAACGGTGAACGTCCCAAGCGCTACATCTGGCAAAACTCTTGGGGTCTTTCCACCCGTACCATTGGTGTTGCTGTTATGGTGCACGGTGATGACAAGGGTCTCAAGTTGCCTCCTGCCGTTGCCAGCATCCAAGCTATTGTTGTCCCTTGTGGTATCACGAACAAGACGACTGATGCTCAGCGTGCCGAGTTGGAGAACAAGTGCAAGCAAATTGCCGATAGCCTCGTTGCTGGAGAGGTTCGTGCCGAAGTGGATCTGAGAAGTTACACTCCCGGCTACAAGTTTGCTCACTGGGAGTTGAAGGGTGTTCCCCTGCGTATTGAGTACGGTCCCAACGATGCCAAGAAGGAGCAAGTCACTGCCGTTCGTCGTGACACGTTCGAGAAGATTGCCATTCCTCTTGCCAACCTTGCCAACGGTGTTCAAGACGTGTTGGCAGCTATTCAAAAGAACATGTACGAGGTCGCCAAGAAGGCGCGTGATGCCCACATTGTTAAGGTTAAGGAGTGGAAGGACTTTGTTCCTGCTCTTAACAAGAAGAACCTTGTGCTTATTCCCTGGTGTAACACTACCCCCTGTGAGAAGCTTATCAAGGAGAAGAGTGCTCGCCAAGCCAATGGTGATGAGCCTGAAGACGAGAAGGCCCCCAGTATGGGAGCCAAGAGTCTGTGTATTCCCTTGGAGCAGCCTACTGGTGAGGACGCCATTGTTCCTGGCGTCACCAAGTGCTGCTACTGTGGTGAGGAAGCTAAGGTTTGGGGTTTGTTTGGTCGTAGTTATTAAGAAAGGGGCAAGAGCTAGAAGCATTTTTGTTTTTACTTTCATTCTTTCATTTAATAAAAAAAAAAGGAATCTATTTAGGGAACAAAAGGTATAATGTATTTGAGTAGCAGGCCGAGAAGCGTGCGAGTTGTTTGTTAGCCAAAGCCCGCCCATTCCACGCTGAAGCAGCGGGTGGAAGCGGTGTCGTTACGTTTTGAGGAGGACGATTTTGTGCCGCACATGAGCCAGGCCTTTTTGACACCGGTGCCCAAACGTCCACCGGCGATGATGTTCACGACGGGAACCTCTTCGTTCCAGTTGTAACTGTTTACCAAGTAGTGCGAATGATAGCGCAAAGAGTCGCCTGGGTACGCAACAAAATGGCATCCAAAGCGGAGGCCCGGGTTCAGGCAAAACTTTCGCGCAAGCAGGTACTCGAACGCATGATAGCGCTTCATCTCGACTTCGGGAAATATGTGAGAGTCTTGAGGAGCGTACAGTTCGCGGTTAGAAGCAGTACGAACGGGGACCATGAGCAAGTCGGAGCGTCTGTCCTCGGCCGGTGACGGTTCAGGAGGAGGAGGACGGCCAAGCTTTTGCATTGCAAGACGTTTCTTCTCGTACTGACGGCGGTTGTTCTCGGTATGCTGTTCTTGGGCGAGTTCGCGACGCTGTGTGTGAACTTGCTCGACATGATACTTTGTAATTTCAGCGCGAGTCGACTCATGGGACGCAACGTCGTCGACAAGGTAGGCCAAGCCGTGTTTGACAAGGTAGTAGGCCTCTTCATTCATCAACTGTACCGGTAGACCAAGAAAAACGTTTTGCTGAGGCAGTTGGGCCAGCGTGCCCGTGAGCATGCCTAGAATGCCATATTTACACCGAAACTCTTTGACTGCCTCTAAATCAAACAGCAGGTACTGCCCATTGAGACAGGCAATGGGGTATGGTGGCATACGACGAAACAGGTGCAGGGAGCTTTTAAAGTACGCAGCGAAAAAATAAAAAATCGATTGAGTGAGCAGGGAGCGAGGAAGAGAAGTGCGTGAATATGCCGGTTAGACCCTGGCTACGCCGTTCTAGGTCGGCTTTTCCTTTAGAGCAGCTCAATCTTTGGGTGGTGTAGAAAGGCAGAAGAAGGAAGAAACACCAAGGGGAAAAGAAGAACGGCGAGGGAGAGGGAAAAAAAGGAGAAGGAGAGGGAGATGGAAGGGGAGAGGGAAAGGGAAAGAGAAAAAGAAAGAGAAGTTGAATTGTAGAAAAAGACATCTGGAGAGGAAGGTCTCTTCTTTTGAAACAAATGAATCCAGTAATCATGCCTCTACTAAATCCATCACTCACACCCTTTTTTCTCTCCCTTTTCTCTCCCTTTTCTCTCCTCTCCTCTCCCTCTCCTCTCATATCCATTTATTTTTATTCCTATTACCTACATAAATAAAATTTACAACCAATTCAAACATTCCATTCTATGCTCCCTCTTCTAAGGTCACCTCGACAAGACCATTGTTGAAAAGTGAACCGAAAGAAAAGGCATTGCAGCCACCACCTAAAAGGAGCAGTTTGTTAGGGCTCACAGAGACAGCTTGGAAGTCGACGAGCAAAGGCCAAGACGGGAACTCGTCCTCGACCTTTTCACCAGCGTCCATACGGGCAGACACTCGTTCCACCGTGCGCCGTTGCATGTCAATGAGAACAAACAACTCATCCGGCGACAACGGGTGGTCGTGCTGGGTGCCGCCAACGAAAAGTGGCCGAGTGTCATCACTCTTCACACCAAGCACACTCGTGCGTGCGCCTATGCGGGAGACAAGACGGACAGCCGTCGACGGCAACTCCCAGCGAGTCGCATGCAGAACAAACGGACAGCTGCCGCTCGCGGCCGTCGTCGTCGGCCGCAAGGTCCACTCCCAGACACCAGCGTATGCTGGATCGTCTGTGAGCGTGCGGCCGCCGATCAAGAGGCCCCGGCGTAACGTGTGCGAGTAGTGCATGCTTGTGCCCCAGAGCGCCTCGAGCTCGGGCGCCGTGCAGCGCAGCAGACTCCACGCACGCGTGCGCAGCGTCCACAGGAAGAAGCCTCCGCTAGGCTTGCCCGCCTGCACGACCACGTACCATTCACCGTCTGCGGCCTTTACGGGCACGGCACAGCCGTGGAAAGAGGGGTGCGGAAGCCGCGGCAGTTCCGTCCACTCGTCTCCACACAGGAGGTAGCAGTCGTCGAGCGCCTTTGCAGGAGTCGTGCGGCCGCCAAAGACGAGGCATGTCCGCGGCTCGAGCGGGACCGCGCAGAGACAGACGCGGGGTGGAGGCGGGGCGGCGAGCACGTGGGGCGGGGCGCTGGGATCGGCAGACGAAAACACAAAAGCGTTGCCGTTGCGGACGTTGGAAGCACCGTAGCCGCCGACGGAGAGGATGCGCGTGTTCCCGTCGGCTGCCTCGTAGACGCAGCTGGCGTGAGCACGCAGATCCAGCTGTTTCGCGCACTCGCGCCGACGCAGCACCACTGTGTGGGGTGCAGGGGGTGTCGGGGAGCGGTCGATCAGCGGCCCCGGCGGGGCCGCTGATCGACGGCCGGCCAAAGCTGTCGTACTGGCCAATTGCAGGGCGTAGTGCTGCAGAAACAAGGAAAGCTCATGCCACTCGTCAAACAGCTCGACATGCGCGAGCTGCGCTTTGTATGCCTCCGGGATGAGCGTGTCGTAGGCGGCGGCGAGGTCGAGAACCTGGACGTCGGCCCAGCCGGCGTCCGTCCAGCGACGCGTGAGGAGCGGGAGTGTGGGGTAGCGCGCGGGGCTGTGGAGGGGCGAACCCATGCGGGCGAAATGGGCGAGCATTTTGTCGGCGAACGGGTGGTGGGCCACAGGCAGGATCTGCTCGAGGAAGCACGCGTGGGCGTCGGGAAAGCGCGCGGCCCAGCGGACAAGACGGTCGGAGGTGGCGAGGGGCATGTAGACGGCGGCGACCTCGGACACGAACAGCACGGCCGTCGAGCCAAAGTCGAGGCCGTGGCGCGCCAGCTGTGCGGTGAGCAGGTCCAAGTCGCGCAGGTCGCAGGCGACCGTGTGGTACGCAGCGGCATGGGCGGCCCCGCACGAGCCCCCGCACGAGCGGGCGCCGGAGGGCAGCAGCCAGGGGTTGGCGGCGAGGATGGCCTGCTTGTGCTGGATCAGCGGCTCAAAGTCCACGTCGTAGAAGGAGACGGTGGGGGCGCGCGTGTCCCCCACCTCGGCGATGTCGTGGAGGAGCTGGAAGGCGAGGGGGTCGAAGCCGGCGCCGAGGTTGACGACGGCGCGGGGCTTGAGGCAGCAGTGGGAGAGAAAACGCTGCACCGCCTGGCGCACCACGACCGTGCGGGTCCAGTAGCCGCGGTTGAGGGCGGGGGCGCGCCGCGGCTTCCCGTGCACAAAGGGGAGGAAGAAGTTGACGGCACCGGCGCCGGGGTAGCGCCGCTGCTCGACGGAGCACTTGCTCGCGATCGAGTAGTCGTTGGTGTGCTGGACGGGCTGCATGGGGAAGACGGCGAGAGCAGACGTGCGAGAGCAGGAGGCGAGGTAGTCGAGGTAGTCGAGCGCAAGCGAGACTACCGAGACTGCCGAGCGCACGCGAGCTAAGCGAGCTGCTCTCGTTTCACTCGCGACGGGGAACACCGAGCAGTTGAGTACAGGTCAGTTCAGGTCAGATCAAGTCAAGTCGCCTTGGGTTTTGGTTTTGGGTTCGGTTTCCTCCTGCTCGCCGCTCGGCCGCTCGCGTCCTCCCTTCCCTGCCATCGCTCGCCTCGCTCGCTCCTCCCTCGCCGCTTCCGTACTCGCTTCACTCGCACGGTCTGCTCGCTTGCGCTCGCTTGCACTCGCCTCTTTCGCCTCCGCTTCAGCCGGCCCTCCTCTCCCTCAGGGTACCACCCCTGCAGCTTCTCGTCGTACTCCCAGCCCAAAGATTTCCGCGGGACACCCGTCCATTCCGTGGAGCTTCCGGAGCTCGAAGACGGCCTGCTCCTTCTGCTTGGCCTCGATCATCAAGTCCATGTCGCTGGCACAGGGCGGCAGCGCGCGCACGCGGTCCGAGTGATGGCGCCGCTGGTGGGGCACCACGGCGCCGCGCATGGCGGCCTCCGAGTAGTGCTGTTTCTGCGTGATGCGCTTGCGCGTCCACGTCGCTGCAATGCGCTCGGCCAGCGGCAGGACGCCGCGGACGTCGGCGCTCAGCGTCCCCGGCACGATCGTGTGGTGGTGCCAGTCGAGCACGAGCGGGATGTCCAGCTCCTCGCACACCGGCAGCAGGTCCTCGACGCTCCACGAGACGTCATCGTTCTCCAGCACCAGGCGGGCGCGGATGGACTGTGGGAGCCGCGCGTAGTTGCCGCGGAAGCGGGCGAGGGTCGCGTCTTTGTCGCCGAAGGTGCCGCCCATGTGGATGACGAGGACGGCGTCGCGGTCGATGGGCTCGTCGAGCTTCATGCGGCGGAGCACCTCGTCGTGGTAGGCGAGGTCGCGGACGGCGGCCTCGACGACGGCCGCGCGCGGGCTCGCGAGCTGCGTGTACTGGCCGGGATGCATGGTGACGCGGTGCCGGAACGCGTTCACGACGCGGCCGGCCTCCTGCAGCGCTTCGTCGGCGAATTCGAGCGTGTAGCCAGCCTCTGCGTGGCTCGCGAACGGGAACAGATCGGAGCTGAGCCGGAAGAAGCGGATGCCGAAATGCTCGTTCCAGCGCAGCACGGTCGCCAGGTCCGCGGTGTTCTGCAGGCCCAGCGTCTTGGCCACCTCGAGGCCCTCGCGGCGGATGCGCTCCAGCCTGCACGTGCGCGCGCAGAAAACCGCGGGGTTGCGCGCCCGCAGCAGCGTGTTCAGGCAGGGGTAGCCGAGGCGGCCTCTGAAGGAGGTTGTGGGGGCGTCGGGGTAGGTGGGGAGCGGTGCGGGGCGAGCGGGGGATGCGGGGGCTGTGATGGCAGGCGGAGAAAGGGGACGGCACGTACGAGGGGGAGGACGAGGGGGAGGACACTGGCGACACTGGCGACACTGGCGACACTGGGCGACGACACAGACGACAGCACCGGGGAGGACAGTTTCAGCGGGGGATGTGGGGGGGCCGGCGACAGCGGGCTCGGCTGAGCGGGCGTGCGCGGCCGGTTTCGGTTTTCTGGGCGGCCCTCGATTTTCTGGGCGACTTTGGCGCTCTGCGCCAGGCGGGTTGCTCTTCTTGTCAGCACCATGAGGGCGGGAGATGGGAGAAGGCGGGCAGGGCCGGGCCCTGCGGACAATACAAGCAATTGAGGCAATCGATGCGAGGAGCCATGATCGCACGGTGAGGTGGGAGGGGGGCGAGGAGGGGGGAGCGCGCAGCGCAGCGGCTCGGAAACGTAATTAGCGCGAGTTACCGTGGTTTTCCGCGCTCCTCCGCACCCCACCGAATCTCTCGCTATTCCCGCTTACCGTTGCGCAGCGCGCCCCCCACTCCCTCCTCACCCTCCCCCCTCGTTGGGGTGCGCTGCCGCTCTCCACACCCACCCACCGCTAACAACATGGTCAACACGAGAAGAACGAGGACGCTGCCAAAAGAACGGTACGGCACCTTTCGTCAACGCCCGCTAACCTCAGAAACTCGCTGTACAACGATCCCGTCGAAGATTGTACGCCTGCTCTGCCCGTTCCCTGCTAACAACAGACACCACACTCATCACGAAATGTCGCGCCCAGGTCATTGACTTTGCCGACGGACCGGCCACTTTTGTGCGTCTCAAATGCACCAGTCCGGACACCAAGAAGTAAGGAAGAGACGGACGAGACGGAGTCCCCAAACGGACGCTACCGCGTCCGTTTGGGAAGAGCATCGAAGGGAGAGAAGAGACGAGAGAGGAAAGCCTCCAACAGCCTTGAGGCTGTTGGAGAGACGTTGCTCTAACGAGGTTGCATCGGTCTCCCCAGTCTCCCTCCCAGTCTGCACCGCATCTGTTTCTCAGTACCCCATGGCTCACCTACCAGTCCCCATTTCCTCATGAGAATGGCTAAAAACTCCCATATCAGTGCGACCTCCATGTACGTTCCTCACTTCGTTCGTCGCGCACATGTTCGTCGCATGCTAACCCACAGGTTCCGCTCTGCCTTCCCCAAGGCAACGCCCGAGGAAGAAGAGGCCGAAATGTCGTGGATCCAGCAACACCTGCACCCCGTCGAAGAAAAGCAGGTTTCCGGTCTCTGGGTCTCGCCCGAAGACGCCCTGGCTCTTGCAAAGGATTACCACATGACCCCCTTTATCAAGGCTCTCCTGGAGGCCTCTACTGTGCCCTCGACGTACGCAACTCCCTCCCGGCCGTCCGCCGTCGTTGGCTCCCACAGCGCTCACAAAAGACACGCTTCCAAAACTCGCAAGCGTCTCATGGAACACATCACCGCCGCCAGCTCTGCCAGCTCTGCTTCTGGCTCTGCTTCCGGGTCCGCGTCTGGGTCCGCGTCTGTCTCGGTAGAAGTCGATGAAAAGGACGGCGAAACGGCGCCCATGGACACCAGACACCACACTGTCGTCGACACGGACGAGGAGACAGAGGTTGTTGTTGAGGAAAAAGTTGCGTCAAAACGGTCGCGCGAGTCGACCGACAAGACAGAAAGCCGTCTGCGAGATGCACGTGTTGAGACAGACGACAACGAAAAAACCGACAAGGAAAATGAGGAGGACAAAACGGAGGACAACGAGGACGATGACGAACTTGTTCAACAGACCCCCAGACGCACTGCGAAACATGTTTCCCAGCAGGACACTTCCGTATCTGTTTCCGTCTCCCAACCCGCTGCTTCCCGTCCCACTCCTGTCGTTAAACTACCTCGCAGAACTTCCAGTATCACTCCCCAAACAGGCATTCCCTCTGCCGCCATTTCCCGTCCTCAGCGCTCGGCAACCACCGGCTCTTCCAGACTCTCTGTGTCTGCAGCAGCAGCTGTTGCGGCCGCAACAGCTCCCGCTACTCCTGCTCGTTCTCGTAAACGGACACGCGAAGAGTTTGACGAGGACGCTACAACCGAAAAAAATGCTGTGAAGCCCACACTTGTGCCCGTCAAGCGCGCTCGCATTTCTCATCTGGAAACGCAGATTAAGCAGGAGCGTCGGAAAGTTCGCGCTCTCACTGGACTTGTCGTCGGTTTGGGTGCTGGTGCAATCCTCCCGTTTTTGTTTTAATTTTCGCAAACTTGTTGGCGTTCTCTGCTGCACACAAACACACACACACAGCAATATCAATCTCTCTCTCTCTCTCCCTCTTTCTCTCTGTTCCCCGACTTGCATTGCATTCGAACGACACCATTCTTGCGTTGCAATGCTCGTCAAAAATACTGGTATGGCCTATATAGGGCACACACCGTTTCCTTTGCTTGCATGGATGAAAAAAAAAAGAACAGGGGAATGATTGTGAATTATTAACGCTATCCGCGTATGCATGTGCAGTCAATGGCGCCTTCCTATACAAACTCTTCAACCATTCCTACCACACTTTTATTACGAGTCCGGTGTATTTCAGCTTCTTACTCTCGCCGACAACTGTGGGATCGCCCGCTAATGCCGGATATTCCTTTTTTTTTCCCACTTAATTTGTGCACTGTTTATCTTTTGTATGGGCCGTTTGGCCGCCATGAAAATGTCGCGTTACGAAACGGGTTTGCAATTTGTTCAAGACTTATTCACTTTACTACTACAACTTATTTGCTGCTGCTGCTGCTACTTTCACTTACACATACATACACAAACATAAAAAGGGCGAACAGAGCAACTGGGAGGTGTTTCGGTGCAATTTTACTAATGAACCTACAAACGCTCCTTCACTCGACACTAGCAGCATTCTTTTTTTCTTATTGTATTCGCCCTGTGCAGGCCTATTGACAGTTGGGCTCCCTTCCCATAGCCAGCCGTGCGTCGTCTCGTAGAGCATGGCAGGAAATGAAATGTTGATAATGCAAGCAAAGAATTTATATATCGTTTAGCGTGAAGTGTTGTTGTTGTCGTCTTGTTGAACGTTTTCATCGTCCGGTCTCCGTACTGACACACATGGTTTCAGTGTATCATTCAAGGTTTTGCAATAAACGTAGACAACAATTTTCACATTTCTTAGCAAAAAAACAAAAAGGCAGTCAATGTATATGGCATGTGCGCATCACAACCAGCATGATCTCACAGCCGCTTTCAAAAGGCTGCCCAAGAAAAAGAGAAAAAAGGTGTTGTGGAAAAGCGTAAATCGGTACGAGTCAAATTCACTTTAAACAAAACGGTAGAAATTTTAAAAAAGAAATGAAACGGGGGGCATATTCGTACCCGTTGGTGGTCAGTAGCATCCTGCAAGACTTGACGGGCAGGCTGTTTTATTTGAGATAAAGCTCGTAGTTCTGAGGGAAAGGAATGTTCATCACCTCATACCAGTGCTTGTTGCAACTGTAACCATTGAAGTCAATAGTGTCAGATGGTCTGCAAGAACACTTAGAACGGAACTCGTCTTCAATAGGGCAATGGGTAATACCGGGATGATAGTATCCAATCTCGTTGAAGAAGTGCAAGTGTTTACGGTCCATAAACAAAGCAGCAGCGATACTGTGAACGGGAGCATCTCCCCAACGTTCATAGAAGAAACCGCCCATGCGATCCAAATACTCGAAATACGAGGCATAAGGCTCACTTGTCCAAAAGTTGACACTAGCAATTTCAAAGTTGGACCAGAAATGACACATGTTGTAGGACTGACCATTGTCGTCAGAAATGAACTCCAGCGTGTTGTTGGGATGAATGGCTGTAGGGTGCTCAGCAACGAAAGCCTTCGTAACATCCCAAAGCGTAGTAACCGTTTCAGCATACTCGTGCAGAGAAATGGTGAAAGCGTACAGCTTCTCGTTTTCTTTCATGTACACAAAGGGATCGAAGTCGATGTCACAGTAAAAGTCGACCGAAGGCTCCACGCGCCAGTAGTACTCGTACTGAGAAACGAGGGGATGGCGGTAGAAGAAACCAGACTCGAATCGGCACATGTGACGGTAAGACTCGGAGCCGCCGTAAATGATATTGTTTTTTTCCATGTCTCTCCAAGAAGCGTGCATCTTGTCTTGGTCAATGTGAGAGGGAATACTCCAGTATTTTGGTTCAACGAAGCCAAACTCAGCACCGCCGGAGACAGCGGCGCGAATGGCCGTCTTGAACTCTTCCGTGAACTCCTTGTCGTTCAAAAATACCCAAGGGTAATGGTAACGCTTGTTGAAGCGGTTTTCGAGTCTCTCAATGGACAAAAGCATGTCGTGCAAGTCCTCATTGCGAACCAGAGTAACGAATGCTGCGTTGACCCGGCCATCTGGGAGGTAATCCGTGTTCGGTTGCGACTTGTGCGTTTTTATTTCGTAGTACTCATGAGGAGCCTCTGGCTTCTTTTCGCTGTTGCCGCCCAAAATACCGGATTTTTGCAGATCCAAAGTTTGGCGAATCTTGTCCGTCTGCGTAAATCCAAGAAAAATGAACGTCAAGACGATGGACGCTACGATCGCAAATCGAACAAGTCTATTAGGTAAACCGATCATCGTGTGTCGGCTGGTGCGTCTAGCTCCCTTCCAAAAGTTGTTTTTTCTGTTTCACAGGTCAACCGACGTTTCGGTTTAAGTAGACGCTCTAGGCAAGAGGAAGAAGACAAAAGCGTGGATATTAAAGCCGCACCAATGCCACAATGACCATGCCGTGCGGGCTGTGAAGTCAGACCGCTTGGTGGAGTGGTGGAGTGGGATTAGCAGTGGGGGTAAAGCGCCTAGTCAGAGTTTGTGCCGGAATTGGATGCAACAAGGAGAATTTGTGGTCGCCGATACGCGGAAAATGTCGCAAAAAAGTGCGCTCGTTTCGCTGGGGCCAATGCCTTTGATAGTACACAACTGAGTCCAGAAGAGACGATATCTAGAAATCGCCTTTACATCGCGTTGACTTGCCATTGGTCGGTACAGAAAAAATGATTGGTATGTGGCGCCGGAGATACGAGAGAGGGCTGTGTTTGAAGGCGCATTGGTGTGAACATGTGTGAGGGAGTAACGTTCAGAAGATTGCGCAGGTTCCGGTGTGTAGGAACGAGTCTTGTTTACTTTTTTCGTGTCTCTTTTTTGGTTTGTTGACAAATGTGTTGATGACGGTTAGGCAGTTGGACGGCAAATTTTTTGGGCCAGCTTCGTTACCCCAGTACAGTCGCCAGTTCGAACCATCCCTCCGTCCTCCTTGCTCCATCTCCACCATTAGTTATGGTTCGTTTTTCGTTGTACCTTAGTGCTGAAGTGAACGGGGTGACGGATCTTGCTCCTGCAGACGAAACGAGTTACTCGTACACATTTCGTGTGAAATGCAATTCGTGCCGTGAAGTGCACGACAATTTCATGGGCATGTGTCGCTCCGACGAGCACGAGCTCCCCTCAGGTCATGGAAGTGCTCATCTCGTTTGGACATGCAAAAACTGCCAGCGAACTTCCACTGCTGTCATCGAAAGCCCCTTCTCTCCGTACACCGGCGAAAAGCATCCTCAAAAACTGCTCACCCTCGAATGCCGTGGCTGTGAACCCGTTGAGTTTGTCCCTCAAGGCGTATGGACAGCCCGAGGAGTGGATAGCAACACTTCTTTCGCGGAAATTGAGCTCGACGAGGATTGGTATGATTACGATGAAAAGGCCGGTGAGGAAGTTTCCATTGTTGAGATGGAATGGTCGATTGAGAGAAAGTAGAGGATATTGAAGGGGTGGACTGTGTTGATACATTTTGGTGCATTGGGATTGAACGGCCCGAGCCGATGCAAACTAATACCGTCGGTGGGTCTTCGTGTTCAACTACGCGGCCATGTCAACATCAGCAACCTTCTCGCTCATGTTTTCGTTCTTGGTAGTGCTAGTTTCATCAATCAACTCATAAATGGACTGCTTCCAGGCATCCAAACGTAAAAGGCGTTTTTCGTAGTCAACTTGGATCATGCTCACAAACCCGCTGAGTGGTTTGTACGGTTGTTGCCGACCGGATCCGTAACCCTCGTCAGTGCCTGCTAGTACGTTTTCCCATTCCTCGGTCTGGCTCAGCATCTGCATCCAGTAATGCAGCTGTGAGGTTGAACTGGTATCTTGTAACACTCCTTGGACTTGATTTTTTTCAGTGGTAGATATTTGAAAGGGATCCTTACTCGCCATGCGAGAAGTTACTAAGAGATATGCTGCTGTGAGTACTCCTTTTCGATGCATCGGCCGCATATCGTCTGTGAGTACGGTAGATGCGAGTTTACTAATGAACGGAGCAGCAGACAGGGCTCCCATTTTCAAGCACACAAGCTTCACTTCATCACCCAAGCTCGTTTTCAGTTTGAGTTTCTGTGTGACAGGTGTAAGCAGCTCCTGGAAGAGAGCGTACTGTTTCTGGTATCGTTTCTTTGGGAGAGGAAGTCCTTCAAGAGAGATATCCAATTGCAACGATGGCCGTAATAAGTCGCAGGCCAAATGAGAACACATGCAGGCACGAGATGGCTCTTCAGCTGGACGCAGATGAACGTTTGTTTTTGACCACGCCAAAAATGACTCGGCTAAGTTCACTAACCGTTCCTCAACGGCATGTTTCTGACCAGGGAGAAGCAATTGGAGAGAGGATAGAATTTGCTGACGTTCCATTGAAGGGGCAGAGGCGTTGTTGGACGCTGTATTTATGGTTTCAATTTACAATATTTCGAGTCGTTAAGAGATGATGAGAGAAAGACTAGATGTGTCCTAAAACCGTAGTTCATGTACAATGTTTTATATGTATCCTTTCGTATAGTCTATTTACTCCACTTCACCCCTAAATATCCCGTTAGAAAAGGCAATTGCAGAAATAACGCTTACACTAGGAACAATTCCCAAAGGTTTTAAGTCGTATGCCTTTATTTTGAGTTAAATGACAAATACGACGCGTCCCTACACGTTCGGTGAATACACGGAACTAATTCGAAAGTGGTTTAGTGTAGTCGTGGCCGTAGCGGCTTACTTCGACGAACCCTCTACCACTACGGACTACGTTGAATCCGTACATTCTCCCTAGAAAACAATATGGCAGCAGCTTCAAATGTTCCCATTATCATGGATAAGTAAGTGCATCTTATTAATTTACGTATACCGTTACTAACAATGGATCCAGTGGTACCGGCTACAGCAAGCTTGGGTATGTGGAACACAAACACAATTAAGACCGCGCGACTCTGGATGCAGCAAACGTTCTTTCTTCTTACTTAGACTTGTGTTTCCTCTTGTCGTTTTCGTCTGGTCGTGAATACTCTCTTATAAATTTACTAACATTCGATCATAAAGCTATGCCGGTAACGATTCCCCTTCTTATGTCTTTCCCACCGTGATTGCTACTCGGTCCACCGGACCTACGGCTTCGGGAAGACCAGCGGCTTCCAGCAAGCCCTCTTTTCTTGCTTCAAAGTCGGGTGGACACTTGTCGAGCAAGCGCGGAACGGAGGATCTTGATTTCTTTATTGGAACTGAAGCTTTGGGAAAGGCTACTGCCGGATACTCGTTGGATTATCCCATTCGTCATGGTCAAATCGAGAACTGGGATCACATGGAACGGTATTGGCAGCAATCACTTTTTAAGTACCTTCGTTGTGAGCCAGAAGATCACTATTTTCTCCTGACCGAACCTCCTATGAACCCTCCAGAGAACAGAGAAACGACTGCCGAAATTATGTTTGAGTCTTTCAATTGTGCCGGTCTCTACATCGCCGTTCAAGCTGTTTTGGCATTGGCTGCCTCTTGGACATCTTCGAAGGTTGCCGATCGTTCTCTGACTGGTACGGTCATTGATTCGGGTGACGGTGTTACTCACATTATCCCTGTGGTATGTTTTTACGCTGATATTTGTGTGCCTATAGCATATTTTGTTATAGCTTTTTTGAACACCCCTATTAACAGTATCAGGTCGAAGGATATGTCATCGGCTCCTCTATCAAGACGATGCCCATCGCCGGTAGGGATATTACTTACTTTGTGCAGTCGCTGCTCCGTGATCGTAATGAGCCCGACTCAAGTTTGAAAACCGCCGAACGCATCAAGGAAGAGATGTGTTATGTTTGTCCCGACATTGTAAAAGAGTTCTCTCGCTACGATCAGGAGCCTGAACGTTACTTAAAATACACTTCCACTTCGTTAACCGGACACGAGACGACCATCGATGTTGGTTTCGAACGTTTCCTTGCTCCTGAAATCTTCTTCAACCCGGAGATTTCTTCTTCTGATTTCTTGACTCCTCTGCCCGAACTCGTCGACACGGTGGTGCAAAACTCGCCTATTGACGTTCGACGTGGTTTGTACAAAAATATTGTTTTGTCTGGAGGCAGCACCTTGTTCAAAGATTTTGGTCGCCGTCTCCAGCGTGACATCAAGCATCTCGTCGATGCTCGTATTCACCGCAGTGAACTTTTATCAGGTGCCAAGAGCGGTGGTGTCGAGGTGAATGTTATTTCGCACAAGAGACAGCGTAACGCTGTTTGGTTTGGTGGCAGTTTGTTGGCACAAACGGTATGTTATTCAGCCATTTTTTTCTGAAGTATGCTAACAAACACATCTTATAGCCCGAATTTTCTTCTTATTGTCACACGAAAGCTGATTACGAGGAGTATGGCGCTTCCATCGCCCGTAGATACCAAATCTTTGGAAATTCTATTTAATGATATAGCAGGGATCGAGCAGGCTTCTGCGGGAGCAGCATGAAATGACGACTAGTTACACACCTTACAATGATTTTGATTCTAATCAATTTGACGCAAGAGCGGAGGTAATAAATTTTGTAGTGGGAAAATAATGAACAAAACAAAAGGAAGTAAAATCTGTTTGTTTGTTTGTTTTTTTACAGTTGTGCCGACCGTTTCATCTCAATGGCCTTTTTATAAGGAGGGGCAGTCGGAGGCTGTACGGCATCTAGAGGTTTTGAATTTTTCGAGACAGCATACGGGTAAGTAGCATCTGCATCTGGGCTGTTGAGGTCACCGCATGCCAGGAAAGGTGCAATGTCACCAATGCACTCATAATCGGTTATGCACATAGGCTTCTTTAAGTTTGGTTTGAATCCTTCAGGAGGACAGAAATCTTGACACACTACAAACGCTTCTAATGAACTGGCTCTCGAACTTCTTGGCTTTGCACACGTAACGTGCTTGAATAAAAGTCGAAGTTGAGAATACAACAACGAGACATCACGACCCCGAAAAATCTTAGCAACAAACGTTCCTCCTGGACGAAGCACACACGCAGCTAGGTTCATTGCTGCCAGCAAGATTTGGGCCTGAATGTATTCGTCCAAGTCATGTAAACCTGTAACGTCGGGTGCACCTACCAAAGAGGTTAGAGAAAGAGTAATAGGAAGTAGACCAAAGCCCCATAAACCGAACTATAGGTCTCTCTTTTTCCTGTGTACATACCATCGCTCACAACTAAATCAGCAGGTTCATCGCCAAAATGAGACAGAATTATGGGCAATGTATCAGGATGTGTAATGTCCAATTGTAGAGTACATACACCTTCCAATGGGGCCATAGGCTGCAGGTCTACGGATACAATTGTAGGTCTTTCGCTAGCAGGGACATTTTGTCTAGGCAGGGTTAGCAAAGTGAAAACGTACATTACACAAATTTAGAGCAAGACTTCCTCTTAGAAAGTTTTCTTAATAACTTCCTAATCATGGATCCTCTTTACAATCCTTCTTTTCCATTGGAAAAAGAGTTTTTACTTACACTAGTTCCCGCGACAAAACTTGAGACCATGAACCTGGTGCGGCACAAAGATCAACAACTCTTCTAACCCCCTTAAAGAGATCAAATTGCTCATTCAGTTGTAGCAATTTGAAGGCAGAACGAGCTCTCCAACCTTGTTCCTTAGCCATGCGATAATACGCATCTCTCTGAGCAAAAATTAATAAAAGCCTTGCAGAACGATTAACATACCTTGTCTTTGCTACTACGGCCCATTCTGTTTGTTTATTAAATGAACTGGTGGTTGTTGGCGAAGGGGACGACACTGTGTTTTCCTCGCGTACCGTTCCTGTCTTCCTCCAAGTCGATCACGGCTTACAAACTTAGTATATTTTAAACAATTGTTTGGTAAATACAAAACGAAAATGGATGAACCTGTTCCTAAAGATGTCGAAGAAAAAGTAGTAGCCGTACAGACCGAAAAACTAAGTCCTGAAACACACTTTTTTCAACCGGAAAAGTTGATTGTTGAAGCACATGATATGCCAGCTTTTCGTAAATCAATTGCCTATGCTAAACTAGTTGGTTACATCTCTGCTTTAGATTCTGCTGCTAAAAACCAGAAGACTATACCGAAAGAGTATTCTGAACGTGTGGAACGGATCATGAATTGTCTGAGTAAAATAAATGGCATTATCGATGAAACCCCGCGTGTCCCTGGAAGCCATCGGTTTGGAAATCCGGCGTTTCGAACATTTCACAGCAAGATAAACGATCAAATTCGAACGATTTTGCTTGACATTGTCACTGAAAAGTGGTCATCCGCTATCGTTGAATTGACAGATTACTTGGAAGGCTCTTTTGGTAATCCTCAAAGAATGGATTTTGGAACAGGCCACGAACTGAGCTTTGTTGGCTTTCTTAAAGCTTTGGAGATGCTTTCCGTTCTGGAGGAAAGTGATCGAACGGCCATTGCCTTAACTGTCATGAATCGTTATTTTGAGGTGTGTCGTAAACTCATTATGACATACAGACTCGAACCTGCAGGATCTCATGGAGTCTGGGGTTTAGATGACCATTTTTTCCTGCCATTCATTTTAGGATCATCTCAATTGGCAGATTCGAGAAGGCCCAAACCTACTAACGTCTTAAAGCCCGAAGTTGTTGATGATTATGCTTCTATAAATCTTTATTTTGGTGCCGTTCAGTTTATTAATCGCGTGAAGAAAGGTCCGTTCTTTGAACATTCACCAATCCTTTACGACATAACAGCTGTTCCGAGCTGGTCCAAAATTAATCAGGTATGTGCAGTACAAATATTTACCAGAGATTTAGAGCGATTGCTAACAGTTTTGTTAGGGTCTTCTTAAAATGTATGACAATGAAGTTTTGGGAAAATATCCAGTCGTGCAGCATTTCCACTTTGGAGCCCTGTTTTCCTTTCAACCCGTTACTACGGTAAAACTACCGCAGCCTAACCATTGATAAACTTTCATTTTTTGGACATCGTATTCCATAATGTTTTGATGAAATAGCTTTCTACGTCTTTTATGCTTACAGAAATACCCTGCTGCTCAAAACTTGTTGTCCGTTTTCCTTTCAAACCGCATGCCACTATAGAATCAAACCATCGAAGGTCTGTATTTACGTTTATGGCAACTCCATGACTTGTGATGTATCTTCGCAGGTGAATGCCAATAGCTGCAATCTTATCATCGTCCGTGACCCAGACCCCTGTATTCTCTGTTGTATGCGTTCCGTGGATTCCAAAATGCTCACATGTGTTTATCACTGACTGTTCAATCATAGAGACATACGTCCGCGGTTTGATTTGTAAGTCTATCAAGTCGACAATGGGATAAACCACAAGTTGGCCTGGCCCGTGGAACGTAGTCTGGCCTCCACGAAGTGCTTGTACGACATCCGCCTTGCCAGCTTGTAGACGGTTTATCAATTCAGTATTTCGTTGCCTGCGGCCCAACGTGTAAACCGGATGAAATTGCATAGACAAGAATGTCGCTTTTGGATGCTCACCAATTTTTCCAGCTTTAAAATCGAGAAATTGTGAAACAATTTGATTCTGAAACGAGTCAACATCGTTATATGACACACAGGTTGTCTCGTCTTTTATGAACGAGATATGATTTATAGATTTTTTCGAATGAATAAATCGAAGGAAAGAACGATTAAATCCTTGCATCCACGGCTTGTAAACTGTCTTACAAAGTAGCATGATCTACCGTGTATAACTGAGCTCGTGTTGTATTGTTGAAGACACTTAGTTATGAATACGTAAGATAAAAAGAGGAGTTAAAGAAGCGGTGTACGAAAACAAGAGCTAAACCAAATTAAATAAGTATTTTCTTAACCATTATTCACGGACGTTCTTGGAAGTCAAAAAAGTCAAATTGTTATTCTTGTGATTCCGACTAATATGTCTTGTGTAATCTCGCGTAAATGTTCGCTTGCATCGTTTAACTCGTTTAATCTCTGAACAGCTCGTGGACATTCGTGAATACCTGCCCGTCTTCCATCGTTTCCCAATACCCATTGCTCTACAATTACTTGATAAAATGCGTCAAAATCGTTCAATTAAGAGAAAGAGAGCTCAAAAGAGTCAGAAATTCCCTAAAGAACAAAAATTTACCGCAGAAAATGCGAAAAAAAGGGTCGAGTCTATAAAAAAGATCATAACTCAATCATTGAAAAAGGCACTTGGATTCGAGGAACAGAAACTTATTAGAAGAATTAAGAATGCCAAGGAGAATGAAAAGGAAGAGGATAAAATACCACGTTTGGAGGAAGAACTAAAAGCTGCAAAGGCTTTAAAGCCCAGTGATCTATGCGATTATTGCTATTTTTCAAAAGTTTTAAAGAATCCTCGTATCAGAGAGTTTCTCTATGAGACTCTGTATGCTGAATCTCCATTAAAATCTGCTTCAGAACCTGCCAGGAATGTAATTTCTCGCGTTTACAAGACGAAAGCTGTTGTTGATGCAGTTCAGTCTATTATCATCCAGACGGAGCGTCTAATGGCCACTGTTGGGGGTTTACGAGCCCATGATCCCGCTGACAACGCGAACGACTTGTTGAAGAAAACTCACAATGAGTCTCAAGCTGTTAAAGCAGAAGACAAAGTCAAGGGTGTGACTGAAAATCCCACGTCTGATGACAATTCAAAGCTGAATGAATCCCAACCTGTTGAAGGAAAAGGTGATCTAAACGAACAGATCTCCGTGGAAACAAATGCTGATCAAGCTATGGTTGATGATACCGAAGCAACTTCGAGTATGCAATCTCAGAACGATAGTGAAGAGGAAATTGAAGAAGATCCAATGTTTGATATTCCGAGAAGACAGAAAAAGGAAAATGCATCTACTCTACCTGAATTGATGACCGGTTTTATTGATCCGGGCGAAGAGTCCGTTGAATCAGACATTGAGGCAGAAGCAGGAGAGCTTTTAAAGCCACAACGCAAAAATAGACGTGGTCAAAGAGCACGTAGAGCTATTTGGGAAAAGAAATACGGAAAAAAGGCAAATCATGTTATTAAAAAGAATGAAGAATTTCAAAAGAAGCGTGAGGAACGTCAAAGGAAATTTGAGGAAAGAAAAGCGCGCTATGAAGCACGTATGGCTCGTCGGGGACCGGAAGAGAAGGCGAAGCCTGCTGCCGACGACAAGCCTTTGCATCCTTCCTGGGAAGCTAAGAAAAAGTTACGGCAAATTCCTAGTGTGCCATTCCAAGGAAAGAAAATTGTTTTTGATTAGGGGATTTGTTACATTTGTATTTATAAACCATCGGTTGGAGTGGTATCCCATAAAAGTCATTCATTGTGTCTGGTTCTCTCGGACAACTTTTTGGAAGATCGTGTTAAGTTTGCAACAATATGTTTTCCAATCATTCGTATTGAGAGATGCTTGGAAATTATTGCTGAATTCGTCACACAGCTGTTTTAAAACTTTTGTTCGTGACTCTTTTAACATTTTACCTCTTTGTTCATTTTGTTCCTGAGTGAAAGTGATTTCTTTTAGTTGTTGTTCAACATTATTTAGTCTTTCTTTGGTTGTTAGTAGCTCCTTCATCAATTCTGCTCTTTTTAAGAGATGTTGTTCGAAGAAAAGATTAACGGCACTGAGTTGACGGCTATTTTGCTCAATCATACTATGATATGCTTCTTGCGTGTTACGCAGTTCTGCTTGAATGTTGCTCAAAGTCATCGACTAACAAACAGTTAGACTCGACTTTGTTGACCAAGGAACGTACCTGATTGCTGAAAGCCGACTTTAACTGGTTAAATTCAATTTGGGAACGTTCAAGATATTGAACATAGCACTGGCAAGTTAGTAGATGTCCCCTTTATTGAAGTCTTACATCTTTAACCGACTTCATTCCTTCCACTGCGGCCGTAAGTTGAAAGTTTGCCTTTTCCTCGGTGTAATGGCTCTGTTTCAGCTGTTCTTTGAGTTCCTGTATTTCCTTGTTTTTTTGGTCTACATTCTCAACAAGATAGTCTATTTCGTCAACTAATTGACGAGTAACATTTTTGCAAGCGCTTCTTGTTTTCGGTGTCATATTCTGGCTTGTGTTAGCATGCACTTCCTACGGTTCAACAAATGAAGTCCTACTTTATCGTCAGAGAACAGCTCTAGTATTTTCATTCTTCTTTCATCTCGTTTTTCTTTCGTGAAAAGGTCTTCTTTGGAGCATATAATCGGTATTCCAGACACCGTTGTATGATTGTTTACAAGGGTTGGAGCATTTTCTGTGTTGTTCTTGTCTTTGGACCACGGATGACTGTTGCTTACGAATGTACTAGGACTGCTGTTGTCGTCCCTTAACGGTTGTCTCTTGTCAACTCGGGGGAACAACAGTTCTACTTCCGTTTGCATTGTCGTTTCGTCCGAACGTGTTGGTATAAACTCTTGCTCTAGTGGGCCATGTTGTGTAAAAAGTCCTCCTGTAAGCATATCCGTTATGGGATCGTCTAATCTATGAAATCCTGCCGGACCACGACCAATGTGTCCGCCCAACATGCTCTTCTCGAATTCTTTTCGAGCTTCTTCTGGAGAAAGACGTCGTTTGTTTTTTCTGCGAGTATCGTTTGCGTTAGTACTCGGGGATAATGTTTTCTTGTTAATGCACTTACCGCTGGAGTCTCCAATCATTCAACAGCATGTTTTCAGTATTATCTCTTATTTTTGGTCGGTTTTGGGTACGTTTCTCAAAAAGAGAATCTCATTTATACTATCTTTCATATAAATAAACAATCCATTGTAAACAATCCCACATGCAATTTCAAAACAAAAGGGGGTACGCTTACAGGAAGCGAGTTTGGGATACAGTAAGTATGAAATCCGTTTACTCAGGTTCTCAGTTTCCTAAATCTATATATTATCATTATTAAACATTGTGTTGACTTCAGGATTCATGTCAGTCATCGTAAAAAGTAGGTCATCATCAAAACAAGAATGTCTTTTTCTTGCATTGAGCTCATCAAGACTGGTTTGATTCGCTCCATTGTTGTCTCTCTGTTCGGAATCGTCAACTTTACCCGCCGAATGACAAGCCGATAATTGCGAGTTCGCATTAGTATTCAGTGCATTATTGTTATCGGCGTGTTTGCCAACATCGTCATTCGTTTCGTTGTTACCTGAGGCGGATACTGCTGTGTCTTTATAATCTTTCAATGAGGAGGAGTTGGAAGCGTTCAAAGAAGCCTCAGCCCGAAACTGCTTCATGTACATAGCTACATTTGAAGCGTCTAAATAAGCATCGTTAGGCGGAAATGTGTTTGCGGGAAAAACGTCATGCGGTGCTGTCTTCTGCTGTTGAAGAGAATTGGGTCGAAGGGGTGAACCCTGAAGAGGTGATGGTTTGTCAGAAAAGGACAAACGAGAACGCAGACTTGCCAAACTATGTTTTGGTGCACAGTCAAGTTTCTTTAAACTGGCAGAGTCAGAAATTGATTTGCCAACATAAGAGTTGTCAGAAAAATTGGAAGCCTGCAGAGCTGGGTTTCTTGCATCACTAAGCCGCCGTTGAAGGGGATTTTGCGGGGGTTCTTGAAAACCAGACTTATCTGAAGACGTTAACTTGTGTGTGTGTTTCTGCTGAATCTTGTCAGCATGCGTATCAAGAAACTGAACAAATGCAGAAATATCGTTCTGTGAAGAGTAACTGCTGTCAAAAAAGTTTGACTTGGCTGGTCCCGTAGTAGTTGGTGTTTCCTCCTTCTTGAAAATGCCCTTCATAGCTGAACCTAGTAGAGGAATTGATTTCTGATAAGACGCACTTTCAAACTTATCACGTGGCCCAAAGCTACTACTGAATCGTCTGTTCCTAAAAGACGGTGTTCGTGTCATGGTCATTGCATCGGTTGGGGGAGGAAGCGTATTGTTACTCGGGATATGAGTTTCTGGAGATGTATTGGTTTCGCCATGAATATCGGTTGAAGAAAGTTTTCGGAGAGAAGTGTACGAAGGACCGCGATGAACAAATTTGTTCACGGTAACCTTTGGTGATATAGAACTGGCATCAAAGTTTTGACCAGGAGATGCAGAGAGGGACGGGGATTTGAAAGGATGAATTGAAACAACAGGCTGGTATCTCAGCGGTAACTTCTCGTTTATACTCAGCTTACGAATACCATTACTCAGAATATAGGATGCGTCATTTGGATCCAGGGACTCTGGTAACTCAATTTGAGAAAGATAGTCTTCATACTTTGGTGAAGACAAACCGTAACCACCCCCGTCTTCCAACAGATGAGAGTGCGGACTAGAGGAAGGTGATTCTGTGGGTACACTATCCCCAACAGTAAATGTTGTCGTGTTCGCGTGTGCATTGGGCATCAAATCTGCCGTGTTACGGACGTTGAAATCGCAATGAGTCCGATATTGAACAGAAACTTTAAAAATGCCTACTGGGGTTTCAACCTTTCCAAAAGAGAACATTTCGGTCTTACTGCCGACACCTTCAATTAAAGAACAGTTCACGGAGACGTAATCACTTTCATCAGACGGGTCCGAAACAACCGCATAGCCAAGTTTCAGCTTACTGCAATGTACATGTGACCAAGACAGACGACGCTTCAGCTGCCACACGGGCATAATACGAGCATACGTGTATAATGAGCGAAAGAGCACGGTGCATCGTTTGTAAACGTTTGTAAGTTCCGGAGTGGGAACGGGTACGGTGCCGTCCAGACATACAACCCAGCGTTCCAAAACGATCTTGTTGGACGAATTCCGATCCAAGTATACGCTTTTCGCTTTTGCACCTTCTCTTAATTGTAATACCTGCGTTGAAGACAACCCAGAGGTGTCAAGATAAACGTGGATGATCATAGGAGGTGGGACGGGCTCAGTAACTAGATTAAATGTTTTCCAGTACTTGAATTGGTTCATCACCACATCAATTTCTTCTATCTCAAGATTAAACCAGCGATTTAGCTTTGACGGTCTTTTCGACACGAACGTGTCTTCCAGACTGACTCGTGCATCGACAATTATTTCAGATGCTTTGTTGAAACAGCTCTAAATCTGTTAGTGCTTGTGTTCTCTTACAAAAATTACAATCAGCCAGCATACGTGTATCAGCTGTGAGATTTTTGATGTTTTACCCTCAAGAGGCGAGTGTTCGTTTCTCAATCCCCCCGGAGGAGCCGTCTCTTTCGCGACGGCTCGTTGACCAGGAAACATTGGGGGAACCTTAATGTTATTTCGTTGCATGCTTAATGATCTCCATTCGAAAGAAAAGAGGGCAAAGACGTTTTACTAAGTCTTAATTGTAACAGAGTTTACAACATAGTTGACGTAATTTTGTTCTGAACCAGCAATTCTGTGCTCGCGATAGATTGTTGGTTTTAATGAGGACGTTGGTTAAGGATAGGCGCGTAAGACAAACACGAAGATGGTTTAAGCTATAGATAGGCTGCGATTGTTTGTGGTGGTGAGTGGTGGTGATTTTGACGGGGCAGCTGGCAGTCCAGGGACCACCCACATCACACTCGGGTAGCACGAATTAGCACCGAGGGAAATGTTGTCTTATGGCGATAGATAATAGAAGGCTGAGAAATTAGTGACAAAAAAAACGCAATCAATGAAGCAGAACAGAGACTGACGGAAACAGGACGATGCAAAGCTGAATATCGTAAACACTAATTTGTATGTGAAGCTAATTTACTTGTTTTTTTTAAGTATGTAATAATTTTATTTGATAATTACCATGGGTCAAAAACCTTTTTAACCACCCAAAAAGAAGAGCCAGTATTAGCAAACCAATGAATGTATACCCAAAACATATACAGTATTACGCAGATGAAGCAGTCTCATTGTATGAGCACCGTATAGTAAAACAAAGTTTCACCATAGAAACTTCAACTGTGCCGAAAACAAGCGGAAAATATAAAACAATACCCTTATAAAACTTAAGCAAACCACTTTATTAGATCCATTTACCAGCTTCAACTTATTCATGATCAATAAGGTGAGCATAGTCTTCAGCGGAAGCAAAAACAGGCATATCGTGGAACGTTTTTCTCTTCTTCTTCTTCTTAGATGTAGTGTCTTCTTCAACCGGAAGATCCTCAATTTCGGCGTCAGAAGAAAGAATGTCAGACTGGTTGTCAATAAAGTCCATCTCTTCATCAAAACCTTCAAACTCCTCATCTTCAACACCTTCAGCTTCACCTTCGTCGTCCTCAGCCTTCTCTTCATCAGAGAACATAGGAGCTTCATTTTCTTCCTCCTCGTCTTCTTCTTCTTCGCCTTCTTGCTCTGCCTGTTCTTCGGCAGAGGATTCTTCATCATCCAAGTCAGCCATAGCTTCATCCATAGCCTCCGAGTCGAAACCATCGTCCTCATCATCTAACTCCAAATCAGGCTTCGAATCCACAAGAGCCTTCCAGACAGCGTCCTCGTCGAGCTCACCATCTTCGGCAGACTCACGCTTTCTCTTGTTGACAACCGACGACGTATTTAGCTTATCAGTAAAGAAGCGATGGAAGAAGAGCTCATCCACAGCAACATCTTCCCGTTTCTTCTTGGCAAAGTCTTCTGTGTTCACCGTATCCGAAGTAGTTCCCTGGTTCAAAAAGAGGTTACCACGAGACTCCACACCAGCCAACGGCTGCATGATAGATTGTCCTTTGTTGACGGAGGCCTTCTTTGATTTGCGGTATGCAAACTTATCCAAAAAGTGGCTAAGAGTATGAAGCGACAGGTCAGGTTTGGTCTCAATCTTATCACCTTTCAATATGGTCTTAGCATACAATGACACAGTGGGATGGAAATGATTTAGCATTGGGAAGATTTCCCAGACGCAAGACTTGTCGGCATTACTGAATTGCGGTTCACGTTTCCGACCATCATAAGCATCGTCATGCTTAATACTCTTTTTTGCTTTTTTGGATAATTCTTTTTCCACAGGTGTACCAGTGGTTTCATCCTTTTTCTCGCCTTCCTCAGCTGTTGAATCGTCGTCAACATCCTGAAAGTTTTCTTCTTCATCATCATCAAACTCGTGCAATTCGGGATGAGTGAACATTGTACGAATTTCGGGAATTGTTTTCACCAACTCGCCGATAAGGTATAAGAGACCGGAAACGAAAGAAGGTTGATGCCAGGTAGAGATTTGAAGCATTCTCTTGACAAATGCTTTCACGCGCACAACATTCGTTTCCACAATGAGAGCTTTAAACAGTAAATTCAAGTATAATGCTTGTTTTGATGAGTCAATCAAACGTTGATCCAACAACGATTCATACAAAGTACGATAGAAACGATCGGGAACAGCATCGCGGCTCGAGTATGCTTGGAAGATAAGCATCAGAACACGAATAGAAGTGCTGAACGTGGCAGAATGGGTAATTTTAAACAGAGTATTAATGTGTCTCTCAAATTCCTCACTTTCCACTTCAGCGAAGGGGAAAGCTCTATTGACACCAGTAAGCACGGCAGAAATAAGACGTGAGTTGGCATTCTCTTGTGCCTCCTTCTCCAGCTCGTCGTTTGTGGGCTTGTTTTTCTTTCCGTTTTTTCCTTTGTTTTGTCTCTTTAAACCGGCATCCACCTTTTTCTCTTTCTCTTCAGTACCCTCTTCATCCTCTTCTTCTTTCTCCAATCCAAAGAGAAGCTTTTTGAAGAAAACGAAGTAAATACGAACGAGATGGTTGGCAACACCTACTTCCTTTTTGGAGAGAATGGTCTGGTTCAGGGTAATCACTGCATAGTACTGGGAATTACGAGTGGTGGATGGAGCAAAGATAAATCTTTCAATTTCGCGGATGACAATTCCTCTCATCGCAGGATGAGCCAATTGCAATTGAAGCAAAAGGTATGAGGTTTTGGAGGCGACCTTTCTTTCCTTGTCCGAGAGCTTGTTTACCAAAAGACGCAACAGGTTTTGTTCTTGCTCAGGCTTAGCCTTGAGTAGATCAAACATTGTCGAAACCATCTGGCTTTTCACGAAAAGAAGAGGGTCAAAAGTAAGAACTTCAATGGCCTGCAGGTATTCGAAATAAAACTTCTTCAAAAAGTCTTCAAAAACCCAAATCATGAGGTGTTCATCTTTGATATCTTTGGCACCAAGACACGGTTGTTGTTTGAAGGTATGAAGTTTTCTATCAGGCAAGAGACCGTTCATGAATAAATCCTTTAACGTCGTGACACTCTGTGTAGCCTCATTACGAGACTTCTTGGAACATAAACGAAGGATAACGTTCAGTGATTCTTTTGCGTGAACAGGGGACTCTTGTACGAGCAAAGTCAAAGCTGAAATTCGATCGCTAACAGTACCAGACTTAATAAGGGTAGTCAGAAAATGTTTGTCTGGATGATTACGTTCCAAATCTTCCCGAAACAATTCTGAATCTCTCTGCAAAAGCGATTCACCCCGCTCAAACAATTCCTTCACCTTTTCAGCAGAAGGTGGTTTCGATGGAGCAAGATCAGGCAAGGGAATATTGTACCAGGCAATCGAAGGATCAAGTCGAGGACCGCTGGAGTTCTTAACTTCCTTCACGACAGCAGTTCCATCATCGTCGAAGACAATTTTCGTCTTTTTGCTTGAGGTAGATTTTTGAGTCCTTGCTGCAGAAACCGTTGTAGCCATCGTGTTGTTTCTTAGAGGCTTTTTATGTAAATTTTTTCTTTAGGCCTAACCTTCCCAAAATTTCCAATATATGCAAAAAATAAAACAGCAGCGAGCTTAAAGCTAAATAATTCACACCTAAGCTACGAAAGAAATATGCACCCTTTAAAATTCCAATTTATCCACCTTCTGGTCACGGCCAGAGGTTCAGTTCTCGGTACGTGGAAGTGTAGCTGCGGTGAAGTACGTCTGCGTGGTGGATGAAACGAGAAGTCTACTTTCCGGCTTTCAAAAACAACAAGACCGCGATACTAAAATAGTAAAGTTATATTATATAGTTAACAGTTTCGTTATATTATTTAAAGATTGTTTGTTTAAACGAATGGAACAAAAAGAATAGCGAGCATATGTACACTTCCCCTCGGTAACGTATTGAAAGAAGAACATCACATGCATAAGCAGAACTTGAATTGTTTGCTTCATTGAAGATGCACTCAAGTCTTGCCCTCAACGCAAACCTCTTCTAAACCGTGAGTGAGTTTTAAATAATTCCGTTTCGAATAACATTGTCACTTCAACCGAATGGCCTAGTTGAATTAGAAACATATACCTCATAAATGATCCCAAGAAAGAACTCTAAATTATTCTTTCATTGTGTATGGCCGTCTATCTCGCAACATAGGAACCTCAATTCTTCGCCTAGGGCGATCTTGCGATCAAAGACGAGGAGACGACATACGCAGCAACCGGGCATAAACGGGGCGAGGGCTGACTGAACGTATATGTGTTTGCACCGCAGTTGAACCGACCCTAGCCAGCGTCCTTTAATGAAGCTATTAGCGGTAAGATAGCGCAAACAACGGCCCATCCCAACAACCAATTTTGCCAGAAACAGGAGTCAAAAAATGACAGAATAAAAGGTGAATAAAGAAACTTTTCATACACAATTGCCCTCCTCATTAAAACTCAAATGTGCTTTTTTACCACACGGAAACGAAAAGGCAGGGCAATGGTACTTCGTTTTTGTATGAACATAAAGCACGCAAGGAGAAATATTCAATCAAATGTAAAAGAAAATCGAATCTTGCTGAGACTATTCATTATAATGATAAACCAAGTAGTTCGGAAGACCCCAAACTTGGTAATTCAGTCGCTTAGCCATTTTAGCGAAACCTTCACTTTCAATAAGATGGTAAAAGGGGAAAGAAGGGAACATCGCACCGTCTCTATGAACTTCAGCCTTCACCAGCAAAGCGGTAGCTCCGACACCATCCAGTTCCATTTCTCTGTCAGGGTCTCCATTTTCTTCACGATCATACACGAAAAGAGGACGATAGGTTGCGATTTCATGATAACCCTCCACGACAATTTCGTCTTCACTCATTCCTTGAGCAAGTTCAATGGCAGTCTGACTTTCACGCCAATTGTTAAGGTCATACTCACGAATTTGGTTCTTGCCGTAACGTTGGTAACAGTTAGCGACTAGCACATCTTTGTTATGAGAGGTCATATCTTCAATGATAGTTGGAGGCGTCTCCACAATGTCGGAGTCCAACCAGAAAACCCAAGCGGTTGTAGGCGTCAGAGTTGCCTCAAGCAATGTGTTTCTTGTGATAGCCATACGGCCACGACGTTCCTTCTGTGCCGCAAATTTATGCCGCTCGCTTTCAGATTGCTCTGTAGAGATCTCCTGGTCCTCAATCATAATAGTAACCTCAGCAAAACGCTTGTTGGCGGGTCCACTTTGGACAAGGTTAATGGCCTTGCGCAGCTTTTTGCTTGTCTCACGACCCTGTTTTCCACGAGGAAGAATGAAGCCAAGAGAGATTAGGTCACGAGGATAAGAAAGTTTTAAGATGTTATTCCAATACTCCTGATAAAAACGGGCAATTGGGGTAAGAATAAGGACTTGTTCTTTGTTTCGGGCAGCATCACCAGTAGCTTTAATTACATTCATGTCGTAAATGTTAATCGAGGAGGAAGATTCAACTGGCAAGTCAATTGAATACGACTTTGAAGGGGAAAGAAAGTGATACAGCAGTGCCATGGAAAGACACGCCGAAAGAATCAAACCGATGATTCTGGGCTTGTTTGCACACCTCATGGCTGTAACTGCGTGGTTTGCAAAAGGAAGGAGGCAGCGGAAAAGGCGTAGTGCATACTGTCGACACAATTATGGCGTAGTAGACCATGGAACTCTAATTTCCAGTGTCGAGAAAAACAACGTGAATTATTGACGCAGTAATTCCAAAAGTAATTTCATTCAAATCAGCTTGGATTCAGGAACAAATTGAATGGTGTTTTATGTGTGCTACAATTATGAATTAGCTGGGATGCACTTCAATAGTCAGTACCTTTTAATAAATAGAAAATCAGCGTTTAGAGGGAATTTTTAATTTACTAGACTAATAGTATTAATCATTTAAGACAATATATCAACACGTTCCTTACTTTTTGTTTTGTTTCCTTTTTCACCTTTGCTCTCGCTCCATCTCCATATACAGTTATAGTGTATCTTAGTGAATTATAGCGCGGTCCTTTCTTGTAGCCTGCTGTACCAAGGTATTGCTTCCTTCACGTAACAAAGAACGGAAATCATGGCAGAAGGAATAGCTGTGGAGAACGCCCAACCAGCTTCTGAAGTGAGCGCTTCTATAAGACAAGAGAACATGATACAGGAAACTCCTACAAAAGAGTCCGCGACATCAAATTCGACGGCTGAATACGACAACGCGTCATCAGATTCTTCACAATTTGTTGAAGCCGAAAATGAACCATCAGAGCCGAATGAAGAACAGCCTGTTGCAAGTGAAGAGCAGGTGGAAGTACGAATTTCTACATCGTGGGAGTCAATTCGCTTGTTGTGAATTGGTTTTTCCAGAACGACCAGTATCCGGAGATTAAATGCTAATATCGTATAGCCTGTTCCAAAAATCATTCGTCGCCGTCTGAATGGTTATGTTGGTTTTTCCAGTTTACCAAATCAATGGCATCGACGTTGCGTGCGTAAAGGTTTCTCTTTCAATGTGATGCTTCTCGGTGAATCTGGCTCCGGAAAGGCCACTCTTGTCAACATGCTATTGAACCAGGACCTTTATGAAAAGTGCTCCACTCCTTACCTTGACGATGATGCATTCAATGAAGATACCAACCAGGCACCTTGCGTGAATATTGAAAAACGACAAACGGAAGTTGTGGAAAATGGAGTTAAGCTACGGTTGGAAGTTTTAAATGTCCAAGGCTTTGGTGACTATATCAACAACGGAGACTGCTGGCAGCCCGTTGTGAAAGAGATTGAGTCAAGATTTGACGACTATCTGGACGCGGAGAAACGACTTCCTCGTTCGGCCATTGAGGATAATCGTATACATGCATGCATATTTTTTATTCAACCGACTGGTCACTGTTTGAGCCAGCTTGAGTTGGAGACGTTGAAAACCTTGAGCGACAAGGTCAACTTGATTCCCATTATTTGCAAAGCAGACTTAATGACTGATGAAGAAGTTAACGTTACGAAGGAAAGAGTAAGTTCATGTTTTTTTTTTTTTTTTTTTCTATCTGTTTTTATCTTTTTGCAATAATTCGGAATACTAACAGGTCAACATAGATTTTACGAGAGTTTCAAAAAGAAGGCATCAAAATATTCGTTCCTCCAAACTATGAAACGGATGATGATGAGACGAAGGCTGAAAATGCCGAGATCATTAGTCGTATTCCCTTTGCTGTTGTCGCCTCAACAGATGTAATTGAGCGACCCGACGGACACAAGGTTCGTGGACGCTCATATCCCTGGGGTATTGTTGAGGTTGATAATGAAGATCATTCTGATTTTTGCAAATTGAGACAAATGCTCATTCGTACACACCTGGAGGAACTTAAGGAGAAGACGCATGTTTTATATGAGAATTATAGAACAGAACTTCTTCTGAGTAGGGGTATATCTCAAGATGTTACTGTATTCCGCGAGATAAAGTATGTGTACTCACAACGACGACTGTTTTGCAGTGTAGAAAAGTCTATGAATGTTTTACTAACTCTTACAGTCCTAATGCCAAGTTGGAAGAAGAAAAGGCATTGCATGAGGAGAAACTACGCAATATGACTAAAGAAATGAAGGCGATTTTTGCCCAGAAGGTTGCTGAAAAGGAAGAACGCTTGAAACAATCAGAGCGTGAACTTTATGATAGACATCATGAAATGAAGATGGCTCTTGAAGCACAAAAAACTGAACTTATGGAACGCAAAGCACGGTTAGTGAAAGGCACTAAAGCGACCCACGATCATGAGAAGCCGAAAAAGAGATTCTTTAAGTGAGCACTTTATGATTATATTGTATTGTCATATAGTACATTTTTGCTTCTCGGGTCTATCGCAATTTACGTTAACATTTTGTTTATACTAATGAAATATAATAATATGCATGCTAAAGGTCTTGATCCTATTTTGTTTTGCAATTCTGTGTTATTTTTGTGGTATAGCGGTTAGGATACTTCAATTAGTATTCGTGCATTTACATTTACAGCATCCTCACTCTGTTCACCCAATAGTGTGTTATTTTGAATCCTTAATGCGACATTTTGTTCATTACCAAAATTCATTCGTAATTAGCATTCATACCCACCATCGACAAGAAATGAGCTGGTAAACCAATTTTCAGGAAATGCCTTTAAGGGACCATAACTTTTACAATGTCACGTACACCACTTTTCGTGGTACACCATGGATAGGGTTTGAACTTGATAAATTAGACTCGTATGCGAAGGAACTCTCTCTTTTTTTTCGTTACGGTAGTACTCGACAAAATGCTTTAACTCGAAATGAAGCAACATCACTTTTTACAATTGATTCTGTTGAATTCTTAAAGCTCGGAGCACCTCGTGGATTTAAGAATATTCTTAAGTTGCGAATCGTCTACTCACCGTCAACGGGATCCTATAACAATAAAGACATAAAAAAATATGGCCAACTGTTCTTGATACAGTTTCCTGAAACGGCAGCCGCACAAAGAAGGGATTCTACTCATTCCCAAAATGAAATTGATTCCTCACAATTCACTTCGTTTTCGTTAATTCTTTGCAGAATAAGTCCAATCGTTTGGGGACCAACGAAACTCTATTTGGAGCAACGTTTTGATACCTTTTTTGAGAACTGTCAGTTCCAACAGTCAAGCCTGATTAAAGTCTTGGAACATTGGCAACGAAATGTCACCCCAATCGAGCTCTCCGTGCCCTTAGAGTTCCAGTGGTTTTTTCAAAATCCCAATTTATCTAGTTGTGTTATAGGCATTCCAGCAGTTCATGTACAACAATGGTTGAAACTTTGTAGGAAGAAGAAGCTCTCATTCTATGAAACTGTACGAGAGTATTTACGAAATGGAATGGCTATTTCACTGGATCATCCTGCTGTCCAACTATCAAAAATCGTCGTCGACACAGTTATTATTTCACGTACTGGGAAGCTCAAATTCTTCACAAAATGCGGAGACGGCGTACCCACTATCCTCCAGCTATTACTCGACGATGAAACACTGCAATTTCCCTCAAAGGAGAAATAACGATAAATGCAAATCCCCCTTATGAATTTGCCCACCCGTCAATAATAACAAAAAATCTAATACGCATTAGTAACACTCTCTAGGAGGTTTATGTAAATGTGGAATAAGAAACATCATTGTCATGAAATCTCGTTCTATGTTGTAGAACACAAAACTATGGAATATATATTCAAAAAACTAAACAAAAGACAAACGCAGTATTATATATTCAAACACAGTGACCTGGTTAAGCGAGCTCAGTTGCGTTTGTTCTTTTTCTTGCTGGTCACAACCTTGAAGGCAGAATTCCATTCGGAAGCTTGTTGTTGCTTTGGCTTGCTTTTCACAACCTGGCTCCAACTGTTAGCAGAGGACTCCTGTAACTTAGAATCCGTAGGAGGTTTTCCGTTCAAGTCAGCAATACGACGAGTAGTGAACTCGACGGCAAAGCGACGACCATCCATTGTGGTACTATTCGCATAAATAGAATCCGAGATAATCTCAGACGTCTCCTGATTATTCTCAGCAGGAAAGGATAATAGCATTTGCAAGAACTCATTAATTTTAACACCATTGTTTAAGCCCTTCAATGCGTTTTTGCACCAAACAATAAACTCAACTGAATGACCAGAAGAGGTCGCTAGTTGAGCAAGCTTGGGAGGCAGCACAGATGCCATGGCAGAGGGCACAACATTAGAGGGTTTAACGCTTCCAGAAACAACTGAAGCCGTGGAAGGAGCAGGGCTGTTGTTAACAAGTTTGCCGCCTGGCCCAACAACAGTCCAGCTGTCATCAGGGCTGCCTTCAGCAACGGCAGTGGAAGCAGAATTAGTCGCAACAGTTGCCGGTTTAGGGACAGGGACGGACGAAGTCACAGGCTTAGAAGCCATTTTGGCCCAAGCATTAGGAACTGAGTGGTTGTTGGTGGCCACATTGGTTGCCGTCGTCTTGGGATGTGCTTCTTTTTGGAGAACCGTAACATTCTTCTTGACAGGACTTGTTTTCACTGCAGGAGGCTTCTTTGCACCCGTACCATTCACCGAACCCCAAACGGAAGCCGCAGGTAAGGTGGGAGTGCGAGCGGCGGCAACGGCAGAAGCCAAGGCAGCAGCTTGATTCTGCTTCTTCATTTCAGCATCCTCCTGTTCCATCTTCTGGATTTCTTCAGAGAGAGAAATAGGAGGCTCAGCGACCTTAGCCCAGGGTGATCCTAAACGGCTTTGAGCAGGCTTCGCGGGTTCCGCTTTCGGACTTGAGGATGCAAGAGCATTGCTTATATTCTTATCCAAAGATGGAACAGGCTTGGCACGCAGGGGCTTCCAGGGGGTAGTACGAGCGAGTGAGGGAGAATTCGTCTTAGATGTAGGCTTTTCTTGGGGTTGTGCATTGGTCACCAACTTAGTAGCAGGCTTTTCCTTTGCCTGAATGTTGTTGACGAATTGCTTGACCGGAGAAGCGGCAGTGACATTCTGCGACTTGATAGCAACATCAGCAAGCTTTTCAGCAAGATTCTCAACAGTGGTAGCGGTTTCCTTCTGATTGCCGCTTTTTGCGTTCTCCGTTTTCGGTACAACCTCCTCCTTGTCGGCGGACGTGGAGAAGGGAGCAGAGGCATCCGAAGACTGTTTTGCTTGTACAGGCTCGGTTGCAGAAGACAAGTGCTCTTCTTCGACCATCTTAACATTTGCAGGATGGGAGGGTTCGACCCCAACAGCATGCTTTGAAACTGATGCATAGGAAGGTGCGGCTGCGGCTGCAATCGAGGTACCTGTCTCGGGTACGGGCACACTCGCTTGAGCTGCCACCTTTGGAGGTGCATTCAATTTGAATGAGGATGCAGGCAAGTCCGTGCCCTCAGCATTCCATCCAGTGGACTGTGGTTGTACCGGTGGTAATGGAACCAGGAAGGGCTCAAACTGATTGTTCACTTGCCGAATAAACAAAGCCATGGAGTAAAACTCCTCCTCTTCTACACGTTTTATGGGAAGATTCAAAGGAAAGTACCCTGCTCGATACCACTGGTGCATATCAATACCCGTGAACGGACCTTGAATGTTGTTCTGCGGATCCTTATACAGCCAGCGCAAAAGAGCCGGAGGGATGAGTGATGGCAAAGGCTGCGTGAAGCCAGGGAAAAAATAGCCCGGTCCATTGTCAAGCTCTTGACGAACTTGAGGAGACATAATTGAGGTATCCTCGAGCCCGCCTTCAGCAAGACCAGCGACTTTCCCTTTGGCCTTGTCCAAAAGGATATTTAAAGGGATATTCGTATCACGCCCATTATTTCCCACATCGGGCGTACCCGGCATGCTAGCCAGACGCGAAGGGCGCTGAGCGGGCGAGTGGAAATAATCATTTGGCGTTACAACACTGTCTGTGACATTGTCAGAGACATTGTTTGCCAAGGCAGACGTACTCGTTACATTAGCAAAACCTGATATTCCTGAATTGCTCCAGCCAGCGCCGCCAGCGGCCATTGCAGTTCCCCCCAGACCGCCAAATGCTGAGTTGCCCGTGCCAAAAGGTGATGCAATGCCAGACGTACGAACTAATGGACTGTAAGTATTGATCTTCGGCGAAGCCCACGCTTGCGGAGAGGCGGTTCCATTCACAGCTGCTGCCGTGAACAATCGATCCCTGCCAAGCTGCAGTCTTGGCGATATGCCTTCTGCAGTAAACGCATTAGGAAAGTTGGCCGCCCCTGCGGCTGCTGCTGCCGCTCCAGAAAGCTTGGCATTTTGATCGAGAATATTAGGTATATTCGAAGCTACAGACTGTGCTGTTGCCCCCATGGACATAGTTGAATTCGTCTGATTCGATGTTACACCCATTAGACCAGGCAATCCGCCATATGTATCAAGGGAAGGGGTTTGAGCTGAAGTAGAGATTTTTTTTGCTGTCTGGATATTTGTACCGGCACCGTTTTGATCCGACAAGGGTAATCCTGATGATCCGAGACCTTCAATTGAATCACCTACACGATTGAATGCATTTATCTGCGAGTATGAGGATGAAACTTGTGGATTTCGACTGGTTTGCTGGGAGGCACGCCTATTAAAAATGTCAGTAAAAAAAGCTATTCCACAAGATTAAAAGACTAAACTGCACAAACTCATGAAGATCATCACGAGTTTAGCAAGGTTTCACTTCTTTTTGAGCGATTTTTTTGCAATTAGTTACGTACCATTCTGCCGGTTGAAAAAGTTTTGATTCCATATTCATGATTTTAAGAGAATAATATCAATTTGAACGAAAGATCCGCAGTAAACAAGCTTGATACAGACAGACACTGGGTATGTCGTGGGAGAGGACAGCTGCAGTGGTGGACGGTACTCGTAGATTTAGGACTTGACTTTAGACCGCAAAAAAACAATAAAATGACTAATTTGTTAAGATGTCGCCTCAGCCAATCACGAGCCTTCAAACAAGAAATAAAGGTGGGGTTATCCGCTAAATGTCGTTAAAGGGTCGCTAAGCCAATCACATGACCTCTAGGTTTGAGCGAGTCTCGGTTAAGGTGGCAATCCAAAACTCTCCACCAAAAACCTCCACCATAACATTTTCTACCGCCCTTACAGACTTGCTGACCCGTACTTCTGATCAGAGCTGTTTGACCAGTCGTAACCTTTGTTGAATATGGGAAGAGTCGGAAGAAAACGGAAACATCATAACAATGGAAATCATGCATTATTCCGTACGAGAGAGTACGGAAGAGACTTGGACCAAATCCAAGACGATTTGAAGGAACCAGAAAAGTTTCAGTCTTTGCCTTTGGACCCTGACCTGCCTGGTTTAGGCCAACACTACTGTATTGAGTGTGCGAGACACTTCGAGTCGGATCATTCTCTGAGAGAACATCGTCGTAGCAAAATTCACAAAAGACGCTTGAAGCAGTTACAGGAAGTTCCTTATACACAGGAGGAAGCTGAAGCTGCTGTTGGAATCGTCCGCAAGCCTGCGGTAAGCAGTGAAAAGGTAGCCGTCGAGGCAAAGTCGGAAAACGTTGTCATGGCTGATTAGTCGATTCAAATTGGCAGCGTGTATAGGAGGCGTCCGTTCCTAGGATATCCTTTTTGCTTGGTAATAGCGTACTTGTGTACTTTTTTTTGGTTCAATCATGTTTCCGTTTTCCACTGTGTTTTGGTCAGAGTCATTTGGGTTCAATTTAACCGTGTTTGTTTGTAAACGTAGGTTAATAAAAAATTTTATATGAGCTGGTGTGTGTCATTATAGAAGAACGAAAACGTGGGCGATAAGGGGGGGTTGAATGCATTCAATAGTACTTAGAATGCTTCTACCTTAGATCAACGACTTCTAATGGTGCATCAAGTTCACGAACATGGCCGGGTGGTTCGGCACTCGTATATATCCGGCCTTCATGTGGATGAAAGAGTCCGGGTTTTCTGCATTGAACCACTGTTTGTAGCCCTGTTGGGTCTAGCAAGCGAAAAATACCCGAGCTATGCATAGTTAGAAGTGAACGTAAAAACATTGAGACATACGATAGTTTCTTGGAAGGTGCTAATACAATTGCGATAGCCTCAGGCAACATGAGCTGGTAAGAGCAATGTGTGTGTAGATCTACACTGCTCATGAAACATGTTTGAGTGGGATGGGTGTGGATCCAACCGAGGGTTAAGAGGTCATGCTTGTCCTGATACTCGAAAAGACCGGCTTCATCAGTCGTTGAACAAGTGTCCGTAGTAGCTTCCTGAGGAGGGATTACTAGCTTCGTGATGAAAAAAGCATTTTGCCGCAGCTTACCACACAGAATACCGCATGTTTCCAACCGTCTATCAGTGTTTGGTTTGGCGATTCGGAGAAAAGTGGATCGTATGGAGCTGGGAAGAAATACGGTACGCAGTGGCTTACCGCCCTCCGTGTAGCATTGAATCTTAAAAGACTTGGTTTGCTTTTCCGGTACTTCGGAAGGAGGGGAGAAGTGCAGAAACTGACTTGTAAGCTTATTTAGAGGCTTATTAGGAAGCGGAGGGGGCCCATTGGTTTGGGAAGTAGGGACATTAGGAATAGGTCGTGGAGCTGAAATGGGAATGCCGGCAGCGGAGTTTTGTACACTGCTTGTCGTAGTAGCTGATGGATATGAGAAGTCAAGTGTATGCGAGTGAGCTTTATGTGTTTCGTCGTTTGATTTCGTAGAACTGGCAGGATAGAGTTTTAAGTCATCAACAGTCCATGAGGAGTGTGTCCTTGAAATAGAGTGATTTGTTTGCTGGGGTATTTTGTCAACATCGTGGTTCTTGCTCACTAAGAACTTATTCAAATTCTCATCTTCAATCTTTTGCCGTTTTAACAACTCAACTTGTTTATCATAAGACTCTTGAACCAAGGGTTTCAGCAATGTAATCTCTTCTAACGCCGTATTTACCGTCTAAGCTCGTTAGTGAATGAAGATTGGCATTACACCCGTACGTCGTAAAACTCATGGAGTTCTTTCTTGTATTGAGAAGCTTCAGGATGTGTTTGACAGTGAAAAAATAGTTCCGCATAGCGATATAATAAAAACAATCCGTTTTCAAAATCCTTTTCTCGAATGTATATACAAGCCTAGGGGATTTATGTCAGCATAAACTCTCTATGTTAACCTCATCGTCTACCTGTTTTAAAAGCGTCGTTCCAGTGCGCAGCCAATTTCGCAAGGGAATATTACGGTTAAAAGTGAATTGCGATGCCCGTTCTGCTAATGCACGAGGCGACAAAGGCACATGTTCATCAGAATTGACATTCATTCGTACTAAGCTCTTTACGTTTGTGTCCTACTAGTTGTTGGTGATAACCCGAGGTTAGTCCGTGGAATGGTGGACTTAGCCGCGGCTACTGAGAATCAATCTTCAATAATAAAAAACAGAACAATTTTCAAGAGGAACGCAATAGATGCTTTCAAAACTCTTAATTTAATTAACAAGTATTCATGATTATGAAAACGATGGATACTAAAACATCATATACACTTTTTGAATAGCAAGCAACACTAAGACTGCAACCAGGATTGCCCTCAAAAGCTGGACGACACAGTCTGTGTGCGTTTGTTCACATACGTAATCACAGTCAAACTGATTAGGCCTGTTGATTTGATTTTTTCTTGTTCTTCTTCTTCCGGTCACGTTTCTTAAGCTTGTCCATATTCAATTTACAGACTTCTGCGTACTGTGCGAAGAAAGAGGTTGCCTTAGACAGCGGAACAAAAGTCTTTCTTGACCATCCTGAAGAACGGAATGCTCTCAGCATAACAAATGGTTCAGTACAATCAGCAATATGTTTGTACTCGGGCGATACTAGACATGTTAATAGATAATTTTTACGAGAAGTAACATACAGGTTTTCTGTTCCAAATAGATGGATCCTTGACCTTGTTTACTCAATCCTTCTGCGGCTAAGGCAATAGCTTTGAGAAACTAGACATAGCTGTAATTTACATTTTTAATAGACGTTTTGTTCACAAACCTCTTCATTCGACACGGTCTCCTTTGTAATAGAAGGATCCGTACCTTTCCGGGCCTTTTGCTCGGTTCTATTTGTGCTCGACATTTTTGGATGGTATGGACGAATCTGGATCCGTTAGTAGGACGTAAAAACCGGTGTCGCTGTACTAGGGAAAACAATGGACGTGGGATATTTTTTAATTGATTTATAAAGCGTAGAATAACAAAACGAAGACATTTATAAATGTAATATTACAATTGAACGTACAAATCGATTCATGAAAATTAAAAAAAGGGGATTTTCATTGAATTAACATTATGGCCCCGTATCAATCATTCATAAACTGTTTCATAAAATAGACTTACAACTGTTCTTTATAGAAGGTACTTAAACGGAAGCAAAAGAATCACCATTTAAAGGCAACCATTTAGGAATGTACCCTGACATACGCTCAAAATTCCCAAACTGAATCTTCATCAACGCTGTCATTGTCAGGCATTGTATCGGCAATGTGAACAAGCTTGTCGAGCTTAACGATACGTTGCTCGAAGTCAGTTTGACATTCCTCTGAAGTTATGGCGAAACCAAGGACCATACATGGATCTAATTCATTTATGCGTAACCTCCGGAGAGTTGTTACATGAAATGAAGAATTCGGAGCAGGATTGTCAAATGTGTGAGCAGTTTGTGTTGTATGTGGATCCAAATAGAAAAACCATTGGGATTGACAAGCATAAAAGTAATGTGCTGCACGCGGTCGACCCCCCACGATTCCTATAGCTTGTGGGATTGTTAGAACGTGGCATAATTGTTCATAGTAAGACGTATGAATTGTATCAATACCAAGCCTTAGAGTGAACAGTAATAATCGTGGATAAGGCGTATTTCTCAGCTGATCGCGATACATTATAGCGCCATCATGAGAAACACATACATTCAATCCGACCTGCGGATGGGTGGAGCATAGATGGCTATGATGAATTAGTAAAACATTTTTGTTCATAGTTTTAATCCTAATAACTTAGGACAAACTAAAATACTGAAATGCTTACGCTGCGCAATGGCTCACAGTGGCAGGACCAAACCAGTTCCCTGGGGTGATATTGCAGAGCGTATGGCCTGCGTCAACAAACTGATGAAGAGATAGATACGCATTTGCTTCGTCAGCGAAGTAATGCAAAATCTTGTGTACAGGGAGAGAAGGTTGAACACGTCGTAAACAATTTGCTAGCATGGTTTGCATGGACCGTATCATGCACCCCCATCCAGCATCAGAGGAGAAGCATTCCATTCCGGCAATGCATTTTCGATAAGTTAAACTCAAAAGGTCATACGTATCTTGCACGAATGCTTCTGGCCATTTTCCAGTCTCCGTAGCATAAGAATGCCCAAGACTCCAAATGAAAGTACCACTGGGTTCATGATTTGTGGGGAACATGCGAAGATATCGTTCTAATATGTGAGACATCAGTTCCATAGCCAAATTCTTTTTTAATTGCAAAGGCTGTCAAATGTTGATGCAAAGATGCACATAAAATAAACAGATAACCGGCGCCAAAACCTAACTTAAAGCATTCCAAAGGGATAATTAACGGTCGTAATAAAATAGAATACAGAATTTTATAGCAATTGCTCGTAAGGAAACAAGAGAAGACAGCCGAGAACAGAAAGTAAGACAAAATGATAAAAAGAAAAGTACGGTTGGAATTTGAATCAATTACCTCTATTAAACTATCTTAAAACAAGCTTGACAATTGAAAAAGCAATTGCTTACTTGTTTAAATGATGTTCAATTGTAGAAGAGTGGCAGTTGGTAGTTTGTAAAGGTATCGCAGTTCGCTACTAGTGGGCGAAAACAAATAAGAATCTGTGATAGGAAGTATAAATTAGTAATTGTTGTAAAGTTCAGTTAATGTAAATTGGGGTGTTTTTTTTTTGTTTAATTTTTTTTTTAATATATATAATAAATATTCATAAGCTTGCTTAGAACCGTACTAGTGATTCCGTTCACAATGGTTGTATTGATTTAACAGAATACAGATCTAAATAAATAATCCTGTCTATCAAATTATCTTTTATGCGATAATATGTCGCACATAATTATTTGTAACATTAAGAAAATAATACAATAAATGAGTCCCCCATACTCTTCAATGTGATAGTGATAGGTATTATGTTCACTTTGAGCAGAAATCGTTTTTACCCTGTATGTCGTGTGTAATGTAATTATCGCAAGAAAGAAAAAGAATAATTATCTAAACCATCTAACAGATTAAATAAAAGAAAGTATATAATATTTGTTATCCTTCACCAACTGTTAAGAACCTCTTTTTTATTGCTGTTTCCCTTTCTCCTCTCCTCGTCGCATTCACTCCACATTCGTAAATGGAGCGGCAGTCGCGTACCAATCGCACCTTTTGCCAAATACCAATTGTTCTACTAAAAATGTTGCATTGTCCTAGAGACAATTCGAAATTTAACAAATTGAAAGATGCCACAGATCATCTAATTAATATACACAATTTTAATGAACTACAACATCTTAAGAATGCAACATTGTGTACACCAGAATTACTTGACGCTCTCGCAAAGGTAGATGGAAGTACAAACGACACTCTCCTTCAATTAGCACAGAAAAATGCCTTAAATCGTGTTCTGCAGGATCAACAAGAAGAAAGACAGAAAGGAGAAACTTTGAAACTTTCCTGTCTTTTTTGTCCCACAAAACATCTCAGTCGTCTTCAATGGTTTGAGCATTCATTTAAAAAGCATGACTTCAACATTGGTCGGCCAGACAATGTTGTTTACCTGAACGAATTCATCGATCTTGTAAAAATAGAGTTAAATGAGTATGCATAGATACACTTTTGCTGCCATATGCGTCCATCGAGTGACTCCATATTAACTTCTGCTTAGTCTGTCCTGCATTTGCTGTCATTCTCGGTTCTCCTCACGACATCTGTTGCTTCAGCATATGCGCCAAAAACGACATTTTCGTGTCGACCCAAAAATGTCGAATTTCGATAAATTCTACGTTGTCAATTATTTACCTCCTGAGAATTCATCAAAAGACTTAAATATAGGTGAAGAAAGTGATAAGTCTGATTCTGGGTATGAACCTCACATGCTATACAAAAGCTAATACGCAAATAGATGGTCCGATTTAGAAGATGAAATCGTTCTTGCTCAGTGCGTTTTCTGCCCTCTGAAGTTTGAAGCATTCGCGTGTTTAGATCATTTAAAAAATGCACATAACTACGATTTAATCAAAATTCAACGAGTGCATCATCTCGATGTTTATGGAACCATACGACTCATCAACTACGCGAGAGAAACAAAATCGAATAAAGTACCACCGCCTTCCGATGTAATGTGGGAGGATCCTAAATGGCTCTTTCCTCGCATTCCTGACGATGCTCTTCTTACGGTAATTGATGAGCCATAACTTAAATTCCATTTATGCAACAACCACCCACCTATTGTACCCCAATTGCTTATCCGGTGATTTTATTATTCTTTCATTAGCCGTCCTAAGCTATTTGTGAACTAATCCTCACTGCTACTTTATAATTCCCTCACCCCAGATACTACTATTTCGAACCAGGTTGGTGACATTCCCTTTTCACCCTTGTTCACACATACACCATGCAGTTGCAGGAACTGATTGATGGTTTCTTGGACCACTGTACGATCTTTACAGCCGTAATCGCCCTTATAACCGTGGTATTTGGACTTCTTGGTGTTTTGATAAATGTTGTCTCTTTCTTTGGATTAAGTGTTGAAAACATAAGTCTTTTACGAAGTACGTGTTAACATGAACGAGGGACCTTGCTTTAAGACAAATTGGCTAACTAATTTACAGTTCATTCATTGAATACTTATCCCCTTGTGCATGATGGCTTTCTTCCTTTTGTATTAGGACTCGCAAGCATTCTTGTGTTGATGCCCAAGTTTGAACGGCGTTACGGTACTCTTTGTACTATTGCCCTCTTTTTTGGATTTCTTGAAGTTATCCCAGCTGGTTTTTATCTTCTCATATGCTATCTTTTTAACAGTTCCACTGTTTATGCTGGATGCGGTGGATGGCTGTTCTCCTTTTTGACAATGTATTTGTTGAATCTGTTTGACAATTTACATCCTAAACTTATGACTTTAAGTCAAAACGTTCGAATTGGTATTGCATTTGCAGCCCCTCTGTTGATGTTGCCATTGGATTTTTCGACAAGCTTCTTTTTACACATCGCTGCCGTAGCTACCTCTGTCGTGTTTTCATTGTCTTTTCTCGACTTTTTGATTCCAAAGGTTCATTGGCTCGTGACAATTGAAACGAAACTGTCTCGTTTCATTGACAACGTTCCTAACTATGTTTCGGTCTCTGAGGCGGTTCATTACCAACGTGCAGGCGGACTCCCTGTTCACATGCAAGATGTTAATGTTCCCAGTGGTGATGTTGTATAGACATCTCTGACAATAGCATAATATATGTAACTTTAGTGCTTAACAATTTCACACGGCCATTTGCTTTGACAAACAATTTGGTCCTTTGAACGTTCATAAAAACAAATTCATCATTCTACTCTTATTAAGTGTCTTTTATATGATGTTAATAGACGCCTTGTATGGATATTCAAAAAAACTCAAATAAAAGACGCTGCGTGAGCGTACAACTACAAATAAATATATCTAACACTGTTCTTGTGTAACTGCACATTACATAGTAACGAAATTAACATTAAATAAAGATTATTCGATACGCATTCTGGAGTCTCGCCTTCTGAAGCCATGTCATCCTTCAGCGCAACCCCACGCTAAACTCATGAATATCAGCTAAAATTAACGAAAATCTAATAAGAAACTATGACAAACGGCGATACATCAATAAAGTTTCCGGGATCACTGAACTATCCTGTCGAAATATCGTCCCGGCTTGTTAAAACTGGCGACTATGTAAAAAAGCATGAACCTTTACTATTATATCGGTTCTACGGCAAAGTCGAAGAGGACCAAGAAGATGGAACCACACAATTGGTTGACAGAGTGTTTGTCGAGCAATTTGAGAGCCCTGTTGAGGGTGAACTGACACGTTGGATTGTTGAAGAAGGCGATCAAGTGAACAATGCTACGTATGTGTTCAACTACGAATTTGTGCTAATGAAAACCCCAATTTAGAGAACCCATTCTTTGCATTAAAGAACCATGTTCACATGAAGTTCATTACGGTGGTCTTTGCGCAATTTGCGGTCAAAATATTACAAAGTAAATCTTCCTTATTCTTCGCCTTGCAAACAATTAACCTTCTTTCGTTATAGTCAAGACTATATGGGCTTTTCTGACTTGTCTCGAGCCACAATTAATATGACACATGGCAGTGGAGGACTTACTGTCAGTCTTGATGTTAGTACACCTTCGCATACCAAGCGGCTCCAGACTCTTTACAATGATGTAGTACTTTACTAACCGAATGTTTATAGGAAGCAAGACGATTGGAAACAGAAACAGCAATTCGTCTTCAAAAACAAAAACGGTTATCACTTATTGTAGATTTGGACCAAACGATTATCCATGCTACCGTCGATCCTACCGTGGGTGAGTGGATGAAAGATCCTAACAACGTGAACTACAAAGTACTTCGTGATGTCCATTATTTCTATTTACGAGAAGGCACCTCAGGCTATACTTCTTGCTACTATATCAAACCCCGTCCAGGATTACAAGAATTTCTTCACAACGTCAGCAAACTTTATGAACTGCATATTTATACCATGGGAACCAAAGCCTACGCTACTGAGGTCGCGAAAGTAATTGATCCTGACGGTGAACTTTTCCAAGACAGAGTACTATCCCGTGATGACAGCGGGAATTTGACCCAAAAAAGTATTCGACGATTATTTCCTTGTGACACAAGCATGGTAGTAGTTATTGACGACAGAGGCGATGTTTGGAATTGGAGTTCCAATCTCATTAAGGTGTATCCGTTTGAATTTTTTGTTGGTATCGGTGATATTAACAGTAATTTCTTATCGAAAACCATTCCACTGCCACGGGGCGAACCGGAACCAACAGAGAAAGAAACCAGAGATGAAAACGAATCAACACCTGATGCTGTTCAAGAAGCTACGCCGACTGTCGGTGATCGCACTCTGCTGGAGGAAAACTTCATGCAAAGTCCTAATACTCTAAAAGAGCAAAGCGATGAACATATGACAGCACTTGAGTTGCAAAAGGCAGAAAGACCTTTGGCCAAGCAGCAAGACGCCTTACAGCGTGAAGAAGGCTTTGAATCTCGCGGACATACTCTGTTGCGCGACGATGATCGCGAGCTATTTCATCTCGAAAAAAGTGCTCACGAACATTCATCACGCCTACTATGACCGTTTAGAGGAATTTCAAAAATCTAGCTCCACTATTGCTCAAGAACCGACCGCAGATGTGGGTTTAATCATTCCAGAAATGAAGAAGAGAGTGCTTTCTCATTGCCGTATTCTGTTCAGCGGTATCATTCCGCTAGGAGTGGATGTGATCACGTATGCAACATTTTCATTTACTGTTCCTGTTTATATTTGCTGACACATTATAGTTCCGACATTGCGAAATGGGCAATGTCTTTTGGTGCCCACGTACTATTGGACTTGAAAGATAACCCGACACATCTGGTGGCATCAAAAGTCCAAACGGAGAAGGTAAGGCGGGCTCTGGAAATTCAAACTGTTAAAGTTGTGAATCTGGATTGGCTTCTTCACTCTATGTCCCAATGGAAGGCCTTACCCGAGGAAAACTTTCTACTATACCCAAATCAGATACTCAAACAAGAAGCTGTTTCTGGCCCGTCCGGAAACGACGGCAGCGAAATCTCCTCTGTTATCTCAGAATCGGACGAAGGCGAGGATCGTGTGACCGAAATTAATGATCGTGAACTGGATGATATTGATTGGAACGAAGCCGATAAAGACGTTGAAGGCGCTCTCGGTGATATTACAACCGACTTTAGCGGTGATGAATCAGAGTAAGTGTATACTAACGCTGCTGCACCGTGTATAGCAGTACAGAGTATTAATTGCCTTATTCTCTTTTTACTAACGAAAAACCATTAGTCGTTCCGACCTGCAAAATGGCGAAGACGAAAAACTTACACCTGCTGCGCACATGGCGAAGCGGCGAAGAGAGGCTTTGTCTCGGAAGTCAAGCCTAACTCGTGTTCTTTCTGAAACGGATTCACCGACAGCAAAACGAACCCGACATCCTTCTGAAGGCGAGAACTCGAACTCCAGTAGCCGGGCTCCTTCAGAAGGTGAAACAGATATTGACGACCTGGCTGATCTGGACAGCTTTGCAAATGATTTGGAAGCGGACCTCGAAGGACAACTGGAACCGGAGCAAACTGTCGCTTAAAAAAATGAGTTACCAAAAAGTACCTAATTACGCTAACCTATCCCATCACCACATTCATACCTCTTAAATAATCAACCATTACAAACACTACCACACACACAACACAAGAAATAGTCAACAAAGAAAAATGTATTTATCTCCAATTCTCAAGGTTCCTAAGAAGAGGGGTTCATCTGTACAGGGTTAGCAATACGAAGCTAGACAGAGACTGTTGCCAGTCTAAAGCTAACATACTCTTCTCTTGCCGCCGACCATGTTGGTAACGTTGACGAAGCGGCGAACATACAAAAGACGCTTGTAGGCACGTCCCTTGGGTTGCTTGGGCTTCTCTTGCTTCTCGACCTTAGGACATTGGGATTTAACCTAAAACACATTTGTCAGCACCTTCCCAACAACCATTAAGCGTTTTATTTACCTTTCCTGCACGAGCGAGGGATCCGTGAACCTTACCCATTGTGTATGTTGTTGGAAGGTTAAACGGGCAACCTACAGCAGATATGCAATGAAAAACGCAGTCACACTAAACACAAACAGAAGCGCAACGAGATTTTAAAACACCGAAAACCAACTCGTTAAACCAGATTACGATGTGTCTTATTATATCTTTAAAATTCGTTATCCTTAAATTGTAACGCCATTTACTGATGGTAGCAGTTGTTAGAGTGCCTCGAGGTGCGAAAATGAATTATGTAGTGGACCCAATGACCAATGTCTATTCGAGATTGCTTGTCACCTCGTTGAAGAGACACAAGCGATCTCAATACGATCATCCTGTGAGACAGCGGCATCATCAACTCGCAACGTTGTTGACGGCCAGGTTTACACACAAGACATTGGTCCGAATCGATAGCCGTAAACCAAAAGCATATTGTTAGATGTAAAATATTACAGTGTATGTTTAATAGAGAATGGGGAAATTGATTGTTCGCAACGGTTTTAAGGAATGTGAGGTATTTGCGAATCTATAAATAAGTTAGATTTCAAAATCGGAGGGTTATGAACTTGAGTCAGTGACAAAAAATAAACACAAAGAGCACCAAACTCGATTATACTCCAATTACCGTCTATGCAGATGTGTTTTTGTTTCCAATGTACGCTGACCAGTCTTGATCGGAAGGCTGCATAAGACGACCGAAGCCTTTAGACTTATCGAGCGTAAACGAATAGGACAACTGGTTGTCAAGAATGAAGGGGACGATAATGGCTGCAACGAAGAAGGCCAATATCAAGAGGAAGACAAATGAATACCGGAAGAAAATCAAACGACGAAGACGATTCTGCTTCATCGTGTAGATAGGCGCACGAATTTGGCGCTTAGGTTGCAACCAAAACAAAAGCATGGAATGAAAAACGTCTATGTAAGGAACGAGCAAAAGCGGAATAAGAGAAAACAAGATCATATGACCCAAAACAAAATCCGTGGAGAAAAGATTCAGCTCGGTTGTTTTGCAAACAAACTCACGAACCACTCTCACGAAGGAAACATGAGCAGAGTTTTGTTCAAACCAGTCACCGTTCCACCAGGACAGATTCGCATTGTCATCACCCTGATCACGAGTAAGCATAAAAATAGTTACGACCTTAAAGAAGAAACGCTCAATAGTCATGATAACAATACAACCCAGAACCGTTTTAGAAAACGACCAGGCCTCCAAAAACCATAAAGCCTCAAACGTGAAGAACAGCGCAACGATGGATACGGCATGGGCAAAAGCAGCCATCAAACTACCGTAACTTCTCATACGTTTTCTAAAGAGGGGACCACAACAGAGAGATAAAGTGGAAAAGATAATTGCTGACGCAGCACTAGCAGCAACAGGAATACCCGACATGATAAAAATACGAATAAACGAATTGACAGACTTCTCGGGATCAGGGTTTCCAGGTTGAGAGTTCATGAAAACATAGGGGGCCAACGTAAAGAATACGGCACAAGCTGGAAGGAAGAGCTCGTTGACGAACAAGTTAGAGACCTTAGCACGTGGCGAGTCCATACTAATCTTGTTGGAGGGACGACCTTTGATTTGACGCCGGAAACCAGTAATTCGCGTACGTGTGAGTTGACAGAAAGCAATCCACGAGTTGCTGTGAGACTTCGTGTTACCCCGAGTAAGCCAACGCATAAATTCACGATAATCAACAAAGAAGTCAGTCCAGGCGAATTGGTGAGGATTGTAAATGAAAGGTGACACACAGAGCGCGTACAATGTAATCCAGAAATAGATATAATGTGCGGTCCAAACTGTCAAAGTACCAAAAAGAAGCATTAACAACATTCTCGTACCAACATAAATGGAAGGAGCCGCAAATCTGGAATACAATGTCGAGAACGGAACACGCGTTGTAGCGAAACCACGACCAGTTGCAATATATCTAGCACCACCATAAGAAAAGTTTGTGATGATAGACTGAGCATAAATTTGAGTGACAAACACCTCAAACATGGGGGACAGTGAGCAGATTTGCTTGGTCAAACGCTTGATGGCACGGGGTGCTCCCTTATCGACCAAATCATGAGTAATAAGAGGAAGGAACGCGACGAAGAATACAATGAAAATTGAAATAATACAGCGTCGAAGCCAATCAAGCAACGGCTTCAATTGGTAGCAGCCAGATGGACGGAACGCCGCGTTAATCGCATCCGAAGTCGTGTAATGACAAACCGTGACGACCTTATACATTGCACCAAGGTTAAGGATAACCAACATAATAAGCTGAATAGAGACCATGATGAAGACATTATTCAAATGGAAACCAGCATGTGCATAGAAAAAGGCGAGCAAGCGGTGAAGAGGAAGTTGCGTACCAAGATTAAAGTACTCACGCGACAAGGTCTGTTCTCCCATACCCGTTCCAATCTTAGTCGTGAAGTTCAAAATAGTGCCGAAACCCAAATCACGACCCTTACCACATTGGAAGTATTCACAATGCTTGATCTGGCCACCACGTTGCAAAACCGTCATACCAGCGTAAATATCCTCATTGACATGCAAACCCTTTTGTGCCTTTGAGACACCACCTCGAGTTGTCATGAAAATCGTGTTCAGAATATCTGGATGACCATAATGCAATTTACCACCAATTAATGCAAGAGCTCTCGAAAACAGCGTACCGAATGTTTGCTCCTTACCGGCAGCAACATCACCCAAAATACCACTGTTCTCCGAGAAAATATACTCACGAGATCCAAGCATAGCAACTGGATGTTTTCTCATTAACTCCGGGGAATAAGGACTGCACGCAGGAGGTTCCATCTCTTCGAATTCAGCAAGCATGCTCCGAATCTTCAAGCATTCCTCGATATAGTTGTCCTGATTGGCATCAATAAGTTGAAGATACTCACCACGAATGAAAGGCAAAGACATGTTCTGGTTGTCTGCTTTACCATCACCCAAAATAGGATTGCCGGAAAGCCGAATACGGTACTTGGGTAACCGACGTCCGTCTTTAAATGGACAGAAACCATTGATCAACGTAGCATACAAACGCGGTTCTTCATCCGGTGATGTTACGGGATCAGAATCCAAATACGCAATTTGAAGTTCAGGATGAGCACGCAACATAAATTCGGCATTTTCATTTTCCTCCTGGTTGAACTTTGCATATCTTTGCATAGAAATACAAAGTCTAAATTTTCGGAAAGCCATTTGCTCAATCTTGTAATCAACTTTATCGGGGTCACCATTGCACTCCTCCGATAATTGGGGGTTCTCGACACGATAAAGCAATTTCAGGGCACGGGTATAATTCATCATACCACTAGCGGTACGATACAGAGTTTGACTTCTTAAAGATGCCCAAATACGAGTTCTAAGTGTGTACTCTGGCGCATTTGATTTGAAACCGATGCAGTAGAACGGAAGGTCGGTAACCTTTTCCGTTACACCACCCTTCTTACCCTTCTCAGTTTTGAGAGTTGTAGCTTCATCTGCATCCATTTCACCTGCCAGCAGCTTGGTATCACGCACAAAGTACTCCCACTCATTGGGATACAATTGCTTAAGATATTCCAGTAGCGTAATACGAGACATGGGATCTTGTTCACGAATGATTTCACGTAAACTAAGAAGAATTTTCTCACCATAATGGGGAATGAGAACTGTGAAAGTTGGCATCTCCGCAACAGAAGTTGTTGCGGGCATACGACAACTTAGAGACTGGGCAAAAAAGGAAATTCTTCTCTCTGCCTCAGAATTCTTAGGGAAATAATCCATTTTTGCTGCTGCCCTGTCCGTGTATTGAAAAAAGAATGATGGAGTCTTAAAAGTACGCTTTCCGCTCTGCTCGCTGTCAACGGGCTGGAAAAGCAACTTCTTAAGATGCTCCATGGTTAAGAGATGCTCTCGGTACATAGAAATGATAATGCTGTTCCACAATTGAGCAATATAGATCTTTGGTTTATAGAACTCAGGAAGGTGATCCGTAGCCAAAATTTTGTTATACATTCGTCTAGGAATGTTACTAAAGAGGTAACTCCAAGGCGTCCAAATGGTGATACCAAGATAGAATGAATATGCAATACTAAACATAGTGCATACCAACATGTACCAAAGATAGGAATCCAAGAAGAACAGAACTAATTCAGTAATATATACAAGAGCAAGAATGAATCTTGGCTGATGCTTACACAAAGCATCACCAATAATGTAATCATAACAATAGTATGGCTTCATGGTGTGCAAGAAACGAATTGGATCCTTCGCTGAAAGTGTTAAGAAGAAGTAAGATTCCACAAACTTCGCACCGAAGACAATAGTCCAAAGGGCTGCAGAGATACACCATCTGTGAAAGGGAAGCTTTACATAGCTTGCAGTGAAGTACTTGTGTGCGAGATACTTTCTCGAGCTTTTCCAGTAGCGTGAACCCAGCAAAGAGGATTGCGGGACGAATGATAAGTACAAAACACACACAATTGAAAACCAAAAGTGAGCATGGGATATAGACTTCGCAGTGCTCTCATACTGTTCTGTCAAATTACAGTAACCAAGAATGTATACAGCCGGTGCAATGTTCACTGCCATTAAAATAAGCATGAACAAAAGACGAGGGAAAACACTTTGAGTACCCGGAGCTGTTCTCGGAACAAACACCGATTCCAAAAGAAGGGATACGAACACAATGAATGAAGCAACCGCTCCGGCAATACCACAAGCTGTCCACCGGGCAGCAGGGGCAGGCTGAGTATAAAGCAAATGATGATAATTCTTCGTGTACATAGTCGGGGAATTATAAGCAATGAAATACCAAAAGATAGAGAGATGCAAAACCCAAATGCGAGTAAAGTTAACAATGAAGTGAGTGAGACTCCGAATTTCACGGAATGACTTATGGACAGACTGCCGCCAGTCAACTCTATACAGCATGTGGAAACGCGCCGGAGCCGGTGCGTCGATCAAACAAGTTCCATCAAAAAGCTTTATCCCTCGAATACCGCGCATGTACCAAAACGTTTGGTTGACATCGTCGTAACCAATAATTTTAGCATGGTCACGCTCCCGGCGAGTAAACTTGCCATTGACTATTTCGAACTGCTCATCATGAAGCAGTTGATATATAGGTGTAATGCAGTGATCAAGATAGAAATCCTGAGGAGCACTGTCCTTCTTATGTTTGTACTCCGCAGATAAGAAATAATCGTAAGCGCACTTATAAATGAAACAAAGACATTCGGGCATGAATCTCACGTTGTTTGCTTCACCCCAGCAAAGCATGTACAATGACAACTGCTCAACACGCTCAACATCAGTTAACTCTTCCATGCGATTGTACCATAAGTTCTCGTAGGATTTGAGGTCGTCCTTCGCGATAACCCCGGAAGAATCCTGACTGATGAAAGAAGGTGATCCGGAAGTCAAGTCGAGGCGGTCCATGCCAGCTGCAAAGTACCACTTTTTAAAGTTTGCATTGGGTCCACCAATGTAATCAGCATGCAAGGTTGCAAGAGCATCCCTCGGTGCCATTCTCGATGCACGAGAGTCCAACATAACCATGAAGTAATCGAACATGTTGCGCATGCTATCCCATTGGAAACCGAACTTTGATGAGAACTCGATAAAGATACTTTCTATGTCTTGCGTCAGCACCGGCGCGTTTGTTTCAGCCGTCCACGAGGGATACAACGCTTCATAGTGACCAGCACTGTCCGAAGAATCAACACTCGATCCCTCCACGATGTACTCGTGTCCAAACTCGTCTAAGCCAACAGATTCATAACGCTTTGACAATGGTTGGCCGCGGTTGAGGGGAAACATGACATAGCTTCGGTTAGACACGTTGGAGTCTTGCGAAGTAAAACCTTCTTGCGACGTGTAGCCGTCCGGGTTCATTAGATCGTCCTCAAGCTCATCAAAGTCCTCATCGTTGTCGCTACGGTTATATTCATCATAATCATGGGCAAAAGGATCCACTGACTCGCGACGATGCGCTTCAGGATCATAAGTCTCAGCATTTTCGAAAGGACTTTCGACTGCTGTCAACTCACTCGTCCAATTTTGCCCAGAGTGATAGCTTTGATCGTCGTACTCTCGTTCTCTGCCGTTATAGGCCATTTTTTAGTGAGAACCAAGGGTAAAACGGTTCAGAAGAATTTCTGTGGGGAGTAGAAAGTTTATACGCCGTTTTTGACGCTTTCAAACGACTTCAACAAGTCAGTCGTGTGATAACGAATGCTGTTTCCTGTACGACAGGCAACAGACAAGCGAATTAAAGTAACCTGTACCAAACTCGTTATAAATCGACTTTCAATATGTATCTCCGGCACAGAGTTTTAATAAAGAGAAAAAAGGACCGTTACTGAGGGAATTAAGACAGCTCTCGCCCTACAACTTCTGCGTATTTTATGGCACACGTTTTTATTCCGCAACGGGAAATAGCAAATAAGAATGATAAGCCCTCGCAGTTTTCGTACCACAAGACCGAAGACTGTCCAACGTTATCGTCTCCCCCAAAGTCGCTTAAAAAGAACGGTGACAGCGACAAACAGTGGTTTTACTGTCTAAGTATCTCTTGAAAACAATTGAACTCAACAAGGACGGTGTAGGGAGGGATAGGCGGAGAGCAGGTGAGATGAGTTTGCGTAGGCGCCAAGGGCGAGGCGTTTACGCTACGGATAGGTCTCGGGTGGTGTAGTAACGAGGTTGCCTGTAGTTGGCTGTCTGAGTATGAGCCATCGAGCACGCATCCCTGGTAAAGTAGTGAAAAGAGGTGCGATAAATGGTCGATAATATACACAGTTTTTATTTAATTAATATTCGTACATTTATAAGAATTGTATCAATGCAAATTTTATGTATGATTGGATAAAAGTAAACATCCGTCGTCCAAGCGAAGCTATAATTTTCAACTTTTTTAAAACGCATATACAATATAGTTATGTTTATTTTGTTCAAATGAATGTATTCGTGTATTTTGTCTTGAAGATCTCTTTTAGAAAACCATGAGGCTTCTCGTAGGTTTGACAAGCTCGGTAGGGGCGCAAGTCTGCTTTCTCCGCCTTATTGTGTTTAAGATATGCGCACAGCCAATCATGTTATTGTATTTTTGTTGGCATAGCAATGATCTGTCAAATTGGAGCCTAGTCTCGTTAGCGTAAGCGTCTGTGAACGGATGGATTCTCGCAATACGACGACGCTGAAGAACCTTGTGTCCAATAATTATCTGGTTTTATTAATGTGGTATTCGGCAATGGACGCTTTTTCATTTATGTACTGCATGAAGTTGGGGGTTTGTTTGTTTACACCCTTCACGCTAAGCCCACCTATGACGTATGCTACATGGCGATATGGGGCCGAGGAGGCTCGCCTACGGAATCGTATATAAGGGCCGGATGTCGCTGCTGGATAATCATCCCTCCACCAAACACATATTGCCTGTGAGCAGCGTTCACTGGCCAGGTCAAACTGAGTGTTGAGGTTACCTTCATTACCTATCCTTTATTCCTTTCTTTTCATTGAGTCGTAGACCTATACTTTGCATCTTGTCAAGGTACTCTCATTGCATTAATTCTTGTAAAGCATTCCTACATTTTCATCATGAAGTTTTCTTTCGTTGCTCTGGCCGCTGCCGCTTTCGCTGGCATTGCCAAGGCCTCTCTGCCTACTATTTCCGTCGATGGCCGTTACTTCTACTTTGAGAACGGTACTCGTTTCTTCATCAAGGGTGTTGCTTACCAACCCAATGTTGATACCGATTCCAACGGTGATGCTGTCTCCTCTGACTTCGTTGATCCCTTGGCTCAAGAGGACTCCTGTCTCCGTGATGTTGAGTACTTCAAGAAGCTCCATATCAACACGATTCGTGTCTATGCTGTCAACGCTTCTCAGGACCACTCGGCTTGTATGAAGGCTCTTGACTCGGCCGGTATCTACGTTCTTGCCGATCTCGCTCAACCCAGTGAGTCTATTGACCGTACTAGCCCCAAGTGGGATACCAACCTTTTCTCCCGTTATGCCAGTGTCGTTGATGCTATGGCTAACTACACTAACGTTCTTGGTTTCTTCGCTGGTAATGAGGTTACCAACAACAACACTAACACCCCTGCATCTGCCTTTGTCAAGGCTGCTGTCCGTGATATGAAGTCTTACATTTCTATGCAAGGCTACCGTTCCATCCCCGTTGGTTACTCCACCAATGATGACTCTGATACTCGTGTTTCTATGGCTGATTACTTCGAATGTGGTAGCACCGATGAGCGTGCTGACTTCTATGGTGTTAACATTTATGAGTGGTGTGGTTCCAGTACTTACCAGGAGTCCGGTTATGCTGACCGTACTGAGGAGTTCGCTAACTTTACTATTCCCGTCTTCTTCTCTGAGTTTGGTTGCATTACCAAGCGTCCTCGTACCTTCCAAGAGGTTCAAGCTTTGTTCGGTGTCAACATGACTGGTGTCTGGTCCGGTGGTATTGCTTACCAATACTTTGAGACCAACAACAACTATGGTGTTGTTTCTATTGAGTCCAGCAGCGTCGTTACCTTGACTGATTTCCCTTACTTGGCTTCTCAATTCGGTGCTGTCACTCCCACCACTTCTTCTGATGTCTCCACTACTACCGTTACTGCTTCTTGCCTTCCCACCAACACCAACTGGGTTGCCGCTGTTGAGCTCCCTCCCACCCCCTCTGACGAGATTTGCCAATGCATGTCCAACTCTCGTTCTTGTGTTGTTCTTGACAGCGTCAGCTCCAGTTCTTACACTGACCTTTTCAACTACGTTTGTGGTGTTGTCTCTTGTGATGGTATTACTGCTAACGGTACCTACCCTGGTTCCTATGGTGACTACAGTTTCTGTGATTCCAAGCAAATGCTGAACTTTGTTTTGGACCTCTACTACTCTGCTAAGGGTGACTGTGACTTCAGCGGCTCTGCCACCACCACTAAGACTTCTGCTCTTAGCGGTACTTGCGCTAGCTACGTCTCTGCTGCTGGTTCCGTTGGTACCAACTCTGTTGCTTACTCCATGGACGCTAACGCCGTTGCCACTACTTTGACTACCCCTGGTGCATCTGCCACTAACGGTACCTCGACTTCTTCTGTCAAGTCTGGTTCCACCACTTACTCTTCCTCTGGTAGCAGCGGTTCTGTCGGTAGCTCCGCCGTTACCCTCAGTGGTAACGCCATCTATGCTTTCATGGCTACCGTGATTGCCGGTGTTGCTGTTGCTTTCCTCTAAGCGTGGTGCTTTGGGATGTCGAGTGCATGCGTTGTATGTCATGCATGGATTCTCCAACTAATTTTGACCGTAGTTCCGATGAACTGGATTCATCGGGCGCGCTGGGTTTCTTGACTGAGCCTTCTCAGCATGATTGGGTCCACTCGTTCTTTCTTTGATATTATCTTCCCTGTATGATTTTGCAGCGAATTGAACTTTGTATTTTTCCGTAGTCACATTAAATTCATTTTGTTGAATATATAATTTGTTAAAGTACTTTTTTATTTTGAGTGTGTTTTTGGCGGATTGTGTAACCTTTCTCTCGTGTATGTTTGATGTGGTTGTACTCTAATGGTATGTTCGAATGCTTAAGACCGAATCCCATTGTATTGACTTGACTAAATTCGAAAGAAAAACAGTAAGCTGTGGTTGCTATTAATTCGTCTAATGCGCCAAAAATGTAGTAAATATTTTTATAGTAAAGATATCCTTCTTCCAGTTTAAGACTGAGACTTTAGGTCCTCCATAGCCTTTTGCAGCTTTTGATAGGATTCGGTTTCTTCCCAAATGCCCTTTCCCCGTCCCATCAGAGAACGCAGGACACTGCGAGATTTGAATTTCCAATCCTTGGCAACGACGCCTCCCATGCGTCCAGGTTTTTCGCCCAAATTTGTGTATGCATCAACAACGTCCAGTGCACCATCTACAGTTTTATCCCAAACGGCCAACTCGCTTGTAATGTTGGGACTCGAAAGCAACACTCGGTAAGCTTTCAAGGTGGCATCCAAAGATTCGGCCCATCTTTGACGCCAAAACATGAAACGAGCAACGAGTTTCCACAACCGAACATCGTTGGTGATCAGCGGAATAATAATGGCAAAAAGTTCTGTAAGAAGGCGAGCAAGGATATCCGTGTCATCCTTGCAATGTTGGGTTACATGATTTACCAAAAGATCCAAACATTGAACATCAACGGCCGTTTCACCCTTTGATTTTGACCGCAGCTCTATGATTCTGCGCATGGCGCGAATAACTTCTGACCATTCACCAACGTCCACGGAGACGAGCATGTAATTTTCCCATACACGCCAGTTTTCGTACATAAAACGAAGACCCTGCTGCAACGTGCGCCAAGCATCACGCTTGTTCTTTGGCTTAGCCTTCAGCATTGCACTCGCCAAGTTGTTCCAACTCTCACCATCTTCGGGATCAATCGACAAACAGCGAGTGAATGCCTCCATAGCAACTTCGAATGCATTCAGCTCAAGGGCAGCACATCCATAAGTAAACCACGTAGGGTAAGAAAGCGGATTGATTCGAAGGGATTTTTCAAAAGATTCCATACACTTTTTCATGTCATGGACAGCATAGTAATGACGACCAAGAGCACGTTGAGCAGGTGCGTAACGGCAGCCAGAAAGCTCCCATGCCTTTTCATAATGCGAGATATCGTTTTCAATATCACCGAGCATCGTCCGCAGGCGGTGATCGTTAGGGTCTTTCTCAAGCTGTGTACGGATGACATTTATAGCAAGATCAGTGCGCTCCAAAGAGCAGTGACACAATGCAACGCAATCCCACATCTCGAGACGCTCATAAATTTCAAGGGCGGAACGAATTGAACCAATGGACATGAACTTTTTGGCCAATTCATCCTCGAGTTGCCAACGAGATGGCATGGACAGTTGATGAGCATAGGCAAGACGCTCGTGTAATGAAGCAGATTCACCTTCATCTTTGGGTTTGGGCAGGAAAGAGCCACCGACTACCGCTTCAAGACCGCTGTCCACTGTTTCCGTTCCTGGAGCCCTGAGTTGATCATTAAGCTGGTCAACAAGAACTTGTAGTTGAAGCACGCTTCTTTCAACCGTTCGACTCTTGAATCCTTCAAGTCTCGTGCGAATAAGAAGACCCATAGTGTACACGGACCAATTCACGGGATGTGCCAGAACACGTTCTGCATAAGGAGACATTTCCTCACGCGTAAGGCCATCATCAGGATTGGAGTTTTTGATAATTTGACAGTAAGCCAAAAGTAATGCTGCATCGAGAGGATGTAAACGCGATGGTTCATTGGGATTCTCCTCTTTCAATCGAGGATCTACTTCTTCCCTATAGGCCAAACGCTCTTGATCGTGTTTGAAAGAGATTTTTTCCAGCAACGTATCATCGTTGAGCTCAAGAGTTCTCGGTTGAGTTGCCGTGATGTCTCCGCCCTCACGGTTCCGTGATTTAGCAAGAACAACAAGTTGAGAAGCATCAAACGTCTGAAACTTGGTACGGCGTCCGAGAGCACCCGTAAGCTCGTATGCAAAATCCATCACGTTTCCAGCGTCATTCAGCAAACGCAAAGCAAGTCCATCTCGTCCATAAAAAGAGTGGATAAGACCCAATTCAATTGCGTAACGACCCTGGACATCTTGGTCTTGTGTGACAATGTAGTCGCTAATGCTACTCATATTTTTGTTTATGAGATTGTGAAGCGAAGCAACATGCTCCTGCAAGATACGCTGTAATAAAAAGGCTAGTCGGGCTTCATTCCAAAGGTGGATTGGAGTCTGGCTTTTGGCGTACGAAAATAATGCTCGTGAGAACACAAGTAGCAAAAGCTTAGGAGCAAGATGATACGGACGCTCACCATCGACAGTCAGGGCATTCAAAGTCGCGTTTTTCAAGTCGGGATGTGAGCGCACAGCTTGAGGAAGCCAATCAACAGGTTCATCGGGCAAGTAAGGACCGGTGTAATTAGCTTGAAGAAAATATTCAAGTGCTTCCGTAGCCAAATCCGGCAGAACATTCTTGTCCAAATCAGTTTGCTGGTCCCAAAACGCAAAGAGAAACTCTTCGAAAGCAAGTTCTTTCGTAAGTAATTGGCACAACGGATGTCCGTCCTCGAGTTGTGCTCCGAAAAGATAGTTTTTGGCTGTTTCCAGCGACAATTTGGAGTCTACGTCCATTTTTTTTGTTTCCGCTGGGCGTCTTGGTGACGATAGAAGCAAGAACAATGTTGTTTTGCAGTAGTCTGCCAAGAGTGTCGAAGGAAGAAGTCTTCAGTACCAAATGCTTAGTCAGAGTGTTGAAACAAAAACGACACCATCATAGCCTCGACATGTAGTACATCAATCGAAAGAGAAAACCTCGATGATTACAATGCACACAATATCAAAAAGTTATGGTGCCTCATGAACAATGTTGTTTTTCTTCAAAAAACAACAAAGTGTGACACTCGTTGATACTCGTTACTATTCACTAACACAAATAACAAAGTCCAGCGCACTCTAATGAAGAATCATACAACGAATCACCACTACCCAGCGCACTAGCGACAGAACAAGCATAATGTTGCGAAAAGGTGTCATTGCTTCGTCTACTGACACATAGATTCATTAAGTCTCAAAATAAAATAGTACATAAACAACTTAGGCGAGAAGGTCCTTCAATTGACCCTTGCTCTTGATGGCTTGAAGGTCAGAGTTACCGCCAATGTGCTTCTTGTGAATGAAGATGTTAGGAACAGTGCGTTGACCAGTCTTTGTAGCCAAGTAGCTTTGAATCTCGTCACCGTCGTCCATGGTGTCCAACTCGTACACCTTAGCATTGGCACCCTCGTCCTTGAGGGTCTTCTTGGTAGCAGAACAGTAAGGACAGTAAGTCTTGGAAAAGACCAAAACGTCGTTCTCCTCAACGGCGGAGTCAACAAATTCTTTAACGGCAGACATTCTCGTAATGGATTAGACAGGAAAAGCGTCTCTGAATGCAAAAGCGGGGCCCGCGTTATTTATATAATTTATCAGAAAGGTATGGCGTCATGATGACGCAGTGCAACTGAATAATGACAGGCGGATACTGACTAAACGGAAGGTTGGCTGTGTTTATTTTAACGAAGTAAAGCGAGGCACAACAGGATCGGAAATGCGGAGAAGACGTGGTATAGTTTCTTAGGACTCGTTATAGTGTGTTGTACCACGGTAAAGCTCCTAAAACCCCACTGCCGCGTCTCTGTTGCTGTGTAACACGAAAAAACATATGGCAAACTGTGTTGTCTGTTCTTCGACGGCAAAGTACAGGTGTCCTAAATGTTACAGCACTTAGTAAGTACACGACGTCTTTGACTTTTGTAAGCATAAACGTCTAAAGCAACACAAGACATTTATTCGGTCAAAAGAGCTGCAAACGGGAACATCAGCGATAGTTTATTAGTAGTAGCACAGGGACGCTAACAATTGGTAGCTGTAGTGTCGTCTGTTTCAAGGAACACAAAACCCAGTGTGACCCGGAAAAGAAGCAAACGAATGAACAGGATTCACAGGCATCTTCCATGCACATCACAGTGGAGCCATCTCCAAATGTGATTTACGTGAATGGACGCGAGCCTAAAGTCGCGGAGGAAGCCCTGCCTAAAACAACAGACTTGCAACGAGCGCTGCAGGACGAAGGAATTCAAGCATACTTGAACGAGCATCCCGAACTTGTGAAGCTTATGGACCAGCTAGTACGTCTCCGGAGTCAAGAGACTACAAACGTTCCCGTAAGAACACTTGCAGCAATCCAAAGTCATCGAGACAACAACCCAGCATTCACTGAACTTGCTAACAAAGTTTTGGATTTGTGTGAGGAATTGTAGCCACCATCAAAGTGTATCATAGAAAAAATTTTAGTGCTTTGGTCGTAAAACTTAGCCTTTTTTTTGATATATCAAAAACGAGAATGAAATATCGGTGTTAAGTCACTCTACAAGCGTACCAGCTCTAGGCCCAAGTGAGTCACTACGGCAAGCTGGCGTGCAGTACTGTGCCAACTCATATCGACAATAGGCGTATTCAAAAACACCGGATCGACGTCTGTGGCATGGGGCCGATCAACTGAAACTAGTTGAAGACTTCCTCGGGCAGCACTAGCCGTTGCGAATAAACGTGCATAGTAGGGATGTGCACGGGCGCCAAGAACGGTGCCTGAGAACGAAGTACTACCCATCGCGTTGGGTAGAAGATTCCGAGAAGGAAGAGTACCATTGACTTCAGCGAACTCGCCGGCTCCTTGAGCGGAATCCTTTGAAGACCACAACTCCCAACACGACCAGTTACCATTCTTGCACATGGCCAAAATTGAGTTTTGATGTTCGCCAGACCATTCGGCACTACCAAGCGTGTCGGCGGCGTTCACTTGAACGCCGCTGGCGGAGAGACTAACAATCCACGGACGTTGCGAGTCTTCGATCTCCATGACTTCGTCGGCAGTGGATGAAGAAGCACTTGCTCCGGAGGATGTCCAGTCAAACACACGGACTTGACCATTACGCTCGCCAACAAGCAAGCGACGGGCATCTGAACGGCAAAAACGCACGGAGACACCGGGCGATGCAAGCGTGTAACCAGCGAGCACAGGTCCATTATCCGAAACACGCCAAACGATAAGCGTATTATCATCGCCAACACTGGCAATTACATGTTCGTCCAGCGTTTGGTCTGCGGAGTAAATTTCGATGATATCCACATCGTTCACGAAGTTTTGGTGTCCAGATGTACCGCCAAATGTGTGTTGTGAAGTGATCTCAGCGTCTTGTGTAAAGATTAGCCGAACTGAATTGTCTTGACAAGCACATGCAATGGACAGAGTACATGAACTGTTTTCTTCTCCATTTTCTGAGCTGTCTGGAGCTGTTTTATGGGCGTAAAACGCCAAATGCAGTGTTGGGAGGCCAGTTGCAACTGTGAAAAGCTGTCGAAATGGCCAGGCACCTGTGCTTGGTTTTGCAGTAGGTTTATAAAATGTAATTCCGGTTTCATGTCCTTATTAAACACAATGTTAGTTTCGAGAGCACAGGTAATCGTGTCTGCTACATACCGACGGCAAAAATGTCAGGCTGGGAGGATCCTGGAAGCGCCCATTTTATGGTATAAGGAAATACTTCTAACGGTTGTCTATGTTTGTTAGCGAAATTCGCGTCGTTTCTAACGTGGTAAACTACCTAATGCGATTCTGCTGAGAAATAGAAACCATAACGCCAATCTTATTTCAAATAGACAGTTCAGACGCGTTAATGTTTTTTTCTCCAGATACTGGGCGGATTTGTTTTTCGTTTTCCACTGGCTTGACAGTGAACAGGCGTGGCCGTGTTTTGTGAGGGAGGTTACATCGGGTAACAAAGTTAAATAAGGTTTTGTATTAGCGAAGCTGACGTACTCGAAAAATCAGGAATAGGCAAATGGAACACAGGTACGAGCAGAGACGGCCGACCACATGAACCGATGATGCAAGCAACCGACAACTAACGCGCCATTCACAAATCTCTTTACACCCTTAGGAAAACACCAACAAATATCAGTAACAGTATTGATTACAACTATTTACGAAAGCGGACAACTTATCTCGCTGACTTATTACCACCCGGAGTAGATGCTGTTCGGGCAGAATGAAGTAAACAGCGAATTTCTATCTCTCACCACGTTCCCCGCGCCTGATACATAAGCCGTGACAAAGGCCCGTGAATAGTGGGGATTGCGAATTTGGTTTGACTGGTGGGCGGACGGCCGCTTTTATGCTGTTTTGCAATTGAAACTCCGATACATTTTTTGTTCCAGAATGTACTGAGATCACGAGACATTGTTCAGGTTGGAGGGATTTAGTGTGCTTCACTATTTGACTTTTAAAACGTATAGAGCATTACGGTATAGTACATAATGAACGGTGACGTACTTCATTAAAATTCACTAAATCGCCTTATATCCTAGCTCAGTGAGGTCATTGACAGTGTCGGCAGCTGCTGTACAAATGATGATGATGGCGGCGGCTGTATTCCCAGTATTAAACAAATTGCTCAGTTCGTAGTTGTGAATTATACAAATCATTGATTTTACAATGGTCCGGTTGACTCCATTAGCGAGGTCTATGTAAGTAAAGAGTGCGTTTTGAAGTGTAAACAGTTTTGAGAATCGAGATTGGGGATTTAGTGATTGCAGCATCTAACAGGTTTTCTAGTTTTAAGAACAGAGTTCCATATCTTCAACGTGCGACTCAAGCATCATCGAAACCGACGCATTTAAGGGTTAGTTAGCTCGTGCTCTGAAGGACGAAATGACGGTTTTCTGGTGAATTGGTAATACTAACCTCTAAATAGCGGCCGAAAAGCAAATACTGGGCGTACACCTTGTACACGGCATTCGGCGCCAGTTGTATTATGGGTACCGTTGCAACCGTAAAAGCTTTACGAGTATGTGTTATGTTCGATAACAGAATTTCTGATACAGAGTTTCGTACCTGAACCTAATTCTAACTCAGAAACACAGAAAGATTAAATTGACTAGGACATTGATGGGGGGGTCCTATTCTCCCTCCTGTGTGTGTTTGACATGATGTAACCTTTAGCACTAAAATGCACTTACTTTTTATAGTAAACACGTTTAAACTGAAAGTGTAGACAAAGTACACCATTCTCGAAACTGTTTTTGAAACCACGGTGGCGCTTTGAACTGTAGTCCCAGTCTCGGTCAACTATTCGAAACGCAATGTCCTGATACGGTTCACCGGCAATGAAACGAATCACACAAGTTTCCTCCGTCTGCTGTTCGTCTCTCTGCTTGCGAGACCGATTGCGCTCAATACGGTAAGTAGGTGCGCGACCAGTGCCAATGAGATCAGGGTAGAAGATGTTGAAACGGTATCCCTGTACAGCCTTGGGCGGAGGATGTTCTTCGTTATAATGAGCTTGATTGTAAGAATTCCACTCAAAACCGAGTAATACCCTGTTGTAGTACTTTGGCTTTTTTAAGGAAACGCCGTTGGCGCTAATTGAAACAGGAGCTTGCTCGGTCTCCAATTCATTTTCCAAGTCAGCCTCATCGGCGTCGCCTGCTTTAAGGTATTCACGTTCAAGCCTCTCCTTTGTCATCCTCCAGAAAGTGTCTTCTTCGATGCTTGTACTAACTAACTTGCTTGTCCGTACCTTTGGTTTACTGTTCAACAAGGGAATATAAGTGGCATCCGTAACTCGTTTTCTCTTCGTTTCCTACTCGTAGTTAGTATGTATTTCCATTGCACAACCCAAACCATACCAACATGTGCGTGTACTGTTCTTCCTCAATTGGCTTCAGGCCTTGTGGTAGCTGTTCTTGCCGTAATAAAGGTGCTGGATCCAGATTGATGCGATAATATTCATTCTCTGCCAGTTTTTTCATTTGCTGTAGTTGATGTAAATCATCCTTGGCCTGCTGTAGCTGTTCTTCATTTTGTTTCGTTCTGTTTTGTTGTAACGTTTCGCTAAAAAGCTCTGATAAATAAGCCCGGACCTTGAATTCTTTTAAATGAAGCAATAGTCCTTCCCAGTAATCGGTATCAATGGGAGCATTACTCCGAAGCTTCTGCTTTATTTGATTCTCCAAACGGACAAGGGCTTCGTGTGACTTTCCCTGTAGCAATTTTTGAACATCGTCTAAAACGATTGCGATAGACCGTTTGGAATCCCGAGATGCACGGGCTTTTTTTAGTTCCAGATCAACAAAGTCATGAACTGTCAACCAAAACTTTTGTTTTTCACGATGGCCCCCTTCAAGCCGCTCCAGTTCAAGGCATTGTTGACCAAGTGTCTCAAGTTCCTCAACACTATTGTTCTCAATTAAGTCTATGGGATCGCAAACCGACATAAGATCTGGCTCAAAATGGCGAACACGTTCATCAACACCTAGGATAGTACTGATACTAACCAGCAAATGATCGATCGGTTTAGAACGATTTTGACTCAGACGCAGAGCAGCGCGTTCGTAGTACTGGATGAGAAGAAATTTATTTTCTCTTTCCAATTCATTTTCAGCGGTATCTTTGCTTGTGAGATGACGACGTATTGACTAGAGCAGGTTAACTTCTGTTTTCGTAAACGGAACACATAATACTCATCGGCTATCACCAAAGCTATGGATTGACTTACTAGGTCGTCGTCTCGTTCTCGAAATCTTTTACTATACCGTGAGGGGGAACGAGATGATGAACGTTTATTGTATGGGTAAGACATGTCTGTTATCGAAAGTAAGTGTTTTCAATAACAGAGAATCAAACTTTATGAAACAGTGGTCGACTTTGTAGATGAATGAAATAATGACAGCAAAAAAGTATTTCTTTTTTTTTATTAAAAAGCGTAGTTTGTCATGAAGCCGTAGTAATGGAAATTAGCTAGAGCAGTCATTCACGTAACTATTCGGAATTGTATGAAGAAAAGCACTGATGTCAAGTAATACTGCCGCTTATTGGCAGACGATCAATACAGATGATTAGTTTGAAAAAGAAATTAAACGTAAAGACAAAAAGAACAAGAAAAAAATAAAAAAAATAAAAAATAATTATAATAATTATAAAATAAATAAAAACTACCAATTAATAAGAAAACTCACAACCTTGATGTCCTCAAAAGCAATAATAGTACAACTGCTTCTGTAAAGAAGTTTTGCCTATGCAGTCCAATTCCCTCTCACTACTTTGGTAATTTAAAGGGTCCACAAGCTAAGGCCAAGAACAGGCCAGCGAATAAACGTAAGAATACACACCCAGTACAATCACATTCAGCAGCATTTTCTTAGAACGTCCAACAAAAAAGACCACTAACCCATGCTACCGAAACCTCACATACTTACTACCTTTCCCACCGTTACTAACGCATTCCCCTCGTAATAACGTACTCTTCAGCTACGTCTACGTTGTTAAAGAACTTTCAAATGCATTTCGATTTTACTCCTCGTCCTCCTCGATGAGAGAGTAGGCAATGCGATCCAAGTCACGTTGACCTTGCTGGGAGATGCGACGACCACCGTTCTCGCTCTTCTCAAGCACACCAATCTTCTCCAAGCTTTGAACAACCTTGCGTTGAACACTGCCAGAGCAGTCGCGGTGATGAGAAGGACGCATACCACGGTTGACGGATCCGCCGTAAACCTTGCAAAGGCGACCAACACCAACTTGCTTGCGAAGGTAGATGTGACGAGCAATGGCAGCGGCACGGACAAAGTACCAGTCAGGGTCGTAAGGAGCCAACTCCTTGTGGGTACCAGTCTTGACGATGTCAATCCACTGGGGGGTAGTCATCTTACCTAGAAAATAAAGTTAGCAAATGCCCGGGAGTTCGACGTTTAGCGGACGTTAACGCCTTAAAACAACATACCAGAACGCTTCAAGAAAGCGGCATAGGCAGTGATGAACTTTTGAGCATCAACATCTTTAACAGAAACTCCAGCCATGATGAAACTGCCGTTTGGTTAAGGTTGGTGAAGGTGGTGGACGGTAAAAGGAGACGTCTGAAAGAAATGTATTTTTGCTAGTGTTTCTACACCAACACCGTGACTGCTAATTTTGGCAAGCGTCGAGTGAACTTACCCAGAACCAACTTCCTCCACCAGCAACATTAAGCTCAATTCATCGAGGAACGGTGTTTTAGCGCTCCTTTCGCCGTCACTCCTTCCGAGACGTCTTGTTTAAGGACTGTCTGTGTTGCTTAATCAAAGATCAATCCTTGGAAACGGGAATTCGCGACTTTGCGAGAGAAACTTACTTTTACGTTTTTATTTGAGCCATTGTGTGTTGAATAACCTGCATTCAACGGTGAGTTTGCTCTTATGCTAGTGAAATAGGACACATTGTGATGTCCAAACAATCTTCCATTACAGTAACTGGTACGTGTGTTGTTTCTTCGTTCATACAGAAGATCATTGCTAATGCTGTGTAGTTCGAGTTCGTCCGTTTAATACCCAAGAGTCCGCTCATCTAGTCGCTGCTCCAGACTCTCTACAACTGCATTCGTCTACTTCCATTACCTCTTCTGTTGCAGCTTCGTACAAACCTCATCTTCAACATGCAAAACCATTACGAGGAATACGTAGAGTCGTAAAGGTGCTTGATCAAAGAATCCTTGTCTTTGACCCGCCGAGTGATTCAGCTCTCGGCAGGCGTGGTAATCGCAGACGGTCTATGACGAATTTGCCTGCCTCCCGAATTCATAGGGTATCCAAAGGCGATGGTCGGGATTTACGATATGCTTTTGACCGTGTGTTTGACGAAACGGCATCTCAGTATGATGTTTACACGGAAACAGCCCGTCCTCTTCTGGACAGCGTTTTAGATGGCTTTAATGCTACAGTTTTTGCATATGGAGCTACGGGTTGCGGTAAAACACACACCATCAGTGGAACTCCAGAGCATCCGGGTGTCATTTACTTAACACTGAAAGAGCTGTTTGAAAGAATTGAACAGCTGAAAGACGAACGCATCTTTAGTTTGCGTCTTTCGTATTTAGAAATCTACAACGAATCCATTCGCGACCTTCTCGCTACAACCGCACAAGGAAGGAGTAGGAATCTTTCATTACGTGAAGACGCCGACAGACGAATTACCGTGCCAGGACTGACGAGTCTGTCACCTTCATCGCTTGAAGAAGTGATGAAAATTATTCTGCGCGGAAACGCTAATAGGACCATGTCACCTACTGAAGCGAATGCGACTTCTTCGCGTTCTCATGCTGTATTACAAGTTTCTCTTACCCAAAAGCCAAGAACAGCAGATATTAACGAAGATCACACTCTTGCTACGCTCTCCATAATCGATTTGGCTGGTTCAGAGCGGGCAAATGCCACACGCAATCGGGGAGAAAGACTGAAAGAAGGTGCCAACATTAACCGGTCATTATTGGCATTAGGAAATTGCATTAATGCTTTGTGCGACCCACATCGCCGGGCACATGTCCCCTACCGAGATTCTAAATTGACACGTCTACTGAAATTCAGTTTAGGTGGCAATTGTAAAACTGTTATGATTGTCTGTGTGTCACCATCTTCTGTTCATTATGAGGAGACTTACAACACACTGAAGTATGCAAATCGTGCAAAAAACATCAAGACTGAAGTTCTTCGTAATATGATTAGTGTTGACCGACACGTGAGCCAGTATGTGAAGGCAATTTATGAGCTTCGTCAACAAATCCGTGAACTTGAACGACGCTTAGAACAATCAGATTTGCCCACCAGAAATACCCCGAACAGCACTAGTATTTCATTTGATGCAAAGTTGATTGAAGCACGAGACTTACTACGAGCCGCGTTTGAACAAACACTGCCTCGACAAAAGTCCGTCATTGAGGATGTACGGCACGCAAAGCGGATGGATGACTGTATTCACTTGGTTCGTTACTGGTTAACATCTTGCGAACGAACGTGCGCAGATACGACAGATGAGCGTGCGCAATTGGCACGCGCCAAATTGGACACCCTGCTTACGGAACGTTCTGTATTCGTGTCTAAAGTTAACCCGAAAGAAATTTACGGGACTTTTGAGCAAAGCATATCACCTATCATACGGACTTTGCGGGACAATGATGCTGATGTCTATGCCGACGTGTTGCAAGACGAAGTGGATTTACTCAAGTCAATTCATGAAAACCAAATTTTAGACGCTCAGAACTCTACAACACATTTTACACATACCTTAGAAACACTACTGACTGCATCCTTTCGATTGCTTCCCTCATTGCAGAAAGGTGGTTTTGGTGATGCGCATATTTTTCTAAAGAATTGGCTGATTAATCTGGCCGTGAAGAATGAACCTTTTGAGTATAATGGACCATCACTCTCATCTCTTTCGGAAATCTCTGTTCTTAATCAACAACTCCGCCAGAGCTGTCTTCAGGACAATGATCCTCTAGCAGCACTTCCGTTTTTGTCTTCGCCATCCCATCCACGACCTCGGCCTCCAGCGATGTTCGTGGTTAAGTCACCAAAGAAGCCAATTCTCCTTCCAAAACGATCTCACAAGAAACGTGTACGTTTTGAAGATACTAATAGTCCTACCGAACCTGCTGTTGATATGGAGGAAGAATTTGAAGATTGGAAAGAGGAAGATGACGAAGCCTTAAAGTCTGAAGACGAGGAACATTTGCCTCCCCAGAAACCCGACTTTCTGCAACCCGCCCAGCCTTCAAATACTCTTTCTTTCCGTGCACCAAGTCAACCATTCATTCGCATAACGTCTCCAGCTGCACCTATTAAACAAGCATCTCAAGATGCACGGACCACGGATCCACCTTCACACTCGGACAAATCATCAGACGACCAACAGAATGCATCATTCATGTCCCTTGATCGTAGTATGACCGAAATGGAAGTTGATACTAGCTCTCATAGTATCAGAAGCGTTTCGCTAGGCTCGACGCCATCCCGTATCCCTACCCCCGATTTACTCTCGTCGGGGAGACATGCAGCTCTTGCAGACTCTAAAAGGACTCTGAATTTTAATTTTGCTGCCACATCTGCCTCGTCCCTGGACAAACCATCTGTTATGATACCCCCCTCTTCTAATCTCTCTGACGCTTCTTCTCTCCCATCTCTTTCCAGCCGTATGAGCTTGCCTTTACCGTCGGCACCGAACAAGACCGTTCGGCGACTCAGTTCTCTCACATCATTACGTCTCTCTAATCCTGCACGTGTCATCCGACGCGACACTGGACTGTTTACGGGACCTACCAACGCTCCGTCTGACGCACCCTCTCATGAAACGTCTTAGAATGAACACTTCCAACTGTACTACTTAATGAATTTTACTTATCAGGGAAGTTGCAGAAGCGTCTAGACGTAAGCTACTGCTTCCCTCACACACCCAAGGCTTTACCACCGGGGAAGCACTGCACACTCTTATTAACATCCCCAATACCCACTCAACTAAGTACTGCTCAATCTTTGTAGACATACCAAAAACATTTTTTACCCAATTTAACTAGTTTAAGAAAACTGTACAACCCTTAATAGTAAACGGGATAGTAGAACAAGCACACTATCAGAAGCCACTGAATATTGAGTAGCCTGAGCCGATTAAAGCAGTAACTAAACTGCCTAATAAAGACGCTTCTCGTAAGTAGCAAAGCCTTGAATATCTCCCTCACGGATGGCAGCGCTACTACGGATCTCAAAGCGGGTTTCGCCGCTAACGACAGACTTGTGCAACTCAGGAATGGACTTAACACCAATGTCTTGGAAGGCGTGGAGAAGACCGGTGTGCAAGTAAGGCAAGAAGCGGGTCAAAGAACCCTTCTCAACAACAAGACCAGAAACACCTTGAGCGACACGGACGGCATCGTTCTCAGAGAAGTAACGACCAGTAGAGGCGTTCTCGTTAACACCAGTACCCTCCATGGCGGCGATGGAACCCATACCACGGTAAGACTTGTAGCGTTGACCGTCACGGACGTAAGACTCACCAGGGGACTCGGTGGTACCAGCCAAAAGACTACCCATCATGACAGCGTGGGCACCCAAGGCCAAACTCTTGACCATGTGACCAACGTTCTGGATACCACCGTCAGCGATGGTGGGAACGCCGAACTTGTTGGCGAACTCGGCGACTTGAGCGATAGCAGTGGCCAAGGGACGACCACAGGCCATAACCTCTTGGGTAATGCAAGCACTACCACTACCCATACCGATACGGAGACCGTCGGCACCAGCAGCAATCAAGTTGGCAGTTTGTTCGCGAGTAACGACGTTACCAGCAATAACATCAACCTTGGGGTGGGTAGCCTTGATCCACTTGATCATATCAATTTGGAACTTGGAGTTACCTTGGGAAGAGTCGATGACAATAACATCACAACCAGCCTCAACCAAAAGAGTACAACGGACCTTATCGTCCTCACGAGTGCCAATAGCGGCACCAACCATAAGTTGCTTGGATTCAGGCGACTTGCTGGCGTTGGGGAAGTCTTGGTTCTTCATCAAGTCGGTCAACGACAAGAGAGCAACAAGACGACCTTCACCGTCGATGACGGGAAGCTTGCCCTTTTTAGACTTTTTCAAAATTTCGTTAGCACCCTCCAAATCAATGCCCTTAGGAGCAGTGACAAGGTTCTCACGAGTCATAACCTCAGAGACAGGGGTGCTGGGATCCTTGCGGAATTGAACATCACGGGAAGAGACAATGCCAAGAAGCTTACCGTTAAGCTTACCGTTGTCTAAAAGGGTTAGTGAATGCTACGCACAACGCATGAACAAACAGAAGAGTCAGATTGCGAAGCAGGCTCTTCTCTCAAGTCAGTGACAAAATTGTATCTCCATAGCATTTCTGCTGTTACAGAAGAACGAAAGTTATAAGTCAAAGCATCATCCAGGCAAGCGAAGCACAACCGAGAGAAAAGAGCACTAAACCGCGCAAATCCATACACATAATCCGTTATTCTAGCAAAACTTACCAGTGACGGGAATACCGCTGAATCCTCTGTCCTTCTTAATTTTCAAAACCTCGCCAATGGTGTTGTTAACACCGAAGACAACGGGATCGGTAATGAAACCGTTCTCGTATCTCTTCACCCGGCGGACCATCTCAGCTTGAGCCTCGGGGGTACAGTTGTGGTGAATGATACCGATACCACCCAACAAAGCCATGTAGATGGCCATTTGGTCCTCAGTGACAGTGTCCATAGGAGAACTCATGAAGGGAGCCTTAAGCTTGATGTTACGGGTGATTTTAGTGTCGAGAGAAACCTCGTTGGGGATGAAGTTGATGTAACCAGGCAAGACCAAAAAGTCATTGAAGGTCAAACCACCTTGAGAGTTCTGACGGATAAGTTGGTCGATGCTAAGACCATCCTTAGTCTCGTACTTCTCAAGCTCTTTAACAGCCTCAGTGTGCTTCAAGTACGTTGCCATGGCCAAAGTAATTTAGGGTTGGGAGAGGGTAAGATACCGATTAGAAAGTGAGGGGGATCCGCTCTTTAAATACTCGTGAAAATTTTTTTATAGTTAACAAAAAATTCATTTATTTAATTAAAAAAATATCATTTGTTAAGTTGGGGCGTGGCGAATGAATATAGATCGGTTGCATACAAACTGCGATAGCGAGCTGTAGCGAGAAAGTGGGGTTCGAAATAACGCGACTTAGTGATGCATATGTTCCGAGGGCTATTAGGTAATTACTGAATTGCAACGAAACTTTACGAGCTATAATAAGCAGAAAGCAATGCTGAATTGCTGAAATGGAAAAGGAGAGAATGGCTTTTGTTGCCGTAGCCTGAGTGAGAGGCTGTCTGCAAATGTAGTGAATAGAAGACTGGAACATTTAGGTCAGTCTAGATTGTAGACGTCGTTCGAAATAAAAGGAATGAACTAAATCAGTAGAGACATTTTTGAATAACAAAAAGGAAAATATAGTAAGAAAAAACGAGCGCATGAGATGGACACCTTGACGAACATCTCGTAAATACAGTGTTACTTAAAATACCAAGGGGCGGTATAGTAAGAACAAACCAAAAAGCTTGGTGAATGAGCCAGTCGGCTCTATATGTTCTCATACCAGTAGATCATCAATCCACTCATATTGTCCCGTGTGCGGATTCCATTGCCGATTTCTCATAGCATACTGTTCCTCATCACTGCTCCATTGCTCTTGCAGCCTCAGCGGATCTGTGTACTGTTGGCGCATGGACGAGCTATTTGGCTCATCTGCCCATTCGTACATGCGATCGCCATTTTCCAAACGCTCCATGTTGAGCGGAAACTCTGTCCCGTCTCCCATTGAATTCAGGTACGGAAGGAACCAGAGGAAAACAGAGGGGCCCATGATTTGTTTCCAATTGGCAAGCCAGCCAACGTTGAAGGGTTGCGTGGTAGAAGAGTACCGCGACCAAGATGCACTCAGAGTTTCCAATGTCGTGATGTTGCGTAAAATGAGTGAAGCATGATACACTGAGAATACACTGAGAATGACAAACATAGAAAACGAAAAAATAAGCTGACCAATCCACAATACAGGTAGCCAAGAGAGCCGGGTATTTTCGTCAAGACCACTTAGGTATAGGTGCAGTGATTTAATGCACATATATGCCGTAAACATGGCATACATAGACAGGTATACGAGAAGAAGGAAGAAAAACTTCTGGTTTCGAAATCCAATGCAGTGTTGAAACCATATGCAGTGATGATCCATCCTAAGAATGCACGATCTGCACTGGGAACAATGATGAGTACGAGAATACTTTACGTATTGGCATTTCTGACATCGCCGCACATTCTTCGGCATCAAATGCTCACGATAGCCAAGCACTGACTATGCACAGAGTGTTAGTATATGTATTAAAACTGATGCGTAATGACTATGAAGCTGTTTCGAGATGGGCCCACTGAGAAGTGGATGAACGCTTGGTATTATTCATACAGATGCTCGTCAAGCACATGCCAACAATATACGACGGACGGCACCTCTCATATGGGCCACTCTGACTTACCTTTGGCGTTCCAGGGTGCGTGAAATTCACGAGATTATACGTGAGCACAGACAGCACATACATGCTGAATTGTAACACGTATATAAAGCGCGAAACATCATGTCTTAAAGTTGCATTCACTATTTGTGCCCCAGTCATAATAGAAATAGCAACAAGAAGCATGAAATGATGAACAGCAGCCTTCATAAGCCAAAAAAGCCCGCGAATCGGCAGCATTAAAAGCTTCGCCATGGTAAACGCTATGGGCACTTTGGCCAGCACACGGATTACCAATTGTAGTACTCAGTAACAAGAAAACCTGTTCGTGGATGAATGAGTAGTTGGCGAAGGATTCTGTATGGGCAGTGAAGTGCAAGGGGGGGGACGAAGAGAACAACCAAATGTAATTGATTACAGGCCTGTGGTCAATAAAAAATTGGTGGATTTTGAGTAGTACCAAAGTTTTAATAAGGAGTTTTTCGTTTAGACCCTTTAGTTAACCAATTTCATTTTCGTGTCTGTTCTGGAGTTTATGTTGACTGGAATTCTCAAGGAATGTCACTTTTCGTAAATTCAACAACGACAACCTAAAATGAAATCCATTGAACATCCGTTCAGCAATCTTTCACAGCACACTTTTGCAAATTTGTGTTTGCAGGTATTTCGCGTAGCGCGTTCCCCTGGGAAAAGAAACGCGTCGCGTGGTGACGAAGCAAATGAGCTTAATCTAGCTCCCCCACCATATCCAGACGTCCCCTCTACAAATACCCTTTCAACATGGCGAAACCAGGTTTGCAGCATTAAATAATGAAATTGCTACTAACAATGATATAGGAGTTGATCAATACCTAAAGCTGTACAATGTTTTGTCCAGTTTTTTGTGGATGAGCGTTCTTACACGCGGATTGTTGCTCTGGTACATCATCGGTGACTACCGGGCAGTCTTTCTCGGAACGGAAAGCTTTGTTCGATGGGTGCAGACGCTTGCAATTGCTGAAGTTGTGCATTGTATGATTGGTTTTGTACGTTCTTCTGTTGTTACGACTGCCATTCAAGTGGCTTCTCGAGTTTTGCTCGTCTGGGGTGTTTGCTATCCATTTCCGGAGGTTGTTCGTGATTCTCCTATTTACCTTAGCATGATCTTTGCTTGGTCTGTCACGGAGGTCATTCGTTACACATTTTACGCATGCAATTTGGCCAAGAATGTGCCTGCAACCTTGCTGTGGTTGAGATACAGTGCCTTCATTGTTTTGTACCCTATTGGTGCCGGTAGCGAGTTTCTCTTGGTTCTTAAGACCCTCCGTACTGCCGTTTCTTCATGGTTCCCGAACAAAATTATTTGGCCTTTGATTTTGGTTATTTATCCCCCTGGTAAGATGGACAAGGCCGAGATGAAGATGTTTCTATACTTGTTGCTAACACCCTCTAGGTCTCTGGCACATGTACACGTACATGCTTTCACAGAGAAGAAAGGCGATGAACGCCAGTGCTAAAAAGTGAAGCGGGAAAATGCCAATTTAAGAGGGTCTGGCTCGTCCTTGTATGCTACCAGTGAGCAACAACCCTTGTCATGATTATGCCGCACATAACCTTACCATTTTTGATACGCTTGCAGATAGGTTGATCCAGTAAGCATTGGCTTGGTTGGCCTCTTCATTTTTACTTACAAAAATACTTAATGGACATTTGTTTTCCCGCAAATATGGTCTGTTATTTTACTAATCATCAAAATAATGAATGCAAGTCGGCTCATTATAAGCAACTCCTTTTCTTGCCTTTTTTTTTGTTTTGGGATCACATACAAGCACATAAAGTCAGACAGTGCCAGCAAGTCATCACCGTCTTCCTCCGCGTGTCGGCAATGATGTACCACGCCCGCGGACAGCGGGTGTCACTTTAAACATTGGAGCATTCCTAAAGAATGTTAGTGGCCGTCGAGAGCGAGCTTCTTCGCTTCAATAAAACATACTTGAGCATGTCAGGCACAATTAGGAAACGAATGTGTGATCCTCGAATGTAAACTTGGTCTAAATGAGATACGCGACCATCACGAGCGGTGACACTGATGTCTTTTAACTGGCAGTTCATGTTGTCTTCAGCTAAATAGGGTGTTAGTTTGATCAAACATTGGCAAACACATCCACGGTATCAACGTCATTTGTTCTCAATAGGAACTGGCATTTTTCTTGCGATAAATCGTGCTTTTAACGCGGTTCTTATTAATCTTGTCTTACCTTCGATGAGTTTTCCACGGTAAGTTGCGCCGTTTTCTAATTCCATGGTGACAATGTGGCCTTAAACAGTCAGTTACACGATACATGTTTCGTTTTAAACGCGTACCTTGAGCCTCGTGCAATAGCTTGATGCACAACGACATTTTTGACGCTTTCTGTTGTGAGTTGGACGTGCCTGGTCTTTTCTTTGGGGGAGTTGGTCGCGCTCACCTTAGAGGCCTGCCACCTCGCCAGTGCAGCACATACAGTATCTTTCTCATCCACCAAACAGGTGTGAACCGTGGTGGACAGGCTTGGGTAACTCACAGGAGCAGCGTATGAAAAATTTGGTAATTCCCCAACTCAAAAATTACAGTTGGTACCGAGGACTTTATCAATTGCGGACTATTTTGCCACCGTCGATTTTGTTGTTCGTCAACGTATAGACATTATTTTTTTTTTTCGTTTCAATTGAATAATCTTGCATTTTGCTTTTTTAAAGTTCTTGGCTTTTCACGCTTTTGGTCTTTTTCCCTCCTCCAGTTGATATCGACATTTTTTTTAAAAGATTGTTAAACTTACGTACGCAATGGAGTCCTCAGAAAAGGTTCTGCTGTGTAAAAAATGCAAGGCTAAGGCGGTCATAGAAGCGCGTTCAGATGCCTTTTGCGAAGCCTGTTATATCCGCAGCATCGAAAACAAAATACGTCGTCAGTTTGAGCTGCTACGGCCAAATCTGGTGGACAAGTGCTCAAAAAAAGCACTGGTTTGCGTATCGGGAGGTTTAAACTCGATGGCTATGTTGGAAACGGTGTACTACCTTTCAAGCTATCGTGAAGACAATTATCGACCCATGTTTGGTGATTTGATTGCCGTACACTTGCAGTTGCCTACCTCGACAGTCGAAGAAGAAGACATGATCCGTACGGTCATTAAGCAAAAATACCCGAAATGCGCCTATGTCTATGTTTCTGAGCACGAATACATGTCTCAGTGTACGTACGTGAATGCTTTGGGTTCCCAAGTTCGGGAACCAGCTGTAAGCACTGCTGAGACCGAACAGACAAATTTCTTAAATGTCTCATCGACGACTTCTAGACAGGATCTACTTCATAGAATGCGTGATCGCGTGCTGTTACAGTTGGCGCATGAGAATCATTGCGACACTCTTGTGTATGGAGACAGCGCCAGTACGTTGGCAGCTAAAACTTTGGAGCTTGTAGCAGAGGGACGGGGACATGCAATCCCTGCATCAACAGGTGTGTGTACTCGGCCTGCTGTTGCTCCTGACGTTGCTATTTTGCGGCCTTTGCGTGAAGTTTTGGAGCAAGAGCTCCGAAGCTACATGGGCATGAAAGGCCTGCAGTTTGTGTCTCGGGAACTCGATTCACGACTGACAACAATGTTTGATGTATCGAAGAACTACTTTCTCAACCTTGGTGAGCAATTCCCCAGTCTCGTGAGCACAATTGTTCGTACGAGCGGGAAGCTCTCTGCACCTCAGGACGGCGTATGCTGTCGCCTATGTCTTCTGCCCATGCAAGAGAACACACATTCCTGGTTGAATAGTACGACCGTCCAGCATCCTACGAATCTTGAGCTGTCGGATGAAGCTTGTAAACAACAGAGGGACGACGTTTGTTATGGCTGTATGGTTTCGCTTGGTGGCTTGAAGGCGCCTTTAGCTTGGCCTCGGTTTGTAGCCAAGCAATCTTGAGCGAAAAAGTGTGTAAGGTTTTGAATTTTAAGAAGCATTTGATGTTAAAAAAAAAAAAAAAGAACGGATAGAAAAGGGAAAAGGAATAATTTGGGAGCTACTATAATGCATTCTGCTGTATTGAAACGGATTCGCAAACATAAATTGTATTTTTATAGACATTATAACTGGGTCATTGCACTCATATTTCGTGTGAGCTTTTTGTTTTACGTTTCTTGTATAAGCCTTTTTGAATGACAGTAGGTGGTTTTGCGAATTCTGAAAATGGGTTCCAAACACCACGAACAGAAGGATTCAATGATTCTACTGGTTGCTTGACAAAGCGAGGTTTCAGACCGTCTGATTCTGAGCACTGAAGTGCTTGTTCAAGAATATCTGAAGCCGAGAACTTTCGAGTAATGAATTCTTCGTTGCGACCATTTACTGAACTGTTAGCTAGAACACATTTTTTGTCTCTTGCCGACGTCTTCTCAACCATACCGTAATATGACTTGATGGATGGATGTTGATTAGGACGGTGAATAACATGAAACTCAATATCACCGTTCTCCTTCGCAAATACTTCTAGTTTTCGGCTTAAAAACTCTTTCATGCCTTCGGAACTACCGCCCCAATTGCAGTAATAAAAATCAATTCGCTTGCACTTAGAGAAGATTAGTTAATGAAACAATAATGCTTGTCCATACTGGCCGAAGAAAAGCACCAAGTCCGTTTAATGGTTTAGATATTTTTCGAACTGTTTTAATCATAGAAAGAAAAGATTGGTGTCGGTGATTTTTTATTTTCTTATATTTTTTTTTAAAAGAGAGGTATAAGAGAGCACCTTGTGAAAACAATAGAATAAAAATAAATCAACGGGTTTTATATAAACAGCGGATAATAATCATAAAGCACAGCTTAAGCCTGTTATAACGAAGGAAATTTCATTTATAAACTGTTACGGAAAGTGAGTGTATTTTGGTAGATCATTTTAAAATTAAAAACCAAAAAAGAAAATAAAAGAAAATAAAAGAAAATAAATAAAAAATTAAAAATCAAAGAGTAAAGGACAGCAAAGTAAAAATTGACTATGAAAGTAAATAGCAGCATCAATTGCACCAGAGAAAAGAACCCGTTATTTCCGGACGGGATTAAAAAAAACGATACCAGCAGTGATCGTGTTGATATCTGGTCCTTTCTTCCGTGCCGACCAGCGCCAACAAAATGGAAAATACTTCATGTACAGCGCCGTTACTCAATTTGCAACACTTGTTTTCGACGGACGTTGCCCAATTTCTTTAATATCGTTTTGTTTCTTCGTGTGCCCAACTTCCACTGTACCTTCGGTTTGTTTATTTTCGTGTCGCATGTATTCGCGTCTAACGCATGACGTCGTCATAGTGGAGGTGGGGGTGGTGAAGATGGCATCAACAAACTTAAGCTTATCAGGAGCTCCCCACATATCACTACATTTGTCTTAACCATACAAAACCTGCCTTTTGCCAGTTTTTATTTACGGACTGTGGACGTTATAAATTTGTTAAAGGTGCATCTATTATTGGTTAACGCGCAAAAGTAATTAAAGAATCGAATTTGGTACAGGCGTTTACGTACAGTTCGTTTTCGAACGAGCTTTTTGCGACGCGTTTTGCAATAAGTTTTTTTAACCCGTTTTTGTACACTTATCTATTTATTTATTTGTCTCTTGTCCTTTAGTTGTTTTTTATCTCTTCGTTTCTCTCTGTTTTTTCTCTATCATGTCGTTCGTTCTCAAAGACTGGAGTTCTCGCTTTTCAGACTCGTTCAAGGAACGTGCTGTGTCGTTGCTTTCAAGCACTTTAAACAAGGGAAGCACACATTCTATGATTGCCGATCGGATTACGGTCAAGGAGTTAAACATGGGCACAATTCCCCCCGATTTGGAAATACTTGAAATAGGGGACTTGGCTTCAGATCGGTTTCAGGGCCTTTTCAATTTGCATTATGCTGGTGATGCGTACCTCGTGCTTCAGACGAAAGTGCAGGCAAACCCCTTGTCCGTAAAACAGACACCTTTCCCTGGTCTTACCAGTCGGCGTGATATGCTTGCTGCTCGTGCGCCGTTGACGGTGCCCATGTACCTTCGGTTGTCCGAAATCAAATTAAATGGAATTGTAGTCCTTGTATTTTCGAGACAAAAAGGCGTCACAATGGTATTTCGTAATGATCCGTTGGAGTCGTTGAAGGTTTCGTCTTCATTCGATTCAATTCCTGCCATTGCTAGGTTTCTCAAACGGGAAATTGAGGTGCAGTTAACGTCGCTGTTCCAGGAAGAGCTGCCGGCCATTATATACAAATTGTCTCGGTATTGGTGTGCTCACATGGAGTCCCCCTTCAGCATGTCCTCTGTGATTTCTCGACCGCCATCCCAGCAGCGTGTTTCTCGTTCTGTTCCGGATGTAATCGAAACACCGCCTGACTACAACGAGTCGACAAAGCTTGACACGAACTCACCTGTTAAAATTGGACCACTTTCCACGACAACTCATCCGAATCTCCTGGCAATCGCTTCCCTGGTCACGTCTCGTAGAAGTCTTGCCCCCAACGCTTCTCCATGCATACCCATGGCCGTTTACCGTTCTTCAAATCTTGATACCCTGAACAGCCAGATAGTCCAAACGGAGGACGGTGCATTACCGGCATCACAATCTCCCACATTGCAGTTTTCCCGCTTGGAGAACTCCAATGAATCCAAATTTCCGACTCCGAAAAATGCCAGCGCTACTCCCGCTGCCTCCATCTTTGGTCATTCTGATTCTTCTAAACGGCGTCGTGAGCGGAAAAAGAAGCATCATTTTGTTAAAGTATTCAATAGGGCTTCTGGAGAAAAACATAAAGAGAAGGAAACCAAACAGGATGTTATAGAAAGTGCTGATATCAAAATCTCTACTCCTGCAAATGAATTATCGAAGATAAAAGATAAAATCATTAGTAAACAAGGGCAAGAACAATTTGCAAAGTCCTTGAGCCGGAAAGCTGCTTTGGACTTAGCGATGTTTTCGCATCGGGACTGTGCACCCTTTGCGATAAAGTTGAATGGACTGCAATGGTACATTCACTCAAAAGTTATGCTGTAAATGCAAAAAAAAATACGTCTGTCCTGTTCATGATTATCACCAGACCATTATTTAAACGCATCTGCATTTTTACCGTCGTCTCCTCCCCATTTGTTATTAGGGGTATGTATAATATAACACAATTTTTTCACCAAATGCACACATGCGAATATACTTTTAAACCTAATGTATTGTTGTTGCGAAGAATACTGATGTGCTAATACTACCTGCTTATGGTTGCCTCAGTGCTTGAATTGCGCTAGTGATAAAAATGCCGTGGTGAATAATTGAGAATGTGACCAGTGTTATAAACGTAGAGATCTTGTCTTCTCTGCGATGCGTGGTATTCTGTTTCTTGTCAGTTAGAACATAATGTTTATGATTTGCGCGTTTTCTCCAAGTATGGATTTCCGACCATGACGACCGTAGTTTTGAGGACGATTTTGTGCGCGTAAATCAGTGTATGCATCGGGAGCGCTTGGATCAATATCACGCTCGTTGTTCACGGGGTTGTTCCGCATATTTTGATCGAAGGATACGGTATTTGCATTTTCGTTTGAAAATGTGTTCATGGTCGCACTGTCCCACGGGCTTGGAAAAGGGACGTTCATGAAGCTATTGCTTTTAAAAATGTGTTCCTCGCTTAGAGCAACATTCTCAATCTCTGGCTTCAGTGACCATTCCTCCTCAAACTTCTTTTGGACTTCAATAGACTGAGGTTCAACAAGGCGGATCTGAACAGTCTGAAAGTCATTGTATGCGTTTAGTGTGTTTGCTGCAGTTTCGGTGTCCATAAGTCCTTTCTGTAGGAAATATGGGATAAGTTCGTCCGAATTTCGGATTGACTTCGTGTCATATATCACTTTAAGCCAATTCGCTGCCGCCTCTTGAATGTCAATTTCTTCTTCCATAAAGGGCAATCTAGGTCTGTAGCTTTTCACCGTTAATTCTTCCGATGATAATTTAAGTTGGTAATAATGTGCGCCAACATGTACAGTAAATCCATGATTAGCAACAACGCTAGTAATGTCCGATGGATCAATCATGTAAAGTATAGGAAGGCCAATTTTGCTGTCGGCAAATTCAGCAATGCCTTCATAACCGGACATCGTATTGTATTGGTAATACAGATAGTCTCCAAGCTTTTGCCAAATAAACTGCGTTGTCACAGAATCGAAAAACGAGCTTAAATAACAATGGGAAACAAGTTTAGACACAGTAAATACAGTATCTTTTTCCCAGACGCGTCTGTCTGCATCAGCACATTCAATCAAATAAGAAAGTGCATTTTTGTGATTATCATCAAACTCAAAAACAGAACTGAGTTCTTCATCTGCGAGGAAATTGGCGGTGCTTTGAACAGTTGTGTTGCCTTCTTGGAATGCCTGAGGTTGCAAAACTGTTGAAGAAGATTTGAAGGAGAGAATGAAATGCTGTATATGTTGAGCCAGTTTAACAAACAGCTCGACAATACCGAGAACCAAGGTGAATTCGCAAAGAATTGATGTAATGGAAGACGCACCAAATAACCACATGTAAGACATTACTGAAAACTAATGGCAGGCGACGTAAATGATGACTGGATAACAATAATGAACTCGTTTAACTTTTGAGTTTGTGGGGAACAGTAGTGTAATAGTTACTATTCCGTAGGTGATTCAATGAGTTACTCACAAGTAGAGAATTCTTTTAAACGGACCAAGGAACAAAAAATTGTTAGGGAACTTCTTGCTTTGATAAATTGGATGAATACCTGGTAAATATTGAGAGAACGGACCCATATTTATATTACTAGTTTGAGCTAATAAATTGCTTTCTGTTTACTCTAGACTGCACAGTGATGCAATTACCCGCTTGCAAAAATGGTTCTATACTGAGAGCTTTTCCAAAAAAATTGGCTCAAATAGAAAGACAACAAAGTTTGGGCTTTCAAGTACTCAATAAATAAAAACAATTCAAACAGAATACTGAAATTCAGCTTGTGTCTCTGAAAAAAGCTTCCGTCTGGATATAAACAAGCCGACATAATCGTCCATTAAACTTATCTTAACGGGTCGCCTTTTCGTGTTACCCTCACCCTTTCTCCACAACACCAAGACCCCGCATTTACCTAAACGGGACATGACATAATGATGCAGAAAATGTGCGGCTATGGCTGTAATAATAGAATCAAAATTACATTGGTACGCGAAAGAACGTAATTATGAGAAGATAAATTAATGGAAGGTTGCCGTGTAATCTACATAGTTTATTAACTTTCTGGGCAAGAAGCTTTTCGTCGAATAAATGGGTAAACGAGCAGTAGCTAAATGTAATGAGCGCAACTGATACTTTGTATCAATTCGTGAACATGGCAGCAGAAATAAAGAAGCGTAGCATGAATGTGACGAAACTATAAGGATACTGAACACTCTTAACACCAAAATAGAACTCGCGCAGCCTTAAGAACAACGCTCATAACAACGCAAGTGAGGTCCCATAATACAAGCGAGAAGGAAGAGACATATAAACTATTTTAACTCGTTGAAGCAATAGCTCGCCTCAGATGAGGAATGCAATACGTTGATTTGGTAAAAGAGGAGATGAGTGAAGACCAAGTGCAGTGATAATTAATTAAAGAATAAAAGTGTACATGACAGAAAACAAAACCACACTAAGGGCTATTGAAAAAAAAGAAAGAAAGAACTGGACAGAAACCATATGCGAACATGAAAAAAGAACCATAATAAAACATGACCTCGAAAAACTCGAGAATCCCCAGAAACGTTGTAATAAACTATGTCTGAGGCTATTCAAACCAAATCGACAAAAACTTATTAAACTGACTCGTAACCTAGGTCTTCCTGTAGCCTTTTGCCAGTGGATATACAGTACGAGACAATTTGACGACGGAATTGAATATCGCAATCCTTCATGCTTCCGGCAGAGGCACGAACGGTCAAGGCCAGCTTTTCTAAAACATTATTTTCCTTTGGCGTAGAAGCAACATGAGCAAAGGCATTGATGGTATTCCAGTAAACACAGAAACTGAGCAAATCAATGTCATAATCATCAGCGCTAGGCACACAAACACTACGCAACATGCGACGGGCATCGTCGGTTTCCCCCAAGCGGAGCAAAGCAAACGACAAAGCGCAGTGGATAGCGCAAAGTCGAGGATATGTAATGAACAAATTGGATCCCGTCAACCATGTGGCACCTTCACGGCTGTACGACGACAAAGTCGACTCATACGTCTGTAAAATCGAGGACAGATTCTCACGAGTTCTGTCTGGGAACCACAGCAACATTGCCAAAAGTGTTTCACGATGTACGAGCGAACCCTGAGGAACCATGGAAAGAACACGATCCACTTCACTCTTTCTAACTTCTTTTTGGAGGCCGGTAACCAAAAGCTTGTGCAACAGGTCTTCCGCATACCACGAGGCAACTGCATCCAACGGAGTTAAGACAAAGCTATCACAAATTTTAGGAAGCTGTCTGTGACTATCAAAGTAGCAACTGCTGCCAGCCAACTTCCAAAGACGTTTAACCATGGACGGCGTAAACACTTCTTTCGCGGTATTGCCCTGCATGAGATTGACTATATGGGTGGGTAAACGCTCGCCAGAATCATTTTTAGAGCCACTGGTCTCGTTCATTGCCTTTGCTCTTTGCCAACACCGTTCGGCAATGGCATTCACAATAGCAGAAGGAACGACCGTATCGTCAAATATGAGATGCACGTACATGGCTTGCAGCATCAGAGTATACACAGATGAGGGAAGAGAGAAAGATGAAAGATAGACAATGAGCATTCGTGTGCGGGAAATTTCGGTATCACCACCCATAAGTTGGGCATCCATCAAGTTCTCCAAGCCACGAATGTCAGCGAGCTCTTGTTCGCTGGGAACCGTGCTGGCATAACTCTCCAAAAATGTTTGCTGACGCAAAAGGAAGCAGAAAGCGGCTCTAACAGTCTGCCAAGAAAGCAAAACAAATAAGGAAAGAGATGATGAAGGAGTATGCGTAATGGTGCAGTACTTTTCAAATGACAATTGGCGGAAGAGCAAAAATGAAGGAGCTGAAACAGTGCTATGAACAGCAGCGCTCTGTACCTTTCCCGACGACACACCCTTTCGAGAGATACGTCTCCAAGCATCATACAGGAAGTATGAAACGGCTGAAGCAACCAATACAACCTTGAACATGTTCATCACCATAGGAATACTTGGTGGACTCGTAATGAACGAAGGAAGCAAGGGGAAGGAAGCTAAACCATACATGGACTGAGACGAGTCATTGCCAAAGTAGTTGAACAAGCCCAAACCAACCATGCCGCCCAGAGCAGCACGACCCATTGCATTCACCGTTGGTGACTGCATCATTCTGTGATGTGCAGGCTTAGCCTGGACGGGAATAGCGTTTTGAGGGGCCATGTTGTTCACGGGAGCCTGGTTTGCTGCAGCAGCAGCGGACATGTTGGAATCTTCATAATATGCTAACCGTTCTTGCAGACGCTTGTTATCCATGATGAGACTGCGGTTTTTGTTTTCCAGATGGCGGATGTACTCCGTAGCCTTGGCCAAGATTGTACCCTTGTTCAATTTCCGAGCAGGAGTCAGGCCTTCCAAATCTTCTTTGTCAGGAGCAGAGCCACAGCGAAGAGCAGCAGCAGCACGCAAAGATGGAACAGCATCGCGAAGTTCGCAAATGCGATCGTTCAGATTAGTGCGATACCGCTTCTCAATCATATTGTGAGCTGTTTTCTTGGGCTTATTCAAGCCCAAACCCCCGCTGGAGCCTGTACTGCCAGTACTCAATTCTCCGGGAGACTTTGAGCGCTTCATCTGGTCGAGCCCTTCAGGAAGTGACATATAAGGAACGTTACCAGAAGACTCGTTGATAGGTGAGTCTGAAGACGAATCATCATGCTTCCGTTTCCGTCCCAAATCCACATCATTCAGACCTTCGTCGCTCACATCTGCGTCTGGTTCTGTTTTGAGGACAGTAGTGTTCTCGTCTGCCGAGTAAGGAACAACATTTTGCGGCTTGCAAGCCTGCATTCTATGCATATTGGAGGGGTCAATGGTTGCTGCTGTCGCTGCACTCACAACCCGTTCTCCTCCTCTGTTCTCGTGAAACGTAGCTTGTGTCGCCGGAGCAACTACATTGTGCATTGGGTTTGCGTTTATCGAATTCGGAGCAGCCATAGGCACCATGTTAGTGTTAGCTGTGTTGCTGGAAATCGGAGCAGCAGACTCGGGGTTCATATTTGCTGTTTCTAGCATCACTGGATTACCGTTTCCCTGGATGGCATCTTCAAACACGAAAGGTTGCAACCAGCCGTTCATTGTGGACTCCATGTCTGACAAAGAGAGTGAATTGGGAGAATACGACGTATTGGTAAGAGTAGGAGGAGAGTCCTCGACAATTCCTCCAATGTCATGAAGCAAATTAGAGCACCGATTGGCAAATGGACTGTATTTGTTGTATTCACCTTCCTTCTTTGAGTTCATCTTGGACGAGTTTCCGTTTCCGTAATTGCTCTTCACAGGATTTACATTGCGGCCATCCTTCACAACCGTCACATTGGGATACATGGAAGACGATCCCATGTGTTCTGCTGACGCGGTAGCCATCGCGTTTGAGGGTCTTGGATGAAACTTTGATTTATTCCCTGGGACAAAAGAATTTCGACCACTAAGTTCTATTTCGGCCGGGGCCAAATATGCTGGATCCAGTACACCTGAAGGCGGCATTTGGGAGAAGTTATACTCCATGCTGCTAGGTTAGTAGATGTTAAATAGTACGATGGGGGTGGGCTGACACGAAAAAGAATCGAACGAGAAAAAAGCCGACTACAAAAAATGAGTTGATGTCATCATCACAAGGTGATTTGTTGGTGGTGAGAAACGGGAGTGCTTAGATAACCTTAAAAATTAGGCCTCGCTTAAAAGAAAATATTGCGAGATTGCGTTTTAGGTTGTCGGTAAAGACAGAGAGACAAAAGAAGGCACAAGCAGAGAAAGACAATTGCCGTACTGAACAACGCTGGACGGGTTCCGACGGCGGGCTGAGGGAGTGACGTATAAAGATATTACTCTCTCTTTTTCTTTTTTTTTTGTCTTTCTTTTTTTCAATAGTCCTTAGTGTGGTTTTGTTTCCCTGTTCAGAGTAGAACGCCCGCTTTCGTCCTGATCCTTCTGCTCGTCGTCGTCCTCTTCTTCACTCTCGTCATCGCTTTCCTTAGGTTCAAGTTCCTCCAAATCCTCCAGTTGGATGCGAGACATAAGAGGAGGAAGTGCAATATCACAGACGCGCTGCTCGTTAAGAAGAGCATCAACGTATTCATCCATATGCGTCAGGCCGTAACCATTCATATCAAGAGTGCGCAACTTGCTGTAGTCATTGAGAAGTGGCTCGAGGGTTTCAAAAACCCGTGCATCTTTCCATACAAGACGAATATAGAAAGCAGCTATAGCGCGTAAATACTTGAATTCGGTAGCATTTAAATACTGCAAAACGATTTCATCCTCTGGTGCCAATTGCAGAAGTTTGTACACGAGACAGATGAACTCGGTTGGTCGTTGGTGACTTGATTGGCCGCCAATGCATTGGATTTGAACGGCACGATCAACAAGCGAAGCAGCTTTAAAAAGTCGTTAGCCAACTACCCATTGTTTTTGGTGTTTTGGATCCCATCCTTGGCGGTGGTTCCTGCCTTAACAAACGTACCATTCAGTCCAAAGCACTGTTCCTTCCAGTAGGCACATTCTACGATCCGCTCTCTCAAAATTTTTTCGATCAAAAACTGTTTCGTGGTGCGTCAGAAACAAGCAACAAACTCAAACTTACCGTCGGATTCATCTCATGAACCGGCCCACCTTCTGACCGGTACACACGAGCAAGATAGTCCGAAGTCGACATCGTGATCGTCAGCGTTGACAAAGATCAAGACTATATGCAGTGTGCCAAAACCACCTGGGCTTTTCAGTGGAACCCGTCTTTCAAAAGGATGTCTTGGTGTAGCGTTTTTGGTGTAGCATTTTTAAGGTTATCTTAGCTGTTCGGTTAGTTCATGAGCCGAATTTTGCATTCAATGAAAATAGAAAACAGAAGGTTTTTGCGACGATAAGAAATAGAAACCGGGTGATTTCTGAAATGAATTATGGTGTGGATTTTCATGAAGGTGAAAGGGTATGAACTGATTCTCAAACGACATAGTTGGGAAAATCGTTTTACTTGGTGAGGATGGGCTGGAAAGCAGATGCAATAGTAACACGAGTGTCTTTGTCGGAAGTCAGGACGCCCCTTGCTTTTCACTGATCATGAGCAGTTGTAGACGGATTGTATGAACAGCATACTAAAGGTGACTTGACGTAGTTGGTAGAGATAGTCGTTCATAGTAGTAGGATTCACATTACATTCGCAGCATTTAAAAAGTTTTATGTCTCCGCTCAGTACAGTCGTTGGCAAGTACGATGTGTGTACAAAACTTCTTTTTGGCAAAGTTGTACAAGAATGTCGTGTCATAAGAATCCTGAGTGCAGCAACAGCCTCAAAATCTCCCTTCTGGAAATCCTCACTCTGCTCAAGAACCTTACGAAGATGTTCACCGCACCAAATTGCAACCTTGTCTCCTCCTGACCGTCATAAACAGCAAAAAAGTCGATAGCCTCCTCAACAGTTTCGTTTTCCTCTCCAATTCCTCCTCTTCCGTAAATCACATTCCTTCCCTTAGACTCTCTCCCCCACTTTATAGAACAAAATTATTCATATCGTGTCATTACATCGTCTAAGTAGTCGTAGTAATTAAATACGTAGTAGGATCTGTCGTAAACTCACAAATCATTTTCGAAAGTCTGCCGGCAGACTAACATCTATGTTATTTTGAGCAAACCATAAAATCGCTTTGCTCATGTCTTGAGCACGGCTTTCATGCAGTGAAGAAAGCTCACCCGCCAGGTAGGTTTGTGCGTAACGAAAAAGAACGCTTTGGTTATGATATCTCTTCTTAAGAACATCGTACCTCGAGGAGATCGCGACGTATTGCCTCTCGCGTCGTTCGGTCAATATTGAAAGACCCCAGATGTCTTGTTGCTTCTTCGAACCCTCATCCAGTTGTGTTTTTAGATGATCACACTCATCTTTCACGTCCATTATCTCTTCGAACAGAGTGCCCGCTCTTTCTAAAGCTTTCCGCATACCAGCAATTAGACTGCGACTCAAGTAGATGCGTTTGAAAAAACTGTTCGTGTGAGGGAGGAAGTAATCACTACAGGCTCGTTCCTGCAGCGTAGAAAGCGAGATTGTTCCCAACAACGACCGTTGTCTTTGCATTTTCAAGTACAGCAGCTCCAACACTTGTGCATGTTTGCGTCGCTCAGCAAACAACGCCCGCATGCTATCTTCTAGCTTGGCATACGACGCCTCCAATTGAACAAGAGATCGTTGAGCGTATATTAAAAATGCGTCCGTTTCGTCATTCAATTCCATAGCACTGTAAGTGCAGTGGATGTGCTCAGACATGGCCTGTTCGGCCTTAGTACTAGCTGACACGAGCTTCGCCTTTTCCAGCGAACCTGGAGCCGTCAAAAATTCGTGCAAAATCAGTTCCGTCTCTTTGCTCATATGGGAGATTAGATGGGACAGGTACATGTCCAGTCGATTAATATTTTCAAAAAGCACAGAGCGAACAGCGTTCATTGACAAAAGGCATAAATGTTTCGGTAACAGATTGCACTCCGGCAACCATGTAGCGGGAGAAGAACGCACGAGCGAATGGTGAAGCAGATCAAAATCAGCCTGAGAACGAAAAACCCAAAGCGGCAGTTTGGAGGGCGGGAGCACGGTACAAATTGCGTACAACACTTCATCCTCCTCTACGTACGCCGATAACACGCATGCTTGCAATGGTGTCTTAGCGACATTGGCAAAACGTTCTCGGACCACGTGGAACGCCATCTTGTTGGAAAGTTCAAAAGACTCATCTGATGGCAGTGGAATAGGAATACCAGGTTGTTCAAGTGAATTATTATACACATCAACTTTTTGTTCCAGTTCTTCCGACCAAAACTCCAAAAATGCATCCCAAACATTGCTAGGCTCATAGCGTTTGGCCAACGTGTGCATTGGAGTATCGCCGGTAATAAAGGCGCGCAAAGGAATTTTAGAGCGTTCCGTCAGTGCCTTCAGCACTGATCTGTCGGCGTCGAGTCCAAGTGTAGCGGCAAGATGTACCGCCGTAAGTCCCTGCCGGTTTGTGACACTATACCGTACCGCTGGATCTTCCAATAAACATAAGACTGCAGCTGTGTGACGGTGAATAATATGATGCATTAGCGGCGTGTTTCCTTTGGAGTCCTGCGCATTGACGATAGTTGAATCACCCGCGGCTATACCAAGAACCTTGCGCAGAAGTTTTGGTTCAGTCAGCGTATGCAAAAGCGTACGTCCTTTCTTACGGTCGATGTGGACTTTCAGTGTCCTTGCATCTAATTGTTTGTAGGCATTAAATACGGCCAGAAGCGCATCAGTAGACCGAGAGCGGGAGAGTCGCCAAAGAAGTGTTGATCCATTCACCGGATATTCCCAAGGAACGCGTAGCATGGGAAGCGCGGCAGGCAAGCCAACTACTGAGCGAGTAGTAATGGAACGGGCAACGTAGTCATCGAGCGCCGATGAGCCATCTGTGCGTGGCGTCCCTTCGGAAAGTCGATTAAGTAAAAGCGGAACAAGTTCTGTTTGCGAATGTTGAAGCAAAATACACAACAACGTGTCTCCACGCGCGTTCTCATCGGTATACAAAAAGTCGGCATCAAACAATTCGCACGATAGCAGACTCTTGAAAAGCGTGTATTGTTCATACCGCAGAGCGAGAAAGGGAAGCGACTCTGAGTACTGCGAACACCGTGCAAGCAGCACCTTGTGGTCGCCGTGTACCAGCTCACCCAAAGTTTGCAAACTTTTTCCTTCCTTTACCGCCTGCAACACCTGACCAAACATGTCACTCTCAGCGGCAAGCGTCTGTTTGTTGGAGAGCGCGTAGAAGCAGACTCCGGCGAGCGTGCTCAAAGCAAATTCCCCGCTGTCAGTTCGCGTTTCTCGCGAAGAGTGTCGACGAATGAAAGCAATGTTAGACTCTATGTTCACGAGGTCTGTACGAACGAGCGTGCACATGAGCATGGGAATGAGTGCATCGCCTCCGAGAGCCTCTCGATCCTTCGCCAAACAATGAGTAGCAGTAACAAGATGGTGCAGTTTTTCGAGTGGTGAGCGAGCTAGACCGATGAGATTAAACTCACGGACGGAGTCGGCAATTCGTTTTTCAAGTGTCGGAGACACCTCGGGCATATTCAGTTGCAGCAAGGTTATTTGTTTCATAGACGCCAATGCATTCCCGAGCTCTGCATCCTTGTCCCTGTATGCCTGAGTGTAGCGAAAGAAAACGAGTTCGTAAACTGATTCAAGGAGGTAACTAAAGCGGGAATATTAGCAAAAACGAAAGAAAAAAGAAAAGTGTCGCCCAGAGTCACTACTCGCGTGCAATGTGACATACCTTTCCACGGCACCCGTCACTTCATCATCCGTAGCGACTTCCAACAACCGTCTTTGGAGGTCCATGCTCAGGGTTGAGACGGCATCGATTCCTGCTTGGAGGTACGCATCAACGTCAGCGAAAAAGGTCTCATAGTCGCAAACTTCATCTTCAGAGGTCGTTTGTGACAGATGCACCTGGAGAAAATCATATGTAAGTTGTTCCAATTGAGGAAACAAAGCCTCATGCACCTCAGCAGCCAGAAACCGCAGGGAAGCCATTGAGAAGACGGAATTGGCTCGACGACGAGCGGGAGGGACCGGAACGGTCTGCTTGCTGATTTCATGTTTTGGTTCAAGGAAGGAAAGTGGTACTAAGAAGTCGTCGGTGAACAAGACGACAGGTGGAAGCTTATTTTCAGCCGACCTTACAACATAAGCGTCGCCAATGATACGCACTGTACGTTCCGTTCTAAAGCCTGCAGCATTAGCCAAGAAGAAAGACAAAAGGGGAAACGCAGAAACAGAGAGAGAGAGAAAGAGAAAGAAACAGGAGCAGCCCTTCGTACGAGTACGTTCACTTCTACTGATGCTTCAACTCATTGCGGTCACACTCGCCTCATACACACTCTCGTTCGCGACGCCTACCTTTTCCAGTGTGAATTTCGCCTCTAGTGACAACCACTTGTTTATTGTTGAGACAGGGGACTATAAAGTCATCACCACTTTGTACAGCAGCACTCACATGGAGCACATGAGACGCGAAAAAGTCAAAATCCAGCAGTTCGTCCTCCTGCATTGACAGCAAATCCTCGTACCCTGCCATTGCGGACGCAGACGGCGTCAAAAGCATCCATTCGTCTGTGGATCCAAGTTTCCGCACATGATGAGCGATCTGTTCGTGTTTGTCTAGAGAACGGTCCAAGAAGAAGTGAAGTTGCTGGATCGGTTGGTGCATGGAGATGGCACACGTTGTCGAAGAGAGAAGCTGACTGAGCAGGAGAAGCGACGTGGAGCGCGGCGCAGCGAATGATCTGTATGCGAATATAGTGGGTAGTAACGTAACGAATGTTATTTAAGGTTTAGCGAGCAGTAGCAAGATAGAGCACGGTGGAGGAGGAGTCTGGAGGAGAGTAAGCAGCGGCAGCAGCGCACAGGGAGGGAAGAGAGCTGGGAGGAAGAAATCGAGTCAGACCCTCGACACCGCTGTCCATGCCAGAGAAGTGAAACGAAGACTGAGACTGAGACCAAGACTGGGACTGAGCAGGACCACAACCACAGACACAACACACAAAGAGACCTCAACAGAAAAACAAAAAGCTACCAAACCTCCCACCTCGCCCAGTTTACCTTGCATAACACATCATCTATTGATCTAAATTATAAACTTAAGAAGTTTACAAGGTGTTGGTGGCATAGAAGTCCTCCAAGGCCTTCTTGACACGCTTGGTCATAGTCTTCTCACCCTCGAAAACCCAGACACGGGGGTCGAAGAACTTCTTGTTGGGCTTGTCAGCACCCTCGGGGTTACCAACGGGAGCCATGAGGTAGTCCTTCTTGTTCAAGACGTAGTCACGGATACCCTCGAGGTAAGCGTATTGGGTGTCAGTGTCCAAGTTGACCTTGACAACACCGTTCTTGATACCGGTACGGAACTCCTCGACGGAGGAACCAGAGCCACCGTGGAAGACGAAGAAGACGGGCTTGACGTTGTTGGTCTTCAATTGAGCCTTAACGTACTCTTGGTGCTTGCCCAAAAGAGCGGGTTGAAGCTTGACGTTACCGGGCTTGTAGACACCGTGGACGTTACCGAAGGCAGCGGCAATGGAGAAGTAGGGGGTGACCTCAGAGAGCTCACGGTAAACATCCCAGATGTCCTCGGGGGTAGTGTAGAGTTGGGTGTGGTCGACACCAGAGTTGTCGACACCATCCTCCTCACCACCAGTGATACCGATCTCCATCTCGATCCAGATCTTCATGGGAGCAGCACGCTTGCAGTAAGCCTTAACTTGAGCAATGTTCTCGGGCTTGGGCTCCTCGGACAAGTCAAGCATGTGGGAGGAGAAAAGGGGCTCGCCGTGGACCTTGAAGTAGGCCTCGTCAGCCTCGAACATACCGTTCATCCAGGGAAGGAGCTTCTTGGCACAGTGGTCAGAGTGAAGGACGACGGGAACACCGTAGAAGGGAGCAATGCTGCGGATGTAGTGGGCAGCAGCAATGGAACCGGCAATGGAAGCCTTTTGGCCCTCGTTGGAGGAGGCCTTACCGGCGAAGTAGGCAGAACCACCGTTGGAGCATTGAAGGATGATGGGGGAACGAGCCTCACGAGCAGCCTCCAAAGCAGCAATAGCAGTGGAAGAGGAGGTGACGTTGATGGCAGGGATGGCAAAGCCGTGCTCACGAGCGTAGGTGAACAACTTCAAGACGTTGTCGCCAGTGATGACACCAGTAGGAACGATATCGAGAACACCCATGTTGTTTGTTGAATCTGATGGAATATGCAGATGTGATGATGAATGGGGACGAACACTGATCCTTTTATACCCTCGAGGCAGGCTGGGCTCGGAAAAACCTATCAGCTGATTGCCACTGCGGAGCCGTCCTGGCCAGCCTGTAGCCAATGAGCGACGAGTGATTGTTCCGCCAGACGTCATTAGTGGGCATCGCCTAATAAGCGCGACCGTTGACATCGGCGCTCGAGCCAAAAACCCCGAGACTTTTCCACACCCGACGACGGCTGTCGCGTGTATGCATGAGCTCAGGAAGCGCGGAACTGGTTTCACTAATGACATTATGATGTTTCTATGCACGGGCATCTTAGAGAAATTGTTAACTAATGCAGTGGTGGCACGTTTTAGGGGGTGAGGGGGGGACGGATACGTTGTGACAAATTTTTCACCCGCGTCCGAACACACACTAGATGAAGCGCGACGGTGACGTGTGCATGATGACAGCGTGCAAAAGCTGCTTATCGCGGAGAAATGGTGTGCACAGATGATTTGTTGCATGTGCTGCGATTCGATCCATCTAGTAACCCTAAGACTCCGCTGCGCCAATAAGCGTGTTCCGTGCGTCTGGGTTTGCGAATAGCGTGCAGTATCGTCCGTAATAAGCGAATCTGGTTAGCGATGCTTATTTGCCCCTTCTCCGAGGGATGGCTCGGCTGCGTGTTCACGTGCCTTGTGAACCAACCAAGGATAAGGTTCGCTTTAAGCAGTGTGGGGTTCTCCGCGATGCCCGATCGTGGGGATGATGTCACGCGTTGTCTATTTTCTTGCTACAAGGGCGCCAGCGATGGAATGGCGCACATAGTAGCGAATGTTGGTCATTGGAGCAGGTCCACAGGGTGCACGAAGCTCGCCTGATAGAAGGGACGTTTAATTGAGATAAATTCCTTTGCCATGGGATGTGCAACATGCGCCCGCGTTTTTGTGTTTAATTGTGGTTGATTTTTCTTAATAGTTGGACTTGCGTTACCAACGTGTTCGGTAAGCAAAGCGAAAGATGGGCGACTATAATTGTCGCAAGTAAAGCAATTGTCTCGTATAAAAAGACAACAGATGTGAGTGAACAAGAATTGCAGACTCTGTATTTCCATTCAGCAAGTGTATCCATAACACACAGGGAAACCAGGGACAAGCGATCCGCCGATTTGTTTGAGAAACTGCATGAACGAAACGAAAAAGAGAAAGGAATTGAAAAGGAGAAACGCGAATATTTGTTAAAATAAGAAAAACCGAGAAAGAGTGCCGTTTAATAAGAAAAGATGAAATAATTAAAGAAAAATAACAGAAAAATAAAAGGAGAAAGTATAAAAAAAGAAAAAAAAAAGAGAAAAATACACAGGTACACGGGTACACGAGGATGCGCTCAGAATGATGTTTTCCAGCGCATTTAGCAATTACGCTTCACGACATTCATCATCATCATCATCAACAGAAGCAGCAGCAAGACTGCCCCGCCTGTTGCAAAGCGGGGCAAGAATTATGCAAAAGTCCGGGTCCATGGCTTTTGGACGACAGGAATTATGCTGCTCATACATCGAACCGTCGCAAACAAGCAGCCGGCGAATAACCGTTTAGAGACTGTTGGTAAAGTTGAGGATGCCATTCCTGGTGATAGGGCGAAAGGGGCATTACCTGCGGCATATTCAAACTTCGACTAAACGGTCCAGCGTAGACATTGGCTGCTTCAGGACTAATGTCCTTAAGCGAGGTGGCCGCCGTTGAAAGGCGCGTCGGCGTTCGCGGAGTGGATGCATACACAGACGTAGCTGTCGGAGCAGCAGACAGCGGCGGTGTAGATATTTCAGGTGCACGGGCTTGTGCCAGTGATGTCGGAGCCCAGGGCGACTGCGGTTGCAGCACCTGCGGTGTAGGAGGCCATGGAAGACCAATATGCACTTTCTTACCCGATTGCTGATACTGCTGCTGCTGCTGTTTCTGGACAGCGTAAAAACGCTCGGATATAAGGGGTTGCGGCCGGAGCCGTCGAGAGAAGGCCGGACAGTTTTCTACGGCGACGCGCAGCTCTGGTATGGTAATGCGTGTGAGGGGATTATGGTCGAGAATACGGTTGAGGAGGGTGTTGAGGGCATAGCTGATCGGCAGTATGGACTGGAGGAAATAGGGATTGTGCAAGAAGGTGCGGTACGTTCCATCGGTTTGGGCACAAGCGCGTTTCCAGGGATTCCGTTGGCAAGTAAGATTAATGAGGATGATCCCGAGAGCCCAAACATCATTAGCAGCCGTGGAAAAGCCCTTTTGCTGGGGTGTGGAGGCTGAGCCGTTCTGCTGTGATGGTTGAGGCTGTAGAGCTTGTGAGTTGGACTGTTCATTTTGCTGACATTCGGGCGACATGTAAAACAGGCTTCCGCACCCGTAATCCATCGACCACGACTCAGTCGTCGCCAAACCAAAATCAGCTAAATAGACTTTGGTGCTGTTATTATCAACGAGGATGTTTTCTGGCTTCAAGTCGCGATGATATATGCCTTTTGAGTGGCAATGCTCAATGGCGTCCACGATTTGCAGAAACACATGTTTGATAAGCGTATCATTTCCGGCGTACGCGTTTTTTTCCGTGATATGAGAGAATAGGTCGCCCTCTGGACAGTATTGCAATACAACATGGATTGCGTCGTCGGTGTCCAGCACACGGTATAACGAGAGAATGCTTGTGTGGGATTGGACTTTTGCGTGCAAGGCCAGTTCCCGGGCCTGTTGATCTCGTTGACTGGCACTAAGACCGGTCTTGGAAAGTGTTTTTACAGCGTATACGCTGCTGTCGTAAATATCAACGGCACGGTACACGACTCCGTAGGTGCCAATTCCGATGATTGCGACAATTCGAAGCCAGTCCCCGAGAATCAGACCAATTCTGTCTTCCGGTCGTAAATGAAGAGCCGGATTCATTTCTATGTAAGCCGAAGCTCAATATAGTTTGATGAAAACACAGTGGTTGTGAAAGTGTGTTAAATTCACAGAAACAGTATTTGTCGCACAAATCCACCACTTTCTATAGCGTTTACCAGATAAACAAGACACGTTACACGTATAAACGAGGGGTAACTGTTGAAGAAACCGTCAGAAATACCGCAGGTCGGTCACGAAACCTTTTTACGTCAACAAACACACAACCGCTAAAAACAAACACGGATAAGCTCTATACGTTTCTGACCCCAACGAGTGTTTTACGTCTTCAGTATGCGACCAGCACAGAAAACACAGGGCCAAAAGCTTCGAAGGACAGCCGTCTGCGGTTAAGAAAACACGTCAAACAAAGGAAATGAGCTTGCGAACTGTGTATCAAGGCCGTCGAGCACTCCCACAGACCTCAATTACACAAACAAAGACGGAAGGATCCTTTTTACGCGTCCTTCAACAGTTTTCGAGCACAAACTCGTGCAAAATCCGGGAATTGACGGTGGTGGTAGATGAAGAAATCTGAACGCGGGCTACACGTAGGAGACCCAAACAAAGGAACTGCCATACTTAGGTTGCAGCGATCGGTTAGGGAAATAAGGAATTGCAAGGAGAAATACGGATAAGGGCGGATTAATACTGTATTGTGCAGCACATTTCAGTAACTAGATTAGTGTAGATTACAGAAAGTTAACGAACACATTGATAAGTCTCGTAAAGTCGGTTTATTTCATTTAACGCGCCCGTACATACTGCATTAAATTAAGCTCAGTTAGTACCCTTACTAGTATTGCCCTCCCTATATTGGATCTTCTCCCATATCAAATGCAAGCTCCAGAAAATGGCCGTTAAAGGCAGTAGAAGCGGATTGAAAATGTTACTGACCGCTTTAACTGCCACTGGTGCTGCCGCTGGCCTCTGGCTGCTTATACAGCCCTCACAATCGCGAAAAGTCACTGGCGACTCAAAGGTCGTCGGTCTTTACAACGCAACAGGGAATGATTGCTTTATTAATTGTATCGTTCAAGCATTAGCAAGTTTAGAATCTCTTCTTGATGTACTCCGTTCGCGTAAATCTTTTACTCCATTGAATGAGGCTCTCGAGGAAATCCTTCATCTCTTGAACGGACAGACAAACAGAACACAGAACGTGAACAAACTTGTCCTCAAGCTGAATTATGCCATTGGACGGAGTATACAACGGTCTCGACAACAGGACGCTCATGAATTTCTTCAATGTCTTTTGGAAACTCTTCAGAACCAACCTAGAACAACGCAGTTTCAAGCTTTAAAACAGTGCTACAAAGTACCCTTCCCATGGCCATTCATCGGACGCATGAGGCAGCGTGTCACATGTGGTCGCTGTCTATCTGTCAGCGACACCTATTTCAGCACATTAAGTTTAGAGCTGTCGCTTCCTCCCGAAAGCATCAGTAAGAGCTGGAACAACTTGAGTTTGTCTCAATTGCTACAACAAAACGCATCCGACAGCATTGAAGGGTACCACTGTACCAACTGCTCTAAAAAACGCCGAGTCGTAAACGGTAGCACCGTTGAGCCAACATCATGCACGCGTTCCCTAACTTGGACACACCTGCCATCCATTCTAATTTTGTTTCTACAACGCTCCTACTACGATCCTCATCGGGGTCTTGAGCGAAACAATTGTCGGATAAACTACCCGCGTAAGCTGCATGCCTCCGATACGGACGCTCGATCTTACGTGCTGAAAGCTGTCGTTGTTCATAGAGGCAGTCCTTCTTTTGGTCATTATTCGTGCTACCGCACAGCTCTGGGCAGCTGGTGGCTTACAAGCGACTCACAAACTCGTAAAGTGTCCATGTCCTCTGTGCTCGATCAGAGCCAGAAAGTGTGTATACTGTTTTACGAACGGGAATCTTTCATAGCCGGAGTCGATCCTTAAAGGCAATGAAAAGCTGCATTAAACTGTCACATGTCCTACTTTTTTGCTCCTACTATTTTTGTGTATCCATCGTATCTGTCGACGCAGCCGTTGTCTCTAAGGCAGCGAGATTTTCAAATGGCAGTTTGCTTTTGGCGGCCAAAGTGAACCACGACAATGCAGCAGATTCACAAGGGCAGTGCCTGTCTCACTCTCGTTTGTACCATCACTCAATCTTCATTCACTCGCCAACGACCCATCCCAGCTTTACAACCTTCCCCAACTATCCCTAACTCTCTTGTCCATCGTTTCAACCCAGTCCAATTTGTTTTGTGTTATCTTTTGTTTCGAGGAAGCTCTTCCTGAAGGTATCGTTGCTTAACGAGCCTCGAATTGAACCATACGTTTCGTACGCATCTTGTACATCACACGGTGACCACATTCACGGCAACGAATGACCTCCTTGGCTTGGATGGAGTTGTGAGCACCACAATCTACATTTCTGTCAGCAAACATTCTCCAAATATGACCATTTCTGAATTTACGCAAAAAACTTACCAGCACACAAATAAATCATGGTAGCAGGTCTAGGAGCGCTGAAACCAGCAGCACCGACAGTGGAAGGGTGATATGCGTCCTTGTTCATTGTGATATTTGTGCAAAATCGCTTTTTTTGTTTTTTGGGTGGGTTTGCTTGTGGCAGCTGGTGAAATCTCCGAGCAGTCGCCCTAAGAAGGCAAATGGATGATTACGAAAACACACAAATGACCATCATTCCTCAAGGATTGCAACCACTGTGTGCATCAGAAACGGAAACAGTTGTTCAGTTGGCTTAATTTTGTCGATGTGTCTTGTTACGTTAATTGAACTACTTGGAAATGCCCAAAATTAAAATGTCGTTGTCTAAAAGCTGTTTAATTCATTAATAACTCTTTTTGGAGAGCTGAAACAACGTGAATGTTGATGCTATTTCCTAAAAGCCGGTACATAGCTTTGTCACTAGCACCGCTTGCTTGCCATGTAAATTCTTCAGGGAATCCCATAATGCGAGCTATTTCACGGACGGTAAAATACCGCAAACACAGATCATATCTGTTCTCAAGGAATGCTTTCTTGATGTCTTCGTGGTCGGACATCTGTAATACAGAACCGGAGCCTTGAACGAGATGTGTATATCCCCGTGTGAAACAACAAGAATGTGTGTCACTGGGTTTCACTATGTCTAACTGATGTCCGTACTTTTGCAGAATATCTACTGGAACAGAATGCTTCTCCATATTGACTTCCTTGTCCAGATAATTATTTATTGGTCGGATTGTCTCCGCCTTATCAGGGAATGACAATTTCGGATTCCACGAATTCTCGATTTCATCTCGCTTAAGACGCGCCAGTCCATACCAACGAAGTCTAGAATTTGGAATGCCAATTTGAAACGGACTCAGCAAGACTTCGTGAAACACATAACCGCTGGCTTTGAGCACTTCCCGACACTTTTCTGCCGTCCAGCTTGTTTCAAATCCAAAAACGTTTTCAATAAATATGAACTTCGGTTTGTATGAACATGTCGGAAGGATTTCAAGTACATGCAGAAACGCTGCCGCCCTTGGATCGGCATGACCCTGTTGCTTGCCTAAGCGTGTGTAAGGTTGACAACTAGGACTTAGTGTCCATAAATCACAACGTAAGGCATCTAATTGTTCCTTCGTCAATGTTGAAATGTCATACTTTCACCTTATGTTAGTTAATGTTACTTAAACCAATATTTACAACATATTCATCATACATGCTTTGCGATTTTGCCAAAGTTCTCATTGTATATTTGGTTGGCAAGAGGATTAATATCAACAGCTAAAACAACCTTGAAATCTATGTTCAATTTTTGTAAAGCAAAGTGCATGCCCCCAATACCAGAATACAATTCTAGCACACGAAGTTGTGATTTCTTTTCTTCCATTTGATTTCTATGAAATTTTAATACAACAGGGCCCAAAAATTTACCAGCACAATCTTTTTCCAATAACCCAATCCTGGTTTTTTGTTGTGACTAATTCAAAAAGCGTAAAATTTTTTACAAGGAGATAGAAAATAATTTAGAAAAAAAAACCCGACTGTCGTATTATTAAACGAAAGTATATCAACCTTCAAACCAGACTATTCTTCCAAAATAGCCCTTTCTTTGCAAACGTTTGTTATAAAAAAGTATCAATTAACATAATCATAAAACCCAAAATAACACTGACAAAAGTTCCTCAAGTCTGCCTCGATTGGCAAGACGTATCTTTTTTATTTCCCGTGTGTGTAAAAAATGATTGTTCGTACAACGAGAAAGTCTCCAATTCTGAGTAGAGACAAGTTTTATTTCTTTCTCGGCATGCCTTTACGGCTGTCCTGAATGTTTTCGGGCTTGAAGTAATGGGGACTAATTTCCAAAAGCCATTCCGGTTGTATTTCCATAACCTGTCGACAGTACTCCTTACTTGTGAGAACCAGTTCATAATAGATAATAAACTTTGGTCGCTTTTCCAACATAGTCGAGCTTGGATGGATGAATACAGTTTGTCCGGTTTTAATAGTTCGATATGAGTCACCCGTACGCTCCAGTCGGGCAGCGTTGCAGAAGTAACCTGCTAATAGTGCTTTTTGAATAGGTTCAAACGAGTCCAGGCCATTGCCAACAATCTCAATTTCGACACGATCACACAAACTAGCAAGTTGATCACGGACATCGCGGGCACGGCAGAGACTTCGATACTGCAAAAAGTTTTCTCGTGCCCAGGAGTAGGAGAAATCGGTATCCACCCATTCGTTCCATATATGCAATAGCGTGAAATGGTCACCAAGCGGCTGCGTGAAATTGGCCCGACACTTGTCTGCTTCCATAACTTTATCGCGTGGTCTGTAAAATAATGATGATGATTCCCCAAGCATGGCAACGACAGAAAGTACCTCTTCTACACAACCATACATGGAAGCTGCGATGAGTGATTTGGAAAGCATTGGATCGGCTGGGAATTCAGCTATTTGACGGCCGAGTTTTGTTAACTCACCTTTACTGTTCAAGGCACCCAATGCATACAGCAACTCAAGAGACCGCATAAGTGTTTCGGGGGGTGGAGCATCCATAAAATCAAACTCAAGCAGATTATTGATACCCAAGGACTTGAGAAGCAAAACGATACTCGTCAGATTTGTCCGCTGAATTTCGGGCGAAGTTGAAGCCTCAAGCTCATTATTATATGTCCACCGTGTATACAAACGGAAACACTTACCAGGGCCAACACGACCTGCACGACCAGCGCGCTGATCGGCCGAAGCCCTGGAGCATGGAACAGTCACCAAACTTTGCATGCCCGTCCGCGGATTATAAACATCTTCTTTCACGAAACCGGGATCAATAACAAAACTCACGCCGTCAATAGTGATAGAAGTCTCGGCGATATTTGTCGCCAATACAACTTTCCTCGCACCGGGAGGGGTAGGTTCAAAAATTTTAGATTGAAGCTCTGAAGGCAAATTAGCGTAAATAGGGCATATAATCATTTCCTTTATTTTTTTCCCAAGAACGCGACAAAGTTCTTGGAGGTTTTCCGACATTAACTCAATTTCATCTTGACCAGTGAGAAAAACCAGTATATCACCACTTTCTTGCGTAGTGTGGATTTGTAAGACAGTGGTAATGGCTGCCTGAATGTAATTTGCTTCAGGCTGAGGGGTATAGTATATACTCACGGGATATCTGCGACCAGGAACATTATAAATAGGCGCGTTGTCAAAGTAAGTCGAGAACTTTTCAGCGTCAATGGTTGCACTTGAAATCAGTAATTTGAGGTCTGGTCGAAAACGCGCAATGTCCTTTACTAATCCAAACAATATGTCTGTATGGAGTGTCCGTTCGTGTGCTTCATCAATAATAATCACCGAATAACTTTCCAAGTCTGGCTCAGTAAGAAACTCACGTAGCAGCATACCATCCGTAAGGTATTTAATACAAGTCTTTTCAGACGTATTATTCTCGAAACGAATAGTATAACCAACTTCTTGACCAAGACGCACATTCATCTCCTTTGCAACTCGTGCAGCAACTGACATCGCGGCCACACGACGAGGTTGTGTACAGCATATTTTTTTCCCTCCATTCGTATAACCAGCTTCGTGAAGATATTGAGGAAGCTGAGTTGTTTTTCCTGATCCCGTTTCAGCCACGACAATAAGGACTTGATACTCTTCTATTGCTTGCAGTAAGCCATCACGGTGCTGGTAAATAGGCAACGACTTGCGTGTCTCCTGAAGAGTCTGTCGTTGAGCTTCTTGCATCTTTCGAGCCAACTCTTCAGGCGAGACTTGCTGTCCTTCTGGCGGCAAACGTTCATCCAACATGAAATCGATTTGTTGCGACTCGTCAAAGACAAAATCATATTCCTCTGAAGCAACTGCGGGCTCAGTAGAAGTACCAGGAAGAACACCCTTGTTAATTTGGTACCGCTCCCACTCATCTAATTCGGTCTCATTCTTCCCAGACTGATATGCCTTTTCATTGTCCTCACGTTCCTGATATCGTTGATACAATACGGCTTCTTTCCGTTTGAGATCAAGCTTTCCTTTTTCCGTGAAGTAATCTTCGGGCATTTGATACTCGTCCGTTGACGCACTAAGCTTCATACGTTCTTCCGCCAGTCGAAGCAACTCCTTCTTGCGTTCCAATTCTTGTATTTCGCGCTTCGTCAGTCGCTCGCCAGCAAAAAGTTTCTCTTCATCCTGAATTTCTCTACGAAGAATTTCAAGACGCTGTTGCTCACGCAGCTTGAGATAGTTACGTCGTGAAACTTTTCGAAGTTCTGGTATTGCTTCTCTCAAAGCATCAGGGTCGTCAACAATTTTTTTCAGAGACTGTTGTTCGGCACTTAATTTGCTTGAATGATCCTCCACAAACTTTTGTGCTTCTCGTTCAACGTCGCGTTTCCGTAACCGCTCTTCGAAGTCTGCGCGTTCTTGCACATCACGCTCTCCATCACCTTCATCAATTTCGTCGAGCGACGCTCTGGTGAATTGGGAACGAGAGCGTTCCGAGCCAGCACGGTCATCATGCTCCCTTGTATGACTATGTGAGGAAGCAGTTTCTTCGTATTCCTCATCATCACTTTCCCATTCTCGCCCGTCTCTGTTTCGACGAACACGATTTCGTGCGTTTGAAGATTCCTCCGGGCGACGTTTCTTAATCCGCTTAGTAAGATGTGTACTCACTTCGTCAGGCTCTTCTTCTAATAATTTATAGGAGGAGTTTAGCATTTGTGCTTGTCTTAAGTCGCGTTCCCTTTTTTTCCGTGCTTTGTAATCGTCCGCCGAACGCTGTTAGGTCAATAAAAGTTCTTATATGAATCATTTGTAGCATACGTTCGAAGTTTTGTGAGGCACTCTGTGAAACAATTCCTTCGCGAAATTAGAAACGGCAACATCCGAACCTGACATTCCAAAATCGACAAGTTTTTTGTACAATGAAGAAGCATCGGACGAACTAGAGGCTTTTCATACATTTAGTAAAGTCGTTTAGATCGAAAACACAAAGATTGCATACCTTCTGCAATGATGTACTCAGCAACGGACGGCTCAGACATCCCTAGAAGCTAATTCTTCGTTAGTAAAACGTCCTTGGCTTAAACAAACACTTACGGACATGATTTTGTCCGAGACAAACGCCTGCAGAGACATATTGACGCGAATGTTGGGTATTGGCAGAAATTCGCGTCAACCGTGTCGCCGTTCCTCTTTACCCTAGTGCGTTGTCGCATTTTCCTTCCACGTGGCAAACACTATTTCTTAAGCGAAAACCATGACGTTTACCCACGATGACGTAAACATCAACACCAAATAGATGCCAAAAGGGCCCAGAGGGTGCTAGCAGAAACACAGAAATACAGCTGAAAGGATCAAAATTTAAGACATTCAGAGACGTGTACAAGTACGTCCAACTCATCTCATACAATCCATACAAATCTTGCTTTTTCTTTCGATAGTTCCTTGACGAAAAACTTCGCTGAGGCTCTATCGTAACAACTTAAAACTGGTTTTCCTTAGCTTCAAGTTAGTTCGTCTCCTTCCAAGAACAGCTTTACGGCCCCATAATTTCCTCCCTCTCAGCCGCAGGTTACAGGGACTACAATTTACGTCTTTACGAAACTTGTGTTTTTCTAAAATGGACGACAAAACCTACGAAGCATTCCTAGAGGCTGCAAACGAGCCAAGAAATACGCATCCACAGCCTAAAGCAGCGCTGCCTTCGAAATTGATGCAAAGTGCCAACTTTCCCTCCAAAGAACTGCACACCAAATTGAGTAAAGCCGTGGAGGGAATCACTTACACAAGTGAATCTGACGAAGACTTTCATCCAATTTTTCTGACTACACTTCCCAAGGCCTTGGTTGAAATTCCTCGGGATCAGTTTGATGCCGCGAACAACTATGAGGCCGTCGTAGAAGCCGTCAAGCAAGCTGCTCGCACAGCTGAAATTCACTTTTATGAGGCAGTGGACACAAACACAAAGACCATATACTACGTTCTCGCCAAGGTGAACGATGGCTGGGTCGGCTTCTCAACTATGGGTGTCTTTACATGAGCCGTGGTATGACAGCAAAACACGAGAACAGCATGACGGATCGCTTTCTCTTCTCACTAAGACAGACACGTTTCACAAACGTGTAAATAGCAGTTCAAGAATAGCTAGTTCACGCTTTTTCGCATTCACAAATACATTTCCATAATATTAACACGGTCATCAAGTTAGCCACAGAAATACTGTAGCATTCTGTAAACGTCTAAGGGTTTGTTTTCAAAGTGGTTTGTTCTGCACCGTCGGTTGCAGCAGCCGTGGCAGCAGAAGATGAAGGAGCGGGTGCATTGGGAGCGCTCGTGGATGAAGGGGTGAGGTTGTTATTGCTGCTGCCAGAATTGCCATTGCTGCTTGTGTGGTTTGCGCGAGTAGGCACCGGCTTTGGCACATTGCCCGGTTTGGGAATGGAGGTTTGAGAGGCCGAGTGATTCTTACCGACGTGGTTACCCTTCTTGCCATAACCCATTGGCGAACGCTGTTGGTAGTTGTTGCGACGCGAATCATTTCCTCCCTGGTAACGATAACCCATCATGCCTGGATTCATGGGGTAAGCACCGTACATAGGTGGCACACCATTCATTCCATAAGGCGCAATTATGGGTACACCGGTAGGGGGTGCAACAAAGTAACCAGCAGGCATTCCCCCAGCAGAGGATCCGTTACGCGGTTGGGGCGGGTAAGGCATTCCAAACTGGGGAATGAGCTGTGGAGCGACATAACCGATCATAGGAGAGGGCACACCATTAGGCATAGGAGCAGCCGTTGGAGGCACAGGAGAGCCACCATTTGGTCGAACAAACTGAGGAGGTGCACCAGGACCTGCGGCATAAGGGCGGAATGGGTAACCGATGGGCATGTAGGACATTCCAGGAGCGGGGAATGGGCCCATGGGTTTCACGGGCTGCATACCAGCAGGAACGGCAGGAACTGCGACATTCTCCACTACGGGAGAAACACCAGCACTAACCTCTTCAGTCTTCAACTTTGATGTTTGAGAACCAGCCTCAGATGAAGCGTTGGAAGGAGCACCAGTTGAGGGGGCAGTAGCAGGGGCTTGCTTTGCCAACTCACGTTGAAGAGTAACATTACCGTTATTCCATGTCGGAGAGCAGACACTGGGTTTCTCAGAAGCCTCCTTAGCGACCGACGCCTGGGCGGTCTTGGTTGCATTGAAGTCTTCTGAAACGTCCCCCTTCTCAACTGTTTCCTCATCCTCCGGTGAAGCAGGAGGAGTAAAGAAAGTAGCATTAGGTGCAATAGCTGCAGAAGCGGGCACCATAGGAGGAGGGACAAAGTAAGGCGGCATCATCTTTCGAATTGGTGAGACAGGGTAACCAATGGGCGACTTGGGCATTATGTGGGAAGATGCTGCGGGGACAACAAAGCCTGTAGGCGAAAACACAGGTGCATTCGTATGGGGTTTGAAGGACGCAGCCTTAGCATTAAGCTTGGTAGTAGGGCGAGTCGTTTGGTTTTTAGAGAGAGGTGTAGGACTGGGGGCAGATGGAATAGTGGCAGGGACACCGTTCTTACGCAGCTCAGCAATCCGTGTCACCAAACTCTCCTTCTTCGGTGAAGCAGCGCCGACGTCAGCGGTTCCGGGAGCAACCGCCTCTTCTTTACTGGCGAGGGGATGCGCTTCTGAGGTTTCTTCCTCGTCAGCATGGGCAACAGCGTTCTTCTCCGTGTTGTCTTGAGCGGCCTCTTGAGCGACTGGTTCTGTAGTTGTAGATGCAGCAGGCTTCTTAGCCTCCGGAGCGGCAGATGTTCCCTCGGCGGGCGCGTCGGTCTTTTCAAAAACCGCAGATTCAGCACTCGTGGAAGCATCCGAGGGCTTACCGGCGAGCGCATCCTTCAATATAGAACTACCCTTAGTGGTAAAAGATTCATGAGCAGCAGGGCCTGGAACGGCAGAAGATGTAGACATCCGGGCAGCAGTAGAACGATGCGAAACGATTGCTGGATCGTTAGGCAAAGCCTTCTGCTTACCAGAGGATGTTTCAGATGAGCGCCAAGCATTGTTACCAGTGTTGGGACGGTTGCGGTAGCGCGAAGCGTTGGCATCCTTGTCACCAGCACTCGGTGTTTGACGACGTTGATACGAGCGAACGACATCAATGGAGCGGTGCACACCAGAGTAAAGATCTTCTTCATCAAGGCCACTATCGTCTATCCGTAGACCACGCTCCTCGGCGATATGCAGGTTCGTAGCTGTAGACGATTCGATTTCACGGGCAATACGATCGGCCTCCTTTTCACGCTTTTTGTAAAGCGGATGAGACTTATCGATGGTTGAAGTGTATACTGTTTCGTCAAATTTGGACTGAACACCAAAGAGTTTCTCGTTGACGGCGAACTGATCCCAAGTGCTTGCAGTAGTAGTGGACGCCGTTTCCTCGAGAGAGAGCAAAGGCTCGTTCGTATTCGTCTCCTGCTCCGGGACCCAACGACGCAACTCGCGGTGCCGGCGTTCAGACGACTTTGCGTGCAATGAAATTTCCGTATCTGTCATCCATTTCTGTTGCGTGGAAGCCGAGTCAACGGTCGAAGTAGACGCGGACGCAACGGACGGTGTTGAGCCATTGGTAGTAGCAGTAGCGTCCTTGGCCATTCCAACACGGGAGGCGATGGAGGCACTAGCAGTGCTCGAATTGGAGCTGCGACTCGTAGTACGCGAAGCAGGCTTCTCACCCGGCGCATTGTTGGCCTTGTTCGAGCTAGCAACCGAACGTGAAGCAGCTGACGAAGCAGTGGATGCGACGGACGCGGGGCGAGAGTTTTCGGTCGTCGGCTTCTTCAGTTTGTTAGCAGCAGCAGCGGCTGCTGCTGCCTGAGCAGACATAGCCAATTTGTTTCCACGGGCTGCAACCGTCGACCAGCTCCGTGCCGGAGCGAGGGACGACGGTTCAGACTTCTTCGGCTCAGCAGGTTTTGTCTGCGACGAAAATGCTACCATCTAAAGAGTGTTTAGAGTTTCCTTGGATCCTCTTTCAATCCCTTGATTTGCTACCTCTCAGTAGTTTACTGAGACGAAAAGCACACGACCTGGTGGAAGTATGAAGTTGGCTTTTTGGTGGAGTGCGGAGCGTCCGAGGGAGGGGAGTATGCAAGTACTTACGACTAAGTCCTTGTATAAGAAGAGTACGTCCGCAAAATCAGATGCGAACTGAATGACAAATGCAATAACGCGTAGTGTGTGGACCGCACGAAATGTGGGCAGAGTTGAAGTAATGACAACGAAAAAGAGAGTTTACTGATCCACTGACCGTACACGTGCGTCTACGCGTATGTGTGTGTGAGAGATGTGTTTTATATGAATGAATGTGTTCGTCTACTGGTGTGAGTAAAGAATACAAGGTTGTCTCGGGAACGAACTTCGTACTCAAACGCAGGTTGGAACGGTTCCACGTGTGTATAAAAACTCAATTCTCAGAACGAAGGTTTCCAGAGATTGAGAAACAAATGCAACTGATGAAAAGGATGGAGTAAATTCAGAACGGAAATACTTTTCAACTCTGCAGGGGGCCAATGGGCGAGTTTGTCGCAAAAGTCGTAGAATGCTTGTCGGCAGGCGAGAACGGTTAAAACGCGACACTAGAGGGCGTCGCGACGTGTGGAGAGGGGTGAATTATTGCTTTCGGCGTGAGAAGGCCAGTCAATTCCCAGCGAAAAGAAGTACGAAGTCGTGAATAGCTTCCGAAAACTCAATTGCTAGTGGAATACCGTGAATACCACGTCGTCGTCTCGCGTCAATCACGAACTACAAAGTTTCCGAAACACTGCAGCAAGGAATTGGAACGCGTTGACGGTCAACACGCTTAGGGGTGCAGAGATAGTGTTTGGGAGAGGGCAGGTTCAGAATGGGCTTCGGATCCTTGTTGTTCAATCTCAAAGGTAATAAGCGAGCACGTGAATGACGTAGTAACAGATTTCCATATACTCAATTCAGCTAAGCGAGCACGTGCCGTGGTGCTCTCGACAAGCCGATAGATCTTCGTGATCATCGGATCACCACCACACACACAAAGACGCAGATCCACTTACCGCACCAAGGCGCAAGTGCCTACTGTGTCACAGCTACGCAGGTCAGACGGGAGGCGGAACCGCCGGCTGACGGCCGAGCAGTGAAGTATCAGCAACGACAGCAACGACAGTAGCAGCAGCAGCAACAGCGTCTCTACAACAACATCAACCAAGTCTGCACGCACGCGACTCATCACGTCCAACAATGGCACGGCTACATCTCCACCCGGCATTCGTAATGGGTTCCATTTTTATTATAGGTAAGCTTGAGGTGAAGGGGCGAGCGGTGAATAAAATGAGTTGGATGCGGTGCATGGATAAAGGACGACGACATTGTTGGCTGGGAATGTCGAGTAACGACAAACGTCTGGCAAGAACAGCCTCGGCAAACGCCTGTCAAGTACGAACGAGCATGCACGGGAATAGCTCCTCGTCAGTACCAGAAATCCAAGTCTTTGCTCCACTGCCTGCTTACTAACACATACAAAACAGGTGGACCGGTAGCGTTCCTGATCCTGAAACGCCACAATACTGAGCAGCAACGGATCGCATACCTGAAATCAAGACAGAGGAGAAAGTAAAGGAACGTGACGAACGCTGTAAGGCACCGTAAAAAAAATTAAGAAAAGTGACCCTACTACAGCGTTTCTTTCATCTCTCAAAAACCCAAGACAGCGGCATTCGCAGGCAGCGGTTGCATTTATGAGAGATTATTTAATTTTCGTCGACATTAGACAGCCAAACAGACCAGCAACAGTCTTATTAAAAAGAAATGTGTGTTTTCCACATCACAAACGTGTCCCTCGACACAGTCACGCAAAAACGAAAAAGAAAAGATTACTAGGTGCTAAGGAAGAAGAAGGGGATAGTTGCGTTTATACAAACATGTTCCTATGCCAGGGATGGCAACTCCAAAAAACAGGTTTGAAATTGCAGAAGCTTAGTAGAACATACGAAGTGCAAAATTAGTGACAATGGCACCCAGCAAGACAAAGCACAGAATGGAGGGACCAAGACGGTCATCGTAGGGACCACTACCTCTCCGGCGAATGGCAGAAGCTCTCCAGTGGTAGATACTGAGAGCATATCCCATCGTAGAAATAGCGACCAAAGTAAACAGACCGGCGCTGATTTTGCCAACGCGATCACCAAAATTCAACAAACCAACAGAGAGACCGCCCAAAACAACGGCAAAACTGAGCCAGGACAAAAACGTACGCTCGTTAGCAAAGAACACCTTGGGCTCCACGCGAACAGGCAGCGCAATGCGCTTATTTGCGGTCGTTTGCAAAAGAGGCTGCGAAGACATTATGGACAAAAACGAAACAGATGTTTGCGTACACGAGACAGACGCGTGCAGGGGACAACGAGAGATGTTGGTTCTGGTTAGGAGCCCCAGGCACTCTTCTCCTTCAAATAGATTCGTTTCGCCATCGCTTATAAGCGAGAGCGCGGTTTTTGTCGCACAGTCGCAGTTAAAACATGACGTCATCCAAGAGCGCAGATTGGGAGTGGGGGTTAGGCGGGGCCAGGAGGGGGCAGGAAGGAGAGCAAGACAGAAGGAGAACGAGAAGGAAAACAGCAATTGCGAGGGCGGGAGGGCGCGCGACATCGAGATTCATGCGCTGTTGTGTGCGTTCTATGTCTTGAATGTAGCCGTAACGGCTGCAGCAACAGGCGACGCTGTAGCGTCGCCTGTTGCTCAAGCGACTCGCAGTCGTCGCTGTTGCTGAGAATGGAACGTGGACTTTTGCAGGGCGAAACTAGATTTGATAATCGTTAAGAGCAACACAGACGGCTGCCTTGTGGTGTCCAGAGTATTGCCGAATTGTCTCTCCGCTCGTGAGCTCCCAAAGTCGAGTTACATGGTCGGAAGAAGCGGTAACAAGGTATGTCGAGTCGGCCGAGAACGCACAGTCCCAAACCCAACGTTGATGACCCTGCAAACGACGCTCCAGCATAAACGACATGTCTTCTGTGCTCCAGATGTTGACGGTTGTGTCGGCTGAACAGGTGGCCAGATGCTTTACATCCGGTGACAAGACACACCGAGTTAGGTACCGGTTGTGTGCCTGGAATTTGATGACGGGTTGCAGTAGAGAGACGTCTTGGTGATTCAGCATGCGCCAAACATAACAGTTTCCCTTGTTATTACCGGCAATTAACATGCTTCCGTCAGAGGCAACGGTAACGCTCCGCATGGGTACATCCTCTTCGGGAATAAGCTCGTGTGTGCATGTATTTTCTCCAAGGTCCCATGCACGAACACGACCGCTCTGGTCACACGAGAGCAATTCACCCTGGTTTGGATGAATGACCAAATCATTCACCGGCGACTTATGGTCGTAATTTCGTTGAACGGACGGGATACGCATGTCCCAAATCTTCACTGTGCCATCTTCACTCGACGTAGCTAACCATTTTCCATCACAGTGAAAAGAAACAGACGTAACGTTGTTTGTATGTCCTTCAAAGGTCATAATCTACCACATTTGAAATTAGTAGTGATTCTTGAAAGAAATAAAAAACAAGAAAGAGCGGGCGACACAGAATGCTCTTCTTCTCCACATTCATTTCAGTGTTCTGTCTTTTCTCTCGTCCTTCTCTTCCATATTCATACCGGCATCTGGCTGTTTCCATTAATGTCGTACAGTCGTACATGGGGATTGCCTGCAGCAGCCAACAGCCGCTTATCGGGAGAGATGGCCAGTCTGTTGACTTGCTTTATATACACAGTTAGCGTTCAAGCCTGCAAACAGTCGCTCCAGTTAGTCAGTAATAACATACAGAATCGGCGTGTTGGATAGTACGCGAGCAAATCCCGCTCAGGGCCTCCCAAAACCGAATTGTATGGTCGTAACCGCTGCTCACAAGCAGCACAGAATGCTGCGGAGGATAAACAGTCGACATTATTTGGCAATGTGCACGTTGGTAATGGCTAAATGTATTTCCTCTTCTAAACTCAGTTCTGCTACGGACGACGCGTTTTCAACCGAGCTTAAACGAAAATCTCGTATCGGTAAATAAGGTTAAATGCAAAACGCGTCGCGTGGCAAACAGGGGTCGCAAGGGAGGTCACACATGGAAGCTACCACTGGGCAGATACCTCTCAAAACAGGAAAAACACTAAAGGGACGCAAAAACGGGACGTAAACCGACTATTTGACCGGTTGGTGAGAAACGTAACCTACAGAGTTTCAAGTGTTTATGTGGAAAAGGGTTTACTGAACGGTTTTGGTTATTTATGTTGCTGGTTCCTCAAATTTATTCCTAGCCAAATAGACTTTCTGTTTTTTCTTTTTTTCTTTTTTTGGACTTCTTTTGTTGAGCAGTTAAAGTGAAATTCTTTCTAGTAAAACTGCTACTTTTGTTCTACTCTGTTTCGTTTTCCTGTTGCTTTTCTCCTCCCTCTTATTCCCAATGCCCTCTCACACGCCGTTTATTGCAGGTAATATACTGCATTCTATGAGAGAAAACTATGCTCAAGGTGTTGATGTGTACTATAAAAAGGTTTCTACAAGTTACAGGTAAGATGCCGTGTACTCGTTCCACCCAATCTTTCTAACGGGCAATGTTAGAAACCCACATTATGCAACAGTACGCATTCTGTTGATGGAATGCTTGAGCATTCTTTGGTCGAAGGATGAAGGTCTGCGACGAGGAGCAGAAATTGTTGATATGGCTTGTGGAAGCGGTGAAGCAACAGAAGTAATCTTAGAATGGGACACGCTTGCACGAGCTCTGGCAAATGGTCAACCTTGTTCTCTGAATCGTCGGCGGACGATTGTCTGTTCAATCGATCCAACTACTCGCAAACCACACATCGTCTCCACCGACCCATTCACTGGACCTGCATTTGAAACTCGGTTGGGCTATCCTTGTCTGCCTCTGAGTTTTCAAGACATCGCTGACGAAAAGCTCCCACCAGCACCTTCGAAGGAAGACGGTGCATACGATTTAGTTGTCTGCTCGTTTGCACTGCACTTGTTGACCGACGATTCCAGCTTGTGGGCCACACTGTACACATTATCGACACAGGCCCGCTGGCTTCTTGTGCTTGCACCTCACAAGAAGCCAACAATTAAACCTAATTGGGGCTGGACTTCATGGAACATCAAAAGTTGGGAGCCTGTGGATTACGGAAAGGAAAACGACTACGTTGTCGACCGTGTACATGCGCGTTTGTACAAAAGCACCCAGTTTTATTGAGTATGCGAGCTTTTCATTGGTTGTGCCGGATGTGAATTGTAAACACATACGTCTTGGTTTGTTTACCTTTTTCACTATGGAGTGCGTCTCTGCTTCGTGACAGACATTCTGCAAATCGGCACAACGGACAAAAATTACATTCCTTACTACGTTGTTTGTTGATTATTCGGGCAGCTGTTTTGCTGTGACTCTTGCTTCATGCGGGTCGTTTTGTTAGCCATCATTATCACGTTGGCTAACGCCTTCCAATTTGGTGACAACTGGGAACAGACTTGGAACCAAAATGTGAAGAGGACGCAACGTGAGATAGCCGTTGTGAAACATGCAACGACGTTCCAGCTATCTCGTTACCAACCCAGAGTCAACAGGGTTTTGTGGGTCGGTATCGCCGCCGATTGCGACTATTTGGCCCAATTTACGAACCCCATGAAAGCAAAGGACCACATTCTGAAGCAATTTCAGTTTGTTTCACAACTGTTTGAAAATGCGTTTCAACTCCAGGTGCGCATTTCAACCCTTCTTGTCGGACCTGATTCATGTTCGGGAAGATATTCGTGGGAGCTCGGGTATCAGGAGCTACTGATGAATGGTCATTCCATGCAAGAGAAGCTGGACATTTTCAGCAAGTGGATTGGCAACGCTAAACGCTCGCTTTTCGTAAACTCGCATTTGCTTTCCGACGCCAATAAGTATCGATTTCAACGTGCACAGCAATGGTCATTGCTTACGAAGGACAAGGATGTTAGCGGCACCGGGATGGCATGGTTTGGGCAGGTGTGTCAAGAACATATTGAGGACGAGTTTCACAGCATGGGCCCAACCAGCATTGTTGCCGCTTATCCCACTGACTGGCCCATTGTTGCTCACGAAATCGGTCACAGTTTGGGTTTGACGCACGACTGTGATCGAGATCTATGTCTCCAAGAACCACGGACATGCTGTCCATTTTCCCCGTCTTTATGTGATTCCGAGGGTCTCTTTATTATGCATTCCTCCCACTCATATCCATCAAAGAGTTTTAGCGAATGCTCGAAAAGACAGTTTCAGGAGTTGGTTGACGGGAACAACGCACCACTTCACTGCTTACAGCAATTAGAACAAGAAACTGAATATGGACTTGAAACTCTGACATGTGGAAACGGCGTTTTAGATCCCGGAGAGCAATGCGACTGTGGTGAGCACTGCGACGATAACCCTTGTTGCGATGGTGAAACTTGTACATTAAAGAAAGGTGCCGAATGCGATGACAGTTCCGGTTCTTGCTGTCACAATTGTCAATTCGCGTCATCTTCTACGCTGTGTCGGGCATCTAAAGGTACTTGCGACAAGCCTGAGTATTGCACAGGCAAACACGCTGAGTGCCCTGACGATATCCTTCGTGAGGACGGTGAGCATTGTAGTACAGACCTTGGACAAGGCTTCTGTGCCTCTGGCGTATGCACCTCTCGTTACCAACAATGCAAAGAATTTGCGAGTTTTGCCATCACTGCTTGTCACCCGGAGAGTTGTATGATGTCGTGTCAGGACAGTAAAGGGTTTTGTTTCACGACAGACAAGCCATATCGCGACGGAACACGTTGTACAGATGGGGTTTGCAGAGAAGGTATTTGTATTCCGGATGTCGCTTCGTCTGCTCCGTGGTCTAGGCAGCCCCCGCTCTTTTATTTAGCTCTCAGCACCATCTTTGGAGTTGCAGCGATTGCTTGGTTTTTTTGGTAACGCTATGGACGCAGACAGAGGTTTTTGCTTTTGCGTTTACCAAAGCAATTCCCAATTCCTGCGAACATTACTCAAGCGTCTTACGTGCAGAACAATTCGTCTTCAGAATACTCTTAAGAATGTGCGTGCCTTATTCTTGTCCCTGCACCAATTCCACTCGCCAATAATTTGTCCCCCATTCCTTTTTACAAACTTACTAGCTACCCCAAACATTACACACATTAATATAAATCCACCACATAAGCAAGGAATGTTTTATTAGCAAATCAAAAACACCGGGAAGATATCTACTCCAAATCCTTCTTGAGGGTACCCAAGAATTGCTTGGCCTCGGCAGAGGTTTGGAAGCGACCGTGACCGAACTTGGAAGAAGTATCGATCCACTTGAGGTTGATGGGCTCCAAAGCCTTGCGAGAGGTGTGAGCGAAGAGAGACTTACGGAGAGTCAAGACACGCTTAACGGGACCGGGGGTAGCACCGTTGAGCATAACGTAGTCGTTCTCAACGGAACCGTAGCGGACGAAACCACCCATGGGGGTGATACGCTTCTCGGTGGCATCGAAGTCGGTAGCACCGTTCTTAGCGTCATCACCGGAACCAATGCGGTAAATCTTGGAGTTCAATTGAGTACGGTGCATGTAACCGTTGTTACCGGCACGGGCAACGGTCCAGCCAACGTTGGAAGGATGCCAGGCACCAATACAAGCGACCTTACGAAGACCACGGTGAGTCTTACGAGGCAAACGCTTGGTACCCCAACGAGTGGTGACACCCTCAACACCCTTACCCTTGGTGATACCAATAACGTCGACAATCTCGTTTTGCTCGAAAACAGACTTGACATCGACAGTCTTCTCGAAGTGCTCACGAGCCCACTCGACCTTGTCGGCAACGGAACCACCGTTGATTTGGATCTCCATCAAATGAGCCTTCTTTTGGGTAAGAGGAGTCTTGCGAATTTGAGTGTGGGCAAGGACACGAACAACAGAGCAGTACTTCTTGATACGCTCAAGCTCACGGGTGATGGATTGAGTGGTCTCAGCGTACTTCTTGGCGTACTTGGTGAAAGCCTTCTTCTTGCTCTTGTACCAGTTCTTGTAGAAGCGACGCTTGATCTCCTCAGACAAGTGCTCGGCCCAAACGGTAGTAAGAGAACGAAGACCACGAGGAGTCTCAACGTAACCGACGACACCAACAACAACCATGGGGGGAGTCTCCAAGACAGTGACAGCCTCAAGAATCTCACGCTTGTGCATCTTGGAACCGGGACGGTCAAGATCACGGACGATGTGGGTCATACCGGCCTTGTAACCAAGGAAAGCCGTCAAATGGACAGGCTTGGAGGCGTCATCCTTGGGGAAAGACTTCACCTTACCGCGGGCGCGGGCAGCACGCTTGCGCGGCAAGAATCCCAAAGAACCATGACGGGGTTGCTCGAACTTGCAGTGAGACATGATTCCTACTTACTACAGGGTAGTGGCTGTTGCGAGGTGTGCGTAGGAGAGAGCCGAGTCAAAACACCCGGCGAAACACACGTGACTGCTTTTTGGACAAACACAACGGAAATAGCGTATTTAAGCCGAGTCTCGTTGCGGCGTAGTAAAGACAATAACGAAGTGATGCTTAACGTGTTAGGGATCACTATCCCAGGGCAAATGGAATTGTTAATAAACAGCGTGAGCAGAAAGAAGAGAATTGGCGATACACGCGGCGGGCCCGAGATGTTAAGCCAGCTAATGTAATTGCATTAATGGAACGATCGTTGCTACTTCGTAAGCCAAAAAATATATATTTTATACAGTATTAACCAACTGACCCTATCCAATTCCAAAGAGAAACAATTCGATATGCTCATTTGCACGACATCACTCCCTTCTAATTAGTCTCCGATTGGAGCGTGTAATATAACAGTTTAACGCCGTTTCTTGTTTCTGGAAAGCTTTCTGCTGTGTCCCTTCAGCCCAGCAACTTGCTTAGCAGACTTCGTTTTGGATGAGTGACGAGTAGGTTGACTGTCCTCGTCAAGCATGTCCTCGTCGAAGTCATCACGACCACGCTTATTCTTCTTAAACTTGATCTTGTTGTTAGGACCACGAGTAAAGGAGTCGGCACCAGCAACTGCTTCCAAGTATGCAGATCGTGTGTCTGCCACACGCTCAGCAAACTCGGCATCCTCGTTGTCTGCATCGCCGTCTTGGTCCTCCTCAAACACAAATTTACCATCCTCTCCGGAACGGAAAGAGTCGGCGACGCTCTTGTGCACCTTGTGAGCCGAGGGATTCGTTGAGGAAATACGAGAAATCGCTTGGACGTCAAGCAAATCGAGAGGTTCGTCCTCATCACCCATATGAATGAACGTCTCGTTTTTAGCGGCAGGTGCAGCAGCACCTTCCTCCTCACTTTCTTCACTTTCTGAATCGTATACAGCAGCTTCGTACGCCGAAGCAAACTGTCTCCTCACACGCAATGGCTCGGCAACACCCCGCATAGCGCGCTCACGACGCTTGCGAAGATGGCGTTCGCGAGATTTACGAATGTTAATGGCTAAACGTTTGTCTTCAGTGGGAACGTACTGCTCAACCTCGGTGTAACCGAAACGACGGATAAGCTTTTCTAAAATGTTCTTCACCTTGATACGCAAATGGCCCTTCGATTCATGAGACCAACTAAGAAGGCTTGGTACAAGTTTTGGCAAAAACGACTTCAGGAAATCAGCTGGCAATAGAGAAAGTGAAACCTTCAAGAAATCAACAGTCGGTCTGGCGACTTCCGCGTTGCGCGACGTTGTCAACAAGTCAATGGTTTTCAAAAATTCAAGAAGAAATTCCTGACGAATGATGCTTTTGTTCTCGGCAACCACATAAGTAATGGAAACAATAGTTGCACTGATCATGTGAGAGTTACTGCCAGCAAGACCAGCGCAAAGTAATGAAACAAAGCGCTCCAGACGCTCGGGTGCAGTCATGCCATAGTTCGAAGAGTTGAGAGCTTGTTGCATAAACAGCTTCAAAAGTTCAAAAGCTGCGTGGCGAGCTTTTTCGCTTTCCTCCTTCGTTGAAATGACAGCTTCCGGAAGGAAACTTTGCATTTCAGCGAATAAGGTTGGAGAAGAAATTTCAAATAAACATCTCAATGCCATAAGACGATCTTTCTGGGTTGCGGGGCTGATGTTATTTGCTCCTTCACGGAAAATTGAGATAATTTCACTGAGCTTCTCATTCAGAAGCTCCTCGCGCGAAGGAACCTTGAGAATAGCGCTCAACAGCTTGTAAGCCTTTTTCCGCAAACCAAGATTGATGTGCTGTGAAAGAGCTTGAACGTAGTTTAGCATGACAAACAACGCTTCCTTCGGTACAAAAGGGGCAAGAGCAATCAACACATCCACCGAAGTATATGCTGCTGGAGGAACTCCGTTATCTTCGTCTTCTCTGTTAGTGCCTTCCAAGGCATCTATAGAATCGGAGAAAGTACCATTCATTCTATCAAAAATGGATTGAATGACTTCTGCCGGAGCAATGGACAGCCAAGCATTGAAGCAGCGCATGTACAGTGCATGATACTGCGATGGGGTCGAAGAGTAAACGTTCATTAGTGTAAAGAGGAAATTTGAAGACAAGGAACCGAGATATTCGAGATTAGCAGTTGCTTTTTGGACATCTACGGGAGACAGTGCTCCATCGATGAGAGGCTTTCCTTCTTTCACAGCCTTGTTGCTCTTAATAAGCTCAATGAGTGCATTGCAGATGTTCGTGCGCAAGTCTTCTTGCTGGTACAAAACGTTTACCAAGATACTGGCAAAGTCAGTTGTGAAAGACTCAATCAGATCCTCAGGCAAGTAGCAGTATCCTGGAAGCAAAGCCCAAATCTGTTCAATTAAAGTCTGAAGGATTTTAGCGGGAATGCTGTCAGCATCACTAAGATCTATGATTCTTTGAAATAAGACTCCACTCAAAGGGACGAACACATTTACAAAGTGACCCAATTTCGTACAGTAAATGTTATCACGAAGAATGGGAAGCATCCAAGCACGACCGTTTTGGCCTTCAGAGGGGTTGACGAGATTGAGAGGCAACACACTTAAAACTGCCTCAGGTCCAAGTTCAGCAACAAACCGACCAATAGCACGATCAGCCATTGCCTTTTCTTCAAACGAGTCCGTAGCACGAAGTTCACCAACAAGCGAAAGTAAGGGGAGCATCACTGGGGAAGCAGCCTTGTGCAACGCTGTGCACAGAGATTCCACTACTTGCAGGCACTCCTTCCAAGCACCTCTAAAATGGATACTTTGTAATGCACCCATTAACTTGTCGGCAACCTGCTTAGCGGCTTCCTGAGAGTCGTTACTGTCGTCCAAAAGAATACCACGCTAGTGAGAGTACTGCTACAAGCACTGCGGATGGCAGGCGAGTCTGATCTCAAAAATTCAAAAAGATTATTGAATTGTTTGAAACATGTAGACCGCGCCTCGTCTGGTGAGTATTTTTTCATAAAGTTGGAGCAGCTCTTTACAGCGTCAAGCCAACTAGGCAAGAGTTGTACATCGTACTCGGAGGGACGAAGAGTAAAGAGAGCCTTCAAAAGTGCTTGAAAGGCGTCTGCCTCAATGCTCAGAGAAAGACCCTTAAACAGAGCGGAGAAGACAGAAAAAGCGGCTTGCGAAAGATGGGCGTTTCTGCTTTCCGTGATGCTCGACAGCAAAGAAGCAAGTTGTTCAGTATGCTTGGAAGACCAACCAGCATGCAGACAAATGTTACGAGCAAGAACAAGGGAATGAAGAGTGCGTTGAACCTCGACAGCAGACGCGTTGCCAGAACTAAGCACCATAACAAAGGAATTGAGAAGGTTGAGAGTATCAACGGATGCCAATTTTGCACCGGGATGGCCCAAGGAGGGAGAAGGAGGAGGATTACGCAGGATTTTTATAACGGCACTCAATGCAGCTTTCTGTGTGCGTGTAGAAGCCGAGGTGCCCAGTGTCAGCAAGGCATGAAGGCATGACTTGACAGTTTGGTCACGCTGCCAGGCATTCGTTTCCTGAGCCAGGAGAAGCTTTTCGAGGATTCCGATGCAATGAACAATAATAATCTTGCTGTGGTCTGTGTTGTTCATAACGGGTGCTACGCAAGAAAGAATCTGAGAAAGCTTTGCACGCAAAACCTGCACGGGAACGAAGCCCAAAACAAGTTCAACCAAACTGACTGTTGCTTTTTCTATTTCCTTGCTCATATCAGCATGCTCCGTGAGCAGAGAGAGCAAGGAAACAAGATACGCCGTAGGCGATCTTCCGGTATTTCCTTCATCTAACGACGCTTCAACGCCTTCAAGAACGAGCTTAAGGTAGTTATGCTCGTCAGCAGCACCATCGTTCTTTAAACGTGCAATTTTTGCTTGCAACGCCGCTGCTTGCTCCATTGCGAGTAGTTCGCTCTTGGTGAGTTTCGTCGGCCTTAGTGGTGAACGAGGAGAATGGGTAGCCGTGAAAGTTTTACTAGTAGTGACGACGAAAACAGAATGTTGAGGAGAAAGAAGAGAAATGGAGGTGGAAGAATAGGCACGAGAAGACTGATGAAAGGTTTAATGGGTATTTGATTGTTTTTGAGGAAAAAATGAATAAATAAAGAATGTACGCCCCCGGCGGGACTCGAACCCACAATCCCACGATTAGGAGTCGTATGCCCTACCATTAGGCCACGGGAGCTGCTACATTCAGTCGTCTTCAGTAAAGCTACTTGGCAATAAGAGAAAGAAGCTATGTTATAACATGCATTATGGGAAGGGAAAAGAGAAATTTGATATAGTAAGCTAATAGACGTTGCTAGGTTCATCTCATTCATCGTACTTTGCTAGCATTAATATACAATAATTGATATGATGCACATACTCATTTTATGAACATTGTTTGCAAGAAGAGTCTTAGTAAAAATTCCAGAGTGTCTGAAGTAAAGTAATTTATTTCTATGCTCCCTCGATTAATTTATTAAAAAGCACACCAAGTATTTGGGGAATTCTGGTTTGTATACTTTTTTGATACTCGAATGGAAGCAATTAAACCAAATTATCGTTTATTACCTCTAATGATTACAGTTTTGCCGAGAAATTCTGCACATGAAAACACAGAAAAATATATCAAGTCTCTCTACTCGTACCATTTCACATCCAACAATTGCTGCCGTAATCATTGACATAACGCCCTGAAAGCATCCTTTCGCCCGTAAATCCTCCTCATCAACGTAATGTCTCCATGTCATGCCTCTACGCAAGCCCTCTCGTCGCTTCCCCGATTACTAGTTCGGCTTATTTGACGCAGTCGGGAAGCCTTGTCCTTGCTGCACGTTTACTGATGAATTCAAACGGTTTCGCTACAAAGAGCGCGACAAATTACTGCACTCCGAACTCGCCTCTAACTCAGCGATTTGAATTGTTTTCTCAAGAAACCCCCTCTATTACTTGGCGTGAATCGCGTCGCCGATATACCCTAGTACTCCCTTGCTCCTACCTCACACCCACGAACGCGTTGCACTCACAAAATGACTAAAAATCAGGTTTTCGGGAAAATGAAATGTCTGAGACCTTTCATTTTTGTTGTTGTTAGTATCGTGAGTCATACTCTGTTTGGCCTGTACTTGAATCCCAGACTTTTGTCTTCTGTAAATGTCTCCGACAAGAATGTGTCTTCTTGGTTTGTAAGTGACTAAATGGAAAGGACGGCTTCCTCATTGTTCATTTCATTAGCAATTCCACCATTGAACTGTACACTAATGCGAGTTTTACAGCCCTTTACCTCATTATTTCTTTACGCACTTCAGTCTTGCTTGTTCTATCGTTTCCGTCTCGGTTTGGAATGGTGTGTTTTGGCGAAATACCCGTTGTACACGTTGTTAGGCACGTACTATTCTATCTCAAAACACCAAATTGCCTGGGATGCTGCCATTGACTGTTTTTCAGTGATTCTCGCCCGGGCCATGACAGGCATGGTCTATTTCCAACGCCCTAGACATGTTCTCTCTCAGGGATCCGTGCCTCTCCTGCTCACTCTGATGGCCAGTGTGCTTTTGAGCATCCTGTCTTATGTTTGTCAAAAATTATTTGTGAACCTCTGGGTAGTTCGCAACATCCGGCATCAAGTGTCCACTGTATTGACTGCTCCTCTTCCTCTTCAATATGTCATACACCTTCCCATTGCTTTCGCTGTTCAAAGAGCCGCCTCGAAGCCTCTTTCAACTTTTAAAGCCCTATGTTTGTTCGTTGTTTTGCTTTTCTTTTCTTGCTCCGTTCCTTACTGCGACATTTTCTGGCCCAATGTTCTCGCTGCTCTTCAGCTGCTCACGGCGTATATTCTCCATATAGTTCTCGTCTTTATCGCTTGTCGTGCTGTATTAATTTAGCTGACATGCACTTAAAAAAAGCACCGTTACTATAGAGAGTGCTGGTGCTCGCAAAAATCAAATTTACTAATGTAACGATATTCCCCCCTACTGAGGTCCCTCTACTGTTTTCGTTTGGTTCAATATTTGGTCCTTAACAATGACCTTTAGTTCAAATCTTATTCTCTATTGCTATCGTCTCACTTCCTTCCTCTTCCTCATTCCCCTCCCTCTGCCTACAGCGCAAATCAGGGCCACCAACCCTCAGCTACTACTGCCTGCCCTACCAACCTGCAACGGAACTCCCGCGGCCCCAGCTCTCGGTTCCGCGCTTATTATATGTATTACCCTTACCGCATTCAATTCCTGCAGAAAACCCATCTCTGCCAGAGCAGAAAGCATTGCCATGAAGGTGACGATTCCGACCACGTCCTCTGTAAGTTTGGCTTTTTCATGCGGGAATATTGACTAACAACGTGCAGTCTAGCGATTTGCGCGCACCATGGACTTGGTATCATATTCTTATCGAGTATCCGAATGGGCGAAAAATGACGGTGAAACGGAGATACCGTGAGTTCTGTGAGCTGCATGAGACCTTGGAGAAACAGTCTTCTCAATTTGACACCGCCGTTCCACCCATTCCGCCCAAGTCCTGGTTCTCATCCACCGTGACCAATTCAAGTCTGCGGGAGTCTCGACGCCTACAGCTGGAGGAATTCTTGGGACGGCTTGTCTACAGCGACTGGTTTCATTTGCAAGTTGTGAAGGACTTTCTGGAGTTGCGTGAACCGAGTCAGATGGAGTTTGTTACTCCTCAGTCGATCCAACCTCAGTACTGGTTGATTTTGTATGAGGAAACAAAACGCACCGTGCATGAACTACGTGTTGCAGTGCTCTCTCGGAGAACTATGACTCCCGCGGAGGAACGGAGCACGTTATACAAGCTCAAGAAGAACATCCAGCTTCTCGCAACCTCACTCTCCGGGTCCGAGTCCGTGTCTTCCTTGGGACCCGGTGAGATCCAGCGTCGAAATGACCTTGTTGGTAAACTTGACTGTGACATAGACTATCTGCAAGCGGAAATACGTTCGCAGGGCGGGACCTCCATAGAAGTATCGAGCCCTTGGAACTCGAGTGGTGAATACTCAAGTCCACAACGGAATCAGTTGTTCAAGTCCTCGCGACGAGTTTTGGGAAAGAGCTCCTCGACTAGTTTGCCGGCAGAACAACAGCGTCTTGATAATCATGGACTGTATGCTCAGCAAATGAAAACCATGGACACTCAAGACCAGCAGGTGGAATCACTCCTTCCACTCATTCAGCGGCAAAAAGAATTAAGCATGGCCATTTGTAATGAAGTGGAACAACAGAACGACATGCTAGATGAAGTGTCTGCATACACTGGTCATACGCAGCACAAGCTGCAGAAGACCAGAGGCCGTTTGCGCCGTCTGGAATGAGAACATTTTCGTTGTCTTGAAACCATTTACCACTCAAACTCCTTTTCCCTAAAGATTATTTGATGAATGTGATTACGACTATCTTAAACCTAATATTATTTCATTCGCAACCCTTTCATAAGTGAATTTCTGTTTTTTTTTTTGCCATTCGGAACAACCGCGGCACATCCGTTGACTTCACATCTAGTCTTCTTATACGAATTTGTGTGCTGAACGCATTAACTGAGTGAAATGTCATTAGAACACCATTTTGGTGATGGTTCTGACGATAATTATGTAGCCAAAGTTCCTATAAAAGCGGATTTTGGAGAAGAGACGACGAATGCGTCGATAGCTCTATCCCAGCATGAAACCAAGGACGTCCTCGTGAAAACAGAAAATAGTACGGAAACACTGGACAAACTTCAGTCCTCGCCTTCTTCGTCTGCTACAGAAACGGATGAAGAGCTCTTGGAGCACGCAGCAAAGCAGCATGCCGTTGATAAACCCATACTTACTACTACGAGAAGACTAAAACGTCCATCACCAAATCAAAATGGATGGAATGCTGATCAAAAACCACTCTACTGTGTATGCCGAAAACCGGATGATGGTCGGTGGATGCTAGGATGCGATGGTTGCGAGAATTGGTTTCATGGGTCTTGTGTCGGGATTCCCGAGACTTTTAATGACTTAGTCCTGCAGTATTTTTGCCCATCATGCACGAAAAACGGACTGGGTGTTACCGCTTGGCGGAGGAAGTGTCGTCTTCCTTCCTGTAGTCAGCCTTCACGGGTCGACATCCGGTCCAAATATTGTTGCGATGCACACGGTCTCGAGTTTTTTCGACAGCAGGTCCGAAAAAGCCTCATTGACGCATCTACACTTAAGACACTTGCTATGCATGTGCATGATGCGAAAGAGCTACGAAAGTTGGGTACAGAAACTCCTGCCTATCCGGACCCAGTACCGGCAGATTGTGTTCGTGAGTTTGAGAAACAGGAGATAGCTGCACTGGATTCGCGAATTGAGACTATCGATGGCGAGTTACAGTACCTACAGCGTAAGATGGCTTTGCTTAAATTTATGAAAGAGCAAGCGCGCAGACTGTCGGAGGAGCACAAGACTAAAAATGCATCTAAGCGCGATCTGTGTGCATACGATGTTCGTTTGTCTCTCCAAGATGACGAACTTGAAGTCTATATGCAGTCAAACAATGTCGATGATTTAGCTGCTATTCCTTTGGAAATGGCAGCGGAATCTGGCATCTGCATTTTGGAAAAGAACCGATGTGCGAAACATTCGGGTTGGCAAGCTATGTTTTCAGATGATATTCAGTGTCAGTTTGAAGTTGCTAATAACAGGAAAACTGTGCTGCAGGCCAAGAAATTAGAAATCCATGAGCGTCAACGCCAACGTTCCATACTGGACGTTGAACATGAAGGCCATGCTGAATTCCTGCGACCACAATTAGCGTCTATGGATATGGATCGGCTGTTATCCAGCACATTTTAGACAATCCCAAAACTAGACCCAGACTTCCCGCTCCATCGCCGCTGTCTACCTGTTCAACACATCAACCACCAAATAATTGTCTACTCCGTCTCGTCTTCTTCTCTGTTCAAACATCCTATCAAATTCCTTTTACCGTTATTCTCCATTGTTTTGTCTTTTATTCGTTTTAACGGAAGATATCGTGGCACGTTAAACAAGTTTTACGGACGTATACAAAAGTCGTTGTATACCAATTCTTACCGTGTCAAGCAGTTGCGTTTACGAACTTGTGCGTTCATTCACGCGATATAGCTACGTAAGAAATCTGTTATTTCCGAACTCTGTTCCAAGCAGTCGTTAGACAAAACATCTAACATGACACTCGCTACGACGCTTCCTGCAATATTTGAGCCGAGAGACGCGTCTCTCTGGAGTCTGGCGGTCGCTCCATTTCTCTCCCAGGCTGCTAATATTTCGCTCTTTCTGGGCGGTAAAATTGGACTCTGTGAGCTTTACATAAACACGAATCCCTTGGTATTCGGGTTTGAGCTCTCTATTGTTTTAGCATTTCTTCTATGGATCGTTTCTCTTTACACGCACAACCCGTCTCAGGTTGATCGCTGCTGGCCTCTACTCCCCACGCTGTTTTCATTTCATTACTTAGTGTATGCAAAATTGTTTAACTTGAGTTCCAAACGTTTGACAATTGTATGCTTTTTGCAAGCAGTATGGTGCATCCGACTTGTCTTTAATTATTGGCGAAAGGGCGGTTACAAGTCCGGCGCAGAAGACTACCGGTGGGTGTACGCAAAGCGTCTCATTCCTCGTTGGGCGTATCCACTTTTTCACTTGTTTTTTATTCACATTTTCCAAGTGTGTCTCTTGTTCAGTTTGTCGGCACCTACCTATTTGATTATGTTGTCGGGTAAGAATAAACCTTTTGGTTTGGGCGACATCGCCGTTCTTCAATTGTTCATGCTTGCGTTCTTCATTGAGATTCTTGCCGATCAACAGCAATGGGACTATTACAGAGCCCGTAACTTTTATCGCCGGAACAAGGTCGTACCTCAAAATGTATACTTCGACCTTTTGTCTTTGGCGCGAGGCTTTAACACATCAGGCCTATTTCGATTCATCCGTCATCCCAACTTTGCTGCCGAGCAAACAATATGGTTTGCGTTTTATTTGTTTGGCGCAGTGGCTACTAATAGCATATTAAACTGGACAATTATCGGTTGGCTTGGGCTAGTCGCTGTATTTACGGGTTCTACGTGGTTGACGGAAAGCATTTCCTCCGAAAAGTATGTTCTCTATGCAAAATACCAGCAAAAGGTTGGTCGTTTCCTTCCCAAATTCAATGGCTCTCACTGGCAAGAAGAGTTCGACGACGAGTCTCTCAAAACCGACTAATCTCATGCCCGCGATGGACGACTCGTTACATACTCCGCATACTCCTTGAATTATTGTTGCTTAATGAACTTGTTGAGACGAATCTAATGATAGCAAGTAATGAAATTTAATCAGTTCATAGATATGAACGTGTGTGTACATAAGTCACTGCCGATACCTTAGCAGAAGGGCACATGTACTTTTTTTTCTCAAGGCTTTCCGCCTGGAATTAACTGTAATCATTGTTAGTTGCGTCTGCACATACAAACTTGTATCATGTTTTCTGTACCATGCAAATTCCATTTCCGTTTAACAAAATCTCCTTGTGCTGTTCCGTAACATTTGTAATAGTGTCGCTAATACACGGTTAGAGAGAATTTCATCAACTGACTCATATCAGCAGTGATTATACGTACATTTCTGTGACATCCTTTAAGACCATATTCACATAATCGTCAAAACCGACCAATGTGCCAACAAACTCCTTTTCACCTTTCATAATCACCCAAAGATTTGAGCCAATGCATTTGTCAATCAATTCTAAAACGCAGTTAGTAAAGGACAGCAAAAGCAAAAATCACTGAAACAAGAAATGAAAGTGCAGTAAAGTGCGAGAATTTCCACTTATTTATTGGAACCTTGAGTGCTCGACTGCTCTAATAGCGTACCAAGAGGAAGAATAGTCATAGACATCTTGATAATTGGATATTTTAAGAGATTTGCTGTTGTAAAATCGAGTTTTGATGGGTGAACCTGTTGCTATTGCAGGAACGAAAAAACAATGGTTAAGTTTCGGGCACCAAATGAATGAAATCCGGTAAAGACGATGATGAAAATGAGAATTAAAAAGAATTAAGCGCTAGTGCTAAATTTGCTACAGGAAAATGTGTTAAAAGTATTCAAATCGGTCGAAGAGTCAACCGGAAAGCAAACAAGTGGGATACGACAAAGTCATGGCTTTCGTATCAATTAATATACAGATTGGTGTTATTTACAGTACATTGGGTATCTGTTTTCTCTCAATTTTAATTCACGAATTTCCCTTTTGTTCAAAGAACATAACATTTTCTCATTACGCTAATTCTCAGAAAAAACGTTTAACCGCCATAAAACAAGATACATCTATACAAAAAACAACATTTATTAAAAAGTAATCTTGCATTTCGTTGACAACTATTAACGTCATTGTTATTACGGAGCTGAGTATTGGCAGTAAGAGTTTTTATTTTGCAATCAGTCTAGTTACAGAAACTACAAGTATTTTGTAAATTTCCGATTTCATTTCTGTCTCCTAAAAGTCATGAACATTTAATGTTCAGTAAAGCAATTTTGCATTTGAAACGTTTGTTGCAGACGGTCTTGAACACAACTTAGCTCACCAAACTCGCCTTCTTTCATATGATGGATCCCAAATCAAATCCGTTAAAAGTTTTAGACAGCCTTGCTGCATTTTGGAATGCAAAGGATAAAAAAGAGACGCCATTTGACCGAATATCTCAGTTTTGTAACTCGGACATACTTTCCTTCTTGCTACAACTGTTAGAGGATTTGGCAAGTGTTGATGTTACAACCCCTATTAGCGTCAACTCCCTTAAATTGCTTCAGTTTATTGTTCACCTTACTGTGATTACTGGAGTGTATACGCAATTACCCAGCGAAGTGCTATCTGATAGAAAACGTGCTTCCATCCCTCCTCAGTATTTACCTTCTATTCCTCTTGCTGAGGTGTATCAACGTCTTCTGAAACTTGTTCTATTTGACAGTCTCGTCCAAAAACCACTATCTCTTCATTTACCAGAACTCCTAGCTACTAGCATCGTTTTACACCTTGAACGAATTCATAAGGTAGAAGGTTCTCAAAATAGTCTCGATATAAAGCCCTCAACTACTGAACAAAGTCATGCTACCGGCCATAAACTAAACAATGCTGACTTAACCGGGTTCCCAGAAGAAGGCTTCCCACTCTCAGATAATCCGGCCATGAATATTTCTATGTGTCTACAGATCTTGCTGCCGAAAGCACCTCAAGACTTTAAGGATATCGTAACAAGAATACTTACGAAGTCAATCTGTGCGCCGGAAGGAGTGAAAGCGTTTCTTGCTGTGTTTATGCAGCCCGATCCTAATTCGGTTGACAGGGCTAAGAAGGCTGCTTCCTTAATTACTTCAGTGCCCAGTTTTTTATCTACAGAGGTGTGAATGTCAACATAACAAGATTGTATCACTAATTCGTATAGGCATATTTTGACATAATATTCCCCCAACTTTGGACCTTAATGAAGTCACATTCTCGTCTAGCTTCGTACGCTATTCTGTCGCTTTTACATAATCATGCGGAGTTGTGCGAGACATACTTTCAGCCGTATTTTGAGATCCTAAAGACAAAGTCCGTTGTTGATATCTCTCCCGTTGAAGAAGTATTATCACGCTTAGACGCACTTCTTCGTACTAATGATCCTTCCGTTGGTAATTTATGTGTTCCTATTACGTCCTCTTTGTTTCATCTGTTTCAGTTTGCGTCTGTAAAGCAGCTTGTTCTAGAAATCCTCACTTCACTATTTCATATTAATGGGGTCAAGAGTTTCCTTAACCAAGAAACCGATTACGACTCTTTGCTGGAATTTCTGAACACATTATCACAGAACGAAATAACAAAATGCTTTCCGGCTGTACTGGAAGAATGGGTGGAAAGCGACCCACAGGAGCGTATTAAACTTTACGATGTGTTATTCTTCATGCTCTCTAAAGTTGATACAGATTTATTATCTCCCAAAAGCGTTGCCGCCCTTGTTTTCAGACTTAGTGAAAAGCTTAATGATGCTGAATTCGCTAAAAATTCTCTTTTTGTAGTTCCTTCTGAAGAACGTGCGGTACAAATCAAAGAGAAGGAAGATATTGTAACCGTTTTGTTACAGTTGCTATCGACTATGGCTTCTAAACGTACCTCAAACGTGTTTGAGGAAGAAACTCCCAGGGTTAAAACAATGTTAAGACAGTACCTGGGTTCAGGTCAGCCTGTTATTTGTGAATTAGCTCGAGATATTCTCCAGCACCTCGGTGATTCTCAAGATGACTATAGAACTGCGCTATCTTATCTTCACAGTGAAGACGTACCTACTCGTGGTGAGGGTGTTTACATTTTGCGAAAGTTAGTTGAAAATGACTCTCCCAAAATTTCACCAATCCAAATACTTCAAACATTTATCAATCTTCTAAGAGATGAAGATAGCTACGTTCATTTGAACGTAATATCCGGCCTTGTCTCACTTTCTGAGAAATATGACAATATTGTACCAATACTTCTACAAGAATATGCAAACTCTCACAAACATGATACTACAGAACGCTTATTGCTGGGACAAGCGATTTACCAAACAATGGAGCGACTAGGTGAACTGGTGCCAAAATTCTACTCAAATATTGAAAATGCTTGCGTGAGTGTTATTGACTCTGAGGAAACTGAACTTCAAGTTTCCGCGCTTAACATTGCCAGTCTTTTGCTAAGAACACGAGACAGTGACTTATTGATAGCTAAAGCTGTCGATATATTGAACCTGAAAGCCGAGGACTCAAATAAGTTTCAACGAAGAGCTGCTATCCAAGTCATCAGCGAGTCAAAACACCTTAATTCAACGGCAATCACTGCCTTGAAGTATATAAGCCAATTTGACGGTGATGATTTTGTTCGGAATCAAGCTGCAGTGGCTTTGCAAAACGGTATTGAGCGGAATGTGATGTATTTAGAATAATGACTTAAACTTGTCAATTATAAAAATGATTGTGTAAAAATATTATTTCGTTTCCTTAGTAAATCATGAGAACCGTTAAAATTGGGGTTTTGTGTTTAAAAAAAAATTCTCGTATAGCAAGTTCATCATAGCTTTCTTAAGCACTTGTACAGCATAAGCGTGGATAATGAATGTGACATTACGATGTCAAATAATAAAGCTTTTCACTTAAGATGCTGAAAGGCCTTTGGCCTTATCAAGCTCGCTTTTTAATTGAGTTAATCTCTTAACCATGTAGTCAGCTGCGGCTTGGAGTTCATCGGTGTTGGCATCAGCGTGATTGTCTTTTCGACTTTCAAGCGTGGGCTCATGTTCACGAACAAGACTTTTCAGGCGGGTATTTAGCCATGAGTTGAAATTACTCTCATCAAATCGTAAAGTTGAAGACCCGCTTCCTGGGAAAACAGGATTTTCCTGTTTCAACGCTGGGTTCCATGTAACATCACCTTTAATCAACTTTCGCAAATACCAGAATTGTAAACATAAGAGGAAAAGTAGGAGCACGTTGAACATATTCCTTGGTTGAGACAGCCAGTTAACAGCCGTGGTTAATACATTCACAATTACCGGCATTATGCCAGCAGCACCTTCTTCAACCACCTCTTCAACAGCTGCTTCTTCGTCTGGTTGTTTTTCTAATTGCTTACGAGACTTCTTTGACTTCTTCCGCTTTCCAGGTTTTGTGTCTTTTGCCTTGCGAATATGCTCTAACAAGGCTTTGACATAGTCAATTTGGCCTTCGTTAGCGCCCTTTTCAATGGCACCTTTAAGCCAGGAACTTTTTTCCCATTGGATATAGTAACTTATGCTGAGCTTCGTGGTATTATTCTCACCCCAAGTTAACACGTATTGCGTCTTGACGAGAAAAGATTTACCACTAGGAACCTGCGGAGTAGATGTCGTAGATGATATTTGGATGTATGAGTTTGCATCAAGGTGATCAATTGTATCGGTTAGGTAACACATTGTTTGTCGGTAAGGAGGAGCAACAGGTTTCATGTAGTGCAGCTTTCGAGTAAATAGATGATCTTTCTCCTCCCAAAGGTCAATCTGAATTTGACTCATTTTCTGACTCTGCAAGAAGTCAGCAAACCAGCTTGAGTTATCGCCAAAAAGCATGGAGAAAGTAGTTCCAAGAGGCTTGTTAATAACTTCACCGTTACACAGTACATGGTCATAAGGGGTTCCCGGCCATTCAGTTGGAGCGTGTTCCAAAGTTCTAAACGCGGCTTGCATCTTAGCAGGGCCGTCACCAGAAGTGTCCGGAGATGTACCAGCATCCGCGACTCCTTCTGCTGTAAGATCATCGTCAATATCTGAGTTAGCAGAAGTCTCAGTACTACCATCACTTTCATAAGCACCATCCTTGTCTTCATCGTCACTCTCGTTCGTGCTCGATAAATGTTCAGACGCACTGAGATCACCTCCCGTTTTGTCTTTCTTGTTTCCTGCATCCATGATGCCATGTCCGTTGGCAAATATGCTGAGAAAAGGATGCGTATGTTTCCAGATAGTGACAATAAGTTGATAAGTAGTATCACGAGAAAGGAACGACGCAAACAAATAACGAGCGTGTAATGTTGTGATTTGAATGGCATTGGGAAAGACGACAGCAGTATACTTTTTCTCCACAGACACTACTTCAGAGAAAGGAATCACGATATTGGTGACCCAGCCAAAAATACTTGAATTGAAACAAATGTGCTTCTCTGAGAGGTACATTCGTCCGTGCAAGAAAATATCCCTTTGCAGTGCACAACCGTAATCCTCAATTAAATAGTCATCGTCTGGAACAGACTTGAATAGTTGATGAAACTCCCGGTTACGTTTGCTATTGGCGTTCGCATAACCTGTAATATTGGAAAGATTGCGGGACGAGGATACACTGGAAAGTCTCTTCTGGGGGAACGAGTTTCCTTGGGCAGACGTGTTCGCTTGTGCTGATTCCAAGGCTGGAGAGGTTGATCGAAATGAATGGATGGCAGACTTCGTATCCTCCGCTTCAATGCCATCAGCTACAGGAGTAGTTACTTTTGTCTCTGAATTTTGATCATCGTCTTGTAGCACACGATTAAAGTCCTCCAAACGAAGTTCTCCTTCTCCTAAAGGTACTTGACTAGTTGAAGGCGAATGGATGGATTGGTTAGGCGGTGAGTCAGGATCATTTTCATCTTGATCCAATGTTTCGGACGGCAACGTTTCTGCGCTATGATCCTTGGAAATGGCCTTTCCTGATTTCTTATTTGATGAAGATCCACGGTCACTGAAATCACTCAAAGTTGAGCTCAGTTTATTAATAGCAGAGGCAATGATAGTAGATAGAAAACCATTTTCTTTCATTATTTGTGCCAATACCCTGGTTTCGTTACAAAGTTTGTGCACGAGCCTTTTGCGTAATTCAATAAGTTTCACACAGGACGAATTGAATTTCTGCTAAAAGCAATGTAATATGAATGCACACGGCTCTTTAGAAAGCACTTTCTTCGGCTAAAATCCTTTTTTCGTGCTATTTACGGAAAGAATTGTATGAAGGGGCAATATGAGGTAGGGTAGGAGGATATCCCACGAGGAACCGACTACTTACGTCTATTAAAAGTTATTAATAAAGACAATGAAATATCATTATTATACAGTTTAGTGGTAAATTTATTTAGGTTTTGCTTTATATAGATCATTTACAATATTGTTCGTGACTTATGGATTCGTTACTCATTACAAGAGTGGGTATCACTAGTTCATTCGGTAGGCGACTTGACAGTCGATTTTATGCATGTTCGTACTGAAGCTTCGTAACTGAACTTGTTCAGCGTTTTGTAATTGTCTTGGATCGCTATCAACCCAATCTGTAGGTACCTCACTGTCCTTGTCAGCATAGACAAGCACATTGAATGTACAGCGAGTGTCCAATTGAGGAAGGAAAGTGATGGTTGCAGTCACTTGACGAATAAGAGCTTGAATTTCGTTCTGAATTTCCTTTTCTGGTTTAGCCTCTTTAGATTCTTCACCTATTGAGTCTTCATTTTTGCATAATATTTCGACATTAAATTGCCACCGTTCAAGATCATCACCAGTGTCTTTATCTGTTATCACGACTACCAGTTTTTGAATCTTTCCTCTGTACATCCATCCTGAAAATGTTGCGTTAGAATCAGTAGTATGGAATAGTGTTCATACTGTGCAATTGTGCAATAATACGCCGAATATACGCTTTGACTTCATCATCAATGGTTATAAGCATATTGATTCCATATTTTCTAACAACCTTGAAATCCTCTGGCGGATATATTCCACGTTGAAATAGAATTGAGTTCACTGCATATTCTATATATCAAAAGTCAGTTTACACAACATCTGAGAAATAAACTTACCAAAAAACTCGCTCACAAGCTTTGCGGAACCCTTCAAAGATAAACTAGAACGTGTTGGGACAGTAGTTGCCATTTTGGGAGTGATTGAAAATTGAGGTACTGAAGATATGTTCAAAAGGGAAGACTTAATGTATACTTTGGATTTTGAAAACATAAATATGATTAAAAAAGAAAAAAATATTTGAGCTAAATGGTACTTGCTTTGATTGTAATAACACTGAACGTTGGGTTCGTAAAATTGCTTCATGACTTACAGGCAAAGCACCATTTTATGAGAAATGTAAGAATTACTTTACAGAAATAACGTCTTAAGTATTAAATAATATTACAGTTGATCCTTATTAATCGGTTGACTGCAGTAAATAATGAAACCTTAGACCTTTAGCCAAACAGTTGAAATATAGCAGATCCACATTAGTCGTCTGCTTCAATGCGTTTTGTATGGCACAAAGAGCAATGTCTGTTGATGTTAGTTCGTATTATAAGAATAACAACCTTAACTCACCTTTACTCCATGGGCAGGCTATTACGGATTCATGTGCGAGGTTGAGAGCCTCATACTTCGTTACCATTTGTAACAGCATTTTCCACAGTGCAGTACTCGACTTATAATTCGCGTTTTGGAGAATGTTTTTCAGAAACCTGTAACACCTAATTTTGTTTTTTGAATACACATTTAGTAACCAGGCAGTGTACATTGTTAGAACAATAGAATGTGCGTTCTGCAACTCATTAATTTTAAGGAAGAGAAATCGCCATGTCTGTTCAAAAGAAGTCGAAGCCTGTGCAAATGTCAAATAATGCATAAACAATGCATTATTGGGATATTTGGAAATGCCTTCGCTCACAACATGACATAAGTCTTTCTGTTTGTAGACTCTCGTGTTTGAAGTGAAATAAACAACAAGTTTTAAACCAAACATATGTAATTGTTCATGATATGCATCATCATCTGTCCATGTGTATGTAAATTGATACATAATACTTTTCAAAAGAGACATAAATCCTTGCGAATTCTTCATATAGCACCATAAAAGCAGAATTTTAGCGCGGTAATAGAACAACTTAGCATTGTCCGAACTTTGCATATAGCGGAGGGTGTTCCCTTCGTTAAAGATATCAATTTTCTCATTATCAATCAGGTCTGAAATAAGTTTACTACCAATATCAAGGGAGTTTGAAAAAATGTAGAACGGGCATAGAAGACTGTATAGATGCCACTTTTCGAAACCATTAGCTACTGTACGACCTTGCAGAGTCCTGAATATTTTACCAGCTAAATCCGGATTACCCAAAGATTGTGCCAACGTACCAAACAAAAACCATAATTCTAAATCGTTCGGATACTTTCGTAAAAGCAATTTGGACTCAGATAAAAAAAGATCATTTTTATGTTGGAATAAAAAAATTAGATAATAACCAGCGAGTTGGGAATCAAGACACTTGCTCGTTATAGCCCTTAAAACTTCGTAAATAAAAGTTAGGCGCGATTCTTCGCAATGAGTCAAGTTTAATAATGGGACAACAGGCCAGTTTGGAAACGGGACTACGAAGTTTTCCAAAAAAGAGGGGATACAAAAACGATGAAATGTAGTTGAGCATCGATTTTGTTCACTCAATATGGAAAAATCGTACCCTTGAATGAATATATCACTAAAATAGGATGAATTGGTCGATACTCCTGCTGGAATCGCGGAATGAAGACCAAGAAATACCAAAAAATTGTATTTGAAGCTAGCGATCACTTCCTTTTGCTTGAAGATGCAAAGATAAGGGCGAATGTCTTTAAATAACACTGCGCGGTAGGGATCACCATCTTTAGAAAATACGATTGGATCCAAAATACGAGGTCTCAAGAATTGCTTTGAAAAAGCTGCTTCACGATTAACCCATTTGTCGAGATCGTGTTCTTTCTCCATAATGTCATATTCATCCAAGGCAGATCTTAACGGTGTGCCGGAGTGATTATCGCACCAAGAATCCCAGCTTACAGCATTCACTTCGCCGAGTTTAGGAACTTGCGAATGCCAAAAAGCAGAGAGCGACTTGAACACTGATGATGTATTTTGTGGGTCAAGTGTATCAGGAAAGAAGTAGCACAGCTCCATCTGAAGCTGCATACACGCCAATGCCATTTCAGAATAACCAGATTCTTTTAGAAAAATACACAAACGTAATATGATATACGACATTGTTTCTTCCAGCGGTAATCTTTCTTCCACTGCTGCATTTACCAACGCTTTAGACAAAGCATCAATACATGACCGAAATATTTCCAGGCTGTGATCAACAGAAAAAGAGTGAAATTGCGTCAGTTGTTGGTTTATGTACTCAATCCAGAGACCACTGGAAGAGGGATACTCATTGATGAATGCTTTCCATTTTGTATTGAGTGCGTCGGTGTCATATTCTTCCTGAGCTATTTTCATGTACTCGATAATGATTGTCTCACGCTCATCTGCAATTAGCTCGTCGCACTGTAACGCTCTTTCTAATACATTAATCTTGACTTGACGAATCCCATAAGCTAGTTTTTTTCCCCTCAGAGTGTCGTTCGCATTTTGAGACATTGTGTGTGCCAGTTTCTCTTGAATGCTAGAAACTTTAAGCCAAGAGGAAGCAAGTTCTGGATGACTTTCAACTAATTTGTTACCTTCAACGAGTTCTTTTTTTAGATAATCATTCAGAAACAATACATTAGATGAGATATCAACATTGTCAGCTTCTGAAGAAGAATTCTGGTTAGACGGAGAAAAAAGAAGAAAGTCAGAGACAGACTCGGATTGATTTCGATTAATTTTCACGTATCCAGAATGACCATTTGATAATTTTTGAGTTATGTCCTTGTCAGGCAAATTGTTCGCATCCTTGACAGCGAGCAATACCACTTTTGATGATCTATGAGAAACAATGGTGTACAGATGCGAATATCCATAAACAAAAGAGGATTCTCGTCTGTATTTTGGAGTAGAATATCGGAGCCGTAGACCATATTGAGGAATATCAATATCGCCTTTCACGTCAACTTTTACATCCTTTAAAGCTCGTACTTGGTCTTCAATATTCAACTTTTTTATCTTCTCATGATGATGTTGTCTTGGTCTCCTTCGTTCGCGTTCTTTATTTTTTAAATGGGACTTCGTGATAGGCTCTGAACGTTTAAAACTCAAAAACTTTGGTACTTTTCTATCCCGTAGCTCACCCATGCTATAAATGGATGTAAAGATAACATTAGTTTTCAGTAATTGAGCAAATGAGATTTAATTAGCTTGAGCTCAAAGATTGTAAGATATGTGGTTAAGAAGTGAAAATTAAAACCGTTGTATTAACTGCTGTACTTTAACCACAGTTTCCTCTACTACAATTGCTAGAATTTCCGGTTTTCGTTTAAATTTCCTTGATTCTTGTTCCGATTTTGAAAGATCTATAGAACGTTAGCTTATACGTAGACTTCAGGTCACCGATTTTTATTTAGCATACCACATCTGTAACCCGCATTCCATTTCACGTATATATCGTTTGTATAGGCATCTCTTGGTGGCCACTGTTCGTCATCTTCAGTTATTGTGCAGGTTTTCTGTAAATTCTACACAATGGATCAACGGCAAATTCGTAAGAGTTATCGTTCCCTCATTAAGCGTGTACAAGGTAGGTATGAACTTTTTTATTACATGCGCTAATGATTATTCAGATTCGCGTCTTCAACTCATTGAACAGGAGAACGATGGATTGCAGGAAACTGTTCTTGCTGCGAACAGATTATTTGCTTCTGGTATGTGTGGGCATAACAATTCTAGAACTAACGAAATGCAGTTCAGGCACCTAATGAAGCAAGTCTCGATGCTATTCTTCTTACACGAACGGTTGATCTTGCATCGCTAAAAACAAAACAATTGAAAATTGGTAAAACAAAGTTTAAGATTGAGAATTATGTGAGACAATTGAAAAGAGCCCTAAATGTCAATGAAGGTGCAGCGTTAGAAAGTTATGTTCGTAACGCAGATGTCTTGGACAGCTGGGCTAAACTCGGTGAAATGGCATGGAAATGTCAGAAACGGGCATGTCCTGTCGAGTTCATGTACGTATTGAAATGCGTGTTTCAGCAGGAGAGGCAATGCTAACTTTTAGGACTGGACCTCTTTCATTCCGGAGGAAAGAACGTCAAATTGCTAGGCGCACCCGACAACAGCGAGTAGTCACTTCATTAACTAAACCTATTAAGGTAAGGACTGTAATGTTGCATGCTTTCCTAACTTATTTCAGTTAAAAGAAAGTGACTTGTCTACCCAAAAGCAAGAGACACCTGGTATTGTAATGCAAATTGCCAAGATTCTCAAAGAATATGAGCCCGTAAGCTTATTCAAATTCATCACAAATCCGGAAAACTTTTCGCAAACAGTGGAAAATCTATTTTGTGTCAGTCACTTAGTTAAAGAAGGAAAGGTTGGAATTCGTGAGGATGAAAATGGTCTTCCCATACTAGGTTTGTCAATAACTTTAAAATAAAACCTTACTAATCGGTCGCAGAAACTAGGATTCCACCTTCTGACGAAACTTTAAGCTCTGGAAAAGTGAAGAATATTCAGCTCGTTCTTAATCTTGACATGGCTATTTACGAGGTATGTTCATCCCGATGTGCGTAAGGCCTTTAACATTTGCAATAGGATATAATTGAAACCTTTCATATAAAGAAAAGTCTAATTCCAACTCGGCCACCTCCTAAAGAGTTGGAGGAAAACTCTACGTCTTGGTATGGCTAAATACATAACTAACTACGCATTCATCGATAATGTTGTGTCGACACTCAAAAAATTTGATTACACTTAAATACAGATAAAGTACAACAAAAGAATCTGTAAACCCAATTTACACTTCTTTTTAGATGCCTAACTTATATATGCATCACTTTCTAAATTTCCAAAAAGACTTTTAAGTGCGCTTTCGACAGACCTTCCAGCTTCGTGATCTAATAATCCTCACTGGTCATGAATGCCTTTTTTAAACGCTGTTCTTCACGTCGTCGCTTATCACGGGTTCGTTCAAGTGTACGACGATCAAACTGGTCAATTGATTGATGTTCAATTGGTGTATCAAACTCATCGACATCATCTGTTAAAAGTGATGCTGACGTTGTTTTTGCGCCAAGACTTTGACGGACAAAAGAAAAGCCAGAAAAATAAAGACCTAATCCTGAACCAAAAATGTAACGATATCTTTGAAGGTGGAACAGCTTTTCCCAAGAATCAACGATGACAACTTTTCCAGCAAGCTTTATTTTTTCTTTGAGAGAACAGTCAGCGCCGTCCGATTCAACAGTAACAAGGGCTTCACGAGCAGTTTTGTGAAGTTGTTTTTTGTGTCCCTTGGATATGGTTTTTGAAGACTCTCTGGTGACTTCAACAAGTACTCTAATTAATGCGTCTTTACGACGTACAAGTGGATTACTGGCCCTTTCTGTTAAATCAAGCATGTTTCCGTATTTTTCGTATGCCATGGCAATTGATTCCGCCGCTGCTATTTGCACACCTGGTTCAGAAGACGACAATTGTTCCTGCAGCGTCTCCACAACTTCTTGTAGTGTTTCCAATGCAGACGTTATTGTGGTTATTAATAGTCCACAACAGAAACAAGCAGATTGAACAACCACCGCAACGTCTTCAGCGCAAACAACCGCTCCGTCAGAGTCTATAATTCCTTGTAAGAATTCTAATACGAACACCGAATCGTCTTCTGTGTCGAGTAATAACGTCAAAAGAGTGTAGGACATAAGACATGCGCAGACAACTTCCGTAGAAGAACTCTCGTTAACATGTCGTACCAAAACATCTTCAGCAAAAGACCATAATTCACCAATATCTGCAGAAGAATAGACAGATATGATGTTTAAGAGTTTACAACAGTAGATAATTTCCTCTTTTGACCGGCCTTGTTTTAATATAGAAAGGACAGCAGATGTAATAGCTTCAACGCTATCATGAACAAGTTTGTGTGAACAAATTCTCAACGAATCACGAAGTAATTCCTTTTTCTGCTCAGCATTTAAGCTTCTGTATTCCGACAGTTTGTCAATGGCATCCTGAATATCACTCGTTTGAACTTTCGCGCTTGCTGAGGAAGGTAATTCGCTGGTCACTGAGCCTTCTGTCGAGAAATTCGTATCGACACTAAAGCCAGACTCACTGAGCAAGTCGGAAATATCAAATATTTCGCCTGCATCTACAGTCTTCCCTTTGGATTTCCCCATTAAAATGTTCGCGAACGGAGAGTTGCTTCTCGCACACGCGAAATACCTATCACCCCGCATACGTCATATTAATGATGTCACGGCATGAGCAGTCTTTAGCGAAAACATTTTTCCTTGAGAATATTTGCGGAGAGAGATGAGTGTCTATAATGACAGTTTTTTAGGATAAGAATTAGTGTTTCGTAAGTTGTTTTGGTTGCGGACTGCCTCTTTTTTTTTTTTTTTTTTTTTTAAATGATTTTAGTCGAATTTTATGGATTTTTTCAATTTCCATAATCTCATTATCCGGAATATTAAGGAATAATTATTAATTCAATTTCTTTGGTCGGAAATTTCCATCGGGCATGTGTATATCTATTAAGCCCGAATTTGTCGGATTTAATTGGGTTTTTTATTAGTTTATATGATTAAATAATAATTAAATACCCTATCCCCACTTGATGTTTGTAAAATTTATATATAATTATTTTTTTTTCTTTAGAATATTTTTTCTTCACATTTTCACACAGAATTCGTGCCAGAATGCAATTCTTTTTGTTCATATTCCCTTTTATTTAATTTCCAATTATTCAATTCGTACTCTCCATTACCTCTACCTCGCGTGGGCATTCCCCTAACATTACCTCCACCATAGGATATCCGCACCTGAACAAGTTCTTCACCGAGTCGTTCTTCTTTGTCTTCCGTACTCAATTGCTTATAATTCACAATTAGTTATGAATTCTTTCTGTTGAGACCGTGTTTTGTAACTGGCCTCAAAGTCTGAAATTTTCCCGGTTTCTTAGTATTGGAAACAATCCAAAGACTTTGTTCTCACACATTGTCCCACGTGTTATTCATTTCATTACTCCTTGTACGCATTCATTCATTCTTATTTATTGCATTTTGTTATTTCAAACAACAATATCTTCATAGAACTGTTCTCGCTTGTTCATTTTACTATTAGATATCTGACAGCATCAATTACATTTACTCAAGGATGAACAAAGCGAACTCCGTGGACACGACGCCAAAGATTGTCACACTGTACAAACAAGTGTTGAATCCGCAGACTTCTGCAGATGAATTTGATGACCTATTTTGGCGAGAGTTTTTTCTGCTACAAGACCACGTAGAAGAATTGAGGACGCTATTGTCAGAATTCAATGACAACGATGTATATCATTTGCGGCACAAGTTGCGAAGTATGTTTTCGTGTGTCATTGTGCTCCTATCTCAACCTTCTGAAGAACGACGGGTAATAAACGCATTCAAGACGCTGTCTGTTGTTTTCCAAGATCTTTCTGCACGAAAAGTGCCTGATTTTAGTCTTACCGTGATCAGCTTTTTTGGCGGCATTGACAAAATCGACGAGAGCTTCTCGCGATTTGTATTTAACTTGGGTTCCCTAGTATTAAAGAAAATGAATACGGACTTTGGTGTGCAAGCACTTCTTTTCTTACGAAAAACGGTGTTCTTTCTGTATCCAACGACTCTAATCTCACATGTGTTCGATGATGACACTGTATTTCGTGCACTTTACTCAATCGTAGAAGCAAAAGCAGAGGGAATAGACATTGCAGTTACCACCCTTGGTCTGCTATCGGCATGCGATCGATTCGAAGTTATGAATACATGTCGCGTAAAGTTATCCCATGTCACCGACGAAGGGTTTATGACGAATTATCTGTTGAGCGTGTCAAAGGCGATGTCAAGCCTATGCGATACATACCGTGAAATTAAACCAGAGGTTTCCAATACTAGTGGGTTTTTCTCCTTCTTATCGTTTTCTCGTACAGTCTATCCGCCGACTGAGGAACAGGAAACCGCATTTTCTGCCTTACCTGATGACCGTACCTTGTACGTAATTGCTCTTTACGAAATGGCTACATGTAACAAAGTTTTTCTATTGCTTCTTTTTGACATGCGCCCTTCAGACACTGAAAGCTGTCCACTCTCTAACTTGATATCACTGGCATCATACATTGGAGCTCATCAGCGAAGCTCGCCGATTGCTGGACGGGTATCGGTGGTTTTCCTTAACCTGCTTCATTTTATGACTGACAAAACCTTCTTTGTCAACAATCTACTGAACGAGGACATGTCCATCAGTCCTACGTTGTGTAGCCAAAGGTTACCTACTTTAACATTCCCTTCTGCACCCGCGCCTCCATTAGTCTTTATGTTGGATGTTGTTGTGATATCTTTACAGCATAATTTGAAGCGCAATCTCAACTGTATAATGTACAACCTTTCCTTTTCGTATATACGACATGCAATATTTCTTCTATTCGATGAAGGATTACGGCTTCATTATCACTGGAAGGAACTTTGGCGGACGCTATTCTTTTGTCTTCACTTTTTCGCTAGTCTCTACCGAACCGAAGTGTCGCCGTCCGCAGTCGTAAATGAGACAGTTGATATATTCTTTGGACTGCTCGGCTTTGTAATATCTGAAAGTGGTTCTGTTGTAGAGACTACCGAGGAATTGGTCGATCTACTTTACAAACTCGTGCATGGCACGACTGCGATAAGAACGTTACTAGAAAAGCGGGACTGGAAGAATAAGTCATGTATGGAACTTTTGCTTAAACTCTCGGACGATTTGACAGGTGGTGCTCCCAGCGGTGAAATCGTCGTTACTGATGATTTATTGTCTGTCATTCAAAAGCATACTGAAAGTTTGCAAATCCCCAGCGACTTAAAAAACATTCATGAAGTTATATTTACGGAACGCAATTCCAAATCGATGTACAAAATACTATGTCGTGAATTAGCAGATACCGCTTTGGGTACTAAAGACATGGCCTACGAACACGAAAAATAATGACAGCTTTTTCATTCTCTTAATGTGCAAAGCTAATTACTCTTCTACGAAATGGTATCAACAAACTCCTGACGATGGAATTGAGTCCTTTTGTTATGTTTTGTATAACATCCTAACTTAATAGACAATTATAGAATTGATAATATGAACTGAGGTGTGAGTGTATTAACGTCCACTACTTTAATAAACATTTCATAGGGTTAGTAGCTGTTCTAGAGACAAAGACGTTTTAAAAGTGTACTTTGGAATTATTGTATTTCTGCAAAGGTTACCTATTTATCCAGTAATGAATTGGCAGTTAAGGAGTTAATAAACGAAGTTAATGACATTCATTAATTTATTTGAATGCCTTCTTAATACAGGCGGTAACGATGTACCAACAGTCCAGGTGTCTCAATGTATTTGCTTCATTAAACAACATTGACTAAAGCTGAATTATAGAAGTTCAATAGTCGAAGCTGAGAATAAAATTTACGGGACAGTCCTTATTCATTGTCTGCTCCATAGGTAAATTTGAATATTCACTAACTGCATTCTCGGATATTTGAGTGTGTGGAGCATTCTAATTTTAGCTACGATGTGAGTAATGTGCTTGAAAAGTGTTCAATATAAATTAATAAAGGTGTTTTTACTTAAAGCTGTATATTTGATGAGACTCTTCAAAAGATATTCGTGGATGATTGTCTATGTGGTTGGAAGGAAAAAAGTTTTGTTTAAAAAACTCGACTGTATCAACGGAATTGTTCTTTATCCGTGTAACTAAAACTATCAATTGAGCAATCAACTAACTCACAATGTGAGAAGACATTGAGTTATTAATCTCAAATCCCACAGAATTTTAACAAGAGTCACTATGTCCGAGCGGTTAAGGAGTTAGACTTGAATTCGTTCAGTTATCTAATGGGCTATGCCCTCGCAGGTTCAAGTCCTGCTGGTGACGAAGCTCTTTTGTTGCGCAGCTTTTTCGTCTTTTTTAAAAGCGAAACACAACAGCGGTTATTTTGTCTAGTTTTAGTGAAATGATCTGAACCCTCGCTTGAGACACCATCGGGAAAGTTGGTGAATTGTAGCAGCAAAAAATAATACTGTATTAAAGTAACTGTTGCATTAACTCATGAAGCTAACCAGAGTTCAATTAATATTTTACTTTTCATTATGGATTTTTTAAGATTTGGTTTTTTGTGACTTAAGGTTTCGGCCATGCGATTAAGCGAGACATAGAATCCAACTGTTTATAGTTATTACAGTAACCAATACTAATTTCAAAGCCTAAAAACTATTACTAATATCATTTAAAGTTAGTACTGACCGTTCGCCAAAATTTTGTTCAGCAATTAACCATTTTTTTTAGATTTCTGTAGGAAGTATTTTAAGGTTTGTATCTAGCGAACCTAATGTACGATATTTCTGTTTTGATTAAACATGAAAAATGGGACCTCGGATGTCCTAGGTTTTGTACTAAACTAGCGGCCTAAACATATTTCTTGCATTCATTTCTTTTTTCTCAATGAGTTGAGATAGCACAACGTTAAAATTTAGAGAACTTGTAATATAAGATAGTTCATAGCGCAATTGCTACAATAGGCAGTCAATACCACGGAACTTGTCATTACTGCTTGATATTGTTTGATAACACTGGCGTGTCTGTTTAAGAAAGACTAAAATGCTTTACTCGAAGTAATTTAGTTGGAAACCTAATTTAGCGAGACACGACAATTCCCTAAGCGACGAAAGAAAAAAGAAAAGAAACCGAACGCAGCAACAAAAACGAGAATAATGCAGCGAGCGAGGTTCGAACTCGCGCGTTTATCAACAGCAGAGTTTCCATCGACCGTTCAGTCAACTTAAATCTGCCCCCTTAGACCACTCGGGCATCGCTGCTTCGGATGCCCAATGTGGTTCGGGGGGCATTTTCTTCTACAATTGAATGCTGTGTGTCAATAGACTACTACCTTTGAGAGTGTCTAACTGTGCAGATGCACAGTGAGGACGGTCTTTAGTTGCTACTAGCCTTTCTTGAACTTTGCTTGGTCGTAGTGCTAAGAAGTTATTCTATTTCTCAATTATTTGTTTGAGGAAATTAGTCGTCACTCTCACCTAAATTTCCATAGTGGAAAGAGGTTCTGTGTTGATGCCCAAGACATCAGCTATTGTTCCATTACCTCCCATTTACCGACTTTGTTGCAGAATCGTTTGCTGGAACCCAAGTTTCCACAGGAGAAGGAGTAGTGTGTGTAAAGTTTAAACGAATGTTCTTTAGAATCTAACGGTTTCAAGGTTTATCTCATAATATTAGTAGTTGAACATCATTATTGCCGACAATTTCGGCTCGTTTCCTTTTTGTTTGCTTCAATCTTTATGATGCAAGCGAGAAAGAATTTGATTCAGATTGTTAGGAAGAGTTTCTTCTTTTCTTCCGTCTCGATATAGAGCATAATTATAAACGATCAATGTACCAAAACGAAATACTAGTGTAATAAAACACAAGTCAATAACAGTGGACTCATGACTAATTGACTACTCTTACAAATGACTCGTATATTCCTCCTTTAGCTAAATGATATGGTACTTTCTTCTCGTTCTTCTCGTCTTTTTTATGAATGTACGAAATGAGTTCTGAAATGGTTGCGATGTTACATTTTCGCCTTTACAATCAAATTTATACGTCATTTGCATATGTTAATTCTTGCCTTGCTTCTTATAGTATCTCATGACGTCTCTTTTTCTTCCAAGTTTTGCATAACATAATCTAGTAAAGCCAATGTGCAACGATTATTGCATGTCAATTACCAGAGACTGGTTGTTGAAATCAATCTTCTAAAACTAGACTAAATACTAATGATATAGCTTCACGTTAAGTATACACTCTACGGGAAGTTAAGTGTGAAGGTTCAAAAACTTGCCTGTAGTTTAAACTTGCAAAGGCAGTACACAAATCCCAGAGTGTGAGGGCTCAATGACATTAGAACTAGTACATTCGTAGCTGAAAAGAAACCTAGCTCAATTACTATCAAATAACATTATTATAAAAAAAAATCAATGATGACTGTCCGACCAGTACTTTGTTATTTGCTACTTTTCAGCTTCAAGTGAACGTTATGTAATTAATTTGCTGTGACACAAATGTGTTTGTATAATCTCATCCTTATCGTCAATGACCGTAATCACTTAGAATTACAAGAATAACTAACTGTATGCACCAAGCGAAATCTGGATTTACACGATTTGTCAATACTAGTAGGTAGTGAGGCTTGAATCTTACTTAAATGTCTTCACACAGTTTGGGGATGTCACTTTGGTTGGTATTACAGCTCTCAGTATCGAAGACAGAGGCTTACTGACACACAGCATTCAATTGTAGAATGTCGCCTGAACCACACTGAGCATCCGAAGCAGCGATGCCCGAGTGGTCTAAGGGGGCAGATTTAAGTTGACTGAACGGTCGATGGAAACTCTGCTGTTGATAAACGCGCGAGTTCGAACCTCGCTCGCTGCATTATTCTCGTTTTTGTTGCTGCGTTCGGTTTCTTTTCTTTTTTCTTTCGTCGCTTAGGGAATTGTCGTGTCTCGCTAAATTAGGTTTCCAACTAAATTACTTCGAGTAAAGCATTTTAGTCTTTCTTAAACAGACACGCCAGTGTTATCAAACAATAGCAAGCAATGTACTAATAATTTGAGGCATCCGAGCATTGCGTTGAAAGCCCAAGGTGTACAAGTTTGTCAGATCACATTCTACCAGTATGAATATTTTCTAATAAAAGAACTGTTACACAAGAACAACGACGCCACGTGCTTAAGAATAAACTGTTTAAGTTTGTTTCATTAGGCATTCCAAATAAAAATGAATTAATAATATTCTAAGAATTTGCTTGAAGACAATAGATCGACGGGAAAGTTTAGAGTTACTGACCCAGTATGGTATTATAATAACAGAATTATTTGGCAAAGGCGTTATTATTTACTTCTTTCTTGTGGAATTGCTTGCAGTAACAAAGTAGCGACTATATCAGGTACTATTTACTACTAAATTCAGTAAACAATAAGCCATGATACTATAAAAAAGTCTAATTAAAAAAAAATGAGTACTAATTATTGAGAGCTACTATAATATTCTCAGTAAAGTAAATTACAGAAGATCTTACTAAACAAATTTTTTATAACTTTGAGTAGAGAGTTGTTGTCAACAAATTCATTATGTCGTATCCCTTTTACATTTGCACGGGTCTTCTTTAACTCGTCAAATCTAATTAATAACGTAATCATAAATTGAAGTAATTGTTGCTTGAGGTTCGCTTAGCTTTATTAATATGTGTTAGCGAAAACCACGGTAAAAGACAAACTAACTAAATGAACAAATCACCAATGAATTGCGACGTTTAGGCATAAGTTTATTAGTATTCTTAATTGCCTGTTAAACCGGTCTACGTAATTTTGATACATACAGCAGAGATTAGATTTTTGTTGTTCGCTTATTTGCAGGGCCGAAACCTTAATCAAACTCGCGAAAACCTTAATACTGGGTTCAAACGGAAAGAAAAATTAACTATGATGATAATTAATTATTATTGAATGGATTTATTAATCAAATAGAAGGTCCTTGCAGAATTATTGTTTCCATGATTTTGATACACGAATAAACCCACGCGGAGGGTTAGAACCTTTCACTAAAATTAAACAATTTAACTAAGGCTTATTTTTCATCGCAAAAAATAATAGAAGAATGCGAAGTAAAAGAGCTTCGTCACCAGCAGGACTTGAACCTGCGCGGGCATAGCCCATTAGATGCCTGAACGAGTTCAAGTCTAACTCCTTAACCGCTCGGACATAGTGACTCTCGTTGAAATTCGGTGAAAACTGTTATTGAAATAAGAATAATTACGAACGCCAAACGTGAATCGCAGAGGAATTTATAAAGCCGAAAAGCCAACTGTTGATGACATAATGGTAATGGCTGAAACACACTCACAAACTGTTGATACTAAACTTCGCATGAATAATAAACTATCCAATTATTGACCAAGAATTTGATCGACTAATAATATCAGATAAGATCATGCATTAAACGTCTTGTACAAGCACAATCTTAAATAAATGCAAAATTGTAATAATGTAATTTCTTATATTGTAAGAAGAAAGTTTTAGTAAGGACAAAGCAAAACAAATCTAATTAATCAGTTTCATTATAGCTGAGCAAGAGAAATTTTTCAGTTAACTTAGTTAAGACCTCAAGCATACATGATATATCAAATAGGCAACGTCGATGTGTGTGTATTATCCATAACTTTGTTGTTTACAGACAGTATATATAGTTAACAAATTTACACGCTAAGTAGAATAACGAAATAAATTTATACCATGCCGTATAAAGTCGTTCCTCATTTTAAATGAATGAGTCATCGAGGAAAAAGCTATCTAAATTAGGTTAGCCCTTGAAGCAACTCGAAAAAGGTAATTTCTTCAAGTCCAGCTTCGTTTCGTAACTAAACTGTTCTCCTTATTTGTATACCAGAAAACATTCTCACTAAAAGTTCACTCTATTTGCAATCCAAATCTTATAAGTTTTCCTCGAGCCTAACAATTAGAAGATGCGTATCGTATTTCTCATTTCATCGCACATGTTCGGCGCGTTCAGCTTTATAGTATAAAGTTGGCGATGAATAATCTAATAGGATACATAAATTAAACATTCGGCTCTGTTTAACGGGCGACGAGTTAAAATTTATTAATAACTGTAAGCGGTCGGAGTCTACAAAATGATTGGAAGAGAGAATATGACTAAGCTTCGGCACCTTCGCTTACCGTCTAGAAATCAATATGCGAGACTGTTTAGAATGACAGAAAAGAAATCACCTTGTGTGCACAATTATTTTTCTTACTTCAATTAAGACAGTGTGCAAGTCAAGTAACGTCAATCAACGTAAAAGCACCAAAGTTCACATATAGGGTTTACGGTTTTTCCATTCGTATTCTTCTTGTTACTCACAAAATCGATTATTTTAAGCTCTTTTCAGTATAACACAAAGGCGTGTTTCATTTTAAGTGTACAACTTTTATAGCAGAAGCACCTGCTCCTTTATTTTGCTTTTATACATATATCTATTGAAACCCAATTATTGATCCATCGCCCTTGACTGGAAAATGAACGCCTCCGCTATATCGTTTTCTTCGGAAAATAGCATGTCTATGAAACGACAACATGGAATTTTGTGTGACAACACTTCTGCTACAGAAGTTTGCAAATCAACAGTTCTTGATCTCGAAAACCAGTCAGGCGATATTAAAGAAAGTATAAGCCAAGAAAATGAAATTCCTAAAAATAACATGCCAGTCGTCATGACCGGAATATTGCTGACTACGTTTCTGTCAGCTTTAGACAGTACCATTGTTACCACTGCTGTCCCAACCATTGTGCACGACTTGTCAGGCAAGGTCGATTATTCTTGGATTGGCTCAGCATATACGCTCGCATTGACTGCTGTCCTTCCCCTTCTTGGTGTTGCCTCAGACATGCTTGGTCGAAAAGTCGTGTTGTACAGTAGCATCTTGTGCTTTCTTTTAGGCAGTGCACTTTGCGGTGCCAGTAATTCTATGATCATGCTCGTCATATGTCGAGCTGTTCAAGGCGTCGGAGCAGGCGGAATAACGTCGCTGTGTTTTATTGTTATTTCTGATATTACCTCGCTTGCAAATCGGTCATTTTACACGTCATTCATCGCTTCAGTATGGGGGATCGCTTCAGTCATCGGCCCGCTTTTAGGAGGCATTATATGTCAAGGCACAACTTGGCGTTGGATATTTTTCATTAATTTACCTACCGGAGGAATCTCTATAGCAATTCTTGTATTCTTTCTTAATGTCCCTGTTCATGATCGAACAACGTTCCGACACTTTCTGGTGACATTTGATTTTATTGGGCTTACTACGTGCATTGTTGGAAGTGTGCTCATATTACTTGGGCTCTCCATTGGTGCGACAAATAACGACTGGGTTCGCGTGAATGTGCTTGTCTACATCATAGTTGGAGTTGTTTTGCTTATAGTGTGTGCTTTCTGTGAAGCTAAAACTACTAGAAACCAGATTCTTCCAACATTCATGTTTGATAGTTTGTCAAAATGTGCGTTGTTATTCACAGTCTTCTTGCATAATTACAACTATATGCTTTTCGATTATTACCTACCGGAGTTCTATCAGAATGTTAAAGGCGACACCCCCATATTTCCGGCATTCACATTATTGCTCCAGCGTTTTTAGTATCCTTATTCTCTTTTCTTACAGGTATGTTTATTAAGAAAACAATAACTTTATGATTCCTATGTATATTGGGTGGTTATTTATGACTGCCGGTATGGGGGCACTGACGGATCTAAATTACTCAAGTTCCGTCGGCAAGATTATTGCACTTAGTATAATCTATCCAATCGGCTCTGGATGTCTGTTTCTGCCCCCTCTTCTCGCAGCACAGGCGTCAACGCCCGTGCATGTGATGGCGATTGTTACTTCGGTTGTTATGTTTGTTAGAAGCATAGGTGGCAGCGTTGGCGTAATCGTTGGAAAAGTCGTTTATTCACAAACTTTGGCAGCTCTGCTTGGAAAAAATGCCAATACACTGTCGAATATGTCTTATGAACAAATTAATACTTTCCCCCAAGATGAAAGAAGTCAATTGCTGGATAAAATGGGAAAAGCATACCGAATGAATTGGATTGTTGGTACAATTATATCTGGTATTGGGCTTCTTTGTCTGCTAACTGTAAGAATGAATGGCGCTTCTAAGCAAAAGTAATTATAAACTCGTTCATGCTGCCATAGAAATATACCAATAATAATAATAAACAAAAAAAAAAAAAAAAACTGTCTGAAGAAAACAATTATACAAGTAATTGTATAGAAATAGAAGAAACAGCAAAGCTAAATGTGGAGTGCTAGTTATATGGCAACTTTCCTATCTAATTGAAGGCTTCTTGAACAAGTAACCAACACAACTACTACTTATGAACCATTAAACGATAAAAGAACATTAATTGCATTATCTTTCTCTTAAAAAATTCCTTCTCTCACAAGATTCGCAAAGCAAAACTTTTTACGCATTCGGAAACCTGTGATCTCTGAATAATCAAGATTGGTGCATTGAATTTCTAGCTAAATTATCCTCAAGTTCAACGATAAAAGGCTCATGAGTACTGCATGTTAATTTGGTTTATGTACTTACCGTGTTTCCCAATTGCGTAAGTTGCCAATTACAACTAAAATAAATGATAACTTTTAATTGAGGAAGTTGTTCAAATAAAGGTTTCAAGACTTAAGTTATAACCTTTATTAAATATATTAAATGCAGAAAGACTGTCTACATGTTAAACGATATACAAATTCTATTGATTTATTTCTTCAGATATCTAGTCATGACAGTTACAGAAAGTTTTTCCAAACATAATTCACTACTTGTCGAATATCAATTGGTCAATGCTGTTTTATTTTTTATAGTTCATAGTATACCTGCAAGCCTTTTGACCAGTTACATTAGAAAAGTCTAATCTTTCGTAAAAACTCTTACATCTCAACCTTCACTGTTTACACAAATATGTTATGGTTCAGGTCCAAATTATGGTTTAGTTATCTGGTAATCTAACTCAATCGACTTGGCAGTGCTTGGACCTATTCACTCAACAGTGTAGAATAAGGTATCAGTTAGTGCAACATAAATTAGTTGTTGCGACAACTCAAAGAAAACGGAATTTATGTGGTGGATGCACTCGTAGCATCGTAATTAATTGTTATCATTAAATCTATGAATAATAATATTAAATGATTAATGATAAAATCAAGCGTCAAGTATTGAAAATTAATCTAAAACTTTTTTATTAATAATGCGAAGTAGCTGAAGCAAGATAGAAAACAACAATATTTTTAGGCTTAAAGACAAACGGATACTAATATAACTAGTCAATCTGTTCGTCCGAAGTTCCGAGAGCAGAGAAGCAATTCCATTTGCACGGTCGCTATCCAAAAACTAAAAATACACGAAAAGACTACCTAAAACTAACAGCTTCACAACAGGACTGTCACAGTTCGAGGTCCCCATTGTCTTTGATTCGAGAGATTAGTTCTTACTTGGCTTCAAACGGTGATTGAAACCACTCACTCAGTTTGTTAACAAGGTTCGCTTAACTGAACCTTAAATAGTAAAATGCGACAATGAGAAAAGTAATGCGTTAACTGTTGAAATGAGCCTGTAGTGTTCCGCGGATTTTTGGCAATTGAACTAACAAGTATTTATGTTAATTGTCTAATTAACAATCTCCTACTAATCGTAATTTTTTGTTAAGTAATTACAAGATTCCAATAAAGCCGAAGTTCCAGGCTTTGCGGAACGTGTCGATAGTAGAATAGTTTAGAGAGAAACAATGCGGTCATTGTTTCTCTTCCGTTTATCCGTTTGTTTAGGCGGAAGCTTGCCGTTGGTTTGGCTGCTTAGTCGCCAAAATTCCAAAAGTACATGACATAAAGCCAACAATTTCATGACACTGGAACGTTACGCTTTGTTATTTTATATGCGGTTCATCAGAAATTACTATTACTTACTATTACCACATACACACACACTTTCCTACTTTTATCGTGCGTACCTGCTTGCAGCACTCGCTTTGCTGTCCACTGTTTAACATCGGTGACAGCAGCAAAAAGACGTGGAGACCCCCTTCCCTGCTGGGACGGCTCGAGTGAATCCTATCGCTGTCGCACTGCCTCTGACCCGGGGTTGACGTGCGTTGTTGCCAACCTCTGCCGGTGGCCCCGTGTTTAATCCCCTCCGCTACTGGCAGCTGCCCGCCAGAGTCGGTAGGGGAATCAGAGGATCAACAGCGAGACTCGAACCCGTGCACACCACCCCACCAGGTGACGAAGGGACTGTCTCTCCATCTGAGCCATTACAGCTTGAAAGTTGCCTTTCTTAGCCTACTACATAGCATTGCTCTTCTTCTTGTTCCACTTGTTAATTCTTGTTCATATTCAGTTGTACTAAATGATTACTTACTACTCACTAACATACTTAGTGGTAAATAGTTAACGTATACGAGGCAACATAACAAACTTTGAACAGCACACACATCATAGATAGTAGACTTGGTGCTGGCTTGTTTTATTTTGCTTTGTTTTATTTCATCCCAATCACCAGCAGAAGAGGCCAAAACCATGCACCCACATATGTCGATGCAGCACAGCCGTTTTATGCAAACAAAACAAAAAGCTATGCTCCCGGCGAGGATCGAACTCGCGATTTTCACGTAGCATACCTGGTAAGAGGTGTACCATATAAGCATGAGGCCTTTACCAACTTGGCCACGGGAACCTTCTTGCCTGTCGTGGAGCAGGTAAATTTATGTGATTGACTCCGAGTACTTTTGACCTTTGAAATGAAACAATCATTCAACTGATTAGTCTCTTAAATTGAATGACTAAGCATTCATTAGCATTCATTGAATAGGTAATATAAATATGCAAGAATTCAATGGCTACAATCCGTTGAACGCTACTTGTTTCTTTTAGCAATAACTTTCAGAACATATTGCGCATAACATAACATTTAGGTTTTATTAACCGAAGCTTATTGAATGGTTAAAGGAAACCAACAAACAGTAATCCTCAATCGAACTAAATATATCCGGCCTCGAACCGGGACAGATATGGCGATGTTACTATGTCCGAGCGGTTAAGGAGTTAGACTTGAACATGTTCAGGTATCTAATGGGCTATGCCCTCGCAGGTTCAAGTCCTGCTGGTGACGAGATACACGGGATTATCTGTCCCATTGCTTTTTGTTTTTGAGAGATGCAGTCTATATTGACTACTTTTAGTAAAAATGCTTATTCTTTCGGCTTGCATTTTCAAGTTTCATCAACATCAGAAGTATTGAAAGGTGTAAAACGGTATATAACTATTTAGAATTGCAAGTAATGTACAGATAATTACGTAAAGTTGTTGGTTCCATGGTTTTTAATTTTTTTTTAACAGTTTAGTATCCAAATTTTCGCATTTTTGAGTAAGGTTTCGGCTCTACGAACAAGCGAGAATCTGTATGTACCAGCTAATATGAATTAAAGTTATCAAAATTCAACAAAATTAATACTAAAAGTGATTTTGGATGAGTGGTAAATCGCCATTGCTCATTGGAAATTTATACAATGATTTGGGTTGTCTTTTAATTTCCTTTTCGTAAATATCAATTAAGGTTTCCTGCTAAGCGAGCAATATACAAAAAGGTCTGTATGAATGAATGTTCTACTTCTTGGATCAAGACACATACGAAAAGAGACAATATGATAGATTCGCCTAATTTTAACACATATTTTTTTAAAGAAAAATATGTTTAATTTGAAAAACGATCTGATAAAGAATGATGTGCTCAAAATAAAAGACGGTAGACTATGCAGCTTAACCCCATTAGTATAACAGAAATTACTATTCCTTGTAGTGCTTTGGGGCTTAGTATAATTTGTTCGTTAGTCCATATTCTTTTTCTTCTGTACTAACCAGTCATTCTGATGTTATTTTCTAGACGTAGACAACTTGGTACACTTGTTACTTTTAACAACTAAATGAGGAAATACAAGTTAGTATCGCTTATTTTAATAGGCCCGCAGGTGTCATTGTCACAGTTTACTCAAACGAGATACCTCGTTGTAGATTTAGGTTTCCAACAAGTCCAATAGTGTTTTATATTACACATTGTTTTTACGAACTTTGAGCCCTATTTTGAAATTGACTCTTGTATTTTGTCCGTGAGGTACTGCAAATGAAAGCGTATTGTTATTGGAATGAGAGTAAACTAATTATTGTTTATTTCGTCTCAAGCATGATGTTAAAGCCATAGCAGTAAACACAGTGATTAAAATTATCAGTTAAATATCTGTGTCCGTGCTTAGGAAAGTTTTCATGCTGAAGTTGAAGACGTATGGCCTCAATTTATTCCGACAAATGCTGAAGTAGTTTCAGCAACAAAAAACGAACAACAAGAACAATAATGCGGCGAGCGAGGTTCGAACTCGCGCGTTTATCAACAGCAGAGTTCCATTAGCCTTACGGCCGACTTAAATCTGCCCCCTTAGACCACTCGGGCATCGCTGCTTAGGACATTTTGTTGCGATTCGAGGCCGAATATGTTTAGCTCAATTAAGGATTCCCGTTCGTAGGCTTCAAATAATGAATAACTTCTTCCTTTCAACCTTTCCAATAAGCTTTGATTAATAATATAATATTATGTCACGTGCCATAAGTTCTGAAAGTTATTGCTAAAAGAAACAAGTAGCGTTCAACGGATTGTAGCCATTGAATTCTTGCATATTTATATTACCTATTCAATGAATGCTAATGAATGCTTAGTCATTCAATTTAAGAGACTAATCAGTTGAATGATTGTTTCATTTCAAAGGTCAAAAGTACTCGGAGTCAATCACATAAATTTACCTGCTCCACGACAGGCATGTCACAGTTCGATTGCCTGGTTACTTTGGTTCAAGAGATTAATTCTTATTTGGCTTCAAACGGTGATTGAAACCACTTACTCAGTTAGTTAACTTGGTTCGCTTAACCGAACCTTAATTGGATAATTGCGAAAATGGGAATTGAAGTTAAGTGCTGAATAAGCTTGTAAGTGTTCAACGGCTTTCTAGCAATTGAACTTACAAGTATTTATATTAATTATGTATTTGATAATATCTTAGTAAATGAGATTGCTTATTAAGGAATCACAAGATTCCAATAAGGCAGAAGTTCCAGACTTTGCGGAACTTATTGATTATAGAATTGTTTAGAGAGAAACAATGTGATCACTGTTTCTCTTCCGTTCATCCGTTTGTTTGGGCGGAAGCTTGCCGTTCGTTTGGCTGCTTCATCGCCAGGTTTCCAAAAGTCATGGAGTCCATGGCATAAGGCCAATGGTTCCATGACAAGGCAAGAAGGTTCCCGTGGCCAAGTTGGTAAAGGCCTCATGCTTATATGGTACACCTCTTACCAGGTATGCTACGTGAAAATCGCGAGTTCGATCCTCGCCGGGAGCAGAGCTTTTTGCCTTTTTCTCATTACAAATTGAAACTAAAATATAATTCCCAAGTAGTACGGCTTTTACATATCAATTCAAACTTACTCAACCCAACTATTTTTAGTGCCGAATTTGTGTCAATACTGCTTTCGCGTAAAAAAACTTAGATAACCTTAATACTCATTATCTCATTCGCCCAAAAAAACAGTCACGCGGGCTATTTGAAGGCCAGAAACAATTCCTGTCCTTCACCACAGCATCATGCGTGACAAGTGGAGAAAGAAACGTGTGCGCCGTCTCAAGCGTAAAAGAAGAAAAATGAGAGCCAGATCGTAAGTGCAACTCGCTCATCATATTTGAAGTAATTCAATTACTAACATGTTACAGCAAATAAGCGGATCGTTAGCGTCCTGAGTGTTTGAGCGGTGCTCGGCAGCTCTTACCGGAATCTGCTCAATGGCTCTTCATGTTCGTTTCAATAAAATTCTTCACCATAATGTTTGTGTTTTTGTTTGAGTGTTAAGTGTAGGGTTTGTACAGTGTTTGTTTTAATTATCTTCCCAATTATGAATGAACTTAAAGCTTTCAATGTGAATAAACCAATAATTAAATCAACAACCTGTAAGCCAATTACCAAAAACTAAATCTTTACATCGCGGAGCTGTCTCCGAACATTATCAAGTTCGGCCAAAGCCGCCTTCTTCTTGTTCTTCGTCATGCGAGAAGGCGCTTTTCTACGACCCATTTTTGATCCAAAGGACGTCAAGAAATCATCCATAACGTTGTTAAATTGTGCATCGTGAATGAGTTCATTGACGTCCTTTTGCTCTGGGTCAACAAGCTGCGACTCATCTCGAAGAGGAACGTATTCTTCCTCAATTCGGTCAAAACGGTCGTCCAACAGCGTAAGACCCTCATTTCGGAAAAGTGCAGAACTAGTCATGGAAACTGCCGACAAGGCAGTCTTGGCTTTGCGAGCTTTGGGGGGTTTTGTAGCAGGTGCAGCAGTCGTGGCAGATACCAGCTCAGGAACTTCATCAAATTCCTCTTCGCTATCAAAGTCATCGTCACTGTTGGCAGCTTTGTTCTTGCGTTGCTCGTGCTTAAACCGTTCAAACTCAATTTCCCATTCTTGTTTACCGGTTTGACGAACTGCTTCCTCGTTAAATTCTTCCAATTCAGGTTTGAGTTCTTCTCCATGAGCATAAAATTCGTTTTCGTCCACAGGACCTTCTTTGATAAGCTCAGCAAACTCTGCTTCTAGGTTGGTACCAATGCTGGAAGCCAGCTCAGCATCTCCTTCTTCACGTTCGGCTTCCTCTAGCGCTTCGAGTACTTCACGCAAGCGTGGATCCATATCAGGCTGGAAACCAGCAATTGCGTCGGGGACATTTTGTTGATTTTGATATGTCATAGGCAATTCAGTTGCCGAGGGATTCACCTCTTCGGGCAAAACAATATCCTCCTTCAGCTGGATAGACGAGTTTTTCTCCTTTGGTTTTTGCTTGCGTGCACTTGGTGCCTCAACCCAAGTAGCGTCCTCATTACCAATGTTACGCAAATGCTGCATATAGTCATATTCAGTGTCATCAAAATATACACCGTACATGGCAGCCTCGCCCTCGTTCGAACGAACATTGCTGCTGTATTCGTCGTCAAGCTCAGCACGTCGAATACTACGAGCCGATTTTTTCAAGACATCTGTAGTCACCAAAACATGTTCTGTGGTACCTTCTTGGTAGAACAATGGATCTCTTTGAGAACGGTGAACTAAGTGAAAAGTGGTGGCCTTGTTCTTATCAACGAATTTCTTTTTTCCCTTTCCCTAAATCATTTTGTTAGTCAAGATTGTCAGAAGAAAATGCAAAAGGCTTCTTATTCTGATTTGAACAACACAATTAAAAATCATGTGTTATTAAAGTTCATAACCAACAACCATCCTCCTCTCTTCTTGATGTCAAGTGCCAATGCCTCTAGTAAATAAATAACATACCATTGCTATTTTCCCTCTAAGAATACAATTTATGTCAGAAACTAAGGCTTATTTAAAGCAAAAATTCGCCCAATTCGTCTCCGCTGGTGTTTGGTTGAGGTTGCGTTTCCACTGTCCGTTTCGGTGGCCGTGACTGCCCCAAGCTCATCCTAGGCAGAGGCGACAGAGGTGCTTCACGTAAGCTTCCAACTACACGCTACCGTCACGGATTGCTTTTGTAATTTCAGTTTTTTTCAATAGAAACCAATAAGGTCTTTAACGTCTTGTACTGAAGGGTGTTTTACATTGTGATTCGACGCAATTGTGGCGTTTGCTGATTACGGAAACTTTGTTTTTCTGTAGGTTCTTTTTTCCTATTTTTCTGTATTTTTTTAAACCTCTTCTTTGTTGTAAAACATGGTATGTGTGAATAAAGGGAGGACGATTGTATTGTGACAATTGCTGGTTTCGTTGATATTGCTTTTATCAAATTACTCCTCGTCCTCTGAAGAGCCGAGATATAATTTTCTAACATGCATCTAGGGTTTACCAAAGTCCAAAAACCATCTTGGTTTAGGCCGTGCCATTCAAAATGACTTTATGAAAGGCCGTAGAAACAAAAAAGGTGGTCTTCGACACATCACCGATCCTAATGATGAACCTAGCTGGGTCAAGCTTCGTTCTGTTACACAGCAGACTGATTTAGATGAGTTTTTAAGTACGGCTGAGCTTAGTAATGTTGACTTTACGGCTGAGAAGTTGAATGTCAAGGTCATCCAAAACAGCGAACAAAATCCCTTCCTTTTAAATAGCGAACAGGAAGCGAAGTCTAAACAACAACAAGAACTTAACAAGGACCGTCTCACCATTCCCTGTCGTCCTCCTTGGGACGAAAACACCACTCCTGTGGAGCTCGAACGCAATGAGCGACAAGCGTTTTTGGAATGGCGTCGAAGCCTGGCTCAATTGCAAGAGATTCCTGGTTTCGTTGTTACACCGTTTGAGCGGAATTTAGAAGTTTGGCGTCAGCTTTGGCGTGTTATCGAACGTTCAGATGTTATTGTCCAAATTGTCGATGCAAGAAACCCTCTGTTCTATCGGTCGGCTTTCCTAGAGCAATATGTAAAAGAAGTTGATCCCTGTAAGAAGAATTTCCTTCTTGTAAATAAAGCTGATATGTTGACTGATTCTCAGCGTCAAGAGTGGGCCAGCTACTTCAAATCTCACAACATCACTTTCCTTTTCTTCTCTGCTCGTCTTGCCTCTGAGCAACAGGAGTTGGCCGGTGTCACTGGCAGCGACGCTCCTCTGAGCGACGCTGTCGACACAAACGATGATTACAGTCGTGTTAACCCAATCAAAATCGCTAATATCAACATGCTCTCCAATATCTTCAACTCTTACGCTGAACAATCAGCGAATGGAAAGAAGTCAGTCACCATTGGTTTGGTTGGTTACCCCAACGTTGGTAAGTCATCCACTATCAATGCCCTTGCTGGTGCGAAGAAAGTGTCCGTCTCATCGACCCCTGGTAAGACGAAACATTTCCAAACAATCAAACTCTCTCCTACTGTCATGCTTTGTGATTGTCCAGGTCTGGTGTTCCCTTCATTCGCAGATACACAAGCTGACTTGGTGCTGAACGGTGTACTTCCAATTGATCAGCTGCGCGAGCATACTGGTCCAGCTGCGCTCGTTGCCAGCCGGTTTCCTAAGGACGTACTTGAGAAAACATACGCGATCACTATTCATACGCGGCCAGTGGAAGAAGGCGGTTCTGGAATTCCGACAGCCGATGAATTTTTGTATCCGTATGCTGTTGTTCGCGGTTTCATGCGCGCTCATCACGGTAATCCTGATGACTCGAGAGCTGCTCGTTACGTTTTGAAAGACTATGTTAATGGCAAGATCATCTACTGCCACCCTCCTCCCACATATACAGGCACTGGTCTCGAGTTTAATGCCGAACATCATCGTAATGTTACCGCTATCGAGTTCGACGAGGTCACCAATGAATTGAAGAATGCCACCATCTCCGATTCTTCGTCGGCAAAACCGAAGAAGGTTCAGAATCCCCGGAGTAAAACAGAAACCCTTGACACAAACTACTTCCGTCGCAACGCTCTTATTCGTTCGCATGTGAACGGTGCTGGCGCATTGAATGGGAGTGACTATCGTGGCCGCACCATTCATCATGCATTCCAGCAGCGCCTAAATGATGACGGAACGCCTATGGACCCTGCCATTTCGGAAGCTCAAGCTGCTTTACTTCAAAAACCCTTGTCTCGCCGTAAGGCTCGTCAGCTTGCCGCAATGGATCTTGGAGTTTCGCCTGAATTGCTTGCCGGCTCCTCGAAGAAGCACAACAAGAAGAACAAGCGTGGCAAACAAAGAAGTGGTCAGGGTTATGACATTTAAAATCGGTTTTGGCAATTATTTGTTTTTGAAAAGTGTTTTCTATATGGTTTTCATTTTGGGCTTGATGATGACGCGGATGTTTTTATAGTCACTGTTGGCTTCAATGGTTTGTTTTATTAGTTCAATGCTTTAATATTATCCTTAAGGAAAAGAGCTAGATGAGCGAGAATGTGAAGCGGCTGAGGGGGTGTATTATGAACGGTGGCCACGGTAGATTAACTATTATCTTCCTGATTTATTTGTCGGCCTGTGTAAGTTACTTTCCCCAATTTTGTTTACTACGCGACGTGTTTTCCATTTATTAAGGTTATTCATTACATATCGTGTCTTAGTCCACCTGCAAGGACCAGCCAACAAAACCTGCCCTTTGCTAACTAGGTAGTCGATGCGGCTCGATTGTTTGTGTAATACTGCTCTGTATTAAAGCTGAAATCGTTGTTGAGTGTCTAAACATGGACGTAGGTAGCTTACACGACGATTGGGTCCTGGTTTCATTAGGCCACATTGTGAAACGCGCAAAACTTGTGACCCTGGCAAAACGATATGGTGTCTCAGCGAACGGAAAAACATCTGTAATTGTAGAACGATTACGAGAAAAATTACAAGCATTGCTTCAAGAACATGAGCTTATTAGCTCTGAAACGCCGCCCAAGGAAAATTCGCCCGTGTCGTACTCACCGGCACACAAATCACAGACAGAAGTCGAAAACAATATGGTTCAAGAAGCTGTATGCTCGCCCCCTCCAGAGCTTAAAGCCGTACAAACGCCAATTAAGGCCTTGCCATCTCCTGTTAAGAAAATGACACCATCACCTTCTCCACGCGAGCAAAAAGTCTATGAAGCAGCCAAACGGCTGTTTCACGATGTTCGTGAAGAGGAACCCTCTGAACTTGCAAGTCCATTGTCCAAACGACGATGTGTCTCTATGTCTCCGAGACGTCCGAGCAACATCGGATCTCCTCTCAGCAGAATGAGTGATGACAGGATACGGGCTTCAGGAAACATTCGAGCTAGCTTATCGTTCGGTTCTCCCACCGCTCGTTCTCCTCGAGGCTTGTCTAAGCTCCCAATCGTTCGGTCTCCCAGCCCTCGAAAAATGTCAAAGGTGATGCATGCAATTGCCAATGTCACAGATACACAAGCAGCAACTTCCAACACATCTCCAACAAAATTAAACAAATCAATTGCCGCAATTGCCTCCTCCGAACTTTCTTCTGCTCCAACTTCCCTCCCGACAACTCCCCGTCGTGACCATTCCCTTCGTCCGCAATCCACGGCTTCAGAAACCCATCGTCAAAACCGTCTTGCCATTCTCGCAACACCAAAGCACAAGCGCAAACGTTTCCAATTCTCGTCCCCAGAAAAACCGCCGTGGCGCTAATTCATCCGTCTTCGTGCATGCGACGCGTCACAATAAACTTGTTTGTTTATTTGTTTACACGTACACTTTAAATTCGCGTTGCCTTGGCAACCATATTTATAAACGCCAGCAGCACCTCTACAAAAGGCCAACTACAAAACGATACGCGTTAACAGTGTAAACAAAACAAAATGAGTGAATCGAAAGAGGAAACGAAACCTGCTGAACAAATCGAAGTGCCGATTCAACCTCTGCATCAAGGAAACTTAAACAACTTGCACAAGCAGGTGTTTCAAGCGAGAAACGTTCCAAAAGCTGGTCCTTCGTTTGCCAGTCCCACAGACAATTTGATGAGCCCTTGTACGGCAAAACTGCAAGCTCATAAGAAAAAATACTACACAAAGTAAGTGAAGACGCGACGAACGTGGAATATGTGTGCTGACGACATTGCAGGGGAAAACCGGTGTCCTCGCTGCAAGCATCGCTGTTAAACGCAAAGGAGAACCCGAAAGAAGCATAATAAGTTCATTACTTAGTTACGAGGTACTGCTAGCAGACCCGGCGGTAACGGAATGAACGCTTTTCTGTCTTAGAACGTTATTTCTGATGGAACCGTTCTTACAGCTTCTTTATACCCTCCACATCGTCTGTTCTTCCTTTCATGTTTTGCGTTCCTTGGCTGTACGTAAGTGTGTGGACGAATTACACAGTAGCGTGTATTTCATTTAGTCCATCCATTCTATCTCCTTTGGAACTTCCTCTTCCCTGTTTTTGTTTCTGGTTTCCTCTCATATCGTGTGTTAAGGTTGCTTATACTTCTTTTTTTTTTGTTGTTCGAGTCCGCATTGCCATAAACGTCCTTAATGAAATTCCTGCTTTGCTTTAAATAGTGGGGAATGGATCGAGGTGATAGTAGATATATGCATGCGTACGCAGATGAGTAAGTAGGACTAAGGTTGAGATTGCCCGGGTAGCATTGGTCCAGCGAACCCTTAAAACAAACATAACGTTTCATACAACTCAAGATTAAAAGATTAGACTCGTGAGAACATGTGAATTGCGTCAATCTTTTAAACTGGTTGGTTCCTTTGGTTGTTGAGAAGAAGATGCGACCGGTGGCTCACAGTCAATAAGCGAAGGTTCTTGAACAATATTTTCAGCGGGGACGGGGATTTGCATTTGTTCAAAGATTTTAGATTGCGCCATCATACTATTCGATTCTTGCTCTTCGAGTTCACGTTCAAAAAGCCGACTGTCATTGTCGATAAAAGTTCTGAGTGTTTCTGGCACAGTGGGATCAGCAGAACACAGGGCCTCTAACGACACATACACAAGAATGCGTGAGTGGAACGAAGGATGCGTCTCAAAAGTCAGACTCACGCTGTCAAAATTGACACGCTGGACATCGCAAATGTTATCGTTTTCTAAGAGTGAACCATTTGATACAAATGACACCTGATACCAATCGCTAGGAGGAGCTGTGTGGACACCGGTTGAAGGCTGCTGGTCTTCGCCAGGATTGGTTTCGGTATTCATCTGCATCAGATTGTTTTGCGGCACTCGCAAAAACAAGAGTGAAGGCTCTAATAGTACCGCTTGAAGATGACGTTCACAATCACCAGCAACGTCGTTATACAGAACAGAAAGCTTTTGTTGAGTTGCTTCAGTCTTTGCCAGCGTTGACCGTAAACGGATGTTGACCGATTGTTTCAACAACTCTACATGATCAGCAAGCGAAGGATTCCTTTTTTTCAAAAGCAAGAGTGCATCGTCGAGCAGGGTTGGCATGTCTTTCTCACTAATATTGCGACCCAACATTTTGTTATATGATGTTTCCCACCGGGAAAGGGCGTCTCTGTAAACACGTTCATGCTTCATTTTTTGCAGGACTTGGTCTCGATTACTTTTGATGAACTTTCCTAATTGGAGTAAAGGGTTCAAGCGCACGGGAGCACTGTTTTCGGTATTGTTACCTGTAAAAAGGATGCTACATACATCTGCAACATTTTCCATCCACAGCCAGTCATCGACAGACTTGTCAATTTGAAAAAGACGAGCTTGTAAACAGTCTTCGACAGATAATGGCGGGGCCAAGTATGAAGGTGCATCAAGCTGCAACACAGCATGGTTTCCCCAATGTTGATGATTTGTTGAGACGTAAGAAGTAAGGAATGTACGTGAAAAAAGGGGGGACGGTGAAGATGAAAAGTAGCTAAAGAACCGAGACAGACATTCGTACTCTGATAAACCCAACAAATTGTCTCCGAAAGCTGATGCCACCTTGTAGTAAGCACTTGTTACGTTTGTGTTGTCCAAGTATAGACGATTAGACAAACTAAGAAAGGCCATTGTCCGGCACAACTGAAGCTGCAATGCGGCTTGCGGATTCAACTTCGCGGGAAGACAGTCTTTCTCACCGCACCACCAGCCGTTAGGAGGTAGATTATCCTTTGATTGCTGATGCAACGTGTTGGCAGCCTCACTGTAGAATGCTTGAACGGCTTGTGGTATTTTGTGAAGGACGAGCAGAAATGGTGCCAAGATGGGAAAAATTACACTTGGTTTTATGATACAACCACAATCATTAGGCAGACGTTTACGGAGACTCGGCTCTGGATTAAAGAATGAATCCTGATAGCTGGGCAGACTGGAGCAGGATTGTGACATTTCTGAAGGAGACTCCATTCTATCTTGCTTCAAACGACCACTAAAGAAGTAGTCTGCAGCATTCGCAACATCGTTTTGACACCGACGAAGGGACTCACGGGCATCTTCATCCGACATACCCATAGACTTAAGCGTTTCCAAATGAACTGAACTATCCATTTCATCTGATGACATTATGTAAAAACAAAAGATTATTTCTTTACAAAGAGAGAAGCAACAAAAAAAAAAGAGAGATGTAACCTCAGGAAGTGAAAAGAGAAATTGAGGTACTGTATTTGTCGAACACAGTCAAAAGGCTAATTTAAAGCCAAAACGTATAGTTGAACGAGCGTTAAAAGAGAGAACAGGTATCCTGAAAAAAAAAGGTTTTATTAGCAAGCAGTTTCCTATTTATACAACATAGTTAGATGAAATTTCGTATATGCACATACAATTTGTTATCAAAAAAAGTCGTTTAAAAATAAATGTGTGTTACTACTAGTCCAAAATGACAAGAAACCACAAAAACAGATCAATTGCACGAAATCCCAAATGGAATACTGCAACAAAGTTGTGGAACGAAGTAGTTGGGGAAAGCTGGAACACAGCGAGCGAACCTTAATTTCAGAAATAAGGTTATCTATGACGTAGGTTATGTCTTTATGGTGGTTAGGTTTTATAAAGCCCTATGGCAAAAAGATTTACAAACCTAAAAGTTGAAAGCGATCATGTGAAGTTACCGACCACCACCTAGGCGCAGGTGCGACTGAACTTCCGTCAATATTTTACCTAACAAGTTTTTGTTATATTATATGTGTTGATAAATTGCCAATTTTTGGCTAATTAATTTAAGAACTACTTACTGAACATTTCGAGCGAAAAAACGGGAGGAATTACCGTATTTAAGGTTTTCGACGTTATCCAGCCCTTCTGAACGAGTCACTGCTTGCAATTGAAATACTTACTCATTTGTTAAAGCGAATTCTGCTATAAGTTTTGCTCTTTGGACGCTTCCGATAAGTTTTGTCCGTTCTTCTTATACTCTTATACTGCCATTGTGACTGCAGACAAAGTTCCCTTAACAAGTTTCTCCTTTGGTCGAACATCTCCTCTTTGTACTCCTCGTCATCTTTTCACGGACACTCAATTAAACTTGATCTGTTCTGTTACTTGCTATTTTTTGCCGACATTAATCCGTGATATTTTGAATATCTGTGTCTGGACTCTGTATCATTGAAGCTACCACTATGGAAAAGCATTACTACGTTCACGACTTTACAGGCACTTCCCCAATTACGCTTCCGCCGCCGATTCCCACAGGTTCTCAAGTAATGTACGTGAATGACGAGGCTACGACTACCGTCAATCCAATCTCGTCAAACGATTACAATCTGCCTCCCATTAAAAACATTCCACAAAAACCTGCGGCTTCAGACAGCACGTCGTCTTCTCCTGCAAGCGTGAACAAATCCAACGGTCCGAGTTATGACAGTTGGTACGAGGCTCGTAAAATGAGCCATCGGGAGGTGGAACGTCGGAGACGCGAAACCATAAACGAAGGTATTCAGGAGCTTGCTAAAATTGTTCCTGGTTGCGAGAAGAAGAAGGGAAGCATTATCCAACGCGCCATCCAATACATTAACACTCTGAAAGAAAATGAAGCAATGAACATTGAGAAATGGACACTGGAGAAGTTTGAGGCGGAGCAGACAATTCAGGAGCTTTCTCGTGCAAACGAAAAGCTGAAGAATGAATGCGAACGTGCTTGGAGAAGCGCGAATATGTGGAAACAAACGGCAGAAAGTCTTCAACAAGAAACCCCACCGCATGCTACAGCTACAGAAGAGAAGGACACTTGAACATATCGCTGATATGTATTCAATTCGTGTCCTTACGGCCGCTGTATCTTTCTCTGGGATTTTTATTTCACTATACTCTGTAAACTCTTGGTAAACTTTTGCCACACATGTCGTTAACAGATTCAGCTTCCTATGCTAAATCCGCTTACGGCATTCTTGTCTACCTATTCTTCCGCATAGAACACACACATTTTCACATGCATTCTCACATCTCACGTCTTCTACTATTGTGCTTCGCTTCTACTCCTTTGTGTTTATTTGCTTTGTAATGCTGCCTGTTTTTCAGCACTGTAAATTACAATTTGTCTGGTTATTTTTAAAATCGTCTTACTGAAGACGCAACAACTTCATCTTTGTTTTCTTCAACAGCTACGGACTAATTCACTTTAAGCTTCTTGTTCCCTAAGCGCTATCAGTCTCGGTTATTTTCTTAAGAAATCCCGACTCGGCTACTCTATCTCAATACGTTTACTGAACCAAAGTTTCCGCCTTAAAATCGCTAAGTGAAGAACGACGAATTTCGGTATTCAAAGATAACGTAATATAGCGTCGGTCTAAGTCATCAGAAAATCGCTCAAAATCTTGGTAGAAGGTTATTCGGCTCACGATACGTGAAGTGTGCTTACGTTATCGATTCCGCGCGCCATAAATTGAACGCAAGGCTCATTCTTTAACCTCGCAGAAGCACAATTTCTGCGAACTTCTCAAAACAATGGTAACACCTGGGGTGTTTAGCACTGAATCAGTGCTAAACGTTCGTATTGGAGAAGAAATATTCTTCCGTCAATTCAATCTCTTTCCTAGTTACATTTTGTTGTTGTTTGGTGGTTTCCAATATTTTCTCGACTTGAGAAAACGGGATCTTGGAATTCGATTTAAAAGTTATTGGACCATCTGGCTGAAACTGCTCAACATTGTTTTGCTGATTACCTTAGGTGCATCTTCTTTCGTTGATGTATTCGGTTGGTACGGTACAATTGTTGCATTTGCTGCTCTCGCATTTGCTGCTTTCATCCATGTCGTTGAACAACCTACTCTTCGTGTTCCTTTTGGCTCACTGTTAATGTTCTATGCGTTGTCTTTAATTTCCACTTCTACTTCATTTATTTTTCACAAATCAAAGGCATTTTCTTCCATTTCTCCTTCGACCTTTGGATTATGGACAATTTTCTCTGTTATCGGTCTTACTGCTGAGCTTTTTGTTCCTCCTCCTAACCGCGTTTGGCTTCCAGCGGACGAGGCAGCAACGAACTTGTCAGGCCTTCGTCCTGCTCAGTATACCTACGCAAACATTTTCAGTAAAATTACGTTCTCATGGCTGACTCCCATTATGCGTTTTGGTTACAAGCATTATTTGAAGGAAGAGGACTGCTGGGAACTTCCCAAGGTTGAACAAACGGACGTTCAGTTGCGTACTTTCTCCAAATATTGGAACCGCTATGGAGAGAAAGTAGGAAGCCAATCCGGCTCACTTTGGTTGGTTCTATTTCGTGCACATTTCCCTGTGGTGGCACTTTGTGTCTTCTACAAGTTTATTCAAGATTGCTTAGCCTTCGTTCAACCTCAGTTGATTCGTCGCATTATTATCTTCGTGAATTCGTACACCTCCAAGCACCCTTTTCCCGCTTCCAATGGTATCCTTCTTTCTTTGGGCATGCTGGTTTCCTCTGCTGTCCAATCCGCTATCTTCCATCAATACTTGCAGTTAACAATGATTATTGGAATGCGCTGGCGCGCTCAATTGATTGCTGCTATTTACCGTAAAGCTCTGCGTTTGTCTAGCGAAACAAGACAGGGCCGTTCTACTGGTGATATTGTAAACTACATGGCTGTCGATACTCAGAAGCTCGCTGACTTGACAATGTACTTGTTCATCAGTATTTCTGGCCCCTTCCAAATCGTTCTGGCACTCGTGAGTTTGTACAAGCTTTTGGGTTATAGTGCATTGTCTGGTGTCGTAATTATGCTTCTTTTGATCCCAATGAATGCGGTGATTGCTAGTTACGCCAAGAAACTTCAAGCCAAGCAAATGAAGAATAAAGACGCACGTTCTCGCATGATGACAGAAATTATCAACAACATTAAGAGTATTAAGTTATATTCATGGGAGAAAACCTTTTACGATAAGCTTATCAATTTGCGTAACAACAAGGAGCTTCGCATGCTTCGTAAGATTTTCCTTGTTAATTGCGGAAGTTTCTTCCTCTGGCTTGCTGCACCTATTTTCGTCTCTTTTGTTACCTTTGGTACATTCATTCTTATATATGGAAAGTCCAGGCCACTCACTACTGACATCGTCTTTTCAGCTCTGGCCCTGTTCAACCTGTTACAGTTCCCCCTCGCAATGCTTCCTAATGTCATTAGTTCTATTTTGGAAGCCTCCGTCGCCGTCCGTCGTATCCATGAATATTTAATCGCTCCTGAACTCGCTGAGGATGCTATTGAGCGCCACGCAGTTCAAGAATCTCCAGAAGGTGTCATTGTTGAAGTAAAGGATGCGACGTTTTATTGGAATGATCCCAACAGCGAGGGCGCTGCTCCAATTCTCAAAGATATAAACTTTATTGCTCGAAAGGGTGAATTGTCTTGTATCGTTGGACGTGTCGGTATGGGCAAGAGTTCGCTCCTGGAAGCAATTCTTGGAGATATGCACAGAGCCGCTGGAACCGTTAAACTTTACGGTAACATCGCTTACGCAGCCCAACAACCATGGATTCTGAACGCTACTGTTCGTGAAAATATTCTTTTTGGCCATGATTTTGAACCTGAATTTTATGAGAAAACGATTGATGCATGCTCTCTTCGTCGAGACTTTGAAATGTTCGCTGACGGTGATCAAACAGAAGTTGGTGAAAAGGGTATCTCTCTGTCCGGTGGTCAGAAAGCTCGTATTTCTTTGGCTCGTGCAGTATATTCGCGTGCTGATCTCTACATATTGGATGATGTTTTGTCGGCTGTAGATCAGCATGTTTCCAAGCACCTTATTGATAATATTCTGGGTCCTAAGGGTCTTCTGAGATCTCGCGCTGTCATTTTAGCTACAAATTCTCTTCCAGTACTTCAAGTTGCCGATTCGATCCACATGTTGCGTGATGGTCAAGTTGTTGAGCATGGAAGCTTCACTCAGCTTTCTGCAGATGAGAACAGTCAGCTTTTCCAGTTGCTGAAGGAGTTTGGCACCGCTCATTCGGAAAGTACTTCGTTACAGGAGAGCACTACACTGGAGGAGGATAAGGAGTCTGATGCAATGGAAGCTTCTGTCGGCACCACGGAGCGCCGTAACAGTACGATTACTATCGGCAAACCCGTCATTAGTCAGAACGGTCGCATTCGCCGTAAGGTTGTCGACGAGGAAGACACTCGTGTAACTGGTGTAAAGCGAGAGCTTCAAAATCGTGGCCATATTCGCAAGGAAGTCTACTTTGCCTACTTCAAGTCGGCATCCTTGGTTGCTACAGTGGCTTACTTTATCTGTATCGTTGCCGGAATGGGTATGAATGTTGCTTCGAATGTTTGGCTGAAGCACTGGAGTGAGGTTAATACGGGTGCTGACAGTAACCCCTCTGCGCCTTTCTATCTCTTTGTCTACTTTGGACTGGGTTTGGCGTTCTGTTTCCTGATTGCCGTGGCTAATGTTATACTCACTGTGTATGGAACACTTCGTGCTTCTCACCATCTTCATGACAGTATGTTGAAGGCTGTGCTTCGTGCTCCCATGAGCTTCTTTGAAACAACCCCCACCGGCCGTATTTTGAATCGATTCTCTAGTGATGTGTATCGCATTGACGAAGTCATTGCCCGTGTTTTCATGTTCTTTTTCCGGAACGCTACGCAAGTTACATTCGTTCTTTTGGTTATTATTTACTCTTCGCCCGGATTCCTGCTTCTCGTTCTTCCTCTCGGTATCCTTTATCGACTGAGTCAACGGTATTATACTCATACAAGTCGTGAGCTCAAACGTCTCGACAGTGTTACACGGAGTCCGCTGTATGCACATTTCCAAGAGTCACTTGGTGGTTTATCTACTATTCGTGCTTATGACCGTACTGGTACGTTCGTGCACGAAAACGACTGGCGTGTTGACACGAATCATCGTATCTTCTACCTCTTTTTTACATCCAACCGTTGGCTGGCCGTTCGGTTGGAATTCATCGGTAGTTGTGTAGTTTTTAGTTCTGCTTTCCTGGGCGTACTTTCTGCTTTGCGTGGACATCCAAATGCTGGTCTCGTGGGTCTCTCGCTTTCGTATGCCATTCAGATCACGCAGAACATGAGCTTCATCGTCCGCCAAATGGTGGATGTTGAGACAAACATTGTTTCTGTAGAGCGTATTCTTGAGTATTCCAACATTAAGAGTGAGGCACCTGCTATCATTCCTGACAGACGTCCTCCTACTGATTGGCCTTCGAAGGGTGCTGTGGATTTCAACCATTACAGCGTCCGTTACCGTGAAAATCTTCCATTGGTTCTTCAAGACATCAACATCAGTGTCAAGCCTCAAGAGAAGATTGGTATTGTTGGTCGTACTGGAGCTGGAAAGTCTACTCTGACAATGGCACTGTTTCGTATGATTGAGCCCACCAAGGGTAATATCAGCATTGATGGATTGAACACATCGACAATTGGATTGGAAGATTTGCGGTCCCATATCGCCATTATTCCCCAAGAGAACCAGGCCTTCGAAGGAACACTTCGCGACAATCTTGATCCCGCTGGTCATCATACAGATGAAGATATTTACGCTGCTCTCGAGGATGCTTCGTTGTCGTCATTCGTAAAGGGCTTACCTGAAGGTTTGTATTTCCACGTCACCGAGGGTGGTAGCAATTTGTCTTTGGGCCAACGGCAACTTCTGTGTTTGACGCGTGCTCTGCTTACTCCTACGAAAGTTCTTCTACTTGACGAGGCGACAGCTGCCGTGGATGTTGAAACGGATGCCATTGTTCAAGCAACCATCCGGAGCAAATTCCACGATCGCACCATTATGACAATTGCACACCGCATCAACACCGTTTTAGATTCGGACCGCATCCTTGTTCTCGACCACGGTCAAGTTGTTGAGTTTGACAACACACAAAAGCTGCTGAATGACAAGAACTCGCTCTTTTATTCTCTTGTCTATGGCACTCAACTGGCTTAATTGCGGGCAGTATCCCGTTATTAACTTTCAATCCCCCCTCATTAGAGTATTCTCGTGTATACTGTTTTTTACATAATCTGTCATATCGTTCTTCAATTTGCCGTATTTTATTTGTGTGCATGAAATTTTCATTCGTATCGGATTAAACGAAAGGAAGAATGTATTGTTTGTTTGCCTGCTACGGAATTAATTCTGCAATTGACAACTTTCTGTTTCACGCAATTGTTAACATAACTTCGATTGATTGTTGAACTTCGCGAGTATTATGCTCCGTGATTTTTCCCCGGTCGCTTATTCGGCGAAAATCGCGTATTCCGTTTAAAGTTTTTGTGGGATAATCTCGGTTCACATACATGACTGTGATTCGTCTTATCTTCAGGAGTATCCCCTACTCGTCAATTATAGTCAACCAATATAAAATAGCGCCGACTCGTTAAACCGCTATTGTTCCCATTATTCACTAAACTCAGGCGAAAGAATCGAGCTGATCACGCTAGCGATGGCGCAGAAAGGCAGCAGACCACGAGTCTGAAAATGTCGCTGTTAGAGACCATACTGTCGGCTTTAAACTGCTGTGTTTTCGCCATTTTTTTGGTGCGACAGGAAGTCTCATTGACGTCTCTTTTTGATCCTGTTTGCTTCATGCTGCGGCTCCACGTGTGCAAACAATGGCCCTGGCGTTTCCATTGTTCTGTCGGCTTTGTGACGTCATTTCATCCCAGAGAGTCCTGGATTTGGTCCCGTATGCTTAGGCGCAAAAGCTCAGACTTAGTCAAAAATAGTCAGTCTATGAATTTGCGATGGAGAATATAAATGCTGCCGCCGCATGCAGAATGCGCAGCCTCCTCATACGAATCACAAGCTGAGTCCATCGGGTAGTGTCTAGACAACGCGCATCTCTTGTGTCCTCAACTATACCACTACATCGATACGATTTTTTGAAGAACGGTAGTCTAGCAAAGTCTTATTACCGAATCGGCTCTGTGCGTATTGTTGTAGACAGAGCCCATTTTGTAATTGCGTTTTTACATTTTGTCGCGTGCACTAGTGCCGCGTTTCATTGAGTACCGTTGTACCAATTACTCGCGTATACCAGTTCTTTGGCCGCTTGGCACATTGAATTGGGGAACGGAAAGTAAGCAGTGCTTACTTTACCATAAGAAATCGCTTCCATTTCGGAGAGCACTCTAATTAAATCCCAACACTGATCACCACAACTCGCTGGTGCGTCTGTGTCGGTGTCTGTTTTCGTCCTTGGTGCTTCTCTAATTGCGTTTGCGCCCTTGAAGCAGCCGTCTTCTTTCTCCAAAGTTTTGCTTTCGTTTTCCGTTTTCTTTTGACCATTTTTTAATCTGTTTGGTTGTTTCCGTTGTACTTATTTAACGTTCGTTTCATTCCGTTTTCCATTGGCATCTTCATCTCATCAGCATGTATTCCGTTTGTGTGTTCTACCAGGTCTACGCCTACCTCTCTATTTTGCTGGCAATTCCTTTGGGCCTAATGCAGATGCGGGCTCGAAACGTGCCTTGCATAGCATTGCTGTTTTGGCTGACAGTAGCAACATTGATTTACGGTGTCGACAACGCCATCTGGTGGAGAGAAATAATCACGGCCGTTCAATGGAAAGGATTCGTTTGGTGTGATGTTACTAGCCAGCTTCTCGTCGCATCCGGTCTGGCCATCCCACAGTCTGCATTTTGCATGGTTTTTTATCTTGATTCGGTCGTTCGCAGCAACAAACCGCTTCCCATGTACAAGCATTTGGGTTTCAACATCTTTGTTTGCTTCATTAGCCCGTTCATTGGCATGGGTCTGGCAATTATGACCGAAGGCGCCCGGTACTACATTCTAGGAATGAATGGCTGTCGTGCAGCCATTATGAACACCTGGTTTGCCTTTGCCATTCTCACTGTGCCGCCATGTCTTGCATGTCTGTTCGGATTGTTCCACGTTTCACGTGTCATTTGGGTGTACGTCAAAAAGCAGAAACAGCTTGAACAGTACTTCAAGCGCGATTCATACCTCACATCTCGTCGGTTCGTGCGTTTGTTGTGTCTGGCACTCGTATTCTTCCTGGGCTATCTGCCTCTTACGATGTATTTGTTGATCAGCAACTGTATTGCAGAAGAGTGGATCCCATTCCGCATTTCTGACTTCCATCCATGGAACAAAAATGATATACTCGGCTTCGAAATGGATTCGATTCAAATGAACAGCTGGGTCCCACCCACAGTGCTGTATGTGATGGTATTGTTTTTTGGCACCAGCAAAGATTTTTCGAACGTTATTGTTCGTTACTTCTGGGTGCTCGTGTACTGCATACCAGGAATTAAAAACACGCGTCTGGGTCGTCATGCAAATGCACAGATCAGCAGACTGGATACCTCCAAGTCATCTTCACACACGTTGATTGACAATTCGGTTATGAATACGGACGGAAAGGCTTTAGTTCTCGAGCGCGTCTGGAGCAAATTCTCTGTTCCAAGCGACGACACTTTCGAAACTAAGTGAACCGCCGAAAATGTCAAGAGCGCTGCCGATGGTTAAGTCGACTTTGCCGCCGCTGAGCTTACTGACGAGTTCCAGGTCGGCAAGGCTGCGACCACCGCCAGCATACGTGCAGGGGATCGTAACCCATTTGCCCAATTTGACGACGAGCTCCTTGTCAATTCCTTGGCAAAGGCCTTCGACGTCAGCCGCGTGAATCAAAAACTCTGAACAGTACTTGGAGAGCATGTCCAAGTTATCCTTGTTAATTTTCATAGTTGTCAGCAGCTGCCACTTGTTCATGGCAGCGATCCACTCGTTTCCCTTTCGGCGACAACTGTTTGTTAGTAATGTGATTAATGAATACAAGACATGGAAATGAGCGCATGTAACCAAAGTTGGACAAGGCACCGCTTCACACGGCTTGTGCAGCTTTCTGCGGGGTCTGCAAGCTAACTGCTGCATCGACGAGCGTACCTGACATCGACAACGAGGCGATCACGACCGATGAGGTCGGAGAGCATCTTGAGACGAGATTCATCAAACTCGCCATTGGGGAAGAGCCAAGAGGTAACGATGACCTGAATGAGGTGAGCAAGGGGAAAGGAGGATGGAAGAGGAAGAGGAGAGAGTGGTTGTTCACATAGTGAGCGCGACGTTTGCGAGCAGAGACGAGCGACTAAGTCGCTTAACGCCTCGGTCACCTTTTGCGAACGCGTCTCGTTGTCCGAATCTTCCAAATCAGCACCGTACCTTGGAAGCGCCACGATCAATCCATTGCTGAGCATTCGACAGGTTGATGCCGCCGCCAACTTGAAGAGCGTCTAAACGAATGATTAGCCGACGAGAATATTTGACATTCACAGAGAAGCCAGTGTGACTCTGTGAAAGAGCAGCAAAGCTGACGAAAACGTACTGGGCCAAGCTTGAAGAGCCTCTGTGGCCGCTTGCTCACAATTGGGGCCAGCATGATGACATGACCGCCGGTCAAGTTGTTTTGCTTGTAGAGCTCAGCATAGTAAGAGCTCGATTTGGCGGACACGTAGTTTGTTTGGAGCGCGCGTGTACTTCCCAGCGAGCCGCCGACAATTTGTTTCACTTGGCCTTGGTGAATGTCAATGCAAGGGCGAAATTTCGTAGGCATGATGTGAGGAGCGGGGGGGAAGGGAGGGGCGGTAAGAGGTGAAATTTAGAGTTGGAAGTTGTGGAGGGTGAGAGAAGCGAAGGTGGAAAGAGTGCGGGAAAACGAAGAGAAACCTGGCCAACTTTTTTCTTTCCGCTTTTGTTTCAGTCGACATCACCTCTTCCCACAATTCCCTCTTCTTTCCTTTCCCCCCGTTTGTTGCCTCCTGCATCGACCACCTTTTTCTGACCCAGCTTCTGCTGCCCCTCCGCACACCTCCCTCCACCATGGCAGAAGACGCTTTAGCGGCTCTCCAAAAACATTTCGAGCAGCAATTTGGCGCAACCACTGACGTCTTGGGTCCGCTGCCGTCCCGTAAGACGGAAAGGGTCGAAGGAGACGAGGAAAATGCTGATGGCGTTGAAGAAGTGCCCTCATCGCCCTCTTCGGTTTCCTCTCACACATCGCCTCCTTCGTCGCCAGGCATTCTGCGTGTCTCTGCCGTTGAACAAGAGCGGACGACCATCGTACAACCTGGCAAAAAGTCCTTTCTGAAAAAAATGCCCAAGCTGCTTGTGGAAGAGGAGCTTGTGAGCGAACGCAAACGGAAGCTCAGCGCGGCTGCTGAGGGTTCAGCCCAAGAGGTGGAGCAGGATTCGCTGGAGGCAGAAAACCTGAAGAACGACGTTGCGTTGCAGAAGCTCTTGCGTGAATCCCACCTGCTGCATGAGGCTGCTTCGCGTTCAGGAACAGTGTCACTCGAAGCTCAAGGCAAGGCACGACACAAAGCGACCATGCAGCATATAGCCATGCTCGGAGGTCAGACCAAGGATCAAAAAATGCCCATGGCTGCTCGTAAGGGTATGCACGCCAAGCGTCAGCGCATCAAGAAACTCGTTGCCGCTGAGGCCCGTGAGAGTGGCACCGTCCTTGCACGCGAGAAAAAGTCGAAGCCTTCTAAACGGCTCCAAGGCTTCCAGCCCAAGTCCTTTACACCTGGTAAGATGCGTGGTGGAACCCTTCGTATTCCGAAGCATATGCTCCCGAAGGATTAGCCAGGGCCGTCAGGCAAAGATGGAGGAGGGACATCCAGTGCATATACAGCAGGTGATTCGCAACGTCCTCTCCTCCCGCAATTGTACTCAACTGGTTTCTACAAGACACGACCCTACTCCGCTACGCATTCCCTACAGCTCACACTCGCCATACTCCCGTGTATCCCACTTGTCCTCACGCAGCCGACACGGCTGCGCTACTTTTTGGTGTAGAAACCATAAAAAACCGAAACTAATTAGGTAGCAGGTTATACAGGTGGCTCCGAGCCATCGGGCACTCTCGCGACTCGGACCACAGGCTTGCGCAACGCGCAAGCAATAATAGAAATAAACGCCGGTGCTACGCCGTGCGTTGTACATAGTACATGCAATCGGAGTGGAAATAGAGAACAAAGAGAGAAACACAAGTAGAAACAGAAAAAGACAAGCAGAACGCAGAAAAAGATACAAACCTCGCGGATCAGCGGTGTCGAGGAAAACCCGCTTAGAAGCGACGGACAACCTACTTAGCCATGTACTTGGGATCGGCAAAGTCGTCGGCAATGGATTGTACTGAAGACGTATCCCAGAAGATGGATTCGGCAGCCAAGTCAGACTTAAGGTTAGACAGCTTAAGAGAGGGGTCGTGCTTCTGTTGGGGAAGTTCTGTCTGTAAAGTGTCATCCTTCTGATACGAAGGGAAAAGCTTTTGATCAAAGCTATAACCGTGTTTAACAGCTTTCCGAATACGGCAACCAACGTCGAACAATGAGGTCTGCACAATCTGTGGCAATTCCTTGCGGACAGCCTCGGCAGATCCACTGTTCACACTAACACTGGCGTTATTGCTCATATTTAGAAGGCGTAGAGAGAGTAAGAGAGAGAGATATATATAAGAGAGAATTTGAGAACCAAAGGTGAGAAATTAATTACGAGTCGGTATTCTTTGTCAATTGACGAGTAATAGATCGGTCAATCGCAATTGTAGCGCTCGAATGAGTTTTTCGGATTGTATTTGTATGGTGCACTGCTGTATGGTGTTGTGGAGTAGGTTCCGTCCAGAGTGCGGGGTGTCGTCTATTTATACTTGTCGGACACTTAATAAAATATTCCACAAATCAATTAATCTATTGAAGTTGTTAAGGCGGCGAGAACGAGACCCCGTTCCTTTCCCAAAACACAACGCGTACTTTTACGCGCTTTTTATGAACAAATGTCTTTTCTTCATTTACGAGAATGATTTACCTGTATGTTTCTGCTTACCGACAATGTCGGCTCGCGCTGTATTTTTTGTTATGGGACGACGCGCTAAATGAAACCTTAATGCAAACATGCGCGTGTATCGCGTCGTTGTCTTTTATTAGCCATTGCGCGCGGAAAAACAGATACGAGCAAGAACTGTTGCATATACGCGTTTTCGTTTGCTTCATGGATCCGGTGGGTCTACGATTTTGATGATTGCATGGCTTTTTTTTTTACCGCTTCTGAACTCAGCCTTTTGCTGTTCTCGCTCGTGTCAGGAACGCGAAATCAACGGTCTTATTAACTTATTAACTGAGAATGTGTTTCGCGATGCTGTTCGCGTCGTTTTTACGTCCGTATATCCTCTCAGTGTCCTCCACGCGTCGGCATGGACGGAATTTGACTCCGTGTTCTTGTCTTACAAATTCCATTACTTCTGCTGTTTACCGTGCCCTTTGGTTCTGCTCCCGTCTCGATTGACCGTCCTTTGTTTACTTTCTCCACCGGGTCGCGTCTCAGTGCTTATGACGTCGATTTCTTCCGGCTGGAGGAACTTCACCAGAGCCAACTACACGACACGCAGCACAACGCGACTTGCACGTTTTGCAATTGTGCGTTTCTTGGTCATTTCATACGCTTCTGACCCATTTTTTGTCTTTCTCAGACGGTTTTCCCTACTTTCGTACTGGCTACGGTACCTACGCGTTTTTCCGTTTTTTTATCCCAACGAACAGCAACAGAAACCAGTTTCTTTTCTATTATTGGAAGGTGTTGGTAAGGAACCTTTATTGAATTTAAATCCTCTGCGTTTTTTTGCTCTTTTTCGTCGTTTTACGCCAAAGAAATAATGATTATACGTATTGAACGTGACTATTCCATCTCTGGCGATATTTATCCACAATTTTGTACATCGTACGTGTCTGCACTTGAGCCGTACGTGCCACCGACTGAATGGCACACATTTGTTGTCACTTTGAACGATCATTTACGTGTCGCCTTTTGCCCTTGGACCTTTCAAAACGTAATGGATGGATTTCTGGCTGTCTTTACATTGTATCTCTCTGAGTTTCTTCTTGGAAGTTTTCACCGGAAACGTGTCGCTGCGTTAGAATTGTTTGTACAGGAGTTTGCAAGTGCACACGGCATGAAAGCCGCTAGTCTTCGAAATATGGCTTTTCTGTGTCTATGTTTCCACGTTACTGATGCTGAAAGCATTCGGGTATCTCGACAGAACCAGCTTTCTGTCTCTGTTTCTCCGACCCTTTCTCAGACGCCCAGCACACCGCTCTCTGTAGCCACCACGAGTTTCTCTGACAGTACACAAGTATCCCGAATACCACAATGACTACCGAATTGGAGTCGATCGACGTTGTCCAACGGCTCCATGTCCAAGGAAAAAACCCGTACGTAGGTTCGCATAATGATGCTGCAAGAGATGATACAATTTGGTGACCGAGTTTCATAACAAATGGACTTGGCCGCCGTCGTCTACATCTCTTAATTTCGGCTTTGCATGTTTCTGTATACGACGCATGCATAGCTGCACGTCTTCTCTCTCTCTCTCATTTTCTTTTCTTTTTCATTATTTATTTTGTTCCCTTTTCCCGCCTGCTCCTTTTACATGCCCGCTAACAATCTAGTCGCAACCGTCTTTTGTCCATTGCGCTGGACGCCAAATTCGTAGACCGGGTGCTCGAGCTGTACAACACGTTTCAGACTGTTGTGAATGAGCGTTGCGGTTCTTGGTATGTTCGTCCCGAACATCAGCCTTGGTCTGCCTATTTCAAAAGCACGGATGGCCATACAAACCAATGGTCTTTCAGCACCCGTCGACTAAACCTTCATTTGCTTGATGCTTTTCGCGACAAAGACGGTCTTGTCATCGTCGATTCTACACGTCGTGGTAAGCGTACGCCTGATGCACTCTCTAAAACGATTCCTATTTGGATTGCCACTATTAATAAGTGTGTTTTTGAACGCATCCGCCATACACACGAATCCCGATCCCTTTGTTTCTTCCCACCATACCTACCCAAGCAGGAGATCGCTGAAATTGAGAAACGCTTGGATGGGTTTGTTGACACTCTCATAGCCAGCGGTGTTGATTTGAAACGCTTGTCGGACGCGCTCCAGAAACCAATGCGTCCACTGTGGTTTACACCTGCCAGTTCTCTTTCACGCGCTGAATTCAATGACTATTATACGGTGGTTCTAGTGACAGCAAGTGAGCAAGTCCAGTCCGGTTACTCTCGTGAACACGGTTTTCTGTATGTGCAAGGAGCAGCAGATGACGAAGAGGAATGGGCTTGTCATTTGACACCGTCACTGTACTGGAAACATCAAGAGCAGCTATTAGCTGCGGATGAAGACGATTTATCAAAGATAATTGCGCAAATCGTTCAAGCATCCGACAAGCAACAACACGTTTCAGCCTCCACGCTCTCTCTTTTACACCAAGTCCAAAGAACTAAGTTGTGGCTTGGTGATATATCTTCTCTGAACGCTGCATCCGTTCCGCCTTCCACAATCATTGTTAATTTTGCCAAAGACGCCTTAAATGTGAAGGGGGAATATCATTATCCAGTAAGCTCTGGAAAGATGGGTGCTTTGAATTTTAAAAAGGCAGCCAAGGAAATGCTCAACGATTTGTATTCCCGTTATTCGATTTGGAGCTCTGCGGATGCCATTTTCATCGTCGACGCAGTAGATGCCAAGGAAGCTGCCCCTTCCTTTGCTTTGCTTTTGCTTTGCGTCATGTTCTCGCCCTCTTTTGAATCTTTGGAAGCGCCTCTGGAGTTGTCCCAAACACGGCTTCAACTCGATAAAACAATTATCCGAAATCGTCTCATCAAAATTATTGAATCTTCTCCAAAGACTAACCCTTCTCGAGCCTTTCTCATCGCCGTAAATACTCTTTTGCTGAGTGCCTAATCCGAGCCGGTTATTCCGTGGTGTTTCCGAGGATAGCTCCGTCCAACTTGACGGTAGTTAGTGTGTGAGCTGGTGTAACCAGTGGCCGCTCGGCGAATTTAACGTTACGTTCCTCACCTGCATTCTGCCTTCCTCGTTGGAAGCATGGTTTGTATTTGTGCACCAATTTAATGTCTTCGTTAACTGCTAACGTAAATGGAGACCAAATGTCGTCGAAGAAAGACAATCTGCATCCGTTGGAGCAGCCCGGAGGCAGTACAATTGGAACACAATACTCTTCAACACCTCTGCCGCCTCTTCATTTAGACAGATGGAGCTCATGGAAGCGTGATGCGTATTCGATATACTGGTCGTTATCCCGTAAAGTTGAACGGTTTTGTGCTCGGATGTGTGGTTCCTCCAGGATGGATGAAAGGGACGATGCCGTTGCAGGTGTGCATTCTTTTGAGGACCTTTCAAGTATTGGGGCTTCGAATGCCACGAAACGCGGCTCATTACAGAAGACTGAGAATAATATGGCCGTCGTTCACGATGAACAAAGTGGAAACGCCATCGTTGTCGATATGACGAAGCCTGTAGAGCCCGCCTTGCTGAAAGAAAATATGCCTGGTGTTCGTCGTAAGCATCTTCCACCTCGTCTGTCCTTTGTAGCTTCGTCGAAACAATTACCAAACGACGGGGTTATTGTGCTGGAGGATTGGATCAATCCTATGCTATCGCAGGCCACTCAGATCCAGGTTCAGCGAGAGTTGTGCCAACATGATTCTTACGACTGTGATGGTTACATTTGTGTCTTCTTATATGAAAAACGAACCAAGGATCCATTGTCCGAACATAGCCAACTGTCCAAATCAATTATTGAGGTAGCTCGTGTTTCTGACCTGAAAAAGCACTTTCGCATGCACTCGCCAATGTGCTCGTACTCGAAACGTGTTTTTGAAGTATTTCCTGATTACGAAAAATGCAAAGAAGTCTGCCGGTCCAGCTTTAAGATTGCAAGACTCATTGAATTGGAGGTCCAAGATGCATACCATTATATACCTCCCGCTTTTTGTGAAGCTTGTAACATGTCGCACGAACATTGGCTTGAAATCGACAATGGACAATGGGAACATATTCGTGGAATCATACTGCGGTGGATTGAATATTCCCGGGTAATGTTCAGCTGAGGACAGCAGTTGTAATATTTTACAATGGTTTCTTTCATTGTGATTGTTATAAAGTGTCCGGTGTTTCACTACGCCTTTACGAATTACTACTCTATTCGGGCGCCTGTTTCTTCATACATCTGTCGTTGTCATTCATGTTCCATCCTTAATTCCCCATCCACGTTTTTGATGTCTTGCATTTTCTTTCTTCCAAACCTTACCGTCAACGCATAAATCTACCTGTAATTGGAACGACCATACTCACTTACACACACATATATATATACAACACCCTGCATCCGATCACCCTCTATCCGCGTACCGCATTCCTGGTGACTTTTTTGTGGGTCATTTTCACCGGTCTATTGAGTAGCTAAAGAATGAATACACTTTACGCCTTACATTGTTCTGCGTAACTGTCTTTAATCCAGCAAGTGAACGCTGGAAAGAGAAGCGTAACCCGTTGCGACGCCGCCCTCAGAGACATTGATGGGTTTGGTACGGCAGATGTAACCAACTTGAGTGTTTTGTAACTCCTCACCAGTCTTGGAATTGTAAACGAGAGTACCCAAGATTCCAAGCTCGTCAACTGTTTCAAACTTGACAGCCTTCTTGCCCTTTAAGATGTAGTTTGTAGAAGGAATGGCATCGATGTGACGCATGAGGATATAGCTAGACCAGTTCTTCTTCTCGGTCTTCTCCAAGAACTTGGGAATGTCAGCACCGTAAACATTGTTTCCGCCACCCTCACGTTGAGGCTTCAGAACATAGTGTTCAGGCGACTCCAAAGCCAATTTACGACCCTTCAAACCAGCCTCAGACTCATCAAGAGGGTACATGTCGGCAAATGTGTAACGAATGGCCTTGAGCTCATTGCCGCTCAGGTAGTTTTCAAGAACACCCTCTACGGCAAGTTCTTGTTGTATTTTCTTTGAACCAGCAAGGTGGAATGCGATTGAGGGACACTTGATGGCCAAGGATTTTTCAACGGTCAAACGAGCGTTCCAATCGGCCTCGGAGGTGTACTCAGAAAGGGCATAAGCAGTGCGGTAGTAAGCAACGGCGACTTCGTATACCTTTCCCTTTACCTTGACGAAAAGCTTGTTGGTCTTGTTGTCGAGGGTTGCACTCTTGTCGAGTTCGTCAAAGTAGATACGAGCTGAGGGAACCTTGAAACGGTTGTTCAGCTCAATTTCGAGAGCACATTGATCCATAATGTTACGTTCGTTTCTGTCAACAATGAACAAAACGATCACCTGAGCAGCCGTCTTGTCGGGGAGTTCGTTGTTTTGTTCCTTGAGCAATTGCTCGGCTTGTTGCTTGTACACACAATAAGCCTTGTTCAGGCCCATAACGATACCGGTCGTAGAGGTGTTGATGGTAAGATGGTTAGGAGTCAAACGGTCATGATACAAGCCATAATCGGACAGATAGTTGTGCATGTTTTTGACGACCTTGCTTGCAGCACCGAACGATACGGAGATGGTATTGAACTCGACTTGCTTGCAGGAAGGGCCTTCCTTTGAGTCGGTGACCAAGTAATCAGAGCGGAAAATGCCCAGGGAGACAGGTTGTTGGCAAGGTTTCTTCAAGGTTGCAAAATGAGCACGAGACTCCTCGTAAACCTTCCACAATTTTGAAATGAACTCGTCCTGACCGCACATGTCCTTCAAGCAACGCTCCAAAAACCGGTGATCGTTAGAGACCTTGGCGTAAAGCTTGTTATAAGCTTGTTGAACGCTGAGAGCCTCAACAAAAGCCTCACGAGGAATAACAGTAGGAAAAAGAGTAACAGGGATTTGAGTAAGAGTCGTAGCTTCAGATGACTTTTCATCATTGTTCAAGAACACGAGTCCATTGGACACTGCGTAATTTCTGGCAGTGTACGAGAGATCGTCAATCTCAGAGGACGAGTATTTCTCAATTTCCATAGAAGGCATTTTCTGTACTTTTGTGGTGTAGTTACAAAACCAAACACGTAGACTATTATATAGACACAGCTGTCTGTTTACGAACTTTGCTCACGTCAGCAATCTAAGAGATAGTGTAGAGTACGAGAGAGCGTAGTGCTTCCGTTATAGAGTACCGTAGAAAAGGTATAGAAAAAAACAACAACAGAACTTGCAAAAAAAAAAACAAATACCAGTAACAAATGACAAGATCAGCACTAAACTCACTAACTTATTTTTTCCTTAATTTTTATATTTTGTTCACTATTAATTACATTTTGGTATAATTCATCCAGGCATGCAACAATACGTAATGGATTGGTAACATTTTCTTCTATGTAACAAGCTCTTTCTTTTCTAAACGTGCTGATAAATTGATTACGCTTAAGTATAAGCTATTTGTTGTATTAATCAACCGTGCTCTAACGACTAACATAGTTTACGTGAATAGAAACATAACCGGCTGGATAATCTACTCATTAGTCTTTGCACGTTTAATATGCCCCTCATAAAGCTGTACCAGCGCTAATCGAAACAACAATTATGGTTAGACGACATGACGCTCTAGAATAAACATATAACGTAAATTCATACTCTTTAGACACACCATTTCTGGACCACACACACAAACATTGTTTTTAAGTTCGTATTTTGTATACACATATAGGTATGTAGGTATCTCTAGTAAAAACAAAAAGTTAACGAAACTCACATTTCTAACCATCTTTTTCGTTTTAGTTGCCCTCTTGAACAGTGGTAAACTCACCAAACTTGTCGAGGACCTCAGACCAGGTAGTGTGACCAGCAATCAATTGAACCAAGGTAGCAACAATTTCATCGTCAGTACCACGGATTTGCTTGGTAGAATCACGCTCACGGAGAGTGACGGTGTTGTCCTTAAGAGAGTCAAAGTCGACAGTAATACCGAAAGGCGTACCAAGCTCATCGTTACGAGCATAACGACGACCAATATTGGCGTTGGAATCATCCACCTTGTTGGAAATACCGTTTCTTCTGAGCTTGGCGGAGAGTTGGCGCACAAGAGGGTCGAACTCGGCGTTCTTACTCAAGGGTACAATCAAAGCCTTGATGGGAGCAACAGCAGGAGGGAAGGACAAAACACCACGGTTGACATCCTCAGGACGGGTCCAGTAAGAGTGTTCCATCAACACATACAAGATACGTCCCAAACCAAACGAGGGCTCAATAACGTTGGGAATGTATGAACGAATGTGCTCAGTACGCTTTTGCTTCTCAATCGTAACCAACTCGCTTTCAACAACGAAGTTGACACCATTGACGCTGACGGGAATCTTACCAGTAGAAGCAAGCTCCTCGGCCTTGGCCTGACGCTCAGCTTGGGTCCAAGCAAGCATTGCCTCCTCAACAGCCTTAGCATCACGCTTAAACTTGGGTCCAAACTTCTTTTTGTTCACCTCGACAACAAACTCATCGACAACAATTGGCTCGGCGAGCTTCTCTTGCACAATAAGAGGCGTCTTTGTGGCAGCACTGTGAACGCTCAAATCATAAGCACTGCGATCGGCACAACCAACACACTCAATCCAACCGTACGAGCAGTGAATTTCAGCATCCCAACAGTCGCAGGCATAGTGAGCCATCTCGTTGCTCATGTGTTGACGGAAACGAACACGGTTCATGTCAATACCGATCTTTTTCAAGAACTCGTAGATACGGGCCATGAAGTAACCAAGAGTAGTGTTGTCCACAATACCCTTCTCAACAGCATCACCAATCTTCATCTCGACGAGCTTAGTAGAGCCAGACAACTGAACGTCACGAGGAAGCAAACGGAGGGCAGTGTCCTTGACCTCGTCGAAACGGTAGTGACTCTTGTCAAGAGGATCAACAAAATGCTCAATTTCTGCCATCAAGAACTCACGAACACGCAGAAGACCACTACGGGGGGAAATCTCGTTACGGAAGGCCTTGCCGACCATAGCACTGGCAAAAGGAACCTTGTTGTTGTTGAACTCCAACAAACGGTTGAAGTTAAGGAATTGACCTTGAGCCGTCTCAGGACGCAAGTAACCCTTCAAACCACCGCTGGGACCAATTTGAGTCTCAAACATCAGGTTAAATTGACGAGGGGACTCCAATTCACCACCGGTAACGGGGTTGCGGATGTTGTGCTTCACCATAAGGTCACCCAATTGAGCACCATCGTAGTTGTCGATCTGAGCCAAAATAGTCTCATACTCCTTCACGACCTCATCATCAAGACGAGTCACCTTAATCTCTTTCACCTTCTTCTTTCTTTTCTTCTTGTCGTCGCTCTCAGGAGCAGCTTCCAACTTTTGTCCACGAGCTTCCTTGTCACCCTTCAAACGAGACTCCAAAACCTCCTCAACAAGATGATCAGCACGGAAAATTTCACCAGTAGCGGGGTCCTTGCACATCCAGTCGGCAAACTTGTCAACATGACCACTGGTCTTCAAGACCTCGTGGGGAGTCAGCATAGAGCAGTCAACCTCAAGCATACTTTCCTCGATAACAAAGTGACGGCGCCAGAGCTCGACAATGTTCGTTTGAAGAGCAGAACCCGGAGGACCGTAGTCGAAAAGACCACTGATACCTCCGTAAATTTGGAAGGAAGGAGCGAAGAAGAATCTCTTCTTCATCAGCTCCTCAAATTGAGCGCGATCGAAAGTCTCAGATTTCGTCAAATCCGACATCTTGCGACCAGAATTACGTTTACCGAAGTTTAAAAAAGAACGTCTGCCGCAGAAACGTGTCCACAGAGCTTTGATTGACCTAGACGTGGTTGGCAGAGGGTAGGTTTGCGCGGGTGGTAGACGAGTGAAGGTGGAGTGGAATGGAGTGCACTGCAATGAAATACAATGTTTCCGCATTATTTATAATACGGCATCGTCAATTTACGTTAAGTATTATACAGCTGTTTAGTGAACTGCTAAACATTTTAGCGTATTGCAAAGCACATTAACACGCTCTACTGTACATAACACAACGTTACAACGCCCTAGGGTTTTCTCACCCCGCAAACCTTAAAATACGGATGTAAATCAAGCAACGCGATTTGTCAAATCCTTTCCTCTCCCTACAACAACGGGAATTGAGAACATGAACGTTAGCGGTGCTTAACGCTCCGTTTTCTGTTAAATCGGACCCTTTTTCTTTGTTTTAAGCTGCTTGAGAGGCATATATGCTGCACTCGTGTTATCTGCTACCTTGAAGCGTTCCGTAACGAGTTTTAACTCTGGACTTTTAACAGAGTCTGTCTCGTCTCGCTATAATTGTGTACATGGTTTCTTTTGGTCGTACCGTAATGGTTGTCTTCATTAACTAATAATTTCTCGCACCTATCTTCGTCTTAGTGGCTTTTATTATCCAGTTCATTTTCTGTACCGCACTGTTTTTGCCATTGAACTATAATCTTTTGATACAAGTCTGCCTTACACTTATCTAAACTCGATTCCCATATATTGATTATTGTCATTCGTCTCAGTGTCGTCAGGTGTGTATCTACGCGCGTTTTTTCTTGCGTAGATGTGGTTTTCTGAGCTTCGACGGGTACTTCCAAGATACCCTTTTCTGCTGTTCCACTACTCATATATCCTCTGTCTCACCCTCTTTGGGTCCATTCTCGTGTACACTGGAGGTACAAAGATTGACTATGTTGATGCTCTTTTCCTAGCAAGCAGCGCTGCAACCCAGGCAGGACTAAACACAGTAGATTTGAACACACTGTCTATTTGGCAGCAGTTCGTGCTCTATGGAATCACCATGATTACTGTGCCTGTCTGGATTAACGGTGCCATCTCTTTTCTGCGGCTGTACTGGTTCCGTAAAAAGTTCAAGTATGTCATTCGAAAAATGAGAGTGCAGCGACACTTACGGAAGGAGGAGAGAAAGAAGTGGAAACATCAGATTGATTTGGAAGACAACGGTCTTCGTGGGCGTCCTATTCGTGTGCTTTTGCCTCATGAAAATGTGAATAATAAAGAGGACGACGGGGTTTCTAACTCTACTTTCAGATGTCCAGATGGTACTACATCCGCGACACGTTCTTCCATGGAAATACACGAAACAAATATAAACGATTCACTATCTAATGGATTGTACGAGAGTCCAATGTCTTCCACATCCGGCAGTCGAAATGATCCGAATGCTGACGATGTACCGTCGGAAATACATTCTGATTATGCAGTTAATGCAAAGGATTACCGTTCAAATGATATCGAAATGGATGACCTGCACCCACGTCTACGTCGACAAGCATCAATCTCATCCGAAGGACAAAAGTCTAGTCGCACGCTACAACGAGGTTCCACAAGTTCTACAAGTGATAAGGACTTTTTGTCACCCCCGCAGAATGTTACCTCTTATTCCGATACCAATCTCTTAAGTCACTCTCGTTTGCCAAGCAACATGGACACGTCCACAGTCTCCATTTATTCTGCGCCTCCCGTTCGAAATTACGGAGTACATGAATCAGACTTAAGTTCATCTAGAAGTTCATTGTCCGGAACCAACGACGATGATGACGATGAAGACGAAGACCGGCGTTCTGATCCTCATATCGCTTTCACCAACATCCACAAACCGTCTCGTAATCAACGTCGCGAGCAAAAGCGAACTGCTAAGAGACGTCGGTCGTTTTACTCTCATCGCGAAGAATCAAAGCATCTTCCCCTTCCTTTACGCTGGAACCGTTCTTTTAGTTTGCACACGCGGACACTTACCTTCGATAGATTTCTATCCAATGCTTTCCGACGCAAACGGGAAGGAAGTATCATGTCTGGTCGATCACGTCGAACAGCTATGTCACTTCCGTACCTTTCATACAGTCCAACTGTTGATCGTAACTCTGCATTTGTTACTTTAACGAAAGAGCAGCGAGACGAGTTGGGCGGTATCGAGTACAGGGCCTTAAAAAGTCTCTGTTTTCTCATTTTGTTTTATTTTGTATTTTTACACTTGGTTATTTTCATCATGTTTCTTGTATTTGCCTATACTGCAAAAGGTTCTGAACGTGTAATTGAAAGCTACGGTTTGAAGCGAGGCTGGTGGGCTTTTTTCACATCTGCCTCTGTTTTTAATGATCTTGGCTTTACTTTAACACCAACCTCTTTCATTCGTTTCAACCTTAACATATTCATCCTGCTCACTTCATCCTTTTTCATCATCGCCGGAAACACCGGCTTCCCTTGCCTTTTTCGATTCGTCATTTGGTGCTTCTACTGCATTGTCCCGTCTTCTTCAGGGAAAAAAGAAGCATTAGCATTTTTGTTGGACCATCCTAGACGTTGTTTTACTCTACTATTCCCCTCTAAAGCCACATGGTGGCTAGTTTTCATTCTTGTCATCTTAAATGCCATTGATCTACTCATTTTTATGCTTTTGGACTTGAACAACTCTACTATCAAGAAAATTCCCACCGGTTATCGAGTGGTGAACGCACTTTTCCAGTCCATTTGCACTAGAACTGCTGGCTTTACCAGTGTTACATTGTCCGAACTTCACCCAGCTGTATTGGTCAGTTACATGGTAATGATGTATATATCTGTTTTCCCAGTTGCTATAAACATGAGAACTACCAACGTGTATGAAGAACGTTCTCTTGGTATTTATTCGGCCGAGGAAGATGGAAATGCTTCATTCATTGGCACTCATATTCGTCAGCAGTTGAGTTACGATTTATGGTATATTTTCCTTGGGCTTTTTATTCTGTGCATTTGTGAAGGTCATAAAATTACCGATTATGCTAATCGAGATTTTACAATCTTCAACCTACTCTTTGAAGTTGTGTCAGCCTATGGTACTGTTGGTCTTAGTACTGGTGTCTCTACTGCTAATTGTTCACTTTCTGGTGATTTTTGTACAGTTAGTAAGCTTGTTATTATTGCACTACAAATCAGAGGACGCCATCGTGGTCTTCCACGTGCCGTGGATAGAGCTATTATGCTTCCATCCGAGAAGAACTATCTCAAGGAAGAGGAAGATTACAGACGCAGACAACAAGGGGGAAACAGAATGTCTCGAACCTACACTTATTCAACGAAACAAAGCACAATGGGATAATGAGTATAATGATAACTTTACCACTATAATACTGTTCACATAATATAGATTTCACAATTGGAAGCAATTATTGACTGTATTTGCATACGGCTTATATCGCTTTCTTTAAAAGTGCAACGAACAATTTAAAAAAATCCATTATTAAATAACACTACATGCAAGGACATTTAAAAACAAGTTCATAAAATAAAAATTTAGACACCAGCACGATAAACTGTCTGTCCACCATTTCTCATTTGAATTGTTTCTTTTCCTGCTAGAATTTGCAAAGCCATTTCAAGTGCTCGTTGAGAGTAGCCATGACCGTTAACGTATTCACGGACAAGCATTCTATAGCTAGCTTGAAAACCAATAGGCAGACGCTTCCTAAGACTTGCTTCGATTTTTTTAACTTCTTCTGTGACCTCTGGTGAGTTTGACGTTGCAGCGGCCAAAGTAGACGTCAAAAACAGCCGAATAGCTTCATTTGCATGCTCTTCCGTAGCCACGCTGCTTAAGGTCATCTTTGCAAGTGCTTCAGTAATTCGAATAATGGCTTCTAGTTGACGAACGGTAATGGGAATCGTTGAACGTTCGTTACTTTCACTCTCAACCTGATGGACACGTTTTCGAATAGAAACAAATTGACTCGAGAGTTTTTCAGCGGCTTCAGCCGTCAGTACGGGAGCGCACCTATGCCGACAATAATTGATGTAACGACGGAAAATGTCAAGGGGAATCTCACCAATTGCTAAGGTTTCTGGGGCATCTTGCAAATTGGTATGCAAGCTAATAACATGCTTAGCAATGTTTTTATCACGCGTTTCGTCATGTTCGTCACGAACAATGAAAATCATGTCAAATCTTGAAAGAATAGTAGTTTGAAAGTCAATGTTCTCACCCGGAGACTTCATCTCATCGTAACGGCCAAAGATAGGATTAGCAGCAGCGAGAACAGATGTTCGAGAGTTTAAGATGGTAGTGATGCCAGCTTTTGCGATTGAGATAGTCTGTTGCTCCATTGCTTCATGAATTGCGACACGATCTTCATCACGCATTTTGTCGAACTCATCAACACATACAACACCTCCGTCTGCAAGTACCATGGCTCCACCCTCTAGGTAGAATTCTCGAGTGGCTGCATCTCGTTGAACAGAGGCAGTCAAACCGGCGGCCGAAGAACCTTTACCAGATGTGTACACGGCAATAGGAGCGGCACGTTCAACAAACTTCAGGAATTGGGATTTTGCAGTACCAGGGTCACCAAGCAGCAGAACATTAATATCACCACGTAGCCGCATTCCATCTGGTAGAATTTTTTTGGATCCAGAAAACAACAAACAAGCAATAGCACGCTTAATGTCTTCATTACCGTAAATTGCTGGTGCAATGCTGTTTGCGATAATCTGATAAAGATTAGGAGTACGTGAAATTTCTAAGAATTGTTCCTCTTCCTCTTCACTAAAAAGAGGAATGGACTTAGTTCCGTCATCGTCGTTTCTTTGTATACCCAGAACCCGAATGTAGGGGTTCCGAATAGCAACAGCTCCATTTGCCTTAACGGCTTTGTTTTGAAAGATGGAAAAAATTCCTGTAATGACACAACGCGTACCTGGCGAAATCAAGTTTGTTAGGTAGCGGTCTGCGTTCAGAAGAACGTGACGTGGCAGTTCACCAACCGGTACCATGTCAGGAGCCTCCTGGAGCTTCAACACTTGTTGGTCAATAAATGTGGAACGAGAGTGATCAATGATATAGGGATCCATAGGACAATCCTTGCGTTCGCCCTCCAGCACCGGGCTGTCACAGACACGCGGAATTTGGATACCGGAAAAGCCACCGGTAACGAAGATAGACTTTGAGTTTCCACAACTTCGGCATACCAAATGAAGTTTTGTAGCACGACAAGACAGTGTCGAGGCACCAATGATGATTCCAGGAACACGGACCAGACGAGATATGTGTGCAGCATTCAAGTCTCGAATGGAGAGGACATTAGCGTCGGAACGCAGGATAAGTTGGCACGTTGGAATCTCAACAGCTTCTTGATCGCGAGGAAAAAGCAGTCGTTTAGCGACAGTTGTAATAGCAGATTCAAACAAAGGCAGCATTTCTGCTGGTTCACTTGATAATAAGTGTGCGAGATCTTCATTGAAGCTGATTAAGTGTTTTACTTCGACTTCCAGGCAGTATTTTTTAACCAGAAGATTGTCACGTAGTTGCGTCCGATACACAAAATTTCCATCAATAACAAACTCTTCCAGAAAACGAACAAAACTCCGTTCATAGTTTGCCTTAGAATCCTCCTGCTGTTCTCCAGGAAGGACAGGGGTATAGTAAATGTTACTTTGCTCCCAACCAGTAGCAGCCATTTTTTTTTATAGTCTTTAACACCGAATGTAGAAAAAGAGAAATAGACAGAGAGAAAGGAAAGAAAAAGAACAATGTAATATACAGCAGAAATTATACAAACAAGCGTACGACAATACACGGGATTGAGAGCAGCACTTTTTATAACGAAATTCTCGAGAAACTCAAGTTTGGATTGGAAGACCGCCCTAATTGTCAAATCTCGTCAAATTTCGAGAAAAAAACAGCACAGGGATGAGCTGTTCTTAATAAGAACAATTGACAAACACGTACCGCGGTGAATATGCAAGATATTGCACAATTTTAGTCGTTAATTTCCCAGACAGAGGCTGGTTGAGATTTGGTCGTGTAGGTTAGTGATGTGGGATATATGTGGGGGTCACCAGCTTGGCTCTTGGGGATGCACATTGATAGAAAAGTCAAACGAATAGAGGCAGTTACAGAGAGAAAATGGACACCGTTAGAACAACAGCAACATTGTTACACAGGTCCAGTCTGTCTGTGGTATCAATGGATTGGAGACACGGGATTCATTCAATATAAGGTCATGTTCATCACATTCATAAATCATCAAAAGTACATAAACAAAAGGAAAGAAAGGAGGAGTCAAAGCGCAGTGAGTGAAACAGTTTGTGCAGGGAGGAAGCGGTCGTTGTTTGAAGAAGTTCGTACTCTCGCGCGTACAGAACCTTATTTAGAAATAGCAATTCCTTTCCATCGTGGAGGAGACGAATGGACTGGAACGTGATTAAGGGTCCTGCGAACGTTCACTGTTCATTGTAACAGCGACAGTCGGTACACACAATTGGTGTCGCACCAAAATCGGCTAATTACTAAACAGCTTCTCCTTTGTTGGAATAGAAAGCTCTGTCAACACAGGCTGCAGAACATGAAGATATTTTTTGTACTGTTGGGCATTACATTTCACTTTAATGCCCTCTAATATTCGCACGGCTACTGCGAAATCATTGAGCCGCCGAGCAGCCCGCAATGCGCTCTCCAAAACGTCAGAAGACGGCAAAAGATCATAAGCAAAGCAATTGTTTAAACCACGCTGCAATTCAAAAGGATCGTCAACCTCAGAAAAGAAATCACCATATCTAGACACGTTAGTAACGATATTGTTGTGTGATATTAGATCGCGCCTAAGGAGGCTCATTGTTTTAGTTGAGGCACGCTGAAGGCCTCTAAATCTTGCTTCAATTCATAAACATTAAATGTAAACAAACGAAGGACTAATGCGCCTGTTCAAGACACAAAACAAATGAGAATCACGAAATGCAGACCAGCTTAATGACGCTTACCGCTTGTTCAGCGCGTCCAAATCAACCTTGTGAGAATTGTCTTCATTTCTCCGCAAAAAAGAAGAAGAAAACGCGCGTGTACAGAAAATGTGATTCTGAGAGATTCGCTTACTTACGAGATATTTAGGTAGCTGAAGTAATTGACAACGATTAGACATGATCATACGAACGTGGCAGCTAGTTCCGAGGTTTTTCTGTGTTTCAGGCGATACTCTCGGACAAAATGCAAAGGCCGATGACTGTGATAATTCGCGGAATGGCCACAAGTTACAGAGCAAAAAATTTCTCCCAATTAGCACTTACTTAATTCAGCCAGTAGAAACGCAGAAAGGCTGAATGGTAGAGGACAGGAGTTGTTGGAGGCTCAATAATGTTTACACAACTTTCATGCTTTCAAGAGGGGCAGCCAGTTACGAGGCGTTTGTAACGCATCTTCAAAATACACATTATTACAATACTAAATACACAAATACTGTACGTTGATTTGGCGCTTTCAGATGCCGTAATATATGCAGTATGGATGGTGGCAGGGTGGTTTGCTATTTCCTCTTCAAACCCGCCAGGTGAAAGTCTACCGGAGCATACATGTTGAAGATCCACCGACCTAGCATTGACCATCCTTTCGGCGTGGACTTATGGTAATGATTAACTAATTTAAAGCTCTGCGATTAACTGAAGCATAGGAGCCTGTTCTCAGGTATCTGTACCAAGCTGATCGGATGGAATCCGTCCGAGTTTGAGTTTGTCTCTGGAAAGACACCCTTGTCAACATGGTCGAGTGCGATTATTAGCATCTCCGCGTACTATGCCATTATTTTGGGAGGACAAGCCATAATGAAGAACAAAAAACCTATGAAGTTACGTCGTTTTTTTCCAGATCCATAACTTCATCCTCACCTTCCTCAGTGGGTTGCTTCTTGCTCTAATTTTCGAACAAGTTTTCCCTAGTTACATGAGAAATGGTTTTGTTCACTGCATTTGCGATGCTCGCCAATTCACCCAGCCTCTTGTCACTTTGTATTATCTTAACTACCTCACTAAGTACGTTGAGTTGCTCGACACGGTTTTCTTGTTCCTGAAGAAGAAACCGCTGGCCTTCTTGCACTGTTATCATCACGGTGTTACGGCTTTACTGTGCCTTACGCAGCTTATTGGCCGCACCTCCGTGCAATGGGGTGTCATTGCTTTGAACTTGTACGTGCATGTCATCATGTATAGCTACTATTTCCTGGCTGCTTGTGGCAAGCGTGCTTGGTGGAAACAGTGGGTTACTCGCATGCAAATTGTGCAGTTTGTGCTTGACCTCATGCTTTGCTTCTTTGGTACGTACACGCACATGGCTTTTCGCTATTTCCCTTGGATGCCCCATATGGGTGACTGCTCGGGTTCTCTTTTCGCTGCTTTCTTTGGTTGCGGTGTTTTGTCTTCTTACTTATTCCTGTTCATTGGTTTTTACATTAATACCTACATTGAGCGCGGAAACAGAAAGCCTGATTCGGACGGCAGTGCTCCCACGCCTGTTAAGCAGGCTGAACCCGTTGCAGTCTCCACCGCCTCTGAACCCGCTGCATCTTCGCCCTTATCCGCTCGTTCGCGCAAAATTTAATCTAGCTTTGCCTGTTAAATTTGCCAAAAAACATCTCATACCGCCATTTGTTGTCATGTTCGCTTTGTTTCCTTCCAGACCTCTTCTTTTGTGTTCGGCTTTTAGCTGAAACGTTTGTGGTGTGGATGCCTTTTCTATGTTTGTGTGTTTGTCTTTCCTAGCAGGTTTTGTTCCAATTTGGTTACATTCTGAGTACGGAGAAGGATGCCGTCATTTCTTTCAAAAACGGAGACGGTTTACCTATTCTCGGGTTTTATGTTTACTTGTGTCATTGTCTTTTAATCCGTACTGAAGGCCCCCTGCACACTTTTGCCTTCACTCCTTTACGTGAACCAAACCTTTCAGCACGTCCGTAGCTGCTAAAGTTGGGATGACTAATCATTATTCTTATTGACGTCGTCGCTACTCTTCCTGTTAGTGCAATACACTGGTGTGTTGCAATGTGTATAGAAGTCTTCTTCTTCACACACAAGCGTTGACCCTTTCCCATCTTTCGTTCATGACTGCTCTACGATGCGTGGTTGCTCTGTTCTTACTTGTCTTTCGTTTAATGAAGGTTTAGAGCACCACGGCCCAGCGGCTTGACAACTCTGGCTACGTTAGTTAGTAAGTAGAACAAATTTTCATTGTATAGACTCTTGCAAAGACAGCTAAGGTTTGCTCGTCCTGCTTGATGAACCGTTGCGAGGAGTGTTGGGAGAGGGTCGAGTCCTCACCTATTGTTGCGTTAATGCTTTCGGAAGGGCTACGCGACTTGATTTGTTAAAAGAAGGTATTTATGAATTCCAGTAAGTAATTCTCGTCATTTCGTTGAACCCAAGTCTTAAACTGCAGCATTCCTTTTCTTCCTTAAATTAAGCACACACGTGCACACCTAAATTCTCGTGTGTCCTGAACTATTTTACACCACCAAAGGTTAAACACGGAGGAGCCCCTCGCGAAGTGCTCCTGCCTAGTGTTAAGGAACTTCGTAGTGCCAGGATTCGCGTCTTATGAACCCGAACAGGCCTTATGTCAAAATCGCAGGAGTTGATGATGATTATGCATTGTCTACTTCTGGAAACGCTCAAGATGTCTTTTCAGAAGATCGTGTTCGAGCTGAGGTAGGAGAATTATTAACAACTATGAAAAATACGATCCTTATAAAATACTTGTCGACGCTGCTCGTTCATCCATTAGAGATTTCGAAAACAATTTGTCAAGTGCAACGTTACAATCTTAAGAAAAAGAAAAAACAGGATCTTAAGGCTCGTGATACCGATGGAGTCGAAGACGAGGATGAAGATGAAGAAGAGCAATACGAAGAAAACGATACGGAGACGAATGATATGGAAGAGCATGACTTTGACGACATGAGATCATATTTTGAAACAAATGTAACTTCGCTTGACGTGGCTCAACAGGCTTCACGGTCAGTAATTACTGATAGTACTGGTTATGCCGTTGAAAATAAATCTCGTTCTGTGGAATCATGGCAGATATCACCGAAACCGTTCTCGATAAAGAGTATCCTATCGTGTCTTTGGTCAAAAGAAGGCATTCGTGGTCTGTGGAAGGGCCACTTGACATCTTTTCTTCACAGTTTATTATCAATGAGTATTGAAGGATGGATTTCCGGAACAATCTCTGGACTCTTTTCACTTCCAAATCCACTTATTATACCCCCAGCCGATTCCATACGACCTTTTACCAGTTTGGCTATTCGGCTCTGTTCTTCAGTAACCACCGCTTTGCTTTTAGCACCACTGGATATTGCTCGGACGCTGTTAATATTAATGCCCCTGTCCGCTAGACGGCTAGTCGGAACAACGAAAGAGGGCGCACCCGTGGTAACGAAAATTGGACTCATACAGTGCTTACGACGCCTGCCTAGCTTTTGCCCGGGCTCTCTTATACTTCCCACCGCTTTACATTCTTCTTTACCTCTCTTTATGTCTCAGATACTTCCTGTAAGCTTGCGTAATTACGTGAGTCTCTCAAGCTTGACTATGAACCTTGTAACTTCAGCATCTTCAGTCCTTCAGTTTGCTGTTCAACTTCCCCTTGAGACAGTTTTAAGACGCGCCCAAGCAAACGTCATCTACTCACTTCCTCCTCAACGTATCGTTCCTCTTGCAAAGTACACCGGTATCACCGGAACCATATGGTCACTTCTTTGTGAGGAAGACGGTGGAAAGCTTGGCATAGAAGGCCTGTATCGTGGTTGGAGAGTTGGTTTTTGGGGAGCTACAAGTGTATGGACCCTTGGGCTACTTACTGCTCCTGTTACGCAGCCCGTAGCAGTTGAGTTTTAAGAGCTTTTTTGCTTGAGATGAAATCTGCTCTTTACAAGAATAAAAAAGACATTTAGCCCGGTAGCAATAATGATAACCTGAATGAATACTCACACTCTAAACAATTTCCCTTCATCGCATATTCGTGGATAAGTATGATTTGTACCTCTTAGGTATACTCGTTAATCCATTCATTCTTTTTAAATACTGCTACTGGTATCTATCGCCTAAATAACTGCTATGTTTACAGTTCTTCCTCCTCCATGGCAGGCATATCAGCGGGTTTAACCATACCAGGAACAGACATAGCCTTTTCCATCTCTGCCTTTTGCTTCTCGGCGAGTTCGTTTTCTCTTTCCTCAAGATACAGCTCGGCGTTATCGCCTCCAAACTCCTTCAGTTGAATAAGGAAATCGCGAAGAGCAAGCTTGAAGCGAGTGTAATCCCGGTTCAATGAAATCACATTTTGCACGAAGTCTTGAATTTGGGATGGTTGAAGGTGGGGGAATGCGTTTGCCAACAACTCAGCAATGTATTGTCGCAGGAACATTTGGTTTGTCATATTTTGAGGAAGTTGTGCGGGGTCGAACAAGGGCGCTTCAATCTGGCCAGATTCAACAAGGTAGAAGAGTCGGGAAAGAATAAGACTTTGAAGCTTGAAGCCAGACTTATGCTCTGAATCAGTAAGAACAAAGAGAATATCCTGGAGGGTGCTGATGTAATAGGTTTGGAAAAATGCATTTGCAACCTGGGGTCCACTATTAGCCATATTGTTGATCAGCTCCAGAAGAATGTTAAGACCGGTTTCTTGGATATCGCGGCTAACGTGCTTGAAGGACCAGACAATACTGTTCATGACTAACTTGAATGTGGGAGCGGGAATGTTCAAAAGCGCAGGGAAACAATTTAAGTTGATGGCCCGCAGCAATTGAAAGAAGGAAGTGCGGTGTTCGGGATACTCAGAAAAGTCTTTGCTAATCATTTCCAGAGTTGAGCCAAATACAGCTTCAAGGATAATAGGAATCTTGTCAGTCAAGAGTTCACTCAATTGATTAACAATGGTCGTGATGAGATTCAAAACTTCAGGATCACGAGCATCAGGAACGCTACGAGAGTAGTCCAACAAAATTGCTTCCAACAAAGGAGGGATCAAATTATTGTTTACAAGCTCGAGGTCCTCGGCTCGGCTGATATAAGCGTCGATGAGCTTCAGAATCTCCTTCTTAATAGTACGCAAGCCACGAACATGAGGAGTTTTGGTAGCGATATTTCCTTGGGAGGCAACAACATCAGAAATAAGTTCGCTCACTGCCTTGTACAAACCGAGCATGTCAACGTAGTTACGCGCGATTTGAGGGTAGAAGCTAGCACCAATGGAGGTACAGGCGGCAACATTTGTTTTCAGGACATTAGCCAGCACCTTGACAATCTGGGGATCACCAAGGATAGCGGAATTTTGACCAGCTTGTTGAACGACGTTGTCCCAAGCTTGATTAGGAAGACTCATAAGATCAAAAATAAGGCGCTCTTGAATTTGCTTATGAGGTTGTGCAGAGACCATGTAACCACAGGCTTCATAGAAGGTGTGAGTTTGTTGGGAGGTTAAATCCTCCGTAGTCTTAGCAAGGTTGCGGATAATTTCATTAATGAAGGGCTCCGTTTCACCGTGTTGCTGGGCAACAAAGTGACGACGACATTTTTGGGCAATTTTAATGAATGTGTCGCAAGCCATGTCTTGAACACCTTCATGGTATTCGTGCATGAACTCGAAAAGTTTATTGACCACAGTCTTCAGAAACTTCCAATGCGCTTTCAGAAAACGGGGATACTGACCAACAACATACATAATGTTTGAAGCAACAACAGCCTTATTGTCTTTTCCACGCTTCATTTCGCAAAGGCCAAGAAGATCCTTAATAACATTCACAAGAAAACGCTTTTCCATTTCCTCGTTCATAGCACCAGAAATCGAACCAATGGCCCAGCATAAAGTATTCAGGTTGTGCCAAGACCACTCCGTACCGACGACAATACGGGCGAGCTTCTCGCTCATAGTGACCTCGGTGTCAATAACATCAAGATGGGTGAGATAGACCAAAACCTCTCTCATAGATTTGTACAATGTAATGGTGTCACTCTCTTTTACAAACTCGCGAACGATTTCACCCTCATCGTTTTCCACAATCAAAACCTCCTCGGGCTTCACCATGTTTTCAATCATGACAAGACGCAAGCTTGAAAGGATGTCTTTGTAGATATGCTTTCTGAGAGGAATATTAGAGAGCATGGACGATTTTGAAGCCATCATGTCGGTCGAACCACCGAGGTTCAACAAGGGACTCATTTCAGACATGGGCAATTGCTGTTGCTCTTCATACAATTGCGACACAAGTTTCGACCAGTATTCGAGACAGACTTTGAAGACTTCACGTTCGTTAACACGAGAAATATTAAGCAGGTAAGAATGACCATTAAGTAAAACTTCCTGGTTGGCAGCGTTTTCGATGAGACGCAAATGCGTGCTGAAGAATGTGCAGAGGAAAATGGCCAAGTTCTGAATAAAATCTTGCTCGTTCGTGCTGCTTTCTTCATAAGCCTCCCGGAAATCCGTACTAAGGGGGAGCATGTTGTTGATGGAGGTCATGACAAGATTGAACATTACAACAAACACTTCATTATACTGAGGTTGGGTCGTCAAGCCGGCAATCTCTGTCAAACACTTGATGGTGACATTACGGAATGCAGGAACTTCGAGAAAACGGTTACGAAGATTTTCAATAAGATTGGTTTCAAAGATGTAGCCGAGTGGAATCCAGTTGAGAAAGCGCAAAAGCGTCTGTAAAGTTGCGGTGATAAGACTAGGCTTCTGAGCACGTTCCAAAACTTGAGAACACAGTTGGAAAATCTCGGCAAACTCACCACACAGTTGATTCTTCAAGTTCTTTGTTTTTGTTTGAGTCATTTGCTCAGCAGAATAATCAAAAATTTCCTCACTCAGCAACAAAAGGATATGCATGTTGTTTTCACAAAGAGAAAGATTCGACTTACTGGCCGAGACAATCTCAGAGATAAACGTAGGCCAATTGTGAGGCCATTCCTGTTTTAAGATTTGGACCAGGGTCAAGTCAAGCTTGTTAACAAAAGTCTTTTCGCGATGCAGTGTCTCCTCATTGGAAGAGTTCTTAATTACAACTGCAACAATGTAGTTCCGAATGCCAAGACGCTGCTCCTTGGGCAGCATCTTCCAGCGAGTAGTGATCAGTTTGTCCAGAATTTGAAGAGCAATGAATTTTGTTTGGGGAAATTGAGACTTCTCAATGATCGAGTCTGCTTGCATCCATGCATCGGGATGATCCTGAAACTGCGTCAACACTTGCTGGGCCTGTTGCTGCTCAGCACCAGTTCCCATGTAGAACGTTTGGACCACCTGGTCCAGAACTGTAACGTCCAACTCCCGGTCTAGAGCAAGAATAGACTCCATTATTCACAGTTTCTTTCAGGTCAAGCTTCGTTCAATTTCTATATATAAAATTTCACAAAAAAGACCCTGTTTTGGTGAAAAAAAGAGGAAATATTACTAAAGCACTTACAGGTTGGTAGAGGGGAGAGCTGGCTGCAAGTAGTGCTACCTCTACACCTAGCAACAAGGTTGTGGGGAACTCGGACAGAAGCGCTGCGAAACGGTACGAAGCGATGTGTAGCGAACGGAAACGAATGGAAGCGAAAGGAAGTGCACGGTGGGAAACGGAGCGACGCAGTTTTAAACGTGCCGTAAATTAAGTCACTTAAACATCGTCATGTGATCGCTTAGTTATATCTAGTCTGGCTAGATAACGCAACAAGCAGTTACGTCAGCATTAACTGTTGTTTTCAAATTTTCGCCACAGCTGGACGATTCGCGCTACTCGCTAAGATTGTGAAATTTGGCGGCTTATCGCACCTTATTTATTGACCAGTGCCAATCAGTATCATGAATCCGCCTTCTAAATCCGGTGTGATAGCAGACAAAGACTTCAGGAGTAAAAAGTGTCACACCCTTCCCCTATCTTACCCGAATTCCTCTCGGTATATTACACTTAACCAGAGCATATATTAAGTACAACCAAGTTTTTAAGAATTGGTTGAAGTGGAGAATTCTTTTATTGAATTCGGGACTTCTCGTTTATCACATCACAAGAGCGTTTTATCGGCCCTTGATATCGGTTCTTTCTATTTGACTCTTTTTATAATCACTTTCTAGAACACGCCTCCATTCTTTTCCGTATCCTTTTAGAGTTTCTTTCGTTCTCTTCTCGTTACTTTTTTGTTTCTTGTCCATTATTCCATAATTGTACAATATGACTGCCGGATTTACTGCCACTGGACACACCAGCATGCATGCTGTTCCCATCCCTCACAGCGAAACATACAAAAATGCACAACTCGCACGTGAGTATGTCCTTGCCAACGTTCCTGGTGAGTTGGCAAAGCCTCGAGTTGCCGTTGTTTGTGGTAGCGGGCTCGGTTCGCTTGCTGAGAACCTTTTTGGCCCAAAATTTGTGATCCCGTATTCGGATATTCCTGGCTTTGTTGCTTGTCATATTCCTGGTCATGCATCGCGTCTCATTTTTGCCTTTATCGGTGAGAACAAGGTGCCCTGCATGATTTTTGCTGGTCGTTTCCATTCGTACGAAGGCCATGCACTCGACGTTGTTACCTTTCCTCAACGCTTTATGAAAATTATGGGAGTCGAGGTGATGATTGCTACTAATGCCGCTGGCGGTTTGAATTCGAATTACAAGGTGGGTGAGCTTATGATTATCAAAGACCATATTAACTTCCCTGGTCTCGCTGGTCTCAACCCTCTCAAGGGGCCTAATTTGGACGATTTTGGCACTCGTTTCCCCCCTCTCAGTGATGCTTACGATCTTGAACTACGTAAGCTCGTGTATAAGGCTGCCACTGAACGTGATGTTCATCGCACGATTAATGAAGGCTGCTATGCCTTTGTTTCGGGACCCAGTTTTGAGACACGTGCTGAGGCTCGGATGCTGAAGCTTTTGGGCGCTGATTGTGTGGGCATGTCCACTGTGCCTGAGGTTATCGTTGCTCGTCACTGTGGTATCCGTGTGTTGGCCATTTCCTTAGTTACGAATAATGTCGTTACTGAAGAAAGCCCTTCTGCCCTTAGCACTCCGGACGCCGATACCTCTATTATGTCTAAAGGAGCTGCAAACCACAAAGAAGTGTTAGAAGCCGGTTTGGCTGCTGCCGAGGATATGCGTATCCTTGTCACGACAGTCATCAACCACTTGTAGAACGGTACCGCTACGGCAGTGCTTGATTGATTTATGTATTGTGTAATCGTTATTTGACTAGAAATTTTTATTCCTCTATTTGCTTGTAATAATTACTTTTGGTCACTAACAAATAATCCATCGTTACTAAACATAACGCACCTCTTTCTTTGCGGGGAAATAACCCCTCTTTACGATAAACTTACCACGTGCTCATCCCCGGCGGGGATCTCGGATCTAACGTGGCCACCACCATGGACTTAATCTTATCTCCCTGAACTTAATTCACCTAGAGCCACGACACATCCGTTCATGCCTTGTATGCCCGTTTTTCTGGCTCAAATTTGCAATTTTGAAGCTTCTTCCGACTTGTTTTTCGGTTGCTAGTGCACAGACCGAATGGAGAATATACGGTTTGAACTTCAGCTGACAATTTCTCATTTAGAGGGAGTTTGGAGAAGAAACGTTTTTCGTGTCCGGCGACCGTTTGTGTCATTCAGTATTGATGGAGGGCAAGTCCAATCAACCCATGATGTTTCTGGCAGACTCATATATCGTTGGGATGAGCAATTCACGGTAATTTTACATCCGAAAAGTGTTATCGTCTTCCAATTGTTTGACAAACTAAAAACAAACAACGCCACTGATGGATTTCTTGGAATAGGTGCAATTCCCATAAACAATGTAATTCCAGCTCAATCCAGCATACTTGAGGCAACTACAAAAATTCCCATCCACGATTCGAATGGTTACTTTTATGGAAAGCTAGTATGTCATTTTGAATCGAAACACTTCAGTCCTCAACAGCTAGCTGCAGGTGACATTGCGATCAGCACTTCTCCAGACATTAATCTGAGTGTTTGGGAACCTCGGGTGGATGAATACGGCAAATTGTATTACTATAATCGTAATCATCTGTCCCAACAACAGCTGGTATCAAAGAACCATGTTCCTTGTCAATTGTCTTCCTCTTCAAGTTCTGTTCCTGACGAACAGACGAAACATGAATCCAGGTGCTCGAAAATTTTTGCCCGAATCAAACTCGATAAAGCTACCGTTGCCCATCTCTCTCAAAATCCTGTACTTGCACATTCTATATTTGATGAACTAGCCTTAAACAAAGGTCCCCTTCCTAAAGGTTGGGAAATGCGACTCACAGATGACTTTCACGTCTATTTTGTGGATCATGAAACTAAGACTACTACGTGGGAGGACCCTCGTGAACAATGTTCTATTCCTTCAAGTTCGTCAAAACTGCAGTTGTTACGTCGAAAGCAGGCGTACCTGTACCAGGAACTGGCCAAGCAGGTGAAGGAAGGTCAATGCCATATTAAGGTTGAACGAAAAAATATTCTGCACAATGCCTTTGATATAATACTACGGCTCCCTCCAGAGGATCTGAAGATGAAACTATTAATTCGGTTTAAAGGTGAAGATGGTTTGGATTACGGTGGTGTTTCTCGTGAGTTTTTCTACCTTCTTTCTCACCAAATGTTTGATCCTTCGACTTGTTTATTTGAATATTCCAATGCCGGCGACTACAGCCTAAGAATATCCATTCATTCCTGTATAAACGAGGAGCACCTTTCATGGTTCCGTTTCATTGGAAGAGTAATTGGTCTGGCGATTTTTCATCGTCGTTACTTGGATGTGTGCTTTGTTCGTACGCTCTACAAGACGCTTTTGGGGCAGTCGCCGGAATTCGAGGATTTGCAATATGTTGACAAGGACTTGTATCACAGTTTAAGTTGGATCCGTGACAATCACGTGGATGAAACGCTTTGCCTTACATTTTCAACGACTGTGGATCATTTTGGAGAAGCGGTGATTTACGATTTTAAGCCTAATGGCCGCAACATAAGTGTTACCGAAGAAAACAAACATGAATTTCTCAAGCTTGCTTCAGAGTGGCATATGTACAAAAACACCGAAGAGCAATTCCAGTCTCTGAAACGTGGACTTAATGAAATTATTTCGGACAAAGATTTGCGGATCTTTGACGTCGATGAACTGGGAGTTTTAATAGGTGGAACATCGACCATTGATGTCGAGGACTGGAAACGATATACAGACTACCGATCCTACTCAGAAAGTGACCTTACAATCAAACTGTTTTGGCGTTTGGTGAGTGAATGGCCCGAGGAAAAGAGGGTAAGTTCATCACAGTTCTTATATTGTTGCTTCATACACTAACTAGGGACAGGCAAGGCTTTTGCAGTTCACTACAGGAACATCACGGATTCCGTTGAATGGTTTTAAGGACATTCATGGCAGTGACGGACCCCGAAAGTTCGTCATTGAAAAAGTCGGAACAGTTGATCAACTCCCTCATGCTCATACATGGTACGTGATCAGATTTGTGAATTTATTTCATTACTAACCTGTTTCAGTTTTAATCGCCTTGACCTTCCGCCGTATCAAACAAAGCAGCAGCTAGATCGCAAACTAACGCTTGCTATTGAAGAGACTGCTGGTTTTGGCACAAAATGAGTCTCTTCACTCTTCTCTTTCATTTTTTGTAACTTATGTTCTTTTTTCCTACATAATGATGTTAAATGAGCGATGTATTCCATTGTACAATTGTATCACGCATCCTTTTTTTCGTAATCGTACAAAACAGCAACCCCCTCGTTATTAATTTATAATAAAGTGTACAATAATGTGTGTATTGAGAGTATTTCAACGGGGTTCCGTAAACGGTGTGACGAGACTATTGAAAGGTTATTTGAACCCATCAAATTGCTCAATTGTTTTGGGGAAGGGAAGAGATTTTTCACAAGAATTGCAATGCCTGGTGACGTTCTAAATTTGTTTTTTCGTTTTAGGCGGAGGAGTCCTAAGTCGGTTTGCTTGTTTAAAAAAGGAACTTCCGTGTGTCACCGTTGGCGTCGCCGCTTTCGAAGAGCTCTCGGAATCGCGACTTCATGATTATATAGCTCGTTATGAGAAGAATCTTCAAGGTAAATGTCCGTGAAAGAGACATCAACAGAGGCATGAGATCGCTTTGTGCCGACCGCCATGGGTGATGCTAGAGTATGGCTTTCTTGAAGAAATGCGAGAAACTGCGAAGCCTCCGGATCATCCTCAACCTCATACTCATTCTCCCTGTTTTCAACATCGTCTTCGTCGTAGAATCCACTAGCACGTTCCTCGTAATGAGAGGATGAAGACGCTGTGACAGAGCGAGTTTCTTTCACGAAATCTTCCTCGTCCTCATCCAAGTGAACGGAGTCGGTAGTGTAATGAAGAGAAATGTTTGAGACTTTTTGTAACCTGGAAAATGTATCTTCCACTTCGACTAACGAGTCATCATAGTCCAAAAGCTTCCCTCGCGCAAAACTCTTTAGTGTACTTGCAAATTCTTGGCTTTCCAATTCACCGTCATCACTTATGAGAGGGTGTGCAGGTCGTTCATGATCTAGGAAAATGTTTGTGCTCTCATGAAGAGAGGCATCTGAGTGCGGGGAGTGGGAGGATGTTGAATTTTCTCGTGTAGGTGTTTTGTGTATTGATTTTAAGGTTTCATCTTCATGATAAACCTCTAAGAAGTTTTTTGTCCTTTGTTGGAAGAACGTTGATTCGGGACTGTCGAGGGACGGCTCGCGAGTCTCGATATCGTAGTGAATAGACTCTTCGCTATCGATCTCAATAACGTCAGTAATTGGTTCTTCCCTGGACTTTTGTGCAAAGGCAGTAATGGCTGCGGCGGTGGATAGGGAACTATTGTTGCTGGAAAATGATTCGGCAAAGGGCTCAGTTTCATGTATTTGAGAGGGAGAGTACGAAAGAGTATGGTCTTGCATTTCATCTTCCTCGGTCTCATTAGAAATGAATGTCTGGTGTACCTCACTGGACATAGAGGCGTCAGCGTCTTCATCCCAGATATGAACATAAGAAAGACGTGAGGGCCGATGATGTTTGGACTGTTGTGAATTTGTTACGGAAGGAGAATTCACACCCTGGTTTGCCTTCTGTTTAATTCCGTCCACCCAGGTAATGAAATCGTTTGCCGAAAACATATCCAGGCTCATTCGCCCCTTGCCTGGCGTCAAAGTGTTTCGTCGAAACATGTGTAATTTCGTTTATACAGCAATAATATGCCTCATCAACAGATTTTACAAAAAAAAAATTAAGAAAACAAAATAAAAACACAATAGAAAGTACTCAAAATCCGAGAACTTAAATCTGAGGATCAAAGAGGAAAAACGTTGAGGAAGAGTGAATGGTTTAAAATACAAATCCAATCGAGTTTATGTATGTACAAACGAAAAAGAAACACAAAACCGCACGGTGTAGACGCGTAGAATATTAAATTGTTTTACTGGAATCCTAGAATTCTTATTGAAGTGAGCACACGATGGTGTCAGTAAGCGATGCTCTCATGGCGGCAGTGATGTGTGGATACGTTTCACCTTCCTCTAGTAAAACACTACACCAAAAATAAGAGGACAATGCTTTTTAGAGTGTGATTCTTTAGAGAGACGCTATATAATTTTTATGTGCTTTCGTATGAAACAGTAAAATTCCTTAAGCAGGTTTAAGGCAGATACTAAACATCACTCTATTTGTCGGGAATGGGCCCTGGCCAAGTCGCAGAGGGCAGCAATCTATGTACAGTAATGATAGTCGTTACGTTGTGAATTGAGGAGATGATGCGGGGAATGGGGAAATAACTGCGGGTTATAAGTCAAGAGAGTATTCAACCTGTTTGTTCTGGTAGTTTCGTAGGCCATTAGCGGGTTCTGTCGCTCAGTTTGATCCACCAACGCTTTGATTATGAGAGTCTAGCCCAAATATCAGCAAGAGCTTTCATTCTTGCAATCACAGGACTATCTTTGTCACAAGCAGGAGGTTTTCTACACAGACGTCTTATACTCATCATAATATTTGAATTCATTAAGTAGCTAACATCACTTCTACATTTAGTCCTGTGCAACTTGGACAATAACTTTTCCAAAGTTTTTGCCTTGAAGCATCGAAGTAAAGGCCTCGGGAGTTTGTTCCAAACCCACTTTCATATCCAATTTAAAATGAAGCTTCTGTTCGCTAAGAAGCTTCTTTATAGTAGAGCAGCATTCGTCCCAGTACAACGAGTAGTAGTAATAATACGAGAAACCCTCAAACCGGATGCATTTCGTAATCATTTGCATTGTATTTTTTAAACCGTATGGCTCCTTGGCACAGTACTGGCTCAATGCACCGCAATATATGATACGTGCATACAGGTTTGCATGAAGGAAAACGGTATCCAAAAGCTCTCCGCCAACATTATCAAAATACACATCAATGCCCTTGGGACAAGTTCTTTTTAAAGCATCTGAATAGTTTTCCTTTTTATAATTGAATGCGTCATCAAAATGAAGTTCATTTTTCAGGAACTCAACCTTTTCATCAGAACCGGCACTGCCGACTACATAACAGCCGAATGACTTTGCAAGTTGTCCTGCCATCATACCGACAGCTCCGCATGCCGAAGAGACCAAGACAGTCTCGTTAGCCTTTGGGTGACCAACATGCTTTAAACCGATATAAGCCGTATGGCCAGCCATACCCAATACACCGAGATAATCTTTCAGCATGCTGTCATCTTTGTCAGTGATCAGACAAGACGACTCGAGCGTTTGTGTCGACAGAAGCGTATACTCTTCCCAATTAGCAAAAGAAAACAGCCTGTCACCTTTCTTCCATTTCTCCGATAAAGAATCAATAACGGTGACAACAGCATAACAAGACAATGGTTTCCCTTCTTCAAACGGCTTTGTTACTTCCTCATCAGCATCAAGATTTTCTATCAGACGAAGCTTCAAAAATGGGTCCACCGATATGTAGAGCACTTTAGCCAAGACAGGGAAATTATCTGACAGCTGTAATTGGGAAGCGTCATATGGTCTCCGAACAAAGTCAATGTTTTCTCCAACTTTCGGATACCCCTCGGAACTCTGCATCAGCTTTCTAACAATGACGGCGTTATTCGACATGTCTTGCATAGTAGTAGTAATAGTAGTAGTAGTAGTAGGAGTAGTAGGAGAAAGAAACAATGGATGTCAGTGCTGCTTACAATGAATTGCAGCCGAAATACAATTCTTTTTATACATATACAATTGTTATTCACATACTTGCTTGTGACCGCCTCGGAGATTACGGTTTTGTCGGAAGCCGAAAACAAATGCTTTGACTAATAGGAAATAACGGGCCGACAAAAATTCGCTAACGCCAACTTACTAAGCGCTTTCCTACTTACTAAGCACTTAAGGGTCCCATGGGTCGGGAGTATACTATGATATAGTTTTGAACGATGGTTCACCTGTTGATATCTATCAATGAATTCTACCATGTTTCGTATACTAACATACCTTGAACATGTGCAGTACATACAATGCGATACTTTCCTGCCAAAAACGATTTTTAAGGTTTATTTAAGCGAAACTATTTACTTGCTTTGTCGCTTTCTGAGCAGTTTTTGCATTCCAGGGAGATGGTACAGTGACAAGACGTGTGTTGCAAACACCTGATCAAGGTTATATAAGGTTCAGAAACGCATTCTAAGTTGCCTGTAAAGAAGTTTATCTGTATACGAAAGGGTGCCGGCTATTTAGTTTTAAGCTCAGTAAGAATGTCGGTCTTGTTGGATATTTTCGGGCAATTCCCCTTAACAATATGTGTTCCATTGTGTCTATTCTACGAAGTGAAGGATCCTTCTTCGTATCCGTTAATGGTACAGACCATGAAAGATGGTCTACAACGACTCTCTGCAGCCTTCCCTTGGATCGCAGGAAAGGTCATTATCGAAGGTGTTAATGAAAACTGCACGGGAATAAGAAAAATCAAGCTTATAGGTAAAATCCCGCTTATTATTAAGGATTTGAGAGATGATCCTTCGGTGCCAACCATGGATGAATTTCGGAAAACTAGATTTCCCATGGCTTCTATTAAGGAGAAGGTTGTTGCACCATACAGTTTCCTCCCTCATTTGAGAGATGGAAACGACCCAGACACGGACTCGGATCCTGTCTTTTCTGTGCAGATGAATTTCATAAACGGAGGTCTTTTGCTCACATGTATCGGCCATCATAGTGTAATGGACATGACTGGAGAAACGAAGGTTATGCATTTGCTTTCAAAGGCTTGTCACAACGAACCGTTCTCAAGCGAGGAACTGAGAATCGGTAACTTGGATCGTCAAACCGTTTTCCAAAAAGTGACTGAACCTTTTGACCCAGAAGTCGAACTCGTTAATCAACTTACCAAGGTTAAGCGATCATTCAAAGAGTCAGTCGGAGAAGCACTCTTAAAGTACGTTCCAAGCACTTGGAAGTGCTTTCTTTTTGAACGCGATTCCCTTGATGCCCTAAAGGCACTTGCTTCTGAAAGCATCTCAGAGTCTACAAGTTTTGTTTCTACTGATGATTCACTGACTGCATTTGTATTTCGGGCCATCATTCGTGCTCGTTTCCCCCGTTTGAACCCTTCAACTGAATTAAGTCTGGTTCGCTGCGTTAATGTTCGAGACTATCTTGGCATCCACCCTGACTATCTCGGAAATGCCCTGCACCAAACGTATTGCAGTTGGAAAGCTGAAAGTGTTGTGAAGGCTCCGGTAGGTAGTATCGCGTCGCGACTTCGTTCAGCTATAAAGCCATCTGAATTGGCGCGCCAAACGCTAATACTTGGGACTTACCTTGATGGTCTGCAGGATAAAAGCACGGTTTCATACAGTGCCAACCTTGACGCAACTGAAACTGTGATGCTTAGTTCATGGGCGAAAATGAAAAGCTTCGACCTTGACTTTAATTTTGGTTTGGGAACACCAGAAGTTGAGAGATTTCCACAGTGTATCCCGGTCGAAGGACTGGTGTATTTCTTACATCGTGGGGCAAATGGAGAAATTCCAGTTTCAATCTGCCTAAGAAACGAAGACATGGAAAGACTGAAGGCTGATAAGGAATTCACCAAATACGGAGTCTATATTGGTTGAAAACTGGCTTATGAACGATGAGTAATGAGTAAAGTAAACACTTTCCGTTTTCATTATGTTATGTTTTTTGTTAATATAAATGATATCTATGTTATACCTTTGAACACATTTATGAATACTTGATGAATACTTATTACACAAAGTAGTAAAACTTGCTAAACTAAGTTCGCAAAGACGTCTTCGACGGACAAGAACTCTCGCAGTAAAAGAGAGCTCCAGTGGCTTCCGGGACCACGTACCATTGCATCGTTGCTACATTTTGATGACCAGAATGCAAGGAAGTTTGCCGTACTGGCAAGTTCAGCCAACATATCGGATTCCGACCGTAAAAAACGAAACGAAAACTACCACAAAAGCAATTACCCCCCAACAGAAGCAGCAAACACACACATTACCCCCATTCAGTTCACTACCAGTTGACCTACAAGATTCATAGACTATAAAATCTAAGCCTTGGCAAGAGCAACACGAACCTCGTTGCGGCGTTGCTTCTTGAGACGCATGACAGCGAAGCGGTCAAAGTCGCTAAGTTGACTGCGAACCTTTTGGGTCTCAAGCTTCTTGGCCCAAGCGGAGGACTCCCACTTCTTGCAGATTTCTTGAGCCTTCCACTTCTTAGCAACGACACCAGTACGAGCACCGCGAGGAAGGTCCATAACAATGGAGGTGAGAATAACATCACCATAGCTGATAACTTGGCGAGGGAAGTTAGGGCAAGGAGAGTCGAAAACGGCCTACAAGCATGTTAGTAAAGGATGAAGAGGAAGAGACGCGACGCGACACGACGTGAAAATAAGGTTATTCAAGGGAAACGAGAGCACAGACGGAACAGACGGCCAGAAACGCTTCTAACGAAGAGAAGGAACTGTTCTGTTCACGCACCAAGCTGCCAGACACCCTCAAACCTCCTGCTTGTCGCATGCCGCACCTCACCAACAACTTACTCTCTTGTGGTCAACAATGTCGACAATCACGGCAAGCTTGCCCTTGTAGGCACCCTTGTTGACAAGAGCAATGCGTCCAACCTCAACGTAGCGCTTGAATCCTTCCATGGTAGTTTGGTGTAGGTGGTGTGGTTGAGAGCAAATCGAGCGTGCGTGGTGGTCGTCGTCAACCAAAACCTGTGACTGTTATTTTTTGTTGTTCAGGTAACAAGGTAACAAAGCATTTGCATAGGCATCACCACCCATCTTCCTGCGTGACGAACGCAACTAGAGCCAATACCGCCAAGATGCAGATTTTCGTCAAGACCCTCACGGGCAAGACCATCACCCTTGAGGTCGAGTCCTCCGACACTATTGACAATGTCAAGAGCAAAATCCAGGACAAGGAGGGCATCCCCCCTGATCAACAGCGTTTGATCTTTGCTGGTAAGCAGCTCGAGGATGGTCGTACTCTTTCCGACTACAACATCCAAAAGGAGTCTACTCTCCACTTGGTTCTCCGTCTCCGTGGTGGTATTATCGAGCCCTCTCTGAAGGCTTTGGCTTCCAAGTACAACTGCGAGAAGATGATTTGCCGCAAGTGCTATGCTCGTCTTCCTCCTCGTGCTACCAACTGCCGCAAGAAGAAGTGTGGTCACACCAACCAATTGCGCCCTAAGAAGAAGCTTAAGTAGACAGTTTTCTTAACGCATATGGTTCTGCACGAATGAGACGCGAAGGATGTAGACGGTAGTGGGGGTCTGTGAGTGCTGGTGGGATGCTGTGTGGGAGTATACCGAGAAATGTGGGGTCATGTGGGTGCGTATTGGTCTTCGTTCCTGTGACTCGTTAGGGGGCGTTATTGCCGGTTAACGAGATACGAAGGGACACACTAAAACAAAATTAGCAGTCACACGAAACTTTACCCATACCAACACAGGGCGGTGAATTTGTCCTCTGCACCACCATGACTCAAAAGAGAAGAAACAACGGACGCAACAAGCACGGCCGTGGTCACAACAAGTTTGTTCGCTGCATCAACTGCTCTCGTTGTGTCCCCAAGGACAAGGCCATCAAGCGTTGGACTATCCGTAAGTAATTCTGTCTTTGTGGCGGCACTTTTTTAAATTGCTGGTTTTCTAACATGTGTTTGTAGGTAACATGGTCGAGACTGCCGCCATCCGTGATTTGTCCGAGGCCTCTGTTTACAGCGAGTACACCATCCCCAAGTTGTACATCAAGTTGCAATACTGTGTCTCTTGCGCTATCCACTCTCGTGTTGTCCGTGTTCGTTCTCGTGAGGGCCGTCGTATTCGTACTCCCCCTCCCCGTGTGCGTTACAACCGCGATGGCAAGAAGATCAACCCTGCTGTCGCCGTTAAGGCTCTCTAAACCTTTAACGTATGAAAACTAGTATTGGTGTAGTAAGGTTTCAGTACCACGGGTCATGAATTTTGGGATGCGTTGGTTAAGGTCGTGGAGGAGGAGTTTAGTGTGCTTGTTGTGTGTCTTAGTTGGGTTGCTTTTTAGTTACAAGGCTCATGCGTGTTTCTGAGTTGAAACCCAGTCGAGGATCGTGTTCAGGTAGCGAAGGGCCTTCGGGTGAAACTGCTCTACGGTGCCAAAGGTCTTCGTTTTCGTTATGAGAAGGATTGTGTATAACGGCAGTACAGGCTCGGTGTGATTGGCAAAGGTGGACCATTCACTTCTGTCTTCAGAGGGTGCGATTACCTGTCGAAGAATCCAGTAGCCTCGACGGCTTCGAACTGTTAACCGCTCGCTGTGCTCTGTCTGTTTGGACATTTGAATGTTCTCCAATACTTCCCAGAGATGATGAGCATCAACGGTCGGGAAGTTGAGCCTGGCAATCGCCTTGCATGTAGGATGGTGAACAAGTAAACCCCAAAAGGTTTCGCTCTCGGGGAAACAACCGGGCAGTCCTGTAACAGGAGGGGAGGGTTGTAGCACTTGCAGCTGTGCTCGTAGCTGTATCATTATATCATCTTCAAGTCGTAAAGGTCGTTCTCTGTCACTTTGTTGTTCAGCTGTCATTAAAGATTTCTTGACTTGCAGCTGACTTTGGGCAATTTCTGCCGGGCGGAGCACAATTAGTAGCTCCCGTTTCTCAATGCCCACTCGCATGCACAGCAGTTGAGCTTTTCGAAACTTGCCTGATATTTGGAGGGCAACGTCGGGCCACAGCGAGGACATGGTGCTGGCCGTAAATGGATATTGAGATGCACAAAACTCAAATAATGCATTGAGCTGGGCATCGTTTGCATACCCCTCACGCATTTTTCCCATTTGGACTACTGGTTGTCCTGCACGTACTTTTATAACATAAAAGGCATACCATGGGAGAGCACCATGCTCAAGAATACGCTCAATCGCGTCGCTTCTACTGGTATCTGCCGAATCCTTCTCAACAGCAACGGCTTGAAAACTGCGAAGCAAGGAACCGCCACATTCTAAAGGAGACAACCGCTGGTTCCACCAATGTTGTAGGCAACGCACTTCATGAGATGACAGTGTGCCATTATGATATGATCGTAAAAAGGAAAAATTAGTAACGAAAAATTGGTTGCATAGTGACTGAATGGTTGTATTCAGCACAAAGACACTCGGGCTTGGTTTGCACACCGAGAGGTAAATGTACAGTCCATGGGACGGAAAGGAGGCGTGTGAAGGGGAATGACTAGCGTCGTGTTCATTGGAATTCTCACTTGAACTGGTGCAATCAGACTCGCTGTCGTCATCATCATCGCTCTCTTGAAAAGTGCATTGCCAATCAACGGCAGCAACATTCCTTGGGGAAAATGGAAGGACTAAGCGTAAACTTTTTGAAGTGTCAACGTGAATAAGCGGGGACGACGGACGAGGAGGTGTAAGTACCATCGACCGGGACAGGCTCATCCAAGACTGAGACATTGTCTTCTGGGATTCCTTCGGTGTTGATTGTGCATTGTCATCGGAAAACTGAATGAGCCCATTCAACAAAGATATTTGACGTTTTAATTCAGAAACATTCGAAGGTTCAGAATCCGCATTTGCTTGTGATTCTGAATTGGGATGCCGATGATTGTACGACCACACAATAACAACCTTTTCAACTGACAAACACCGGTAAACACAGAATTGATCAACTAGAACCATTTTCCAACAAACACAATAAAAATGCAACGGAGGGGGTTTCCGCTGTCAAGGGTCGTGTTTTTTGGTACGGATGATTTTGCTGTGCCAATACTACGGAGCGTGGTGGAGCTTTTACGCCCACAAGTCGAGCAACGCTTGGTAGTGGTAAGCGGCAGTGGTAGAAACACAGGGAGACGAAGAAACGATATATCAAAACAAACCCTCGCGTCTAGTGTGTCACGAGAAGCACAAGAACATGGTATTCCTGTGTATCAATTTCCAGGGAAGGAAACATTGAACACTACAGCTTCCAATGTTGCACCTGATTGGCAAGCGTTAAAGAAATTCACTCATGGTGATCTTGCCATTGCCGCCAGTTTCGGCAGATTCATTCCCGCTTCCATTTTGAATCAATTCACTTATGGCGGTATAAACGTACATCCTTCTCTGCTGCCTCAGTTTCGAGGACCGGGCCCGATATACGCGGCCATTCTAAGACAAGTGTCGAAAACGGGCGTTTCCATTCAACGTATACATCCAGCCGAGTTCGACAAAGGTGAGTTGCTCGCTCAGAAAGCCTATGTGATGAACGGGACCGAGACGTACGAACAGTTGTGTCAAACACTGGCGCAAATTGGGGCAGGCTTGCTTTCTCGGGTCCTACGTTTGGGCACATACGACAAAGATAATGCCCCAGAAGGAATCACATCGTTTTTAGGAAAGCGAGTACAGGTAGCTGAAAGTTGGGCACCTAAAGTTGATTTAAAACAGGCTTTTGTTGAATGGGACAGTTACACTACTGCACAAGTGTATGCCATTAGTCGTGCGTTTGGTTTCATCAAAACCTGTCTTCCAACGGGAAACAGCATTACTCTATGGGGAATACAACCGGTTATGGTTGATGAAACAACCTGCGCAAATGTCGCTCCAGGTACGTTCATGCGATGCTTCAACAATGAGTTTTGGATAAAAACGATCGACGGTGCTGTACGTATAAATGATAGCATCCAACTTGCTGGGAGAAAAAGGGTTTCCGCGGGCGAATGGATTGCAACAAGTTTCAAAGGAAAAGGCGGGTTGTTTGTTTCGCCAAACAAAGTTCAACGCTTTTAATTTTAAGGTGCTTACACTCCTTTGACTGTTTCACGGTAGTGAGCACGGTTCATGTTAGCTATGATTGAATTGCTTCCCCACTCTTTTATTTTTTTTCAGTCCCTTTCATTGCTGGGTCACTTGGCCATCGTCTTTGCTGTTCTTCCGCAACCTTCCCTGTGTCAGTTGCTTAGAGGATTTCATAGAATAAGGAAACTAAGCTTGGATTTTGTTCCATGGTACCTTTAGATCTGTTAACAATTGCTTCCGTTACAGACTCCATTCAGCATGGACAGAAAGTAAGGCTGACTTCTTTGCAATTCTGGAGAGCACTTCACGTAGGTTCACATTAATGTTCTCACATAACGGAACCTTTCATGGGTAGATGCCGTTCCATACAGAAACGCCAGTGTAGACAGACTCACCCAGTTCATTTGTGCACCCCCCATACACACAGTATGAGGTAGTAGAGAGCACGAGCAATACACAAGGGAAAATCATCCTTTACGATGAGTGTACCCCGTCCTCGTCCAGGTGCCGAAAGCAAAGCTTCACAAATGCTCAACCCTTTTACCAAACTCATCATCCACAGAGGAAGGAAGAACAACACTCTTGTACTTTTTTCTTTCGTATCCTTCACCAAAACTCACTTAAGGACATAGTTTCAAAGGTTCAAAAATGGTTCATTTCTCAGACACATTCCACATAGAGCGATCAGTTTGTTGTTTTTGTATCCATTAAAAAATCGTAGTATTACTCATTACCTTCAGCGTAAATCTCCACACGCAGGGAGGGAATTTCTTTTTTTTGTTCCTCAGCGTCTGTGACTAGTGAAAGCAGATCCGTTGGTTTTGGTGAAGGAGAATCTACTTTGGTCACTTGATGAACACGAACATTCTCGCTCGCGCATCGTCTTTTAAAGAGTTCGGCAATCGTGACGACTTTCACGGTAGCAGTTCCCTGTCCGTAGAAGCTCACGCGCTTCACCTTGGCGAAATCCGTCCACAGATCATCCACCGCCCTTTTTGAGTTGGTTTTGGCTTCTATTTTCATGAAGAACTGCAAAAACCGAAAATTGGCCGGACAGACGTGGATGGTAGAAGACAGCTGTCTCATTAAGCTGCCTGTACATTATACCGTGTCTCGGGTAACATTGTAACTTTAACGTGTAGTAACGAGACTCGCTAAGATAAGATACGAATTTGTTGAGAAAAGCAAGCACCAGCCTAAGTTGAGCAGGAGGCGGTAAGGTTCGGGAGCAGAAGAGCCGTGGAAGATTTCAGTCAATGGTGGCTCGCGTCCCTGCAATAGTTACTATTGTTTCGTCATTTTGTGGGTTTCCAGCGGTATAAACTGATGGGGATAAACTTGAGCAAATGGGTAATTGGTACTAGTGAGAGTACCATCATCATCAGCAGCTTGCTGAGCTCCTGCCGGTAGTTGTGCCCATCATCGATGAAAACAACATATCTAGAAAGAGACAAATGTAATAGTCAATGTGATTCCGACAACGGGACTAGATTTCTTGACGACCAAGAAGCCATCTCTTTCGCAATCCCAAGATGCAGCCTGGGAAGCCGTTACACCCGCAGTAGGATGGCCTGCAGGGAGCTTTTGAACGACAGTGCTGTTAACGATCCATTTGTATGAGGAAGCATCCTTGTTCAATGCAGAAAGAACGAAGCGCTACATTCACGCGTGTTAGTAAACAAAGTACGAAATAGGACCACTGCGTGTTTCTACGTGATTGGGCGCGTTTCAACCGGGCAAACGGGTCTAGAACACTTACAATAGCTTCCTTGTTTAATTTAAGGATAGTGTCGTGTTCATAGACGGGTTCCTTCAGCAACGAAGTAACTGCTTCAGAGCAAATGGCATCGATCTTTTCTCTACTAAGAGGCTGTACGGTCGCACACGGTTAGTAACAGTAGAGACGTTTCAATTCCAGGAACGTACGCAGCTCATGGTATAGGAATATATGGGAGAATTTGTTCGTCGTACGCGTAACAGCTGGGGTGTTTGGAAGAGGACAGGGAGAATTGTATACGTCGAGGAAGAATACCCGTTTGTCACTATCTAAGATTCCGAATAAGCGAGGGGAATGCGGGGAATGTAAATAGAGGCATCAGCAAATCAGAGAGGGGGTTGGCGTGCGGGGCCAGAGAAGGCTGGAACCAATGAGAGCGGTTGTATTAGACAGGTACAGGTGGAAATGGAAGTATGTAAACGAGACGGTATTAAACGATGCGTATTGAGGTATTAAATCCAGCTGAATGCAGGAGAGGTGAGGGAATTTAGGAACATGTCCAGCAAATCAAGAAACGTGATTTTCAAAAAAATAAAGTAAAGTGAAATGAAATGAAATAAAATAAAATAAAATAAAAAAAAGCATAAAAAAAAACAAAAAAAAAAAAATTATATATATATATATATATATATATATATAAATAAACAAATAGATAAAAAAAATAAAAATCTAGCTAGTTCAGCTCAATCGAAATAGCATACCATCTTCGTCCCTCCTTCATCCAATTACTCCTATCTGAATGTATACGCTTTACGGAATTTAGGGATTTTTGTTTGAGCAGGTTTCTATGTAAAAATAGAATAGTTAATTCTTTAGTTGCTTAAACGAACTTTAAAATAATAGCTCAACACTAAAAAACCTTGGAACAAGCGAGAATCGGAGGTCCCCTGAAGGAATAGAGGGAAGCCCAAGACGGAAGTGGCACATGCAAGAGGGAAAAAATTTACATAAATAAAAATTAAATAAAAATCAATATTAAAGGTGGAGTAAAGACGTATGAATGCGATTTTATTTGAAGTAATGTTTATGCGCACATTTAAAAAATATACATATATGAATTAATAATAAAATATAAATGAAAATAAATGAAATATAAAAAAAATCGAAAAAAAAATCGAAAAAATAAATAGAATAGAATAAAATAAAAAAAAATAAAATAAAGTAAAAACAAATAACATAACATAACATAACAAAACAATATAAAACCCCAAACCCTAGTACTACTAATCGCAATAAACAGGACCATTCTAACTCATTAGATTATTACTAAAACCATTGTGAGCAATTATTCTTTGTTCAAGACGACACCGAATTATAACCCAACCTCGCTGCTTCGCCCTCCGTTTCCTCATTTTCATTCCATTCTCTTTGACCACAAACCACTTCATCCGCATCAATAAAATAAATCAACTTAATTTTTTCTTATGAGTCAATAAATTGCTCTGTTTTCTCTTACCAAACTCCCTTACTCACTCACTCGTTTCATTTCGTTTTCTTCCGACCTGTTCACCTCTACCTCACCATGTCCAGCTCGTTAGCTAAGAAATTGGAGGAAAAACAGCATGAATATGCGTCTGTTTGTAATTTACGGGATTTGTCGCGGGATTTAGCTGACCGTTTTGAAAAAATGGCAGTAAAACTGGAATCATTAAGTAATGGAACGGAGGGTATGATCTGAAAATTCAATACTCATCAAACAACAAACTAATCTCGTCTCAAACAGCCGTAGCAAGCGTTCTAGATAACTGGAAGGAAATCTTTCAAACTATACGGTTGGCAAGCTCTCACGCAGGAACTCTTGTTCGGATCCCTCAAACAGAAGATATCCCAAAGAAGGCGAACGAGTGAGAGAAAGGAGGACGGGGACCAGGTCGAAACTGAACTTCGAAAATGAACATCTACTTTTTCTTGTTTCAGGTCTATAACATAGCTCCTACTGCTCTTTGACCACTTTTGATATCTCACCGTTCCCGGGTTCGTGCCCTACAGACGCCATTGACGGAACATAATAAACGACACACCCAATACATCCGTGTCATTGCCGTCAGCCGTCTCGACCACGAATCAACTCCTCTTTCTGTCTGTTCTCGCTGCCTAGTCACTCTTCGCCTTCTTTCCGTGTCCTCCACTCAAACATAAGAGCTACAGCCGACTCAAAAATCGTTCTATCGGCTCTTGCTCATTCTTACTACATCGGTCGTAATCTCTTAGTGCGCCTTTTACCGGGCGAAAATTTTTTACACCAAACCGATATTTCTTCGCCGCGTTCTCTTATTCGCCGCAATTCAAGAGTAAGCCCCTCCTCAACCAGTTCTCAGAGTCCTGGAGTAAAAAACCGCCCGTAAAACTTTTTGTGTTTTTGTTTACAACCTCGTGCATCATGTCCAACGTTTCCTCCATATTGCATAGCGGATATCATATTCCTCTTACTCGTGAATGGCAAAGTGTGCGTCCGTTGACAAAGTCGGCTCTGATGTATCCCATTTTTATTTCAGACAAGGACGATGCCAAAGACGTCATTTCCAGCATGCCCAACCAATACCGCTGGGGCGTGAATCGTCTTGAGGAATTGCTCGATCCACTAGTAAAGAAGGGCCTTCGCAGTGTTATTCTTTTCGGTGTTTTGGAAGACTCATCAAAGAAAGACTTCCGCGGCTCCCTTGCTGATTCCCCTGACGGTCCCGTCGTTCGCGCCATCAAGCTCATTCGCAATCGCTTCCCTGACCTTGCAGTCGCCTGCGATATTTGTTTGTGTGAATATACTGACCATGGTCACTGCGGTTTGTTATTCAAAGACGGCACAATCAACAACACCGAATCGGTCGCTCGTATCGCCGAGGTCAGTGTAAACTATGCTCTGGCTGGTGCCCAAATTCTCGCACCCAGTGATTGTATGGATGGTCGTATCTTGGCTATCAAGGAAGGCCTCATCCAAAATCAGTTGTCCCATCGTGTGATGCTTCTGTCGTACGCCGCAAAATTTGCTTCTTGCTTTTACGGTCCTTTCAGAGACGCTGCCGACAGTGCCCCAGCGTTTGGTGACCGCAGCTGTTATCAGTTGCCTCCTGCTTCTCGTGGCCTTGCTCGTCGTGCTATTCAACGTGACCTACGCGAAGGTGCAGATGCGATCATGGTCAAGCCTGGTACTGCTTTCATGGACATTATTGCCGATGCCGCTAACTTGGCTCCCGATGTACCCATCGCTACGTACCATGTGTCGGGAGAGTTTGCCATGCTCCACGCTGCAGCCAAGGCAGGTGTCTTTGATCTGAAGCGTGTCGTACTGGAAGTTATGAACGGATTCATGAGAGCTGGTTGTTCTATCATTTTGACTTACTTCACTCCCGAACTTTTGGACTGGTTGAGTGAATAAAATGGGAAACATCATTGTTGTCCATTGCTGTAAACGTACATTAACACACGCATGCATCTCTCGTCTACGCTCTCCCACACATCCCATTCCATAATGACTTTCTCTCTCTAATTCATTTCCTCCTTACTCGTGATTAACTTAATCAGTCCACGTGTTCCATCTCTCAACAAATCCATCCTCAGAATGAACTTACTTATGCAAGTGCTTCGTTTTTCGACTAGTGCTAAAGACAACAGTGGGGAAAAGAGTTTGATACGAAGATGACAGTTGCTGAAAAGAAACGATTGTAGCTATAGTGTGTTGGCAACACGCGAGATAATAAAAATTAAAGCGATCCCTTTCTTCCTTTTACAAAAACAGAAATGAACGGATGATTTGGATATGCACGCTGGATGCATGCGATTAGTCAGCCATGCAGCAGAACAGTATTTTCCAACCAAGCTTTTTCTTCCGTGGAGCAGGTTCTTCCTGTTGCTTGCCGGAGTACCGTTGTTGTTGCTGCTGTTGCTGTTGTTGCTGCTGCTGTTCAGCATGACGAGGGGAATTGTAGTCCGCTGCGTGAGCAGTTATGTCTCTATGTGCTTGAGGAGCAGGGGAGGGAAGACCATCCTTCGTGCGAGGAAGCTTTGGGTCTTCTTGATGCTGGTTCTGATGCGACGGTAAGGCAAGTCGAGAGTATTGGGGGGTGCTTTGACGTTGACGGGTTGCATGGCTTTGACGATGCTGTAAATTTCGTTGTCTGGAAGCGCTGTATTGCCAACCGCGACCATTATTCAAGAGAACCCAATCAAAACGTCCATCCTCCTGTTCGTTGATACGTCGCAGAACGGAGTCGAACAAAGAGCGCAAATAGTCATAATCGGGCGTCTCTTCGTAACCCAAGTTTCTCACATAAGTCATGTACTGGAAAAACTCCTTGGGGAAGCCATTGCAAAGTTCCTTGAGCGGTGTAGATTGCTTCTTCTCACCGATCTTCTCGTACTTTTGCTTGTTGGTAGCAGCCTTCAAACCCTGCCAAGGAAGACTTCCGCGTAAGAAGTACATAAAGACGTGTCCCATGGACTCCAAATCATCACGCCGAGACTGTTCACGACCAAGATGTGTGTTAATGGACATATAACGAGCAGTTCCTGAGAGACTCTTGTGTTCGTTGTAAGGACGATGAACTCGAGTCTTAGGATCACGATACTGCTTTGCCATTCCAAAATCGACGGCATAAATCATATTCTCCGTCTTGCTTCCAGGTGGTCCGATAAGGAAATTGTCTGGTTTAATATCACGATAAATAAAATGTCGCTCATGGACAGACTGGATACGAGTGATCTGACAGGTTAGTAAGCAGTAAGATATGAGGCAAACGAGAAAACTTGGAGCGGAGAAATTGCAAGTGCACTTGTCATTCGAAGAATAAATACTCGCAATCAACGACGGTGCTCCTAGCATGCAGATACCACCCAGACTAAACGGATGGACGTATCACAAACATGCCCATCGTCTTCTCCCTTGTTCAATGCTTACCATTTGCTTAGCAATCATGGCAACGGTCTTAACGCTGAAATGACGACCACTGTAATCAAAAAGATCCTCCAAACTAGGTCCAAGAAGATCCATCACCAGTAGATTGTACATCCCTTCCTGTCCATAATAGTACACATTGGGGACACCGGCTGAACAAGTTAGTACAGGATGCCTTTTTTAAATACTCAAGCTTGCGGAAGCCTTTACAAACTTGTAAGACCATGCAGGAACCCACAGGAACCCACAGAGGCTCACAAGAGCCCACAGCTCCTTCCACAACTTACGTAGTCCCATCAAAAGCTTATATGTAAGATATTCATCACGGAGTTGAGGTACTTCACTCTTCCTGGATTCCTGTAACAGGATTAGCAGCCATTCTATCGACTCAATACTTCCGTCCTCAAGTCTACTTACAAATTTAAGAGCAATCGGTTGATTGTTCACCAAATTCACTCCCTGGAAAAGCATACCAAAGGAACCCTCGCCAATTTTCTTTCCAACCTTGTAGTGAACCCCTACAACATTGGACTGGGACGAAGACGCCGACATTTCGTATTCGTTAGCTGCTGTAGCAGCTCAAAAACGAAATGAAAAAAACAGTTAACCTCCAGCCGCTGCAGGAGAACCGAGCAAGTACGGGAATTAATCAATCCACAATAGAACAGATAATTCTGCAAATGTGGGATTTCCAAACACCGTACAAGGTCTACGGGATGCTTCTTAGGAGACCAGCGCTGATTGTTGCTGTGGAATACTGTGTGTACTGGATTGGCGAGTGGAGCCTAAGTAAGGGTAGGACGGAAGGAGGCAGTAGCAGCCCAGTCAGAGCAGCGAGGTCAGCCGCACTGAAAACACAAGATAGTACAAATTAACGTTTATTCTTAGCCGAATTGCCATTTTTGTCGATAATACACTCGGTTATTGAATTCATGCAAATTGTGAGAATGTAGAATAAAACTTCAAATACATCTTCTATTCATCCATATATACTACAAAACTATCCTAAACGAATAGAGGCGCAAATGCTTTGAAACCATTCATCAAACTGTGTACGATCAAGGACTTTTTCCAGATTGGCAGTTTCACGGTTCAACGTCTTCACCACCTCTTCTGCATTTCCATAGAGAGCCAGTGGATAGAATGATTCAACCTCTTGTGCGGTGCCTTTGAAAACCCACTCTCGAGGCTGCAGGAGATGGACACGTCTGGTCTCAAAAAGATCATTGACGACGCACAACTCAAGCGTTTGATACAGAGCAGAACTCTGTATGTCCGCCTCAATAGCAGCGTCAGTCTTGTTGCGCAAATCAAGAATCCGAGGCCAATAGTCTTGAAGCATGGCTCGACGCCAGATGGTGCGCTCGAAGAAATCGTGTGTGGCTTTCGATAATTGAGTGTACGACAGAAGACGTAGGGCCAAGTAGTAGTCAAGTTGCTCCTCCCGCTCGATGCGTGTCCGATAAAGCGAGAAAGTTAGGTAGTCAATCATTTCAATAGCGGTAACCGGTTCGTTGGACAACAACCGTCGCAAAACTCGTTGCATTACTTGCTTAGCAATGGCGGGAATGGGTTTGTTGTCACAAACATGATCGATCGTTGCTTCGATTAAGAGACGCTTCTTTCCCTGATGCTTCATTTTCCGTAATATGGGCTTCATTTGCTTGAGCACATAATTTTGAATATCGATGAAGTCTAAGTTTTGTTCAATCTGAACCATTTCAGTCTCTAGAGGTGCTGTGTTTGGCTCTGACAAATAGCATAGCTTTCCCAAACACAAATCGACTTTCTTTTTGTGAAGGCTTACATCCTTTTGTGAAGCCAATGCTATTAAGCGGTGAGCTGCCGACAAATACTGTTCTTGATGGAGATCATAAATCCAAGCAATCACGTTGAAATCTGTTTTCGCGAAGTACTCGGAAAGATATTCCGAATGAGACGTTTTTTCATCCAACAATTCCTTTAACATACCCTTTTCCACACAATAGTCATACAAAACAAACGCAAAATCTTTGCCAAACTTCTGAATGTACAAGGAAAGTCGCTCTTCCAGCTTAAAATCAGAGGAATTCTTGTGAAATTGAAAACACAATTCCACAAGTGAACGATAGTCCAGATTTTTTTCCGCAATCCGCAATGTACTGTCTTCCTTTCCAATGTCAATAAGCGTTTGGATCCAGAACTTTCTGTTGACATGGAAAATCTCTTGGATCGATTTTTCTTCTTCATTAAACTCGGCACCCTTCACTTTGTACCAGGCAATTCGTTCGGAAAACGCATCAAAACAGACTTGTGTGAGAGCGACCAACTGAACATTCATATTCGATAAAGCAGACGAAAGCTCGACGCGTTTATCGTTTTGCAGTTCAATGTCAGTAAAGACGGAACCATGTTGATACTGAGTTAATGCTGATTGCGTCAACTCAAACTGTTTTGACAAGATACTCAAAATATTGCGTGTGGACGTCCAAGGCTCAACTTTTCCATCAGGACTTGATTGAATGTGAAGAAGGTTTGTCATTTTCTCGCGGAAACTTGTTGCGGAGGCCTGGATAGCGAGAATGATTTCGTTTGCTTCGAGAATCACATTGAGGACTAAAAATGGGTCTTCCTGGACGCGCGATGCCGAATCAACACAATAATCATGAGCTTGCGTTATAAGATTCTCAATCTCATTTACATGTCCGATAAACCATTCTCGAGTTGCATTTGCAGAATCGTTACTTTCAGTCATTCTTAGCAGTATCCTTGAGAGCACCAGAGATTGGGAATAACTAGTGTACCGAGCATCCACACTCATCCACACAGACTTTGCAGCATAGCATTTTTCGGCCATCGTACGGATGGATATAACAGTCGTACTATCAGCAGACTCGCCCATAGAAAGGGCGTAATGTATGAGATTCGTGAGGTATTGAACTCTTAAGCCCAGGTGATGACTGATAGAGGGGAGAATGGATGGTAAGTAAGAAGAAGTTGAGCCCATAATCTCGTTACCAATAGCTAAAAGAATAGTACCGTTGTCTCCATTCAAAAGATGTTTGTAGTGCTTTAAGGAAAAGTCCAAAGGAACACCCGGAAGATATCCATAGAAAACGGCTTGTTCAATTTTGTTTTTCAGAAGGTTTTTAAGATCCAGTATTCTTGAAGACTTATTCGCTTCAAAACGCAGAACGCCAGAGCCTTGAACGACCAAAAGACAGGCGGGATTTCGCAAGACCTTGCCAGAGGATTCATCTACAATGATATCTTCGCTGCCAGAAGCTATTACCCTTCCGTATTCGTTCTTTTTTATGTAAATAGGATCTTCATGCAACCAGTTGAGACCCGACGCCGAACTTTGCATATCCAACATGACAGCTGCGCCTTCAAAAACACAAAATGCAAAGCATCCAGGCTTCGGAATGTAAAGCTTTGGTTCTTCCATGTGTGTTGAAGTGTAAGAGGAAAGGGAATAGATGTATATAATTTTCGGTTTTGTAGTGTCCAAAAAGTCGCAAGTATAAAGGACATAATGACGATGTTGCTTTTTCTGCCACGACGTAAGCACCATTATCCGGCGCAGTTTATTTGGAACAGGTGCAAGGTCATGGACCATGAAATCGTGTGTTGAAGCACCGCCTTCTTTTAAAGTTTTCAAAAACAGTGTACGTAAGTCCATTTGGGCGATTAATCGAGGATGTGTAGGATGGAAGTCATACAGATCGATGAGGCCAGTTTCATCTGCGGCATATAAGATGGACTCCTGCGCGTGTCTCTGTTCGTGTGTTTTGAGATACAGAAACTTGGCACAATACTTTGGCGATAACAGGTGCAGCGATTTGAGGCATTTTGTCATCCATTCTGAAGTGCCGGAGAACAGATGAACGGAAAGGCTGGGATGACCAGTTGCATCAGTCACTTGAATGAGGAAAAAACGATTCAAGTTTGTCGCGACGACAAACGAACACCGGCCGGCTACTGTGAGGGAAAGACAGTACTCGTTTTTTGTAAGTGCGAGCTTGGCTTCAAATCCTTTGGGTCGCACTAGGTATTGAGCAGCTGCACTAGCAATGGTATTCCAGTAACCAATTCGTCCACTCACAGGCAAAACAATGAGAAGACCCGTATCTCCTGTTGAGGCACCAGCTGGTACGAACGAGGCTAACGGCCTGTATTGTGTGTTGATTGCATCACTGTCATTAGGCAAGGGAAACACAACTGTAGGAGGTTCGTCAATTCCAGGAGAATATGTGTAAGAGAAGACATAACATGCTGTTTGGGATATCAATAATACATTACCACTTCTGTGATCCACTATTCCGTGTATTCCAGTATCTAGCACTTGTTAATCACCCACATTCCATTTTACAGTCCATACCATTCCGGATTTTGGGATTCAAGCTTTTTAAAAGAATCCTTACAGAGCTTCGTTCACCTCGAATCCATTCGAAGGCAGGAAATTGAGTTTTTTGTGAAGTCGTCCCGTGTTTTTCTAAAAATAAACGTTTAGCCCTGTTTGTATTAACAGGTATAGGGCTTTTTCTCTTCTTCAGTATGTCTGACATTCGTTAGACTCCGAAGAACCGAGAATTCTTAGAGGAACAGAAATTGTTGTTTAGAGGTTGTCGGTCTGTGGTAACGAAGCTAGACGTAACTGAATGAAAGCACAAAACAGTGACAATTTGAAGAGTAGATAGTGATTTAATATGTTTTGCGAGTGTTTTACAATTAAATTAGTATAATGACGATGGTTAATGGTAAAAAGGTACTTATTCTTGACAACTGTATTGCTTTCAAAATTACATAAAGGAAATGACTGGTTCGTCCAGTACGATGTCCATTACGATGTCCAATACAGAATAGTACTTCTGTATGAGCAATGAAAACAGCAGCATTTAAATGTGCCAGTGCTTTTGTTCTCTGTATTGATTATTAGAAAGTAACTTACTTCTATTAACGAAGTTTGACATTAGATTACGGAGAATGTTACGAAGGCTTTCTTATAAACCAATAAGACTAAATACTAAGACAGATGATAATACTTCTTTATTGTTTCAAGTTTTTATCGCTACACCAGGTTTTGTTACTTTATACGGATCTTCAACTTCCCTCTAACAGTACACTTTATCATCGTTATATTAGAAACCATTTAGTTATAGCCGTTATAAGTAATTTTCTATCACAGTTTAAACCATTTATTTAGCATTTGCACTCCACCATTTCGTTTACTCAACGTTTAATTTTTATGTATAATTTTTCTGGTTTTTAGAATTAATTAAAACGGACTTTTTTTACCGTCGACTGTGAGTATTGGAGTAAAAAATGAGCACGATCTTGGATAAACAGGTTCAATGCCCAATAGACGGCAGACACACGATTGCTGAAAGCCATTTGCAGCGACATATCAAACGATGCAATACATTGCCAAAACCAGAACTGCTACCATATTACAAAGCAAATGTGAATGCACCGTCATTAAACAAGACGGCCCAATGTTCCACAACCGATAAGTTTGAGCTAAGACAATTGTCTAAAGATGAAATTCAGACTTGGGTGTCTAAATTTAAAACGCTCTTTTCAAATCTTCCTATTCCAAAAGAAGAGATTTATCACCATCCTGCTATGGATGAAAGAGAGTAAGTGAAGAGTGATCATATACGGCTTGTGCTAAAGCTGCCACAATGTTCTAGTGCTAACTTATTCTCCAGGGCAGAATGCACAAATAAGAAAAATCCGGTTCAACAAGTACGTGCTCGGTAAAAGCGAATTCATATACTAAATGCATTAGGCATCTATACTAGGCCACATGGGGCAGTTGGGCTTGTTTAATAACAAACCCGCAGTATTCCTTGAGTTTGGAGCTGGAAGAGCAGAATTATCGCGTTACGTGCAACGCTGTAGCAATCAGCCCAACTGGTACATCCTCATTGATCGAGGTTCGGCTCGTTTGAAACACGATTCACGAATTGTGAAAGACATGAAGGAACGTGGGTTTCCCGAACCATCCATTACTCGTTGCAAAATAGATATCAAAGATTTTGACCTGGGCTACTACCTTGACCGAAAGCCATTTGAAGGCCCTATCCATGCATATTCTAAGCATCTTTGTGGAGCTGCTACGGATCTTACATTATCCTGTTTGAATCAGTGGAAAACGGACACTATTTTCATTGCATTGTGCTGTCATCACCGTTGCCAATGGCACCTTCTGAATCCAACGACAATGTCCATTTTGCAAGAATGGGGCATTGATAATCCACATGCGTTCCAGGTTTTGTGCCAGATGACTGGCTGGGCCATCAATAGTCTTCGACCCAATATCACAGAATTGGGTGGAGCCGATACTCATTTTAGTGGAATGTGCCACAAAGATCGTACAGAAATAGGTCTTATGTGTAAACACATTATTAATTATGCTCGATGTTTGACGCTTTCACGTCTGGGCTACAATGCTTGGCTCGTAAAGTACGTTAGTTCGAACGCTACTCTTGAAAATGTAGCATTGATAGCTACGAGAAAAGAACAATAGACTTTGGAGGGAAATTAGAAGAGGCATTGCGATATTACCTCATCAAGAAATACGATTCTACAAAATTTAAATAATATAATATATTCACTGGTAATGTCAAATCTTTGTTCATAAACAACACTCCTCTTCATTTCGTACGTATAATTAATATTGCCTCTATTAGTATACTGTAAATGCAATGACATGTCAATTAGCGAAATTGTCTCTGAAAATGCGTCCAACCGCACAATCTCGTCAATTGCAATTGAATCTTTAGTCTACGTTTATTCAGCTCTCTTAAACGAATAAGCTTGCACTAGAGCCCGATTTCTCTTCCGGCCTTATAGCCACTACCGAGTAATAAAATGCAAATGACCAACACCACCACGAATAAAAAACACGCATTGCTGTAAGACACTTGTTTTTCTGCAATTACGGCTCATTTTATGTTTCTTTAAAGACAATCTTCTTAGATGTCTCAAGGTTTGCAAAAAAAAACGAGTTTTTTTACTGACGTTTAGGCGTCTTCGAACACTTTGCTGGAAGACATAATCGTCATGGGAGATCAAGGTACTGAAACATGTAATAACACTCTCTAACACTAATAGATCTCAGGGATCCATTCAGAATGAACTCCTGACAGATTTTTGGCATGATTATCTGAAGAAAGATTCTTCGAGTGAGCTTGACCAAGAATTCCTCTCCTTTCCCAGCAGTGCTCTTGAGTCGTACACTTATACACCTCTTACAAATGGCTCTGGGGGAACGTTACCGTTAAGTCTGCGTTCTAATTACATGCAATCCCCAAGAATGAGAGACCAGACGAAGGCCGAACAACAATACTATAGTGCTGCCTGTTTAAGTCGAGAAGCACTAAACTCTAGACACTTACGTTTGTTTTTCGACAACCCTAAAAAACGACGCTCTCTATCAGATATAAGTTCCTTTCCTTTTCCTTCAAACAAACGTACCCATCGAAGTTCTCCTCAGCTACAAGCAATAATTACTACCCAACACAAAACATTCGATATATGGTCTGCGAACGATTACTTTTGTCTGTTGTTTGGACTTGCCGGGTCACAATTAAACAAGTTTAAAGTCTTTACCATTTTCCCGCCTTACTTTGCCGAAGAACTGGGCGCACAGTTCTCATCCTTTCCACCAGCAGAACCCGGAATAGAGGAAAGAGTCATCTATTGTGGTGACACATTTCCGGTCCAAACTGTAGACGGTTTGCGTCTTATGGCATTTTGGGTGAAGGAAAAGGGTGACCAGCTCATTTGGATTCTCGAAGCTGTCGAATGTACATATCATGACTTCACTGTTGCTGAAGACGGGCATGTCTACAGTATCACTTCCGGCAAAGAACTCGACATTTCCCTCCTTTCGTCTCGATTCCCAACAAGTTGGTCCGATCGAGTATTCACAACACACCATAACAAGTCGGAATCGGCTTTTCCTAGTGTTATATTTCCCATCGGTGAGAGTACTTACCGGTTCAACGTGTTTCAACATATGGCGGGATTGCTATTCTTGAATTCCCGGCTAATTATGTTTTCATTGAATGAAGCACTCATGGAGAACTTGTTGGGACTAGATGATTTGTACGGAAAACACATAAGTGTGATTATGCCAGAATTTGAAGCAGTGTTATCGCAGCTCTGTCAAGATGGAAACACACTGCTTCCTGGAAAGGTTATATCTGAAGTTCACTTTAGACATGCATATAATAACGCTATGCATGCTGGCTCTTCCGAATCTATGAATCCACATGTTTGTCATGCTGACGGTTCGTTGATTGAAGTTAATGTCAACATCGTGACTTTACCGTTCGTTTCTGCGGGCAGAGAGGACGTAATATATGGTGTTTGGCTGAGGTTCACTTCTGAACAATTAGCGTATAATGAACTGCTTCCTTATAGGGTATTGACTACTTTTGCTGAAGATGCTATTATTGAAGATGCAGCAGAAAACCAGCAGCCAGCTTCCATTCCTGATGAAGCTGAAGACTGGGAATCGCCCCCAACAACAATATCTGCATACCATACAATCAAAGAATTGGGTGTTGGTGCCTATGGCCGGGTACGCCTAGCTTCATATAAACGAAAACGGGACCATGAAATTATTGTCAAATGTATTATAAAGACTCGCATCCTCTTGGATGCTTGGATGCGTGACAGACAGCTGGGCACTGTCCCTATGGAAATCAGTGTTCTTAATTTCCTTATTGACCGGCCGCATCCGAACGTTGTGAAAATGATTTCATACTTTGAAGATGATGACAACTACTACCTGGTGATGGAGCCACACAGAAATGCAATCGAATTATTCGACTACATTGAAGTCCGAGAAAAAATTCCTGAAGAGGAGTGTAAAGCAATCTTTTATCAGATGGTGTTAGCCGTCGCTCATCTCCACTCCTATAATATTATTCACAGAGACATTAAAGACGAAAATATAGTCATAGATGATCGTGGGTGGGCCAAGCTTATTGATTTTGGAAGCTCTAGTGTTACTTGGAGAGGCCCCTTTGATACATTTCGAGGAACTGTTGGCTTTGCTGCACCAGAATTACTTCGAGGAGAGAAGTACCTGGGTAAAGAACAGGACATCTGGGCGCTAGGCGTTCTTCTGTATACAATACTGTATCGTGAAAATCCTTATTATAATGTAAGTTTGACTTTCATTGAGTCGCCGTGAATGAACTTTCGATTTTCCTAACAGGCATAGATTGAAGAGATTTTGGACGCGGAACTGCGCATACCTTATATAATTTCTGAAGAAAGTGCAGATCTTATAAGAAAGTTGCTTGATAGAAACGTTGAAGCCAGACTTACTATTGAGCAAACCTTGCAACATAAATGGTTTGACAACATTCGAGACCTTGACGAAAAACTTATCCCAGTTCCATTGACGCTCACATAGCCGCTAGCTTTTTTACGATGCATTAGCAGTAGTATCATCGTAATTAGATGTCACAATTTAGTTGAATATTTGTTCTATGAAATATTACGGTCGTTGAACATGTCTAAAACTTAGAAAAGAGTGATTGTTGAAGGCGAATTAAGAAAGAACCCAATTGTTTCAATTCATTAGGTTGAAAATCGTCAATGATTTGTTCAACATTGACGATTGCTTCACCCAATGTATCAAGCGCATCCCGTCGAGTCATCAATTGCTCAAGAGACTTTTTGTCAAGCTTTTTACGAGGGCTTGTAGGAACGGTGACAATCGGCTGCACAGCTGTTTTACGCTTTTTTGTTGGTTTGGGCGAATTAGTTACAGGGGGGGCCTTATCCGAACGTCTTTTTCTGGATGAAGACGTAGCAGAAGCAATCCATGCAACAGGAACATCATCGAGCCTTATTTCTTTCTCCTCAACTGTGGGCTCTACAGCCTCAGTGGAAGACTGGGAAGAGTTGATAGCTTCGTCATTATTAGGCACAGTGTCAGCATTGGTGTCAGTTTCAGGAGCAGACAATATATTGATTTTCTCTTCAACGTGCACCTTCTTTTTAGCATTTTGTCGCGATTTTTTTAACTTTGAGACACGAAGTACTTCAGCAAGTGAGTTTTCCTCGTCCTCCGTATCATCATCGGAATACTGCATATCTGTTTCATCAGTTTCAACGGAAGGTGCCTCTTTGTTGAGTTCGACAGGATTATCAGCCAATGGTTTTGCCTTTTCTTCGGTTGATGTTTGTTCCGTAGACTCATCAATAATTGCAGGGGCAGTATCTGGAAACTTAGTAGCATCAATAGATGACTTTCCGTGAAGATCTTTTATACCAGGTAATACAATTTCTGGAAGTATATCGAAGTGGTCTATTTGGGATGGGGGGATGACGATGTGTCCGGTTTGTGAAACCTTGATTAGCGTCTCCAATAGTTGGGTTGGATACTCATTGGCATCGAAACCGCCGAGTACTTCGTTCCAAAAATTAATTGCGATAGCTTGGTTGGCCTTGGATGTACTTGTTAAGCCATCAATGAGAAGTGGGAATAAATATTGTAGAATGAAATTGGGTGAATCTGAAAGTTCCCGAAGTCGATCGAAAACTGTAGCAGAAAGTTTCTCAATAATTTCCCTTTCCTTTGGCAAGTTACTAAAATCAATTTTAATCCAAGCTCCTAAGCTATCAAGCATAGTTAAAAGAAAGTCAGCTAAAACAACCCGAGGTACAAGCTGTAGAAAGCTGATTATTTCCTTAATAAAGCGCAACTGGAGATCAGGCTGTCCGGTTGAACGAAGATAAAGCAGTACCTTATCAATAAGAGACAATGTAATTTTGGGAAATTTACTAAAAATGTTAGCGGGTACTAAAAATGGGAAATTAAGTAAACCTACCATTCCGAAAGAACGCTTTCCCCATGTATAACTTCCATATGTTTTCCGGCTAGCGGCGCATATAGAGAAACTGGAAAGACAGAAAGCTTCATTAAAGTCATGGTAAACGAATAAACACGGTAGTTTTCAACGGACAATTTCTCAAACAGAACAGCAGAAAAAGGTTCAATGACAATATCAATAACACTAGCTTCACCCTCCAAAGAAGATACCATCTTCGCAAAGTGTTCAAGTAAAGTATTTACACTGTCCGAGTCACTAAGAGAACAGTTTTTGGCGCACCAACATAGGATTTGAAATAACAAATCCCATTCGTTTTTAAAATCATCATCAATGGAACCAGTTCCCCTGCTAGTCGATAACTTATCAAGAACAGAAGATAGCGAACGAATAGCGAGCGCAGTAACTTCATGAGAAACAAGCACCCTAGCTAGAGTCAAGTCATCACTTTCACCTAAAATGGAGGTACAATCGAATAAAGTTTGTAGTTTTGTCGTCAAACCCATTGCTGAATTTGCTAAGTACTCATACACGGCAGAGAATGCAGTATGCACAGTAGTAAACATACTACCATTAGCTAGAGGCAAAAGCGTCTTTAACCAATATACAAATGGACTTGTGAGCGTAACATCCGAATTTGCATCTGATCCTTTAGACGCAAGAGGCTTTAGTTCTTCGGATTCCTCATAATATGCCTTTTCGATGCAAAGCTTCACACCAAAAGCCTCTAATACACCTTTTACAAGCTCTGCGTACCGGGGGATCCGTTCAACCAGCGTTTCAAACTCCTTTAATGGATTTTTGTGTAGGAAACGGAACAGGGCATTACTAATGCAACACATGGTCAAAATGGTTTCATCCGAGGTTTTAATTTCCTTCAAGCCCGCACTAGCCAAACATTTAATGTAGGTATTCCATAAACGATGACTTTGTTGGTACGGAATTCCACCAATTAGATAATGTTTTCTTGGAGTGGAACGTAAAGCGCGTTGCGGCTTTGCTACGTATAAAACAGCCTCAACAGGTTTAACTGTAAGATCACAATTCGTACGAACCCATTTTGAACTTATTTTAGGTAGCTCGTCAGACTGTACCAAATCTCGACTCAGCAACCGATCCTCTCGCCAAAAAATGGTCGAAGATGTGTCGAAGAGAGCAAGTAGGATATTAACTGATTCCGCCATTGAATAGTCATTTTTTAGGGCGGTATTTTCAATAAGATTTTGAATAACCATATTCCACAATAGATCCATGATACTGTTTGTAATACCCGGACGTAATGTGGCATACAGCAATGCAATTAAAGCATTCATTGCAGCATGCTTTACGGTAGATGAATTCCGGGTTTTGAGAACCATTGCAATTGGTTGGCACAAAAGAGCAAATCTCTTGGAGGCTTGAGCAACACTGTCGAAACTGGAAAACTCATGAATGAGGCGGATCCAGGCAGTTTGTGCTGCGCATTTTGTTAAAGGATTAGTTGAGTTAAAGCACACTTGAATTACTTTCAGCCAAGTGTTAAAATGCTCCCAGGATGATATGCGAGAACCTCCTAAAATAGTGATAATTGCAGCCCAAGCATGTGAGACAAAAACACCATCATCTTCTTCTGTGGCTATCGTCTGAAACCGTTCGTATACGAGCTGAACAAATAATTTTTCGTTCACGGCTTCCCGCAAGCATGCTAAAACAGCTCGTGCAACAAGTTTGTCTCTATACAACACATGACCCGTTTCCAATGACCACAATAAGGCTTTTTCACGAATCGCCTTATTAGCATCAATAAGACAGCTCATCAAACATGGAGCCCAATCCATAGCCCTGTGAGACAAGTTCTGTGGACACTGAGAAAGCATTTTTATCAATACGGAGATTTGCTCTTGCCCGACCAAAATGGATGGAAAGGAAACACCTAAACAGGATGTGATAATTCTATCACACAACGCTGCAGTAATGACTGTATTGCAGCGTTGGCATGCAAGTAAGTGTAGGTGTTGAACGGCCGCAGGCTTTGTCAGTTGTTTAGACTCTAAAGCAACAACCGAATGCTCTATAAAAAATTTGGCATCATCGAGTTTAATATTCTGAGAAATGCTTGGGTGCCACAAAAGCGTACTTAGTAAGCGATTAGCTTGAGTCATAAGTTGGAAATCATGTACGCCTGTATTCGACACTGAGGAAATATCGCGTTTCAACGCTTCACAGAAACGATCGAGAACTCGAAGAAAAGGATCATTTTCTGGATGAACAGTGTAGCTTTTTATGAATGGAGTAACAGCAGAGTATGTTTCAACCCGTCGCCGTCGGTCGCTGTCCTCAAGAGCGACCAACCATTGAGAAAACAGACTACTGAGGTCCTTAATGGAAGATTTGTTGGTTACGGGAGGAAATGCATCTGAAGGATTGTTTTCAGAATGCAAAGTTGAGCTTTTTAAAATGCTTTTTTTAGGGATTCCATGTTTTGGCAAGAATCCACCTGGTGAATTATCTAGTAAAAATTAGTTTTCCATATTAAAATACAAGATGAATTCGACAATTCGTTACAAACCAGGATGAGGACTGAAGACAACCCGTTTTTTTTCCGTAGAGAGCGCAGAGTGTGTCGGTTTTTCTGCAGGTGTTCTTGGTTGTTCAATAACAGATGCAGCACTCCCTTTCAAATTAGTATACTGGGTCATCACATGAGATGGGAAGGTCAAACGACAAGGAGATTGAGGTTCCGCTAGTCAATTCCAGGCGCCCAACCGAGTACTTCTTTTGTGGTTGGTAGAAGCGATGTTTGTAGCTGGTGGTGACCAAGTCGAAAGGAGTTGTCTCTATACAAAAAGGCTTTGTAAAGGATTACGAATAAAACCAGTGGAAGGAAAAGAAACTGTATTGTATTAAGGGTCTGAGTCCGTTCTTTTCTTCTTACTGGCGTTTGTAGTTTCTTGGTTCAGGGTACTTAGTCATGATATACCATTAAAGTTAGTGTGCTTAATATGGACCCGTAGGAAGGACGCATTAGAGTCTGTATAGGGCAGTAATGGTCAGCAATAAAGAGAATCCGGTAGTATGGGAATAAGAAAGGAGAGAAGGGGCGGCTTAAACATAATCAATTTTGCCGCAGCTGTAACATTCTGGCGATACGATTGACCATTCGTATAGATATGAAACCGCCTGTAATTGTGTATGTTACTACATCTTAAAACTGCTCGCTCCCTGGTAATTGAGAGTTGGACTGGAATTATACTCTGTGAACTGAGACAGGCTAAGTTCAAGACATCATCGAATCCTATACGAAGCAAGTTTAACTCATTAATACTCAAATTTCAGTTTACCGAGTTTCTCATTTCTAGTATGCTATTGCTTTACATATGCATTTGCAATTTCTTGAATACTGCACTTTTATATCTGATAACTCTAGTTGTTTTAAACTTTCACGTGGTTGATAATTTTAGCGATGCAACCTTATTCATGCCAAAACACTGTGAAACGTCAAGTGCAGTACTATTGAGCTTTATTTGCTGATTATTGCGTTTTCTAAGCTTGAAATCATTGTTTGTACTTTGCAAGAGCATAGCACTTTCATGCAGGAATGTCAGGTCTTCTTAAACCTTGGCTTGAAAGTCAATTGTTTAAGAAACTCAACGATGCGAATTACATCCCATTGAAATGCGGTCAAAGCCTGCCGCTTCAAATTTTTAAAGTACGTATACTGAGCTGTTATAATGGAGCTTATATTGACGTCGCTTGCAGTTTCTAAGATTTGAGATGCCAATTGTTGCACTTTTATCAGACACGGATTACTATATCGAGGCTGTCTTTACGGAAGAGAGCATAGCCGCGTACAGAAAGTATTATCTATATACGCTTGTATTCCTATCGAGGCTTTTACTGACACTTTTAGGAATTCAGAAAAAAGGTTAACCTCGTTACGAGGGGGAATTATATGTTTGCGACGTTATTTTGTATACCTTTCAGATGTAAACCAAGTTATCTCTATTAGGATTGTCGTCAACGACTTCAATTACCTTGGTTGTGAAGCTGGTGCTCTTTATGGTGACCCAAAACGGATTTATGCATCAAATAAACTATGTCAATTGCTTCAATCTCCCTACCTTCAAGCTCTTATTGCGCAAGCCCAGCCTTCTGTCATAGTCTCTAATTCCTCCATTAATTCTGGTACGATAACGGTAGTGGTTTAATTTGCAAGAGGATGCTAACAGACATTGTCAGATTTACTTCTTACTCAGAGCTCGAAAAAGAGCTCGGCTGAGCAATCATCGGTATGTTTGTACGGTAAGTTTTTACTAATATCTTGGAAACTAGAATGCTTCCCTTAAAATATCCTCTTCTTCTCTTAACAGTCAACCCGCTTTTTTATGGAAAACAATGACAAATCTCAAACTTGAGGATTGCCTTGTTCCAAAAGAACAACAATGTCTATTACGAAAAAAAAAATGTAAGTAAATTTTTCACATGTGTTTTTTTTTATTGGTTGCAAGTGCCGCCATACTAATGAATGTAGCATGGTATCCCAGCATTTGTGATGATCTTTCCAGCGAGGAAACCGATAGTGAGCCTCCAGCAGTCGAAGACGAGGATGTTCCCGTAATTAAGCACGAGCCAGATGTCTCGGCAGCTGATTTCTCTTGGTCCTCTTCTCCCGACACTCCCGCTAAAGACCAAGTCAAAGCATTAAGGAGCGTTAACGCAGACATCCTGAACGAAGCCTTGCGAAAACAGCCTCAAAGTCCGGTTTCTTACGCTGGCTCGCATGCGTCCGAATCACCAACTCAGTTTCCTGCTACTACTTTCTCTCAGCACGTCTCTAATAGGTTGGTGCCCATTGCAGCCTCCACACAGCTGAGTGCACCTCAACCCGTGCAATCACAAAGTGACCTTCCCCCCATCCTGCCTCCATCCACAATCCCCGTTCCATTTGTTCCCACGTGTGAACAGACTATTCCTGACTCTATTATTAAAAACCCAACTCACCTTCAAATTGCCCCTCCGGCTCGTACGGAGGCGGTATCTTTTCACAATGAATCAGTAATTTCGGAAACGCCTTCTAAGAAACACATAATGTCCGCACCAACGTATGTTGTGCCTAAGGCTCCGAGTCGTTCCTCTTCTATTACCTTCCTTCGGAAGGCACTACCTTCGTTCGATATAGACACACAGGTTCAGCATGCGCTTCACGAAGTTTATCGCGACTACTGTACAGGAGCGTGTAATAAGAAGCAGCTCTCCAGTATTTCAAATTGCAAAACCCTAGTCAAAACAAAACAGCAACTAATGGATATCTGTGAAGGTGAGTTTCATGATCTGCATAAGAATTGGCTACGAATAAAAAAGTATCGTGAAAGGATGCTTGCGAAGGTCTAGCACCATTATCCAAATCAGTGCTTCCTAAGAGGCCTTTCTCAGTTGACAGTCGATTTTTTTGAAATTAACTCTAATAATGTAATTTACAATTAATTTATTCATTTAAGCAAAGCGTAAAAAAACCGAACAATTAGATAGATGCAGTGTGAGGCCGACGGTTAGGGTGGGGTAATTATAAATGTTACTCCTTCGAATTAGCAGGCACAGGCGCCATTGGTTTGTGTAGCATTTCTAGCTTGTGAAAGGTTCACTCCACGGGGAGAAGCGTTCTTTGCTTGAGTCAATTGTTCCTGCAAAGGAAGTTTATTCGCTAAAAGGGAGGTTAGACCGGTTCTGGAAAGGCATAATTAAAAACATACCAATTGCAGTAAACAGTTCAGTGACATTCTCTGCTGTTTTAGCCGAGGTCTCAAAGAACAGGAGGCCCATCTCATTGGCATATGATTCGGCATCCTTCAGAAAAATCGTTAGTAATCACTAATTCAAGCAATAGTTGAGCATACAGATTTCTCCACAGCACGGCGTTCTTGTGCAAGATCGAGTTTGTTTCCTGCCAAAGCAATAACAATTCCCTCAGGTGCTTGACGTTGAAGTTCTTTAATCCAAGACTTTGCCTTCTCTAAGGAAGCCTAATAACGGTTAGAATATGTTTCCATTGTAAAAACAGACGACGTAAAAGCCGCTATAAAACAAAACACATACAGCCTGAGTAATATCATAAACGACAATAGCGCAGTTTGCGTTTCTGTCTAATGGAGAGTTAGCACTAAAGATCATATATAGTTTAGGAAACAGCATACAATACATAGGAGCCAAAGACTTATAACGTTCTTGACCAGCAGTATCCCTACAGTAAGTTAGCATTCTGAAAAAGAGTAGTAAATTCAGCAACACAATATTCGCCATACCAAATCTCATATTTAACGGCTAATTCATCATTGATGGGCAATGTCTGAGTAAGAAAAGCAGCTTTGTTGATGTCAGCACCACATATACAAGGAAATACAATATATATCTGCCTATTTACCTCCAATTGTGCTTTCACGAAAATCTAATAAACATTAGCGTCAATTCATCCTTTAAAGTCCAACTTACCATCGAACTGATCTTTGACAAAACGCAAGACAAGACTACTCTGTAAAATTTAGTTAGCATTTACTCGTACATCGACAGCTCCAGTGAGACAAACCTTTCCAACAGCTGAATCGCCCCAGCAGAACCAGTTTTTGGTTGATTGTGGGTGACAGGTTTGTGTAGCCGACATAACTCTTTGAAGAATTGATTTATAAAGAATTCAAATATTATCAAAGTTTACGTTCTTACAATCCAATGTTATGTAGTTGGTGAATGGTACGACGGAAACACTGAACTCAGTTTATTACTCGACGCAATGCGTCACCACCATTTGCCTGCATAGAAGCTAAAACGTGTTTAAACTAAGAGAAACTATATAAATTCGTATACGTTACGTGTGCTTAAAGACAGTATATGCTGACCGTGAAAGTTCTGTTCTAATTTGTCTTTTGCTTATCGTTTTTGAGACTTCAGAAAAGTTAGAGCTTTAACTCTTGACCACTAAGCTTAAATATACGGTAGGTTTCAACGAGTTTCAACTGAATTGTATTATTTTCATTTTTTAATTGTGTACTTTTAAGCAAATCACCAAAGAAAGACGTTTTTCTTGGTGAGGGCATATTTGACTATTGATTTTTTTTGTGTTAAAACCCTCTATGCGACATTCGTCGACAGTATTTTGAGCAACTAAACAATTATTCACTCTTTGATACCGTGTACAACTTCATCATGTCCAATGAATCGTCTGAGGCGGAGGACTACATGACAATGACATTTGAAGATACCCCATCTTCACTTCTTCCCCAAGAAGAACGCCACGGAGAAACAGAAATTGGGAAAGAGGGAGAACGAAAAATCCCGCTGTGCTAGAGGAAGAGCATCTTCATCAAGGACTTTCTCAGAACTTATTTACGCGAAATAGCAAAAGCAAGGCAATTAAAATGATGCAGTCAATGGGTTTCAAGTACGTTGTATGAGATTCAAAAAAAGAATGCTAACAGCTAATGTGTTATAGAGCAGAGGAAGGTTTGGGAAAACACGATAGTCAGCCAATGTTGGAACCATTAACTCTAGAAAGAAAAAATGATAAATCAGGATTGGGACATGTCAATGAAAGAAAACGTTTATTAGAGGAACTGCTGGTTGAAGAACAGCAACAATCTAAAAAGCAGGTTGTTGAGATTGAAACATTTGAAAAGCATCAGCGGCAGGTGTATTCGGAGAAACAAACTGCAAAATATCTTCGAGGTGCTCTTTCCGTACTGGAACGACTTGAGGAAGACAAATTGGAGGCCCAAGGGAAGCCGCTAAACGAAACGGATTGTCATCCTTTTCTAAAAACTATGATAGAAACTCGCAAAGCAGCGGAGGAAGAACGAAGAAAGCGAATTCGTCGTATGAACGGTTTACAATCGAACAGCGACAGCGATGACGAGTTATCCTCTCAATCTCCACAGTACCTAAGTGAAGATGTTCCTACTTCGGACGATGAGACGCCAGACACTTCTGTGTCCAAATCGCCGCGAACAGAATTCGATACAGCCGAGGTAAGCTATCTCACTACAACACTTAAACTAACACACAGGATTCTATGAAACTCAACATGTTATTAAATGAGCTACGGACTAAATATCTCTACTGCTTTTGGTGTGGCAGCAAGTACACAGACAAATCCGACTTGGAAATGAATTGCCCTGGATTGGATGAGGAATCGCATTAAAACGGCCAGTTAATATCGGTTCACAGCTTCAGCGACAATTGTAAAACACCGTTTATGGCGTTGATATCTAAGTCTCATTCTTGCGGCAGCGCCGCCCATACCCAGCCCCAAGACTACACCACTTCAGCAATTACAAGGTACGTTTACGGTTTTGTGAGATAGAATAAACTACGGTTCAGTCTCAAGACGTTCCTGATGCTTGTCGCGTTTTGTAAAGGCTGGTTTTTCCTTCTGTGAACTCAAGGTCTGTTGAGTGTTTGTCAGAAATTCAGGAATGACACCAATGGAAGCAGAACGTAAGTTTTTACTTCCTAAAACCTCGCGAGATGGAGAAGAAACATTTCCTCCGCAAATCAAGTCTAGTTCGCATTTCACACAATCTTGTGAACTTGATGATCTGGACACGCTGAGTATCTCGAGTCGGACGTCTTCTCATAGAGACGAATATGGACTTTCGGGCACAGGAACACTGACGGAGTTATCCATTACTCAAGAGAGTGACACTGCGGCTTCCTTGTCTACCATTGTCAACGGTGATATTCCATGCAGCGGTGACACAACGGCTTCTGGTGAGCATTTACCTAATACAAGCGATATTATTCTTCCTGCTGAGAAAATAGCTTATGCCGGTATATGCAGACTCGTGCTGTCATCAATGGTGGATCGATTGGCATATTTGCATCGACTTCCATGGTACAAAGGCGAATGCAAAAATGCGCTAGAGAGTTTTATCCTCTGGTCCGAATCGTTGATTGAACAGATATTCGAGCACCTGGAGCTGAGTGCCGAAGAACAGAAGATGATAAACTCTTTACAGAGGCACGGTATCAGACCTTCTGACCTGGCGCCACAACTTACCCAATGTCGTCAAATTGGAACGCTACATTCTCTCACTGAGAATGGTTCTGATTTATTCACCAACACTTCCATCACAGATGATTCAAGTGAAATTAATGTTCGGTGGACAGTCATTTTTGATTTGTTCGTCTTATTGTTATCCAAATTTAACTATGACTCTCGTTCTAATGCTTTCCTAAACAAAATTGGATCGTATCTTGGGGCATCGGTGATAGAAGTCACTAAGTTTCAGAACAAGGTCATAAACATATTCAGAGTTTATCATAAGGAAACGCCAACTGATACGGTTGCTCCTCCTACTGCCTTGACAGCTGTAATGAAGACACGTTCTGCTTCAAATCGGAAGCAGCGTTATGTGATGATGGGGTTGGCGACCCTTGGCGGAGGTCTTATAATTGGACTTTCTTCTGGACTGCTTGCGCCAATTATTTCAGCTGGAATCAGTGCTGCTTTTTCAACGGTTGGTTTGACTAGCGTGGCTGCATCGAGCTTTTTCACGACTGGAGCCAGTGCCGCCATGGTCACGACTGGCGGCGTAATAGCCGGTGGTCATCTTGGATGCAGTGGAATGATGCATAGAAAAGCAGACGTAAAAACCTTTGAGTTTAAACCTTTGTATGATAACAAACGTTCATCACTACTTTTGACTATTTCCGGATGGATGTCAAATGCCGATGAAGATGTTCGTCTCGGTTTTTCTACTTTGAGTGACATGACTGATGTTTACTCCCTTTATTGGGAGCCGGAGATGCTACAATCTGCGGGACAAACAATTAACCTGCTTGCAACGGAAGTTCTGTCCAATTCTCTTCAACAACTTCTCGGCGCAACAATGTTTGTTTCCCTCATTGGTGCACTCCAATGGCCCCTCATTCTGACGAAATTAGGCTATCTCATCGACAATCCTTGGAATAATTCTCTTGACAGAGCAAGAATATGTGGCTATATACTTGCTGATATGTTGACAATTCGTTTCTTAGGGCGCAGACCAGTGTCACTTATTGGGTTTTCATTGGGTGCCCGCGTTGTGTATTATTGCCTTAAAGAACTAGAACGGAGAAAGGAATTTGGCGTTGTGGAGAACGTTTTCATTTTTGGAACGCCTGTCATTTATAATCAAAGTTCTTGGGTCAAAGCAATGTCAGTTGTTTCGGGCCGTTTCGTTAACGGTTACAAAAAGAATGATTGGATTTTGGGTTACTTGTTTCGAGCCACTTCAGGAGGAGTTGGTACTGTTGTTGGACTTCGCAATATTGATGATATTCCGGGAATGGAGAACATGGATGTTACGGATTTGGTCGATGGTCACCTTGGGTATAAAAAGGCGATGCCTATGTTATTAGCGGAACTCGGTTTTGAGTTAACAAGCGATAATGAACACGGCATTATGGACCCAGAAGTGGATGCTGATCTGGAACAACAGCGTGAACGACAACGAGAGCTTCTTCGTGACATTGAAATTGTCAAATGTCAAAACAAGCAACGGGAACTTGCCAAGGAAGCCGTTAAGCACGATCCCACAAAGAAAAATATATTCTTTAACCCCAATAAGATTCGGAAGTTTCTTGAAAAGAATCGTGAGAAGAACCTTAAAAAGAACAAATGACAAAATCAACATCATTTGTTTTCACACATTTTTGTATTATTTATTGCGCCATACATCATTTTCATTCAAATATAATAATATTACCTACTTCGTTACTCATCATTTACTTAGAGCAATAACATTCTGTACATTCTTCTTCGCAGATAAAATAAAGTGTAAGATATGTAGTCTAGGGTTCTTGTTTGTTGATCTCCCAGATGTCTTTTATGGCTGAGAAGAATTGGACATGAAGTTTTGCGTACTTGCGCATAACATCTACCATTTCTGCCTGACGAACAGCATTAAAAAACTGTGCCTCCTCGTTGACACGCTTGTCAAACAACATACTGACCTCAGTAGCTTCTTGGATGGCTTGCTCGACGGTATTAATCTCAGTATCCACTTGCTCCATTTGTTTACGAAGGCTTTCCTCGTGATTGATACCGCGCAAGTCGTTAACTGTTTTCATAAAGTTAAGCCCGCTAGGCTTATCGTTGAGAAGCTTCTCTTTTTCTTTGTTGAGTTTCACAAGAAAGTCTTCCAGAGCCTCCACATCTAACTGCTTTTGGTCTCGGCGTTTGAGTAAATCTCTGTAAGCCAAAGTGTATGCCTCTATATCCTTCAAAGCGTCCAAAAGGGAATGAGAATTGTCAGCTAAGCCAGCAAATTCTGTTCTTGTTCCACGTAAAGCTAGCTGCATTTCGTCCAATGAGACATCTGAAATACCATTCATTGCCATCAGTTTACCAAATTGATCAGATAATTCGTGGTAATTCTGCTCCAGAACACGTTCCAACTTCGATAAACGTTGCAAAATTGACTCCATATTTACGATGCCCGAGGTGATTTGCTGAATGTGCTCCTTTTGCTGAGCATACTCCTCCTTCTGCTCCCGCAATTTCGTGAATGCGTTCAGAAATGCGTCTGATAAATCTTCCAGTTTAGAGGTAGCATTAAGTTTTGGTTGAATAGTCAACTTTACGTAGTTATTCCAGTTAGAGTTAGACAGGAACGCAATGAAATGGGGAGAGCTGTGCAAGACGGGGTGAGAAGAACACCGTTGAAGGTATCGGTTCAGTAAACTTGCTCTTCTGCTGATAAACTCATCAGAAAATCTTCCACCCTTAATATACTCTGAAGTAAATGGTTAGTGCTGTGTCCGGACTTAAACAAAACCATCAGACTCACCAAGACGTTGTTTTCCAGGTAAAGGGGGGACGATGCAATCCTGATACATTCGAGAAATAATTTCATGAAGCTTAGTGAAGTCTGAAAAGCGTCTGCGAATTTTGATTTCTGATTTCGGGAATGAAGGCAATGTAGACTAAGACATTAGCAAGGGACATGGATCGTGATTTCCAAGAAAGCATACTCTTGTAACAATTAAATATGACACGTAACAGTCTCTCGTCCCCTGCAGTTCTTTACGGGGCTCGGACAAGCTGCAAACCAAGGTTGGTAAGTTCGATTCGTAATTTTCAGCCATTGTAATATAATTCGCCGTTGGTAAACTCCAAGAGCTTATTTACTGAGATATTTGAGGCTGCTGTCACTAAGAAACGGCCTAAGGGTGCGGAATATTTTGCACTTTCGGGTCGTCGGTATAGGTGGTAAGGGACAGTAAGAAGGCGGTCGAGCCTTTGGACCCTCGCCTCGCCTTACAAGAGATGCTAATAACCGCTTTTTCTATGCAAAACAATGTACAGTGAGTGTGATATACTGCTGCAAATCGTAAACTTTTGTTAATGGTTTATGCTTCGTTGTACTCTTCCAGGAAGATATGACATTGCATGAATAGAATTGGTTGGTATACACTATAGTTGAACGGACTTATCAAAGTACTCTAACGGTGTTACTTACAAATGGTAATTGCATGAGCAGATTTGGTTCTTTGTGTCTCTTTACCAGGAGTAGTATACATTTAAAGGAGTTTGTCAGTAGACTTTAAAAGCAACAAGTAGTTAGATCATATTTTTAGAGACTACGATCGTACTCGTACTAGTTTGAAGTAATTGAATAATGGTCACATGCTAGAAAAGACGGTCGGTGCCGTTTATGGTTGGATTCAAAATATCGGTATGTCTTACAAGACTATGGTTTCAATTAACATTTTGTTGATAAGAGAACGTGGTTTCTGAGTCTGAATCCGTAATAGACCAAACAGTTTTACGGGCAGCAAACTATGCAAGCAATAAATTAATTGTTATGAATATTTAATGTCTAAGCAATTCCATTCCCCTAATAATTATACCACACATGAGCATTATACAACTCTAAATGACACTTTCAAACTTCATAAAACTCGTAGAGGAAAGTATTTTATATGAATTGGATGAAGTAATATATAGAAAGTCTCCAAAAATACTGTACTATCAATAGAAGGAGGGAACCATTCACAACGGCTTACTATAAGTGACACGACTGTACATGGTTACATCCATAAATAGTTTCTCGGCGCACAGAGATATCCACAGATACGATTCAGTTTTTTTAGAACAACAGCCTCAAAAATAACTCAGTTTTCACTAGGATATAGCGAGAGTGCGTTCTATCTGGAACTTTTCTTGATATTATCAGAATGGATGAATATATCAATTCACATTGGACTTAGCTCTGATCCTCCGCCATTAAGATGACTACGAAACGTTTATTGTGCATTCAGGTTAGTTTTTTGCCATTCCAACTATTAACGTTGATCAAATAGTCTTCTGTCTGCCACGGATATGTTGGAAGTCGCTCAGCTACGTTTCCTTTGCAGTTGTTAGGTTGGGATGTCGATGTTATTCCAACCGTCGAACTTTCAACTCATGCAGGTATACGAAGTGCAGTTTCAGTTACAGGGAAGGAGAACTTGTGCTAAACAAAGAAACAATTAGGCTATCCGGTTGTTTATGGCAGAAAAGTTGAGCCCGATCAAATAGCCGACTTGTACACAGGAATTGCGAAAGCAAATCCTAGTGGATTTGATTGCTTGTTAACTGGATATGCTCGTGGAAAACTGGGTGTACAAGTCATTTTTGATACTGCAAAACAGGTGAAACAATCTAAACCTGACACATTTTGGGGTACTTTTTTTTTTGCATTAGCAGATTACAAATTAAGCACTGTAACTAACGCGACGGTTAGTCCTTGATCCGGTGATGGGAGACAATGGAAAACTTTATGTCGAGCAGGATGTGATCCCAATTTACAAGGAGATGCTTCCGTATGCAGACCTTATCACTCCGAACGCATTTGAAGCAGAGTATGTTTTGGTGAAGATTTTCTCGTTGTTAACTTGTCTAACGGAAACTAATGTAGGATTTTGGCCGATGTCAAAATCACATCCCTTGATTCCGCCGCTCAATGTGCCAAGACTCTGCATCGACTCTATAAAATGAAGTTTGTCGTCATCACTTCGTTCACAACCAGTGATTCCGAAAAGGAGGGAAGCTTGTACACACTGTGTTCTTACTCCGAAAACGATCAGCATTTCGAGGCATATTCCTTTAAAGTCCCCATCATCAAGGGTCTCTTTCGAGGCACGGGTGACTTACTAACTGCCTTGCTTGCATCCTACATGGGTGATCCTAAGAGGGAAAATCACGAAGGCTTATTTTTGGCTACAAGCACTGCCAAGGCTCTGTCTTCTGTTCACGCTGTCATTCGGTACACAGCTGAAAGAATGAAGGCCTTGGGATTGAAGGGTGTTCATCCATCTGAGACAGAGCTTTGCTTAATACAATGCCAAAATGAACTTAAAAATCCGCCTCACACCTTTAAGCCGATTCCTTATCATCTTGAGTAGGAAGTAACTTAATACATTTTTCTTGGTTTTTCTTAATAAACAGTTAATTTTTCATTATGTTTATAAAATTAGTAATTGCATTTCTGCCATTCATTGCATACTCCTCGGAAAAGGAACGTTATGAATCATTAATAAAAGTAGTATTGCATTCCGTATATAGTCATCAACGTTTATGAAGAGTATTGTTCATGCTCGTCATGACGCCTTTGTCAACAATTTATGTTACAAAATTTAGAAAAACAAAAAAATCGATTAACATATACATTGTTAAGAGAATGAGAGGTTATGAAGCCATATAAGTATTCCTCAATGCCTCCTTTTGCTTAGTTTAGGTTTAGGACTTGAGTCGCGTACATGCCCGCCGGAACCTTTCCTTCACCAACCACGAAATATTCAATATGCTGAATTTGGATTACAATAACATTTTCCTTTATGAACTATTGACGGAGCGCTTGTCGAGGTACTTCATTTATTAGGAATTGAACGCTAACAATAGTCCTACGCCCGTTGGCATCGATCAAGTCGTTACGGATTTTGACGGGGTCCTATTCCATGTTTCGACGCCAGAGACAAAGACGAAGATTGTCGTCAGTTTGTTTATGAAGTGTTTTGCTGAATTGGAGCAGTACGGCAGTGGCGAGCTGTTAAATGCTACTTACGGATCCTATGTTCAAACACCCGCTGAGTCTGGTTACAATTTCAGTATCCTTATTGACCTCGAGAACCTCCCCGAGTCCATTGAAGAGCGTCAAAAGTTGGCATTTGACGTTTCCATGCTGAAGCGTAATGCTCTTGCTGCACCTTTTCATCGTGCTTTCGCTAAGCAGGAAGAACTTGCTGCAGCTGTCGCTCAAACGCCTGACAACGCACAATTGATTGATGCCGAATCTAGAAAGAATAACATTATGGCTATCCACTACCGTGCGGAGGAGACCATTGTTATTTTGCCTGAACACGATCGGGTTACTATCGTCTTTTCCACCAAATTCCGTGAGGAGACCGACCGTGTGTTTGGAAAGGTCTTCTTGCAAGAGTTTGTTGATGCTCGTCGCCGTCCTGCCATTCAAACTGCACCCCAAGTGTTGTTCTCTTACAAGGAACCTCCTTTGGAAGTCCGTGATGTTCCCGACATTAGCAAAGGCGAAGACGACATCGGATACGTTACGTTCGTGCTTTTCCAACGCCATTTTACTCCTCAAGTGCGTGAAGCCTGCATTTCTCACATTCAAGTATTCCGCAATACTCTTCACTACCACATCAAAGCCTCCAAGTCTTACATGCATCAACGCATGCGCAAGCGTGTTGCCGACTTCCAAAAGGTGTTGAACCGTGCCAAGCCCGATGTTGAGACGGAGAAGAAGACAGCTTCTGGTCGTTCGTTTGTTCGCGTCTAGAATCATTTTTGTCTTTCCATGTTATGTCCGTTATTCCTACGTCCACTGCCCTACACTCTAAGTTCGGCACCAACTACTCATTCCTTCAGGCAATTCGTGCACTGTGCATGCCATCATCGTATCTAAACACGCGCTTATTCTACACTTTTTTGTCACACACCAATTCGGCACACACATTAGCTGTCGTATGAAGACTTGTCCAAATGTCATTGCTCTATGCGTCTCGGAACGTCAATCTTCGTTTATGATCATATGCGTTATGGTCGGCCGACTTCCTTTTGCGGCGTCGGTTGCTCGATGAAGTGTTTTCGTCTCCATCCTCGTCAGTGTACAATCGTGAAAACATCTGCGTGCCCTTGACACCTGCTGTGCTAGAGGACAACGAAAATAGTCTGTCAGACTCGTGAAATTCATTTCTTCGTCTCAAGTTGTTGGATGTTGTGGACTTGAGCAACCCATCAAAACCATGAACGATATTTCCCGTTCTCGCAGTGCTCTCGAGATACGTTCCCTCGAGCTTGTAGATGGAATCTTCTATGCCCAATAACGACGATTCCAATTCTATTTTTTTTTCCATCAGTTCGTGCAGCTCTTTTTTACATTTTTCGTAATAACTTAACGAATTTTCGGGTTCCTATTACAGTCGGATATTAGCGTAACGATTCTTGGTGAATGTAACGATGAATCAATCCAATTTTCTATTTCAAAATAAAACTCTCATTACTAAAGCTTCACGTACTTTTATTTTTGATTCCGAAGTTTCAGAGGTCATACCGTATTCTTCAAGAGCTTCTTAAGAAACAGAACTCTTTTCGTATACCCTCCCTCTCTTCCTGTTTGAAGGACCGCCTCCGGCCTTGGCTTTGTTTTTCCACCCGCTTTTTGGTGTAGTGTTTTTAGAGTTATCACGACGTAAATTTAGAGTGTGTTATCTGATCTATGACATAATGCTCCACCCGTAGCAGGACCAGGCCGAAGCTTTCTTAGGCCAGTGTAAACGAGGTAACGAGTTGTCTAACGCGTTTTCTGCTACTTAACATAGTTTGCCTTTTTCTTATTTATATTGCTTGACAGAAACAATACAGCATCCGAGTTACGTGGTCCGCTATTCTTGATCATTTGTAATTACCTTTTTGTTGCACTGTCGCGTTGAATGACAAGTGGAAAACGCGTTGCAGGTTTTTTGTGGATTTCTCTACGGAATTCTGCGATATCGTACTTCTCTAACTAATGGGAAAAGTCGGCTATAAGCATTTATTAAGCTTGCGACCAAAGTCTAAGGAAGATCAGCAAAATGCTATCTCAACATTGCGACGGGACGTTATGCTGGAGCAGGTAGAAGCAGAAACAGACGGTACATCCACTACCAGAGCATACATTTGGAGCATATTTCTTCATTCAAGACCCAAAAGTAGTGAGGAGTATATACGATACGTGCGTCAAGGTCCTTCACCGCTTGCTGAGAAAATTCGCAACGATGTTTCACGTACACTCGTCACCGATACCTTTTTCCATACACGTGTTTCCCAGTCTTCCCTTTCCCGCGTTTTGAATGTGTATGTTTGGAAGAAGGGAACTACGTATGTCCAAGGAATGAATGTACTTGCCGCACCCTTCTTGTACGTGTGTAAAAGTGAAAGCCAATCATACTACATGTTCGAAAAGCTTCTCCAACACGAATGCCCTCTCTACGTGGTGCCGAATTTGGATGGTGTTCACCGAGGATTGAAGGTACGAGTATTATCGGCAGCGACCAGTTCCAGCTAATTAGCCTTGAATTTTAGCTCTTGGACAAGTGTCTAGAACTTTTGGACACCAAACTCTACGCTTATCTCATCAGTAAAGGCCTTCCTGCCAAACTCTATGCATTCCCATGTACGCTACTGATACCGCCAGCGCACTCTTCTCATTGATACTAATACGTTTACAGCAATTCTTACGCTGAGCGCATGTACTGCTCCACTGTCAGAGGTTTTGAAACTTTGGGACTTCCTTTTTGCTTACGGCGTCCATTTAAATGTTCTTTGTGTTATCGCTCAGCTACTGGTCATTCGCGACGAACTTATTAGTCATCCAAAGTACGATGTACCGGTTGAATTCCTGCTAACCTCTTGCTTCTAGACCCATGAAGCTCCTGCGGAAATTTCCGCCGCTGAATGCCAAGGACGTGATTCGTCTTACTGTTCTTCTTATTACCAAAATTCCCAGAGACCTCTTCGACTTGCTAGTACGTCATTGCTGGGACCCCGATGTTGGTGTCGTCATCGATCGCTTATGAAAACCTTATTATTCCTTAATAAAAAACAGTCACACTACCACAAATGGATCAGTGGGGACGAGGTGAACCTGCGCGTTTCCTATCACTTTTCTCGGTACTTTGAACTTAACGAAAATTAAACAAGATGGGTCGTATGCACAGCAAAGGCAAGGGTATCGCTTCCTCCGCTCTCCCTTATGTTCGTCAGCCCCCTTCCTGGTGCAAGGCTGATGCCGAGGCTGTTGTTGAGCAAATCATCAAGTTCTCGAAGAAGGGCATGTCCCCTTCCCAGATTGGTGTCACCCTCCGTGATTCTCACGGTGTTCCCCAAGTCCGTTTCATTACTGGTACGTGGAAACTAAAGCTCTAGGAGCATTACATCTGTTTTTTTTCATTTGCTAACTGAAGCAGGTCAGAAGATCATGCGTATCCTCAAGGCCAACGGTATGCTCCCGCGGCTTGTGTATTGAGTTACACAAACATATGCCTCTGTTTGGTTCTGTGTGCTGACAGAGAGATAGGTCTCGCCCCCGAAATTCCCGAGGACCTTTACAACCTTATTAAGAAGGTACGTGTTTACTGCGTGTTGTGATGATGCGTACTAACCTCTTGCAGGCTGTTTCGGTCCGCAAGCACTTGGAGCGCAATCGTAAGGACAAGGACTCCAAGTTCCGCTTGATTCTCATTGAGTCTCGTATTCATCGTCTTGCTCGTTACTACAAGAAGGCTGGAGCTCTTCCTCCCACCTGGAAGTACGAGTCTGCCACTGCTTCTGCTTTGGTTGCTTAAGCGGCGTGTTAGATAGTGAGAGTACTCGTTGTATATCGTACAGCGTAGGGCTGTACGAAAGTGGAAATTCGGGTTTCCACTGTAGTACAACAAACAAAATTTACCAAAACATGATAATGACCCAGTAGCCACCTGTGAGTGTCCTGACGACTTGGTTTGTTTTTATGGGCTTGTGTGCGCCGTTTATTCAGTTGTCTTTTACTGTTCGCGTATAAGTAGTTTGCGACTTAAGCTTTCTATTCTGATTGGCTCGCTTGCAATAGCCTCTGTTGGGGTTTGGAGTGGTGCCGATCCCCCGCCGGTTTATTTCCCACGTGACTACTCGTGCGGAAGTCAAATCCGTCTCGGACGTATGCAGAGCCTCACCGCTTCAATAGTCATTCCATACTAGGTGCATAAGCAATTCCTTAGCATAAGCGGGGTTTGCCCTTGATGAAATACTAACTTACATTTTTGGCATCGACTCTTCTTGGCTCTTATGCGAATAAATTCATTTTTTTTGTGATTGCATGTTAGCGATGCACCGGTACGTCTCCTCGTGTCCTTTGTACCGAATCCTCGTTTTTGTTTTTTTATTCTGTTGTAGATGTGTTGCATCCACGTCCAGCAACTTATCGTCTGCATTGGTTGGTGATTTTATTGCATACGAATGGATTACAGACAATTCGTCCTTCACGCCCAGCACACATCGACGATTGCTGAAACAATCATCGGACGGATCTTTTTTGACATACAATTTTGGTAAAAACGGCGAGTATTTTGACTGTGGGTTGTCGTTGAACAACTCTGACTTTGTAATTCCCTTTTATGGAATTTTAAATGGCGTTAAAGCTTCGTATTCCTTTTACGTGCGTTCAAATGCTACAACACTACTTAAGCTTGATGACACTAATGACTCGGCCGTCTCCTTTTTCTGTGACGAAACGCACCAGTCCATTTATGCCGTGGATTACAGTGTCAAAAATGCAGTCTCAAACATTTACGAATGGAAAGGACTCCCCTCGAATAGTTCTTACTCTTTTGTCGCAACTGTAAACGGCGAAGTCACCTCCCTGCGTTCCTGGCAGAACGGTTACATAGTTGTCGGCGGCAATTTCACTCGTTTATCACCATACACAAAATCGAATCCGGAACAGCTGGTTGAAACGACACTCACCTCCGCAACTGCGTATACAAGCTCTTCCTACTGGCATAATATCTCTGCGCTTTCCTGTGACTTAACCGAACCTTCCTACCGCTGGATTTTGTCAAACACATCCTCAGCTTCCATGCGGGCATCTTTCACCTACCCATTCACTCCTTCTCGTTTGCGCATCTTTTTCTCTTCTTCTGGTCTCAATCGTCCTACCACACTTCAACTTACCGCTAGTAGTGGTACCTCACCCGTAACCTTGTCATACTTGGATGACTCCTCGAATGCCTGGAAGAACTGCTCTATCGCATGCCCTGTCAATCAAACCTCGACGGCATGGTATCAGGACTTTTATCTGGCGCAGTCTGTGTCTTCAGCCGCCTTCACGGCTTCCTTCTCAAACAATGCTACCTCTATGATTGAAATTGGAGGCATGACGTTCTTTCAGGAGGATATTATCGTTTATGCCGACAATGATCTGAATGACGACAATTGTGATTCCGATGCTGTTACATCTTATACGGCAATCGATGGTGACTGGACTTCCGTCAACTCGTCTACTTATCCATACTATGTCACCAGCAGTTCGGATTCCAACAGCACCGTTTCTTTTTTCCCGAACATTACGTATTCCGTAAACACATCGGTGAGCTATTACGTCCCTTCATGCCTTAATGATGGATCTTGCAAGAATCGCTCACGGGTCGCTGTTGACGTGTACTATGCCAGTGGTCAGCAACCTGTCCATAGCGTCATTTCACTCGAGACAAAGTCTGATGGATATGTCCCTGTCTACACTGGTTATATGCAAGGAATGAGCACTGGCTTCAAACCTTGGGTTGCCGTCACAGCTTTAGATCCCGACAGAATGGTGACAACTATGGCTATGAAGTTTGAGCTTCACGATTGGGTGGGCACGCCGGGTGGTCTGGCATTTTTGCAATCCGGTTCTTCACACGGCATTTACACACTGTCTGATGTTTCCTCGCAAAACATTACTCAAGGTGCAAGCATAACCGATCTTTCAACATGTATCGGTTGCAGTGACGAACTATTGTTCCTTGCTGGCCGCTTTAACTCGAAGGATCATTCTATTCTCGCTCTGCATCCTAATCTTAGTCTTGACTCTATCTCCAACGGAGGTTTGAATGCAGCAGTTCATACGGCATACTCCGCAAACAACGTCTTGTACGTTGGCGGTGAATTTACATCGTCGTCGGATGGCAAAGTTTCCTTGAAGTATGCCGCTAGCTATAACCTGCAAAACTCCTCTTGGCAGTCTTTGGGTCAAGGTGCAAATGGGGCAGTTACAAGCATTCAGCCATTGACTCTCGCAGTGAATGGACAAGAAGAAATGCTTTTGGCTTTTTCTGGTAATTTCACAAATGTGGTTAACGCAGATGGGGTCAATATTTTGGCGAATGGGTTTGCTGTTTGGAACTCTTCATCAAACGTTTGGCTTCGTCCTGCAGATTTGGGCTACTACTTTTCTGGCGACATTCATAATCTTAACACTCTCGGCGACGAACAGTTGTTAGTTGGATCGCTCACCGAATTTATGCCCAACGTATCTTATGGACTTATTGGCACTTCAAAAAACGTTCAGTCAAAGTCTTTAGTGGGCGATTTCCAGAAATCGCTCTCGCCCGGCTCACAATTGTTGTCCGCTGCATATCCTTTCAGCGGAGGATCACCACTTGTTATTGCAGGACATTTTGCAACAGACACTAACATATCTAATATTGCCTTTTTGATTGGTGAGAAAAATCTAACCATGACAACTTCCATTGGCATTGACAAAGCAAGCAACATTTCAGACGTGTGTTCGCTAAACTATACTCTTTTTATATTTGGCAACATTGTTAATAGCACTACACAGACGCAAAGGGGCATGGCACTTTACGATTTAATTGAGGGCTCTTTTGATTATTCCTCTTTGATCAGCACGTTGTCAGGGGATGTGAATACTCATTTAGCGTTCAATGATACAACTTCTATGCTTATTGCTGGAAACGTCACTGAGAGCACTAGCCAATGTCGTGATATTTGCGTTCTCAATTTGACCAGTTCTTCGTGGGAAAGCCTGGATAACCCGTTTACGAAATCGAATATAACGAGCTTGGTTTGGTTGGAGCAGGATAAAGTAGTTCTAGCAGGGGGAACATTCACTTTGAATGGTTCGACCTCGCATCTTCAAGTCTATAACTTTACGAGTCATGTATGGTCAACGCCTTCACTCGCAGAAAGTTTGCGAGGACCCCCAACTCATATTGCTACAATAACAGCGGCTCAAAACGATACTTCGAACAACGCATTTATTGCATATGGTCTGGGTCAACAGAATGCCTCACGCTATTTCGTATCGTATAGTGAAAACTCTACCACTGATATATCTTCTAACTTATTACTTAATGCCTCTGTCGTCGAAAAGCTGATGTACCTGAAGGCTGATTACATCCTGCCTAAATTCTCCGACGAGAAACTTCTTCTTGCTCTTGGAAATCTCACATTTAGTGATGGTTCCGTTTCCTCCTTGGCTTACTACCGCAATCAAAAATGGTACTCCCTTTTGCGTACCGTGGACAAATACGGGACTCCAGGCTCCTTACGTCGGATTGCCATACCAGACACAAGTGTCCTGGCTATTCAAGTACAGACCAAGACACCCACCCTTGTAAAGTACATGAATAAGCAGTATATTATTATGGTGTCACTGGCTTCAAGCATGGGCACTATGTTTCTAATTATATGGTCTGGAATCATTCTGGACAAGTTAAAGGATCTAATCTTCAAACAAGAAGGCTCCAAAGTCGAAGAAAAGAAGGCTCTCTAAACGGCGGAGGCTTGCTCTTTTACCCAAACTATTTAAGATACCCTCATTCATCTTCATACTCTTTCATAATTTGTAAGATAATATAAGCATTCATTGCATCAAGACAAAGAAATCATTTTATTCATGCAGCGTTACAGAGGTAAGGATTGTCCATAAGAGAGCTAGTGTAGCAGAACATAACAGGTTCAGCTCCTCAACTTTAGCTTTGTCAAACTTTCTGAAGTTTCCTTTATCCAAGGAAATTAACGACAAAAAAGTGGAACACAAGACTAGAGATACAGTACTCCAAGAAAGCTCTGTGAAATAGTTAGCAACATTAAAACAAAGGACTGTCGTTGTGCTCAGGCTGACAAACCCGGCTACGAACCTTTTCGACGAAAATGCAGACTTGGCAAGCTTGGGATCCGAGGACTCAATCAATTGCGAACGAAAACTCACAGTGAGAACGAATTGACCAACGGCAGCGATGAAACCAGAGAGAAAAGAATTGAATGGGTATGTACCGACTAAGACAACATATCCAAATTGGACAACGCCGATGAAGACGAGGAACACCAAAAACACGTCCAACAGCTTAATAAAAGGATCTGTCTTCTTCGCATACACGTTGAACAAGGTAGACAAGGCTCCTTGGAAGCTCGTACTTTTCTCCATGGTGAACTCTCTAAATATGGTGGAGGGGAAGGACAGAAATCCGTCTGCCAAAAGCCTTCCAGAAAGTGCAGGTTTTTGAACCAGGAGAATCCTCGTGTTTTTTTTTGTTTTGGGCTTTAGAATCTCCTAGTTGCAATGGTTTACTACTTTACGAGTGTTCGTCACAATCCTCCCATTTCACTTTATATGGGAAAGCACAAGGAAGAGAGTAAGGAAAAAATACAACGGAATACAAGTATCTAACCAAGTTGAAGACGAGGATCTCATTAAATGTGGTGTCACCGAAGATGTTTGGTAAGAATAGACCGTTGCACAGTTGCTTCTCATTGAGTTTTGTGGGTGTTCTCAACGAAAAAGGGAACCATGCGCAAGTCTCCTTCCTTGGACATTGATGAACAAGACCATTATCTCATTAGGGATGGGATTGAAAAAGGATTGATGATGATTGAAGTTATACAGTGTGCTCGGAAATGGTGTTTTTTCATAGGGACTGACCGGTGAAGGGTATGAAAAAGGAATATTGCTCGTATCACTTGATCAGCTGGTCTGACAACAAAAAGTTTCACGTAGACAAACTTTCCTCTGCTCACGTTTACGCCCGGCTACCTATTGGAATGGACTGGACGGCAATTCCCGAAGATGTTTTGATTGATTGTGCTCAATTGACAAAGGCGAACTCTATTCAGGGTATAGAGCTGAAAGATCAATACTGCTTCGACCTGCTCAACTGCTGACCATCTTAGGAAACAAAATGAAAAACGTGGTTATTATCTATACCCCTTGGGCAAACTTGAAGAAGACCGGCGACATGGCGGTCGGTCAAGTCTCGTTTAAAAATCCACAACTGGTAAATGCATCCATTCGGCTAGTTGCTTACGCATAGGTAAAACGAGTCCATGTCGCTGCTCGCGAGAATGCCATCATTAATCGTTTGATGAAAACTCGTGTTGAAAAGTTTCCCGACCTCATGGCCGAGCAAATTGCTTATGACAGTGAGAAGAAGCGAAAGGCCAAAGCCGAGGCCATCAAAAAGGTTTGTAACTGACAATTCACTGAAACTCCCACTGACATTTTAGGCCAAGGAAGAAGAAGCAATTGCGAAGGAACGTAAGGCTGCCTCCGACGCTTACAAACATGCCTACGATGATTTGTTTAACGAGGAAAACATGCGAAGCACTGGCTGGGATGAGGACGACTTTATGTAAGGTTTAGCGTCTTGTTTTAAGCAATAGAAGAAAAATAAAAACGGAAATTGTAAACACATTAAATGAAAAAATTTATAACTATTTACTACCTAGTTACTACTTAGTTACCGGGTATAATCGGTCGAGAAGCTGGTACAGAGAACAGATACTATAATTGCTGTACCGTTCTATTGGTAGTACAAACCACAATACTCGGTGTCTCGTACGGAACGCCAGAGTGACATTTCACCAATCGGCCGTATCCCGAACCAAGCCTACTTCCTGTTAAATTTCTATTTCTGCAGCAACCTATCCCACATACAACCCCCACAAATTCGTGGTGGTGCCTTTTTTTTTGCTATAAATTCTGTGCGTGTATTCGAGAACTTATCCTCCGCCAACCACTTTTATATCGTGGGGACGGACGAGCGAAGAAAACTTCGTTCTTTTAGCATTTTGTTCCTTGGTCATGGGTACCTTTAAAAAAGAGAAGAACCGGATCACCCGTGAGGGTGTGAATAAGAAGCCTGGCAACCTTCGCGTGAAAGGTGAAAACTTTTACCGTGATGCCAAAGATGTTGCCAAGGTGAATATGTACCGGAGCGGAAAAGCAAAGTACGATGCTGCCGGAAAAATTGTCAAGGATGCTGCTTTTCAGTCGAAAGAGGTCCCGAAAGCTCGCGTTCAACCAGACCGTCGCTGGTTCAACAATACACGCGTAATCTCGCAGGATGCCCTTACCCAATTTCGAGAGGCGTTGGGTCAAGCTGAGAATGATCCCTATCAAATTCTTCTCAAGCGCAACAAGATCCCCATGTCTTTGTTGCAAGAAAACTCCACAATCCCTAAAGTCCGCGTCATTGACTCTGAACCTTACGACAAGACGTTCGGACCTGGTGCCCGGAGGAAACGTCCCAAATTGGCCTTTAGTTCCATCGATGAACTCGTAGCTGGTTCTACGGATAAACAGACGGCATACGAAGAAAAGGAAGAAGAGCGGTTTATGATGAACCAGGACGCCTACAACGGTGTTTCTACCGCTGTTCGCGATGCTATCTTCAGCAAGGGTCAGTCTCGACGCATTTGGAACGAGCTGTATAAGGTCATTGACTCTAGTGATGTCCTCCTGCAGGTTCTGGATGCTCGTGATCCCATGGGTACTCGTTGTCGCTCGGTTGAAAAATATCTCAAGAGAGAAGCTCCCCACAAACATATGGTGCTTGTTTTAAACAAGATTGATCTTGTTCCTACGTCCATCGCGGTAAGTTTATTGTCCCTTTCCCTTCCGTTCATTGCGCTATGCGCATCCCACTGTTAAGTCAAGACTTGTTCCGTGTCTTTATGGCACTCTACCCATGGAACTCTGCCTGTTACAACTTTGGGAGAGTAGAAGTACAGTCCTCAATTTTTGCAGGGCCGTTCTGGCTCCTGTCGAGGACTGTGCTTTCTGTTTCATTTGAGTTGATCATTTCTAGTTCCTCGTGAACATTTTTCCGAAATGATCTTAGTATCGAAACGCACACCCCATTCCCTTTCCGTTTTCTCAGAACCTTTTTTACTAACTTTTTTAGGCTGCTTGGACTAAAATTCTTGGAAAGGAGTATCCCACGATCGCCTTTCACGCTTCCATTACGAATCCTTTTGGAAAGGGTTCCCTCATCCAGTTACTCAGACAGTTCTCGTCTCTGCATTCGGATAAGAAGCAGATCTCAGTTGGCTTGATTGGCTATCCCAACGCCGGCAAGTCCAGTGTGATCAACACTCTTCGGAAAAAGAAGGTTTGCACGGTTGCCCCTATTCCCGGTGAGACCAAGGTTTGGCAGTATGTTTCTTTAATGAAGCGCATCTTCTTGATTGACTGTCCTGGTATTGTTCCTCCCAGTGCATCCGATTCGGATGCCGATCTTCTTCTCAAGGGTGTCGTCCGTGTGGAGAACGTTAGTAACCCTGAGGCGTACATCCCGGTCGTGCTTAGTCGGTGTAAGCAAGCCCATTTGGAGCGTACTTACGAAATATCTGGCTGGTCCGATTCCAACGAGTTCTTATCTATGCTCGCCAAAAAGGGTGGCCGTTTGCTGAAGGGTGGTGAGGCCGACGAAGCCGCCGTCGCTAAGATGGTCTTGAACGATTTTATGCGTGGAAAGATTCCCTGGTTCGTTGGTCCGAAGGGCCTGTCGTCTGCCGAACCTGCTCGTGAGTCAGAGGAGGTTACTGAAGAGCAGGAGCCTTCATCAGAGAGTCAAGCTTCGGAAGAAGAATGGACTGGCATTGGTGAAGATGACGACGGTTCAGCTTCTGCTGCTGCGGCAAGCGCAGCGGCGGTCGAAGTCAAGGAATGAGTGTTTTTGTCTTTATGCTTTTGTTCTTTCGGTTTTTTGGATATGAAAGGGTTTCATTGCTGGTTTTCTGTTTCAGTTTGCTGTCAATGACGGCGCGTTAATGATGTATATTAATAACAGGTTTTATTATTCTCTTTTAACTAGTGTGATGGTTATGTATTGGAGAAGTGTTGAAAGGTTTGAAGTTAGTGCTGAAGAGTTGGGCGTGAGGGAGCAGAGTGTGTGTACTTTGTTCATTGCATCCTACGGTGAATAAAGTTCCTCGTAAGTGCGCTTGTATCTCCTCCATGGTGTGTTTCACCTATTGCTGACTTCACGTCAGTAAATCTCTCCAGAACCATTGCGCTGCGAATTGGACGTAGACTTGGTGAATCTACGAAAACGGCTTCTTTTTGTATATAAAACCGTGGTGTATTGGCTGTTTTTCGTGCGGTTTTTTGGCATTTTTTGACATACTTTTTGTTTTAAATGAACAAAGTGTATTATAGACAATTTTAGAACCAATTGCACTTTTTGTTCGGAGAAGAGGTAATTTTTCTGACATTAGAGAAAACCGTCGCCGTGAGAAACCGTACGGAGTGTTGTTAAAACGTTTTTTTTAGTGAAAACGAGTCAGAGTCATCTATATTATTATTTGGTAGACAATTGTCTTTCTTCATATACGGTCTATATTTTTCTTCTATTAATAAGGGAAACTAGAAAGGAAACTTACACCTTCTCCTCCTTTTTGTACTATGTGTGAATCTTACTATAATTCGCTATGGTCAACTTTCCTTCAGAGATTTGGCTTCGAATATTCTGCTTTTTAGATGTCAATGGTACAAAGCAAGAGAAGAACTATGGACAGCTGCTTCGGATTTGCAAAGCTGCATATTATGCAGGTCTTCGTGTCATTTATTATTATCCAAAAATTAACGCTCGAAATTATGCGAGCTTCTTTTATGCAATTACTCACAGGCCCTACGGCATTTTTGTGCATCATTTAAATTTAGTCAATGCAACCTACACGGCTAAGGCGAGCATGACGTCTCGAATGCTTCGTTTGTGTTCCAAAAACTTAATCTCCTTCTACTCTCCACAGTCTGGTATCGGGTTTACCGCCTTTCGTGCCTTGTCACAATGCACTAAATTGGAAATCTTGGATTTGTCAGTACTTACTCTAAAAGCCGACCTTTTTTATTTATTCGAGGGTGTCAAGGATTTGAAAAAATTACATTCTATTATTTTCCCTCCAATATCTCAGGTCTCCATGCGGAGTATAAACTGCTGGCCTACTTCGCTAAAAAGCGTCTCTTTGTCCGGTGGCTTCACAGACGAATTTCTTTCTGAATCCTTATTTCCATCATCCATACGCCGACTTGGCATCTCACATTGTCCTTTTGTTACTGATACGGGAATTCTCATGTTCTTGTCTCGCATAGGCCACCAGCTTTCTTCACTCTCGATTTCGTTTCCCATGCCACAGTTATCAAGAAGGGGTCTCGATTCTGTTCTTTTACTATGCCCCAATTTAAAAAAGCTTAGCATATCTGTCAATTACATAACGTCGGATTTTATAAGTGCCATCCCGGAAGAGGGTCACGGACTGGAGATTCTTGACCTAACGTTTTCGGGAAATCTTATAAGTGGTATAGAGCTTTTAAAACCAGACAACCTGTCTTCAGCTCTTGTCGATGAAAAGTTACAATCTCTGAAACGATTACGATGGTCTATCCAGCTCGGTTGGCGTGAACAGTCAGATGAAGTTCAGGATTTGGTCGAGCTCATGAACGACCAAGGCGGTGAAGCTTTCGTAGCTTTTCAGTAATACTTCTAATCTTGTTCAGCATACCGAAGGAGGCTTACTTCTCAACAACTATGCCAATAGTTCTGATGACATGTACACTGTTTAAGATGCAATGGATGAAAAATATCTATGAGGACGTATGTATAAGTATAAATAAAAAACAATAGACTAATGAGAACGTGTGTTTGGGGGTGTTTAAAACAATGAAAACCTCAGCAAAAGTAGGCCATTGATGGCAAACAAAAAATGAATTTACGTCTTATCCAAGTAATCATCAATGCGATGCACCATACGCGAAATGGTCTCCGTACTTCTTGAAACGTCCAAATTCGTGTCTGCTCCAAAGCCGGCTTCACCGAATGACGCTTCAATTTCTGCACTCGTTTGTGATTGGCGACGTGAACTGCCGCGAAGGATAGCAGTTGAAATGGATGGTCTCCGACTAGCTGTCTCGCCAGGAACAGTCAAGAATGTAGAGCTTGGTTTCCGTTGGGCTTCATATTGATCCGCTTCGAGAAGTTCAGACCCTCCAGCAGGATCGTTGAGTGAAATTGACGAATATTGAGAGTGCTCTGTTAGCGGAAGTGAGACCATGCTGTTCGAAATAATACTATCAGCATCGTAAATGCGTTGGCGACTTTCAGCATTCAGGCCATTAGGATCAGAAGGCATGGCGGCAACATCCTCACTTGAGAGGAAGGGGTTCAAACGAACACGACGAACAGACTCCAAGTATTCCAAAAATGCTTGTCGACATTTGATAGTCTTAATAATATTGGTGAGTTTTTCCAGGCTTATTGCTTCGTCAAGCTTCACAAGAACATACGCCCTTCGGAGGAAATCACCAATAGTAAGAGCTTGCTTATGATCTACTACAACGTGTAGAACAACCAACATAAACATGTCAGTAAAGCCAACGTACTCACCAGGAAGCCTCATAATTTCTGTGTATAGAGCATTGTACACGTTCCTCCTCTTCGCTATAGTGTTTTTGTCGATTGTTGAGATCAACTCAAATAACTTCTTGTAGTCATACCGATCCACAGTATCATCATCCACATTTGAAAATGCAGTGTTTAACTTAGGAAGTTCTGCTTGCAAAAGCAAGTTTCGGACAGTGTGCTCATTTCTGTAAATTCTGCATTCAAAGGCACCCCGCAACGATGAAAGGAACTTTCCAACATGACGCTTATGCATGAGTCCTGTTACCTTTGTGTCATAAGGTGCCCATTTATCCTTAAACTCACGAATATCCGAGCGTTTCAAATCCTTAATCTTTGAAGAATGACTGTAGACATATGAGAAGTTTTCATACACAACAGTAATGAACATATTTACGAAGATGTACATCGACAGAACATTCCAAGAAATAAAAAGCGTGTAGGACCAAGGCTTGCTACCGCAATCCGAGGCATAGAAATCTGATGCATTCACACAATTAGGGAATGAAACTGTGTAATCGTGCATGATGCTATTCCAACCTTCACCACATGTCATAATGAATAACAAAACTAACGAGTTGCGGATATTTCGGAAGTTTTTATTAACGCCTCCATTTTCTCCAATTCTAGTCAAACCAAAAATTTGGTTGAAAGCAATAGCAAACGTAATGAACAACACAAACCAGGTTGAAATAAGAGAAAGTATTGATGGAAGACCTGCAACAACAGTTTTAAACAACTGATCGAAGCTATCAAACCGAGGAATTAAATGGAATGTTACGGCAACCAACATAATCGTTTGCAACTGAAGAATAGATTTATCCGAGTAGCGAAACATAACAGCAATGTTGCAGGCAATATTACCACAGGTAATAAGAACGTCGAACAAATTCCATAGGCTGCTGACATAATGATAGAATGATAGACCGACGACTTTAACAACTATGTTTACAACATAGAGGAATGACAGAACAAGAAATATTGCATTCCGAACGTATGTAAAACTGATTGGAGATGGATAAAAAATGGTCATTAGCATGAAGAAATGGAAAAGATATATGGCTGTGAAGCAATGTCTCCATTTACCATGTTTGTCAACCGAGAAGTCATAACAGTAACCACGTATACCGTCCGGCCGGATCAGCGGTCGTGTTGTAGGTTTCGTCTGGCTAATGAGCCTTTTCATTTCAAGCCATGCCCTTTGCTCTGGAGTGTAGTATGCAGAACCAGTACGTTCTGTGTAATTGTTAATGATGATAGCAATGAACAGGGTCAAAATATAAATTGTCGAGATCAAGTTAAACACAACAAAGAACATTGCATTTCCAGGTTGAGCATTGGCTTTTGGTTGCGAATCAGCTCCAGATATATTCATTACTGATCTCATTACATCAATCCAACCCTCCAACGAAACAATTTCAAAGAGAATGAGCAGTGATCGATGAACGAGTCAAAGTTCAATCGTCAGGATTTTCCAGACACGGGGGGCCAAAATAGTCCATTCGCTAGGAGATGAAGTAAACTCATTTATGCAATCGCCCTTATTCATAACATCTCCGTCAGTACAGGAGTACAGCAAACCACCGAAGATACCTTTGGCCCATAAGGCGAACGGTACAAGAAGACTCACGGAAACCAGAGCTGCAGTTGCAATTTTCACAAAACCACTAATCAAAACGTCATGAAAAGTCTGTTGCGATGTTGGTGTTAAGTTTACGAGTCGTAAAACACGCAAGGCCTTAAACGCCCGAAAAGCGCGGGAGAGAGCTCCCCGATTTGTCAATGTTGCAAAGAGATTAATCCACAAAGTTAACAGAACGAAAAGATCGATACAGTTCCAGGTGTTTCTCAAATACGCATTTGGTGTATGTGAAAATCCATCTGCAGTGATTTTTATTGCAGCCTCTAAGGAGAAGACTATGGCGAAAGCAATTTCTGTCCAGACAAACCATGCAATCTTAACATCCTTTTTCGCATAGTACTCACTCTCATAAATGGGGGTTGTAATACATGCAATAACAACATCAGAAATAATACATGCGTAAATAATACCTTGAAAAATACGGTAAACCCATGGATTTGGGTCAACACCGTCATAACGTGTGTTAGCACCCGGCTCCACAAGACGCTGACAGAACCTACGCAGCTTATTTCTGGGTTTGTATAACCAAAGGACATCATTGTAACTCGGATTGTTTTTCAGAAACTCAGTCTGCTTAATACGAATGAAGGCATTAGCGGCTGCCATATCCTTTGTCGCTGTACGCAAATTCATGTCCTTTTCCCATCTATATCCAATGACTTTCTTGAAATAAGATTGAGAAAAAGGATCATCTTTAAACAGCATCTCCTTAATCTGTGTAAACCAAGCAGTGATTTTAACCCATGGCGATGAGCTAGAGTTCACGGTAGACGTCGTTTTCAATGAGTCGTGATCATTCATGGATGCCGTCTCATGCAAGAAGCCATGAATCACATTTTCTTTAGCAACCCAATTAACATCGGTCTCACCTTCTTTTGCCGATCGACTGACGCTTGTCTTCAGCAATGCTTTCAGCGTAAGCGATGCCTGGAAAGGATTGTGGTTTCTCAACAACCGTGCCATATACATTTTGAGTTGTCGCAATTTTAAGTTCTCTGAACAACCAAAGTTCTGTGAAATAATACCAACGAACATACTCAAAACAATATTGTTTGAAAAGATGAACCAAGCCGTAAAAAAAACCACTGGAATCCAACCAAGATGAGTATCTTTCATACTCGCCTGCAACGCGTACATTATCTCCGTCCAATTTTCTGAAGAAAAGACTTGATATATACCTAAGAACGAAGCGTATGTATTATCAAAAGAAAACTGTTCGTCACCGGTGCCAGTCTCAAAGTTTTTGAATAAACGAGCAGCAAATACAGAGGCGATAAGTAAAGCGATCAACAAGAAAAGCATAAGGTTGAGCAATTCCCCAAGATTAGAGAAAAGCTTGATGGCAGTCTTCTTCATAGAAGGAATAATGAGGACGAAGCGATAGAGCTGGGCGATTGAGAAGATCGCAAGCCAGCCGGATACATACCACTCTTCCAGTTTTTGGGCAATAACATAACAGTGTTTGCCATAGCAAGGACAACATCAATCAAGTTGCGCTTGCTGCGGAAAAAATCTCGCCAGTAAGGCAAGGTGACGAAGAAACGAATAATGACCTCGAGTATCAGCAGCATGAACACCACGAAATCAAACACATAGTATGCGTGCAGATTCTTCTCGGTTGAATAACCACGTGTAGCATAAACAATATTGTGAACTACAATCAGGCCGACCCAAAAAAATTCAGACCACATTAAATAAACGCGACAAGCATTGTATTTAATTCGAGGGGTTCGAAAAAAATTATCAAAAACACCATGTTCGTTGGTCGACTGAGCTGGACTGCGCAAGATCATAAATGAAGTGGTCACAACGGCAACGACGAGATACATGAGCCAGAAGGTAAGAAGAAACGTAGCGCAGACGAAAAACAAACACGAGACAAAGTAGTCGGCTTCCATCACGTCGTACATAATATCGGTAAAGGTGTTGGAACTCATGATAACAAAAATGAGTTCAAGGGAATGCAAGAAATTATCGAAGCTGATAGTGCCGCTGTTTGGATTTTCGTATTCCTGACACACGCTGTATTCAGGACATATGTACCCACGCACCTTGCTATTGGAAGACAGGCCGCTTTCGAGAAGATGTGATTGTTTCTCGCCATTGCTCCAATAGCCTCCGCACAACTGACCGGTAGCGATCCTTTGAGAGTTATCGGGGCCAAGGTATATACACTGACGTTTTAAAGAGTTTTGAAAAAAGCGGACACCAAGCACAGCAAAAAGCGAGCCGAAGAACCCAATGAAGGAGACGACATGCAAGAACAAGTTGGAGGACTTTTTTAAACTTTCAAGGATGGACGAAGTGCTGCGAGTCAGATTCAAAAGACGAATCAGACGCAGACACGACACAGCCGCCAATATATCACTAGTGCTTCTATACTTGTGCAGCGCAAGTGACAACCAGTACGATAGAATGGCAACAAAGTCAAGACGATTCCAAGAGTGTCGCAGAAATGCATAGCGAAAAGTATGATGCTTTGTTTTAAGGCTTTTGAAAAAGCCTGAGGAGGGTGTTTCTTCGAAAAGGAAGCCAAAAACGTAAATCTTGAGAATCATCTCAAGGGTGTAGAAAAGGAAAATAACAAAGATTGTAAGGTCAATAGCCTTGAGGGCTCCTGGCATACTGCTTGTACGACATGCAAGGACGATAGCATGGTGAACGAGGAGGAAAAAAATGGTAAGATTGAACACCGGCGAAGAGAAAATCTTTCGGCATTGTTTAGTGCCCGGGCGGGAAATATGCTCGGGATACTGTTTACTGGTATAAGGGCTGTTGACAACGCGCACCACAGAGGTGTAGAATTCGGCGAAGAGAACGGAAAGTATGGCACGAAACTGAGAGAATTTGAGACGTCGCTTGGAATAGGCTGCAGAAGAGGCGTATTTGGATCTATGTGCAGAGTCGGACTTGTGGAAAGCGGAAGGCGTAGATGAGGTGAATGAGGTGGTAGGAGGAGGGGTCTGCTTCCCTTGGGAAGCGTCTATGCCCAGGGAATGAGTGAGAAGGGCCTCGTTGTCGGCGAAACTGGTGGATGACCGTTGACGTGCATGGTATGAAAGAAACGGGTTCTCTGTGGTTTGCATGGACTCTGGAGTGTCTGTCATCCGCTCATTGCCCGACGTGGGAAGAGCCGCAACGGGCGAGGACGAGCGAGGAGTAGAGGAAGCTTCAGACCGGGCTCGTGCTGAGCGGCGCTCCCGGCGTCTATGTCATCGAGCGTGCCAAGTCCATCGAGTTGATGGATTCCCGGAAAGTCGCTGGGATCGAGGACTCTGCTGTTGATATCCTGTTCACTCAGGTCGGGACTCGCTGGATCAAGGAAAGGCGAGTGAACGTCGACGTCGGTTTCGACATCAACGTCTGTGTGGATACCAACGGTGGATTGTTGTGAATTTCGAGCAGGAGGACGCAGGTCGCGGAGAGGAATAGAGTTTGTAGATTCATCATCGTTGTGCATGTATGGACGAGCCATGAGCGAGGAAATGAAGAAATGAAGGAAAAAGACGAAAACAGCAAAATTAAATCACAAAAGAAGGAGAGAGACGCGGAGAAAACATGGAGAGGAAGGAGGTTTTAGAGGGGAGAAAAGAGAGAGAGTGAGAGAGTGTGTGTGAGTGTGTGTGAGAGAGTGAGAGAGAGAATGTGTGTGTATTTGTATGTAAGAGAGTGGAAGGAACAGGCGTAGGAACAGGAAGTAATGAAGGAAGGAAGGAATGAATGACAAAAAGTTTGAGTATGGGGGAGAGAGCTGGTTCCTTTTTGCTCTGACGACGAGATCAACAGGGAAACAGAGATCCAGGAAATCCGAGAAAACAAAATTCGAAAAAGAGACAGAGACGGTAAACGAGGCCAACCGAAGCGGAGGGAGGCGGACTGACAGCGTACGTTTCGTTCGGCTTTTGGAGGTAGTGGTGGATGGGCAGAGGTGTGGAGGAATAGCGCAAGAAGGAGCTAGATGCAGCGCAGATTTGTCGTTTTAGGCGATATAAGAACACAGAGCCGTGAGAAACAACAAACTAAGCCACAGCACAAAACGATAGAACGTCAGTTGGCCTCCACAGGCCTCCACAAAGCCTGCAGGGCTCTGTAGACTGGGGATAGACCCCGCCTGCCTATGTGGCGGCAGAGTGGGGCTTTGTGGGATAGTGTGGGGTTTAGCACCAGCCCCACAGCACCCCACTGGACATTCCATGAGCCCCACAACCCCGCCCCCGCAGCTTTTCCTGCACCTGCCCGGCGGGAGAGCCCCACACAAAGCTAAGCGAATCTTATTACAGTGATTATGAATATTATTGCATGCAGTGCCGTGCGTGGTAGTTAGCTAAAAACAAAGAGAGCCGAGAAAAGCGAGGAGGCTCGCTGACGAAGGAAGGGACGAATAGACATATCGTGGTTAAAAAGCCTGGAGCACGAGCGGGTCTTTCCAGCCCTGGCTGCTGAGGCTCTGAGCCCAGCGAAGCGGCTTGCCGAGAAGAAAAAGGCGACGCGACGCAGGGAGACCCGCCGCGTCCAAAGCAGCCCTGCAGTCGTCGAGCGGTGCGTCCGGGTCGACACGAACGGTGTAGTCTCGGTCATCTGCGGCCGAGCGTATGACGACGAGTGCGGTGACGTCGGTGACGTCGGAGACGATTTCGGCGGCATCGGCGACCTCTTCGGTCTTCAACGCCTCCGAGCTCGGCTCCGGAGTGACGGGGTTGTCCGGGATGTCGGAGTGATGGCTCGGGGTCGCCTCCGCCGAAGTCCCCGCGCAGGCGTCGACCTGGACACGGACGCCGGCCTCAGAGCTCGTTTTGGCGTCGAATCTGGCCGTGCTCGCGCTCTCGCTGGCGTCGTCGACGCCGATGTCACTGTTCAATGTGTTGTGCTGTGTCTGCTCGATTGGGCGACAGCAGTGCTTCAGATGTGGGGCGCCCGAAAGACACTGGCCCATGGGGTGATGCAGCAAGAAGAGCGAAATGCGAAACTTGGGTGGTGCAGGGACCGGAGGGAGGCAGAGGAGGAACAAGGAGAGGAGGCGGCAGAGGGGGGCAGTAGGGGCGGTGGAGGGCGGTAGAGGGCGGTAGAGGCGGCTCTTTGTTTACGCGGTGACCGAGTCGGCGACGACCGAGTCGACGGCTTTAGCTCTTCCACCGCACAAGGTGCTTGAGGTATTTGGCGTAACGAGGTTCGACTGTGGGGTTAGTGGGGGCACAAGGGTCCACAACCGCCGCGGAGGGCGAGTGGGGGAGGTGGGTGATGAGTGGAGGAGACAGCTGACCGGGAGAAGGGCGCTGAATACGCGCGGCGGTACCGCGCATAGTAGACGGAGGCACCGCGCCCGTCCCGCGCCCGTCCCACGGCCTCCCTTCGGTCAGCCGCGGTCAGCAGCGGTCTCGTTTGACTTACCAAACAACGCGTCGGCAATGGCGACACAGGCGGCTTGTTCGCCCCTATCATCCAACTCAAAAGCCTCGCCGTGAATCTGAGCTTTGCGGCCTTTTTGCCATGTGGCCTTTGTCTTGAGCAGATAGAAGCGGTTCGCCTGCGCGCTCTCGGGAAACGACAGATCCAGTGATGCCGTGACGCCAATTCGGTTTGGGAACACGAGAAAGCTCTGTATGTCAGCTCAACTGAGCACGCACTCGCGCACGTACACTCATGGCCAGTCCTTCGTCCATTAAGCTGCGGGGTTAGCGAAATGCGGGGTTTAGTGAAGGGGAGCGCGGACGTGGTAACCGCCAAAACGTGCTGGAGGGCAGTGCAGTGCGGGCCACTCAAACTCGCTCCCGCTCGCTACTTACGTCGCAACAAGTCCGGGATGGATCGTCCGGGCATGATCGGCGCGTCCGCTGCTTGGCTCGATCTGCTTGCTCAGGCTGCCGTCCCTGCAAACACCGTCCCCCACATGGGCGATGGCCACCACCTGGGAGGTGGTGGGGTCAAAAAAGGCCAGTGGGGGCACGGTGATGCGTCCAGGGCCAGCGAGCGTGTTCCGAGTGAGACCGTGTCGTGAATAGTCGACGGGACCCCGCAGCTCCTGATAATTGGGGCTGCTGCGCATGGCCGTTACGAGTGGCAGCGACTGCAACTGCTGCTCGACGCGCTCATACTCAGCTTGCTCTTCATCAGTCCGCAGCTGTCCACGGGTGAACCGCTCCTGCAAGCGACTGCCCACCCAATACCCAGCTGCACCGAAGACGCCTACTGCAAGGAGCCGCGGTCCAAGAAACGACAGTGAGAAGCGGCGGACGCGCGAAGTGTGGATTTGGCGTGTAAGAGACATACAGAGGAGTAGGAAGCGACGACGGCTGTCCGCGGCTGACCGAAGGGAGGCCGTGGGACGGGCGCGGTGCCTCCGTCTGCTATGCGCGGTACCGCCGCGCGTATTCAGCGCCCTTCTCCCGGTCAGCTGTCTCCTCCACTCATCACCCCCACCTCCCCACCACCCCCACTCGCCCTCCGCCGTCTGGTATTAACAATATTATAGACCAATTACTCGCCCAGTCTAGGCACTGGCGACGCTCTAAAAGCTAACAGAATAAAACACAAATGGCAGGTACTCCTCGTCGAGACTCACGTCTGCCAGCTTCTCCTCCAGCTCCTTTGCTTGAGGCTTGCTCGTAGGTGTCTGCGCGAGATACGAGTACTTTTTGCTCAAAAGGTTCTTGAGCTTGCTAGCACTCTTGGCCCGGGGCTGTATGGTCGTTAGCATTCGTTCCTTCATGTTCACCGTTCTTGTTAGTCATACCATCAATAACACCGCAGAGAAGTCGGGGGGAAGGCCGTAGCGTAAAACAGATTCGACAAATACACGTAAACACTTGAGATGCATCCAGGCCTGGAATGCGTCTGAGTAAGCGACAGCAGCGTAGCGAACCAACGAGGTCCAAGAACGCTTCTCTTCCACCGAAGCATTCTCCAAATCCCGCTGCTCTTCCTCCTTCATGCCTGAACGGAAGGAAAAGTCGCGAACAATGTAGCTACAAAGAAGGGGTTAGTCAACAGCGTGTGCGAAAAGCCATTTGGAAGCCAACACTTACTGCTTCTCACGGGCCTTGTTTTCGAATTCTTCGGATGTCTTTTTGAATACAACCACCGTGTACAAAACAAACTCCTCATCTCCGGCCAACACCTTGGCTGAGCGAGGTACCACGAGATTGGTCATAGTTTCATAAGAAGACTCAAACTCGTTTACCAAGTTCCTGTAGGCATGGGTTAGTAAGAAAAATAAAATAAGAAAAATAAATAATAAAAAAAAACAAAAAAAATGCATCTTTTGTGTGCATTATCTTTTGCTGAAAAGACTTCTGAACAACTTACTTTGGGACAGCCAAAAACACATTCGTCAAGTAATCCGAATCCTGAACCACATCCTCTTCTTGCACGATGTCTGCAAGTGATTTCTGAGAGAGGTTGCCTCTGCAATGGGTTAGTGTGCCGTTTGCTTAAAACTCTCGACATCATCTCACGTACGATTGCTTGCGTTCGATAGACTGCAACGCCTTGCTGGCTTGTTGGTATGCACTGAACTTGGCCCGCACATCATTCTCCAACAATTCCGTTTCCTGAACACGATTAGCACGCTCGTTCGTTCTCACGAAAGAACCCATCGTACATTTGTTATGCCAGCAGCAAGTGCAGTAATGCCACGAGACGGCGAGAAACGGCCGGTGTTCCATTCAAACGACGTCACATATTCTTGTGGTGCTTCTACACAGGTATGTTAGCAACGAAGAACCAAGAATTAACCGGCATCAAGCTCATCAACATACTGTTTTGCACCGTCAGGTAGGCCTCCATGCTCTCTGTAGAATCCACAAAGGCAGCATGGAGCACCTCGGTGATTTTGCTCACGGCATTCCGGCACGTAGCGTCTTGTTTCTCCAGAGTCTCACTTTGTGAAATCAATGTGTCCAAGCTGTCGATCTAACAATCGGTCAATGCTTTTGTTCCCGTCAAAATCGTGAGGCTACGCCAACGGGAGGCCAGATCACGCTGCATTTTTCACACATACCTTGAAACCAGGCACACGAAAAGGAACGACCAAGTCGACTAGCTTGTTGGAAGAGTCTGGTCCGATTTGGAGTTGAAATTCGTCACACAATTCACCGCTCGTGCCCGTAGACGGCACGGCAACAATCCAAAACTCGTGGTTGGTCATCACAGCGTCGAGAAATAAAAAATGTTCTCTGAATTCAAATTCGAAGAAAGATGAGCAGGAAATGTAGTTGCTCCAAACTCTACGTTTATAGCAAAAATAGTAGTATTAGTTGAGGTATTAGTAACGATTAGGCAACCGTAGCGACAGCAACGATAGTCGTGTGAGGATGAGGGACGGAGAGGAGCAAAAGAGTCAGTGTAGAGGAAACGCGTTTGTTGTGTCCACGAGTTGTGAGTGAGTGAGTGTGTGTGTGTGTGTGTGTGGGCAGGGTTGTGATCGAGGGAGTGGTGAAGGAGAGACTGCAGAGACGAAGGAGAGAAGAGTGAAAAAAGACGTGAACGACGCGTGAAACGCGTCGTTCTGTAGGAGAATGTGTTCTCTAAAGAAGCTCTGAGAAACCTACGTTGTTATTTGTTTGTTTTTTTCCTGCTAAATGCGCGCAAACGGGCACAATTGCGAAGAACGCGTGTAAATTCGTTTCAAAAAAAAAGAACCATTCATACTGCTTAATTGATGCATAAACAGCGTTTCAGAGGGCGAAAACAAGCTTCTGCACGCTTGGAGACGCGACTCTAATTTACAGGGTATAGTGAGCCCGCGGTGCGCGTCGCAAACACGCGCTGCGTTTCGCTGCTGTGCGGTATTGTCCTTTTGCGAGATCCACCACACCAAGCCCGCCCCCGTGCCCCCACTACCCGCCGCAGTGTGTTGAGGCTCACTGATATTTCCGCGGTTGTCGCAAATCGTTGGGATCCCCCGTCGATCACTCCATTCCCCACATCCCCTCCCTCGCTCACTGCACCGCGCTGCTCCTCCTTTGCTGCCCCTCGGCATGAAAGCGTGCCGACCCCCTGCACGTGTTTCGCGTGGCGTTCACTGTTACGTCATAACCATGTTTCACCTATGTTACAGCCATTGGGTCAGTTACATCGCAGTATGACTGGACTCAGCCTCATGCTTTGGATCTACCACGTAAAAACATTCACTCCCCGGCTCTTGACTCTCGCCCTCTGCACACCTCACCTTTCGCACACACTCCGTCTGCGGACTCGACACGCCGGCTCTGGACTTGCACACCGCATCATTTATTCGTGCAACCAAGCTTTTTTCGCGCGTGTGAATGCGAAAATTACAACACTGACCGCCGATTGTTTAGGATTCGTCTTTTCGCCTGTTGACGAACGCTTTTGCAGCGCTCTACGCTTATCCCTTTATTTCAGCGTCAGTTCTACGCGCATTTTCGGCTAAGGTTTCATTTAACGCGTTTTTTTATATTACACTGGTTTACCGCGTTTCTGTGGTTGAATTGTGTTTCTACGATCAACCATTGCTTTGTACAAGTGCAGCTAGTGTATCTGTTACTGTTTGCGATCTCAACGTACCGCGACTGCAGTCTTTCTTCCATCACTCTAGCAACAAAAACATCATTGAACTCGGTTGTCAACAGATCGTTCACGAGACCGGACCTGATTTGTCTAGTATTGCCTTCTTGCCTTTTCTCTGTCTCTGTCTGTCTCTGTCTCTGTCTCTCCACGTTCTTCCGTCAACTCATTGCTAACGTCATATTCTTTTTTCGTTTCCGTTCAGTTTCCCATTTTCTGCTTGAGTTTTTCTCGTTGTTTCATTTAATTTGTCACTTACTATTTACTTACGACCACAAGACGCGTGCAAATTCGTTTTCTCACACGTCTCTACGCTGTTTCCTGTGTCTCTCATCATTCGTACATTCATCTTCTTTTCTTCTGTGCTTGATTGCCGTCGCCTATTTTTTGTTCTCGGTTTCACTCTGCTTTTCGACTCACATTTGTGCTTCTTCTCATTGCCGAAAAACTCCTTGTTTTGTTGCATTTGACACTCTCATCATTTCATTATGACTCCTGCTCCTCGCGACACCTCGTCCAGTGTCACCGCTGGTCATACGGACGACGAAGAAAACGGTGCGGATGCCAATTCGCATCCGTCTCCCCCAGCAGCAGCGACGAACCCGTTTGCCGATTGTAACGGCTATTCTCCGCAACAGCGTCAACCCGAAGCGGACCAGCCGTCCTCTTCCGCGACCGCTGCTCGGCCTAACACTGGCTCGGATGGTCGCAAGTACCTAACGGTGTCCACGAACAATCACTTCTCCAAAAAGTCTGAGGATGGCAAGCTGTCTCCTTCGGTGTCCGTTCGCTCTACCGAGCGGTCGCCATCCTCCTCTTCCCTGTACTCACATACCAACGACACTGCGTCGCATTCCACTGCACGCACTCGCAACGGCTCTCCTTCTAGCGAAAGCATTCCTGTCGAGCAGTTGCTGACGACAGAGGATGAGGACAGTCCGTTCGCCTTTTCTGTCCCGCTGCTCCAACGACTTCATGACCCCAAAAGCACCCGCGTGTTCCACGAACTGAACGGTTTGTCCGGTATCTGCCATGGGTTGCACGTCGATCCCAACTACGGAATTGATTCCACTGAAACCCACTTTTCCAAAAAGGTTACTCTCGATGAGGTGCACCACGCCGAGGTCCGCAACTCGCTCCAGGACTTCAATGAAAAGCACGCTTCCTCGAACGGTTTCTCTTCGGGTTCCGACGACCACTCAAGTGTCGTGCCAGAGGATTCGGACCGTGTTCGTGTGTATGGTGCAAACCAGCTTCCAGAAACCCAGACGAAGGGTCTCCTGCGGCTGATGCTCGAAGCTTTGAAGGATAAGGTATTGATTCTTTTATCGATTGCCGCTGTTATTTCACTTGCACTTGGACTCTATCAAACGTTTGGTCAACCCCCAACCATCGACCCCATTACTGGCAAGCCTGAACCCCGTGTCGACTGGGTTGAGGGTGTTGCCCATTATTGCTGCAATCTTGATTGTCGTCGTCGTGGGCGGTGTCAATGATTGGGAAAAGGAGCTGCAATTCAAAAAACTGAACGCTAAAGTCGCAAACCATTCTGTCGAAGTACTGCGGAATGGACGAGTCATGACTATTTCTGTTTTCGATCTCGTCGTCGGCGATGTAGTGTTTTACGAAGCCGGCGATGTTGTGCCTGCCGATGGTGTCATTATTGAAGCCAAAAACACTGTTGTAGACGAGTCGGCCATGACCGGTGAGTCTGATACAATTAAGAAAACTGATGGTTTTACTGCTTTCAGCAACAGTTCCGCCGATGTCGAATTTAATAAGAAGGCCGATCCCTTCCTCATCTCGGGCAGTACTGTCCTTGAGGGCGGCGGAAAGTATATCATCACCGCCGTTGGTGTGAACAGTTTCAGTGGAAGTACCATGATGGCTGTCCGCGAGGAAGGCCAGGCTACTCCCTTGCAGATTCGTCTTTCTCGCGTTGCCGATACAATTGCAAAACTTGGCGGTGGTGCTTCAATGCTTCTCTTCTTCGCCTTAATCATCGAGTTCTTGGTGCGTTTGCGCAATAATCATGATTCTTCCAAGTCAAAAGGTCAGGAATTTATGCAGATCCTTATCGTTTCTATTACTTTACTGGTTGTTGCGGTGCCCGAAGGTCTTCCTTTAGCCGTTACGTTGGCTCTTGCTTTTGCGACAAACAGAATGCAAAAGGATAACAATCTCGTGCGTCACTTGCAGGCTTGCGAAACGATGGGCACTGCTACCAATATCTGTTCCGATAAAACTGGAACATTAACACAAAACAAAATGACGGTCGTTGCCGGTGGATTTGGTACCTCTGTACGGTTTTTCAACAATAATACGGATGTGGCAACGGACGACTCTGACGGTAACCTTTTTGAGGAAGCCGACTCAAGTTCTGCTGCCTTTAGAAACATTGACGGTGAATTCAGAGCCTTGCTTCTTGATAGCATAGCTCTAAACACTACCTGTCGCCAAGTAAATGACGACAGTCTTCCTGCTCCTCGATTTGTCGGTTCCAAAACTGAAATGGCTCTGCTCGATTTAGCGGTCAAGGAGTTGGAACTCGTTGATGTGGATAAGCTTCGTACCGATGCCGAGGTTATTCAGGTGTTCTCGTTTTCCTCCAATCGCAAGGGTTCGGGTGTTGTTTACAAGAAGGGTGATCAATATATATTCCTCGTCAAGGGTATGCCTGAAAAGGTTATCGGTCGTTCTACGCGAATCATCACTGGTCATTCTCTTAGTGATGAGGGTTCTATGGATGTTGACCGTGATTATGTGCAAAAAATGATTTCTGGATACGCTTCTCGTTCCCTTCGTACACTCGGTTTTTGCTACCGCACTTTCCCTAGCTGGCCTCCGAAGGGTGCTAATGTTTTCCAAGAGGATGGAAAGACTTTAGCTCATTGGGATTCGGTTTTCAGTGAGATGACTTTCTTGGCCTTTTTCGGAATCGTTGATCCACTTCGTCCCGATGTGCCAAATGCAGTTAAACAATGTCAACAAGCCGGCGTCACTGTTCGAATGGTCACCGGTGATAATGTTCTTACTGCCAAGGCTATATCTAAACAGTGCGGTATTTTGCAAGAAGACAGTGTTTGCATGGAAGGACCAGAATTCCGGGAAATGGAGGATAAAAAGCGTATGGAATTGATTCCTCGCTTACATGTCCTGGCTCGTTCATCTCCTCTCGACAAGCAGTTACTGATTGAGAGTCTTCAAAGACTGAATAATGTTGTCGCCGTAACTGGTGATGGTACAAATGATGCACCTGCTCTGAAGAAAGCTGACGTTGGTTTCTCCATGGGTCAGTCGGGTACTGAAATTGCAAAGGAGGCGTCTGATATCATTCTTATGGATGATAATTTTTCGTCTATTGTCAAAGCTATTGCTTGGGGTCGTGCGGTTAATGATGCAGTGAAAAAGTTTTTGCAGTTTCAAATTACCGTTAATATCACTGCTGTCTTTCTCACTATAATTTCCGCTCTGGCTTCTTCTGATCAGACATCTGTTTTGAGTGCCGTCCAGTTGCTTTGGGTGAATCTCATTATGGATACTCTGGCTGCTTTGGCTTTGGCTACAGACCCCCCAACTCCTGAAATGCTTCAGCGTCCTCCGGAAGAGCCCAATGCCTCGCTGTTTACGTTCGACATGTGGAAGATGATATTGTCACAGTCCGCTTTCCAGCTCGTGATTACTCTTATTCTTCACTTTGCTGGCAACTCGATTTTCAATTATAGTTCCGATTCTGGAGAAATGAACACTATTGTGTTCAATACGTTTGTCTGGATGCAATTATTCAACGAAGTGAACAACCGTCGTCTTGACAACAAGTTGAATATCTTTGAGCACATCACGCACAATTGGTTGTTTATTGCAATCTTCATTCTCGTTGCAGCCATTCAGGTCGTGATTGTGTTCTTCGGCGGCGCTGCCTTTTCCATCCACCGTATTGATGGTAAGGGTTGGCTGATTTCTATTATCGCTGGCTTTGCTTCGATACCTTTGGGTGTACTTGTGCGTTGTGTTCCCAATTCTTTCATCCGTCGTGTTCTGCCTATCCCCTTGATTGATCGTGTTACGCATTGGATCTTGCATCCTCGATTCGGTGAGCGTTCTCTGAAACTGCCCGACCATTTGCAAGAAGCAGACATGGGCACTTATGAGCCCGCAACGCCTAGTGATGTTGTGGAGATGCTTCGTGAGTCATTGTCTTTTGTGAACAAAATTCGTGGAGGTCGTATTCGACACATCTTCGAGCGGAATGAAGACGCTTTTAAGAACTTGCCTCCTGGCGTGCGTCCAAGTTTGCATCGGAGAATCATGCGTTTACGCACCCCATCTGTGTCGTCCATGACGAGCATGGCACTTATGGTGCCTTTCTCTACCCTTGTTAGTGAGGCCTCTGGCCGTTTGGGAGATGAACGTATATGGACTACTCGGAGCGAAAGCTCTCGTTCTGACTAAAATTAGTAGTAGTTTGCGGGTTTGACTACTATATCCTTTTTATTTACCTACCTACCTATTCATCCACAGTTTATGTTTAATGTCGACCAAAAAAAATGACGCTCGTTCAAGTGTTTTGTTGTTTTCGTCTTTATTAAACCCGCTTTTACTTAATGAAGGACCACCTACTTGGTCATTGAATCCCGATCAAGTTTTGTGCTTGTATGTATTCTGTGTATATAATCGTCTTGTTTGGTTTAACATTTTCTCTCTCTGTTTTATCCGTTTTACCCGTTTTTGTTGTCTGTTTTCCCCCGACTTAATTCTTCGCCGTTTGGTCATTCGTTTTGTTTAGTGATACGGGATATTGTTTTTCTATTAGCTGCAGAAATGAGAATTTATTATAAGTAAAAAATACGTCTTTTTAAGAGAGGTTTGTCAAAGGAATACGAAAGTAAAAGGGAAGAAACGAGATGCTGAGTAGGTACACCAAACCTACGAGAAAGATGGTACACGGTCGTTTGCGTTACATTAGCAAGTCTTACAGAAGAGTGGATTTCATCACGGCGAAAGAAATGAATCCGATTAGAAAAGCGTGTGTGAACAGCAGAATTAAGCGTCTGGGAATTGCAAAGGTTTCGTCCGCCGAGCGATACTGAATAAAATGAATATGAGAATGTTGTGGAAGAAATGACGGTAAGGATAACGGTGTGTGTGTGGATAACGATGAGAAGATGGGAAAAGACAAGGCAATTGGAAAACGGAAGAAGAAAAGAAATACATCAACGCTGTCGGACAAACGTTTTTGAGGGCAAAGAGAGAGGGGACGGGCGAAGAGGGAGAAAGAGGGAGGGAGAGAGAGAGAGGGAGAAAGTGGTAAGAAATGCAATAAAGAGGAACTCACTCGCGGACACACTGGTTCATGCTAGCAGTGCATAGTTACTGCAAGACGATTTCCTGCAAATTCAGACGCACGACGACTTTCCTTTATGGTCATAGGTTCATCCGTTCAAGCTAACGAAGAGGATGGCTCCGAATTGGCCTCATCGTCAACATTGTGAGAAGGCGAGTAGCGATTGCGGACAAGCTGATGGACAAAGATGCTTGCCTTGAGGTATCGCTTGTTCGCGTACTTGCGGAAGAAAGCCTTGTGCTCAATGCCGCGGCTGTGGTACTGAAGCATAATGTATGCAATGGGTTTCAGACGAGCCTCTTCATAGCCACAGGAACAATCCACAAGCTCAGACGACCAAGGTCCACGACGCAACAGACGACGGGCAAGGTACATCGCAGCAGCAGCTACCTCAGACAGGCGGTAACGCAGAAGCGAAGGCTCAAACATGTACACCTCTAACAGGTACTTGCCCAGTGTACGCGTCTGGTAGTCAAAGCTGTCGGCTTTGGAGATGCGACGGAGAAAGTTGTAGGGGCTAGGAAACGACAAGTCGTAGTCGAGGGTGCGCAGAATGTAGCGTTCGGCTTCAAGCATTTCTTCCTGGGTATATCCGCCGTTTGTCATGTAGACAAAATTTTGAATAGAAGGACACATCACTTCTTCGTATTTACTCGCAATAAACAACGCGGTGATTCCAACGAGTTGCAGTCGAGACAGAGAGCATGCTCTCAGCGACAGGAAGCGATCAACAATGTTGACCGCCATAAATAAGGTCTCGGGTGTAAGACAAAAACTACCGTGGATTTCAATGAGCCAGTCGTTCAAGATACCACGCATTTTCCACGTCAATTCGCGCTGTCCGTCCATGTAGTTTGCCTTTGGACGGCAGCGTTCCTCAAGCCGAAGAGCATACGAGAAGATTTCGTGTGTATACTCGTCCACCATAAGCGGGTTCGAGGCAACATCAGGGAAATTGGCCGAACTTTTACCGAAACGAGCATTCTCCTTGCTCAGGGCAACCTCGTCTGCCTCTTCAGACAGCTTGGTTCGTTTTGGGTGGACTTCCTGGCCAAAGTCATCAACACGGCCTTTCAGCTCTTTCATATCGCGTCCTTCGCGAGAACGACTTCTCGTTTCTTGCTGAACGCCGCCCTTGGAGGGTCGGGAAACATCGTGTGGGTCCAATTCCCGGAGTGCTCGTTTACGAGACGGAGCTCCAAGTTCTCCTAGTTTGTCTTTACCTGCCGTACTCGACCGGCCGTCGGGGTGCTTGGCAACATTGGAAACGTCGACAAGAGCAGCTCGTAAAGGCCGAGCAGTGGCCTTGGTAATGGGCTTCAGCGGACCCTTTACACGGTTTTCGTCCTGAATTGGCAGCGCCTGGTGAGAGTTCATGGCATAGGAAGAAAGAGAGCGGGCTCCAGCTGTTTTAAAGCAGACGCGTCGCGTCGCGAGTTTACGTGACTAGATCAGGCACGATCTGGGGGTAACGCGTTTGGGAGGCGCGACGCGTCCCGGCGCGCACGGCAACGCGTCCTAAATAAATGCAAACGCGTGCGCGCCCGACGCGACGTGAATCGCATTAACGCAGGCGAGTTACGCGTCGTGCACAAATAGTTTAAATTGAGCACAATTAGCAGAAGCGAAGCAGCAGCAGCAGCAACGGCAACAGCAACTTTTCGTATTACTATTTTCAGTACATATTTCATCTATGTTTTTTGTCTGCCGACATTACGACATAACAAAGAAAAATTAAACAGGGGCAGGAGGAGAAGCTTTCTCAGCGTAAAGAAAGATCTGAGCAAAGAGAATTTAAAAAGCAAGCAAGTTGGGCTGCTGCGAGAATCGAACCCGCGTCCTCCATCACCCGAAGATGGAATCATACCACTAGACCAAGCGACCGCTCGTTGAAATGTCGCGGCGGGATTCCGTCAGGCTAGTCAGTAGAGTGGACGATGGAGAAGAGGAAGAGAGTGGTCAGTAGAACGGAAGGAGCGTTTGCTCTTGTAGAACGTGATTGTTGTTACGGCTTTCCATGAAGCACTTTCGCTTAATGAAAGCTTAAAACCTTAAAAATTTCATGTCCGTTGTAGTCGTAACTTGATGAAAGCGAAGAATTCTGAACTGCCAACAAAACAGTAGAATAAATTCAGAATAGCATTGAATGAGCATTTTATTAAGTATCTCACATGTAACCCTTTTGGTACCGAATCTCCAGTGCCGTGTACGAACTTCCTAATGAAGCCCAACTGCTCTTTTTTAGTACGCAGCGGCTGGTGTTGAGAACCAGAAAGGTAAGAAAAAGTATTATCAGTTCTGTGCTTCCTCTTCCTATCATCCTCCTTCTCGTTTTTCCTCAGAACATCTCTTCGTTACTGATCGTGAACAGGTTACGACTCGTCTCATTCTGCTCTAGAACCCCAACTAGGCGAAACCAACCCTTTTTTTCCGGCACAAATTTCTCCTCTTGTTCGTTGTTTTTCCCCGTGTCTTGTTGCTGTCGTCGTCCGTGCTTCAAACTCAACTGTAGCATTCTCTGTTCTTCTTTCTACTGTTTTTTTTATTTTGTCTCTTGTATGAGCTTTCTCACGCTTAAGTTTTATATAAACAAGACACGATTGTGTCTCATATCATTGCCTCTACTATGTCTGTAATTGGAAAAAGTCTACGCGAGAAAATCAACATTCTGGCACACTACCCCCAGACGGGTCTTTCCTTAAAACAGCTCGTCTACTTTGGTATGCGATACGCGAGGCGAGAGCCGCCATTGGCGACGCACTCTGGAATTGCTTATTCGTTTCTCTGTCTCTTCCCCTTTCTGACACATTGCTAGGTAAAAATCCCACAGCCGGTAAAGTCTACCGAGCAGGTCTGTTCTTGCGCGATGAATTGCCCATTCGGTTTGCCCATCGCATCAAGGAACTAGAGGATCTTCCTCCTCCTCTGCACGACATGAAGCGAATTCAAGGCATCCAGCAGGCATACGCGAAATCAATGGAGGTACGTTTTTTTTTTTTTTCGGGGGAAAAAGATACAGAAAAGGTTGGCCAGGCCAGTGAACATTTTGCTTTTGCCGCACCTCTGTATCCTCGCAAATTGATTCCAACACCTGTACTCATTTAGTAGGAAATTATCGAGCTCCAAAACATTCCACTGCCAGAACCACCTTCTTCTTTTGGCATTCCCGATTCGAAGGCTCCTCGACTAAGTAGTAACGTCGAGGATACGGATATTCACAACCCATCATTGCTCGATACACACCTTGACTCGTCAAAAGGACGGTATTTCTTCACAGACTTCAGTTACGAATGCAACAGCGAAATCTGCGTTGACAAAGATTGTCCCAAGTCTGTTCACCTTTTCAATCACAAGTTTGCTAAACTACTCGACATCATCCAACAGAGGCATAATCGCGTGGCCATTGAAATTGCTCTTGATGTCCTTGAGTATCATTCACGTGTGAAACGCATCGATCCGGGGATCCAAAAGTTCCTTGACCGATTCTATATGTCTCGCATTGGCATTCGATTTCTGTTAAGTCAGCAAATCACATTGGCCACAGAACCTCTTCGGCCAGGATACGTCGGCGTTATCAATACCCACGCCCGCATTCGTGAACTCATTGAGGTTGCTGTCGAAAATGCTCGTTACATATGTCAACAGGCATACGGACTGTTTGAAGCGCCTGAAGTACAAATCGTCTGTAACCCAAACATTACAATGATGTATGTGGAGTCCCACTTACAACACGCTCTCTTTGAGATACTTAAAAACAGTTTACGTGCCGTGGTTGAACACCATGGTGTGGACAGCGACACTTTCCCGCCCATTAAGGTCATTGTTGCTGAGGGTGCCGAAGATATTACCATCAAAGTTTCAGATGAGGGAGGCGGAATTTCTCGTCGGAACATGCCACTTGTATGGTCGTACATGTACACAACTGCTAGTCCTCAACTTCGTGAACATGTTGATTCTGAAGCTGGACCCCCGTTGGCGGTAGGTATTGTGAGCAATGCAATGCTTTGTTCCCTGTGACGGCTGTTACTAGCCCTTGTTCTTCCGCTTAACTAACACATATAGGGATTTGGTTTCGGTTTGCCTATGGCACGACTGTATACTCGATATTTTGGAGGTGACTTGGAATTAATCTCCATGGATGGATATGGAACAGACGTTTTTGTACATCTAAACAAACTCTGTGAAAGCGCAGAACCGCTGCAATAGATCCTTCAGGCTCTCGCATTTCTCTTTCTTTCTTTCTTTCTTTCTTTCTTTTTTTTTTTTTGCTCTCGCTTGGATGGGCTGGGTGTCGTCCATCCATAATTTATAATTTACATTTTTTGCTAACCAGAATGACTCATATCTTGGAGAGCTTCCCACGTTTGTGCTGCGAGTGAAGCATTCATTTGCTGCTTTTTCGGCGGCAGAAGCGTTGTTGGCGTTTCAACCTTTTCAAGCTGTAGCACCTGACGGGAAAGTCCCGTAGATACGAATTCTACTGTGGAGAAGAAGTCTCTTGCATGTTGTTGAAACTTCTCAATTGACTTTTCCTCCTTAATTGCTTCAATGCATGCACTGGCTGAGGTTAGAATGTCCGGAATTCTTCGCTCAATTTCTGCGATGGTTTTTAGCTCTGACGTTTCATCGATTTCCGGGGACGGACTCGGTGAAAATAGTTCCTCCATTCTGTCACCAAGGCGAACGAAAAAGGATGAGAATTCCTTCTCGTCGACAGCTGGAGGTAGTGGTAGACAATAATATTATCAGATGGGGTAAGGTTCAAATAAGGTTTAATGTTTTATCTTAACGAAATTGAGCGGTCATTTCAAGGTTTCACGGGAAATACCTGAGGATGTCTGCCGAACTATAATGAATAATGTTTTCAATTATTATGTAACGATAAGTTAAAACATTGTTTTATACTTTATTAAGTATGCTCGATGATTCGCGCTGCGTTTACTGGGACTCGGTCACACGTTTTTCTTGATGAGGGTTTTCGACAGGACGCTCGCCAAAAATGGTACGGCCGACACGAACATTGTCGCTGCCATACTGAATAGCCAATTCGTAGTCGGCACTCATACCCATAGACACTTCTAACTTACACGAGAGATCGTTCTCGAGTTGTTTGCGAAGTTGGATGAGTTTCTGTGTATACTCGTTAGTAAGCCGCACAACCGAATTGCTTAAGTTGCTTCATTGAGGAAACATACCTCAAAATCCGGGTTCGTCTTCTCATTGAGAGAGTTTGTGAACGAACCAATAGTCATAATTCCCTGCAACTGCAAATGACTACAGCTGTCTTTGATGAATTTGCACAAGGGAAGAGCGTCTTCTGGTGCAACACCGCTTTTGTTGTCTTCACCGCTGGTGTTGACCTGAACATAAACACGAAGTGGTTTGTTCAGCTCTTCGCGAGCACTGTTGATTAACCGAGCCTTTTTCTCTGTGTCGACTGTTTCAATGCACCACAAATTCTCGATCGATGCAATTTTCTTGCATTTCGACGATTGCATGGCCCCAATAAAGTGCCAGTTAACATCCTTCGGCATGACCTGAGCCTTGGCCAGCAGCTCTTGCATGTAGTTTTCTCCGAAATGTCTTTGTCCGGCATTGTATGCTTCCATAAGCGACTCAACCGGATGGAATTTGCTCACAGCGACCAAACGAACCTATAACGCACACTCAGGTTAGCGACCTCAACCCCTTTACTACGGGTTTGTGGAAGCGTCTCGGCACTAGCTTGGATGCACACTTCCTGCAGACGAATCATCGTCTGCCTCCACTACAGAAAGAGGCCCAAACGAAGCAGAAAGCACCGTTCAGCAGACTTACATCACGGCCTTGAGCAGCGGCTTTAACATGTCCTTGCACCTGAGCAAGACGGGATTGAAGGGGCGTCGTCATTTTTAAACTTGAGTTTGAGTGGATCTTCCGAGCAAAATGGGAGAAATGCTTGACATCTCTCGGGCCGAGCTGGCTTGTGCTGCGGTACACAGCGCAAAACGGGATAGTGAGTACGAAAGATGTGTAGCGAGATATACCGATATGGAAGGATGTTGAAAGGGGTGGATGCAGGAGGAATGCCGATGGTTCAGGAACAAAAGCACCTTGAGAAACACCAATTGGTCTGAAGAGACGGAAGAGCGTGAGGAAACGAAACGTAATACACGGAAGCATTGTTTACGATATCGCAAAAACCTGATACCTTATGCCGTGCATCGGGCGAATTCATCACGAGCCTGAAAATGACCCCCAGGAACTCCCCGCTTTAAAGCAACGAGTCAAAGGAGCCGTACTCAGAATAGCCGCTAGAGGAGACAGGTTCGTTTCCGGGACGAACAGCAAGACCGACTTTCAGGCCGCTTTGGCGAGCAGCGTCCAATTCGTGGACATTGTCGCTGAGGAAAAGCCATGTGGCAGGATCATCGGAACCGACAATGCGCTTGTAACTGTCTGCTTCGACCTTGGGACCAATGCTAGTGTCATAGTATTCAGAAATGTAATTGGACAGGTCGCCGTACTCTGAGTAATGAAAGTAAAGTTTTTGAGCGGGAACGCTACCGCTTGAGTAAATGCACACACGAACGCCTTTGTCAGCAGCACGCTTGAGTAAGGGAACGACGTCAGGAAACAGATGAGCAACCACTTTTCCATTCTCGTACGCATCCTTCCATATGGAGCCTTGAAGTGCTTTAAAGGCCTGGTCCTTGCTTCCCGAGTCGTGGAGAGTATTGAGCTTGTCGACTATTTCGTCTAAACTGTTTCCAAATACACGAACAGAGGCGTCATCCATGTGTTTATGGACGTATTCTGCATACTGTTGTTTTGCAAGCGGAAACTGAAAGAATGAAGAGTTAGCACCTTCAACACACTGAAACATAACAAATAGGGTTCTATCATACCAAAACGTTCTTTACAAACGATATACTTCCAACGGTACCTTCAATATCAAGCAGAATGGTGCGAATCGGCGTTGGCATGTTGACAAGAAAAAAGGTTTGAGTGCGACAAGTACACGCGCAACCTAATTTCGTAGTGTGTCAGAAAGTCGAAAACCTGAACACCAAAATGAAGGGATACAGGAGGGGGGGAGCAGGGAGTTAAGCGAAGAAGATACGATAGGAACGACTCGAGAATAGTAAGATTGAATAAGACAGAGCTCAAGGGAAAACTTCGAGCAGAGCTTTCAACTGTAGTAAAGTTTCCGTGCGGATCAGTCGTAACTTGCAGAACGAACAATAGTAATGATTCATCGCATTCAACTGCTGCTTTTCTGAGAAGTTTGTAAACGTTGTTTGGCCATCGCCAGTGCTGCTTCTGGACTTGACTTGTTGGCGACAAATATCTCTTGCAAGTATGCCATGCTAACTTGTTTGGGACACACTAATGCACAAAGCTCATCGGCAAGCTTCTTGTCTGCGCGATAGAAACGCGAAAATAACTCACGGACTTGTTTCGGAGAGGCATTTCCAAAATATGCCTTATAGTCAACGCGTCCCGGACGGATGAGGGCGGCGTCGAGTCGTTCAGGGTGGTTTGTAGTCATGAATACAATCCGTTCTTCCGAAGAAGCAACCCCGTCGAGGGCGTTTAGTAATCCGCTAAAGGTGACAGCCGACTGAAATCCCATCTCGTCTGTGATTTTTCGTCCTCCGAACGCCGAGTCCACGTCCTCCAGGAGTACGACCGAACGCGGAGGAAGGTTGGAGAGAAGATGGTTCAGTCGGTCATCGCTCAGGCCACGTTCTGCGAGGTTGATCACACAAATATCATAGTCCAATTCGCCGGCCAAAGCGAAAAGGAACGAAGTCTTCCCACTGCCAGGAGGTCCATACAGCAAATAGCCACGCCTATATGGAATTCCGCGCTCTGCATACCATTTCGAGTTTTGCAGGAATTCCCGCAGGTCGGCTACAAGCTTTTCTTTCACGCCTGTGTCTAGCACAACGGTGGAGAGAAGTCGCTTCGACCTTGGCCGTCCAAAAGGCCGCCATTCGGCCGCAAAGGCTGTGTAGATGATGGTTTTATTGGCCTTCGCACTCTGCGTGTACGCTTGGGCTTCAGCGAGAAGTTGTGAAAATACGCCTCGATCGCGGTTGAGCGTTGTAAGCGTAACAGTTTCCCAAGGCGTTCCTGTCGTCAAGTCCTGCAGTCGACCACTGCGCTGTCGTTCAATCTGAATCCAACAGCCCTGGTACTTAATGTAATGCCTGCCGGGACCAGGAACAATCCCAAACAATCGATTGGCTTTGTTTTTAGCACTTCCTGCTGCCTGCACCGTGTCCAAGGACGCCGCGCTTGTCTCGACAGCCAAATTGTGTGAGTAACGACGCGGAACATTGGCCATCCATCGCAAAAAAGCGGCATAGCTTCTGTCTTTGCTTGGTATTTCTAAGCTGACAAGCATTCGACGCTTCATCGCCGATGCTCCTGCTACAATTGATCGTCTAAGGATGGCGAGACCCGCTCCTAAACTCATTAACCCTAGTCCAGCACTAAAGATCGAATTGTCGCTTAAGAATGCCTGAAATCGACCAGGAGGAGAAGGCGGAGAAGTAATGTCATGAGGAATTCCTGAAGGTGCTGACTGGGGCGTTCCTTGTTGCATGGACTAATGCACAGAAAGCGAGGATGGAGAAGCGTCAAAAAAGGTCAATGAATCTCCAGTAAAAAATAATCACATACTCTGTCGAATTGAGCCAGCAATTGCTATATGAGAGAGGTATTTGGTGTGTTTCCGTACAAATGCACAAGTGCTAGGTAGTGGTTTTCGGTCGGTCAGTTGTCTCTCGCCAGTTGCGTGTCGCCAGTCGCGTCCCCTCCTGACGTCATAGTCGATGCTTAAGGAGAAATAAGTTACGCGGGGTCTGTAAGCCCCACACTCGCTTCACACCAGGGTCGTCGTCCGGATTTAGCTTCAAGCGACATTTTACGTCATACCGTGCGTTTCGGTATCAAGAAATCGCCCATTTAGCGGCAATGAGCGACCTGTGTTGTCTAGACCATATGTAGAGAATGAAGGGGTGAGTTTATTACGTGAGGAATGACAGCTCAGTCAGCGACGCGTGATTCAAACGGTGTAAATGTGGGAATCGCTATTTTTGCGCTGTGTTGCCATACAGGAGAATATGTTTTGTGAGTTGTCCCGTTGGTTTACAGTTTTTTAACTTCTGTATGATTGGTTGTTATCGGTCGGTTCCCTTGTCGCACCTGCTCCTCCCCTCGCTTAGTAAGCGAGCATTCAAATTCGCGACACGAGCGTATCTGTGTAAGATATCGTCTAAGGAAAACAAAACAGTTACTCATTGAGCCACCGCTCACCAAGTGCTCTAAATTTCTTAAACAAAACCACATCATCACAAAGCGCAAGATGTCTTCTCAAACCCTCCCTTTGCGGAACTGTTGTTGCTATATCGCAGACCAAATGCCACGTTGCGCTTTAAAACCCTCGGAAAGCTCTTCTATTGGTTAGGGAAAACTTTTCGCTTCAGACCCCAATCATGGGGTGCGACCGCATCATCTCATCTTGATGATTCGCTTCCTTGGTCTGGAGCTGTGAACGAGGGGGTGGTGGCTCTCGCCTGGCTGAAGTTTTACAGTATATTAAATGCGAACTCCTGCCCACTTAAATCCACCACTCATAAGGTTCTTTCCAGCTGCTTTAAACAGAATCCCTTAGCGGCAAGTTCCACACATAAACAAGAAGAAAGCTTGCTGTCTTTTTCTCACCAATCTCTATTCACCACCACGAAACGTTATACATTCTTAACGCAGCAGCTTCCACCCAACGGAGAACATCTTGGGACGACTCTTTGGTGTAGTGAAAATTGAGTTTGTTTGACTACAGAACTCAACCATCCCACGTAAACAAAAGTTCGTGAAAACGATTTGACATGTTTTGTGACAAAACAGCAACACAAGCGGCTTGTTAAATCGGAAAACTTGTGTTGTAAATATATTCCAAGAAATTACTTTTGAATTAGACGTCTAAAGGTTCTTGGACGAAAGTTTTGACGACTTTTGGATCTCCAACAAAAACGAAAGAATTACAACTGACCTGTGCTTGAATTGCTCTCAGTTGTTTTCTTCTTGCTTTTTGTCTTTTAATTTGCCTGTCTTTGACAACATTAACAGTCTGTAGCACTTTTTTGGCTTTTTCTTGTTGTCCGAACAGTGTCGGCTGTTTATTCGCACCATTTCATTTGTTTGTTTACTTCTGTGTGAGTCTGCGTCAATCTGTGTTTGTCACGTCGTCTCTAGGTCTGTAAACAACACCGTAACTGGACGTCAACTTTCCAATTAGCGTTTTCTTGTTCTTCTATTACATTTATTTTATTGGTCTACTCTCCCATCTCTAATTTCTCTCTGCCTTCGCAATGTCTTCGGAAACGCCGACTTACAGCTCTTGGGCGAGCCAACGGTACAACGAATTGATCGCTTGGAACGTCAAGGGTCCTCGCTTACCCATTGCCCAGCGTCTAAAACACTTCACTTGGTCCTGGTTTACCTGTACCATGGCCACCGGTGGTGTCGGTATGATTCTGGCATCGCTGCCCTACCGATTCACAGGCTTAAACACGATTGGTAAAGTCGTGTTCATTTTCCAGGTCGTTTTGCTGGCGATTTTCTGTTCGGCGATGGCCTTTCGGTTCATTCGTTACCCCGAAACCTTCAAAAAGTCTATTTACCATCATTTGGAGAAGCTCTTCATTGGTACCTTCCTGCTTTCCATGTCGACGTTCATCGATATGCTCGCCGCCTACGGATACCCCAGCACTGGCGAGTGGATGGTGTACCTAATTCGCATTTTTTACTGGATGTACTTTGCCGTCTCGTTCGTATACGCCATCTTCGCATTTGCTACCACCTTTCACATGCATCCCTACACCCTGGAGACGGCTTCCCCAGCATGGATTCTGCCTATTTTCCCAGCTATGATTAGCGGCGCTGTCGCCGGTACTGTGGCCTTCACACAACCGCCGCACCAATTGAAGAATTTGGTCGTGTGCGGTATCATGTTCCAGGGCTTGGGTTTCTGGGTGTACATCATGCTGTTCGCCGTGAACATGCTCAAGCTGTTTACGAAGGGTATGATGGGTGCCTCTGAACGCCCTGGTCTTTTTATGTTCGTTGGTCCTCCGGCCTATACCGGCTTGGCTTTAATCGGTATGGGTAAAACTGCTATGGACTCCAAGATCTCCATGTTTTCTGCAACCCCCGTTTCTTCTGAACACCTTGCCTTTATGTGTACCTTTATGGCCTTGTTTATGTGGGGTCTTGCTGCTTGGTGCTATTGTGTGGCCATGGTCTGCTTTGCTGCTGGTTTCATGTCTCGTGCTCCTATTCAATTCAAACTCGGCTGGTTCGCATTTATTTTCCCAGTCGTTGGTTTTGTCAACGTTACTATGAAGATTGGTGAGATGATTGATTCGGCCGCGTTCAAGATCTTTGGTCATGTCATTGGTGCAATGCTTGCCATTCAGTGGATGTTTGTGATGTTCTTCATGGTCCGCGCCGTCTTACTGCAAGAGATCATGTACCCGGGCCGCGACGAAGATGTCAAGACACCTCCCGGTGCCACTCCTCCTCCCACTTTGGTGACGAGTCCCTTGTCCTTTGCTTCGCTGCAAGACGTAAAAGATGGCCATCCCATTCAGGTCACCGTGTCCCGCACTCGAGACAGAAGCAAACAGCACATGTCGCAGGGCTCTGATGAAGAAAAAATCTAGTATGCCCAAGGCAGTCCCTTTTTTCCATGACTTAGCTTTTACGCTCTTTCTTCCTTGCTCGATAATGAGCATTCATCTGCTAGTGGACGTGCGCATCTTCCTATGTACGTTTGTATAACCATCTTTTTCTCATTACAAGTTTCTTTCTCGTTTCATTGGATTGATGTTTTTGTTTCTATCCTAGCCACCACTAATCGTTCTTGTTAATTTTGCCTTGAGCAAGGTTTTTGCTTTGCATGATACCTACTGCATACACTAGAACTGCTAAATAGTTGTTCTCGGAGCACTTTAGGAAACTGTTTCGCTTTGTTTTATCCGTTCCGTTTCTCGTTATTGTTCCTTCATCATCGTCTACTATTTGTTTATACAATTTGTTTCCGGACGTATTGCTACATCTGGTTTCTTTAATTCATACTTGCTGTCACTGCTGTTGTTAAACTATCTACTCCAGTGCCTGGTATTACTAATCTTGTCACTGCTAGTATAGAACTGCCTTCATCCAAGATGTTGCGCTACAATAGCTTAAGTACTGCTGAAAAGGCTCAATTAAAACTGTGTAGGAGTATAACAATATATGTATGAAAAAAGAAAAACGATAAAGACAATTAGGGCAAATAGCAGTAGTTCGATTAGGCCCTAGGCTCCAACAACAAAACGAGAAGAACGCAGCGACCCTGATATTTATAAGTGGTGCATAATGCGAAGAGGAAATGTTAATTCAAAACAAGTTGAGTATAACTCTTAGTGTCAATGCTTAACATCTGTCCAAGATACCTTTTTGGCATTCATTATGAACTAACCAAAGTGTCTGAAAGAAACGGAGGCGGTGACGCAAGTCAATTGTTCGTCATTTGCATTGAAGACACGAGCATTAACATGGTATGTGCCTGGAGGAATGGCCCAAGGGAGAGGAACTTCAATCGTTTTCGTAATAAGGGAAGGTCCAACAGGGCACTTGATACCTGCGAGAAGATCTGCTTGCTCGCAAAGATCCAGCTTCTCGTTGACAATGCGAACGAATCCATACTTTACTTCAGCCAACACGTAGCTGCCTTCCTCAACAACAGTGTTGACGGCGATTTGCGTCTCAATCGACAGGTTCTTACCAGCACGAGGAGGATTAGGAACAAGGTTCAGGTAGTTAATTTGAAGCGTGTCGAGAGAATGGTCCCAGTTATTGTTACAAAAATAAGCAGGATTGTCTCCAGGAATCTTCAGCTCTTGAAGCTCGTAGTATTTCGGGCGAATCATCGCCTGACAGAGCATTGGCAAAAAGGACAGAGCAAACAGTAGCACCGAGTACTTCATCTTGACAATTAGAATTGGAGAATTGACTCGGGGAGAGGGAGATGGTAGGTTTGCATAGCCAAGGTGTCGGGGTAGTCTACGTAAGATTTAAGCTATTGCCCGCATGATGTAACTTCGAACAAGGTTTAATACTGGTATTGTTTTTAACAGAATTTAATATGTACAATTCCGTTATAAACTGTGTATAAGTTTTATTTTTATTTTTACACCTCACAAAGGAGTGTTTTCGCAATAATCAAAAAGAGTAGGCGTAGCAGGACGTAGTTGAAGATTGATTTACAGCTAATCTAATGATTACAATCACACCCAATTATCATTTTCGATTACGATTTGATAAATCTTTAATTGCATTCAGAAACTTCTGAGTTGATTGCCGCTTTATCTATTCTTTATTACTTAGTAGGGTTTATTTTTATTTTTTGCGTGGCTGCCAGTATTATTTCCCTATCGTTTTACTCCACCACAACCTCACCACCAAAGGCGCCTTCGGGCACACATGCACATGAAATGCTAACGGTGAACGCGTCTATCGGTATCAATTTCACTTAAAATACCATGTCCTTGTCAAAAGGAGGTTTGTAATATTGTTGTTGTACGATAAAAAACTAACTTCTTAGGTTACTGGAAAAACACAGAGGTGTGAAACACGAAATAGTCTTGTCATTGTGTTATTATTTACTAACAAATTTTAGGATGAAATTTTAAAAGTAAAAAACCCCAAAAGCTTCGAATACATGGCTTCTAACAGATACAGGCTGCTGTCAGTAAATACGGAAAAAACCAATGGGCAAGAATTAGTTCTTTGTTAGTTCGGAAGACTCCTAAGCAATGCAAAGCTCGTTGGTATGAGTGGATAGATCCAAGTATTAAGAAGGTTTGTGATTGCCTCTTTTGAGACGCACTAACCGAACTGTATAGACTGAATGGAGTCGAGAAGAAGATGAGAAATTACTTCATTTAGCAAAGCTGCTTCCAACACAATGGAGAACAATCGCGCCTATCGTTGGGAGAACCGCGACACAGTGTTTAGAACGGTATCAAAAACTTCTGGACGATTTAGAAGCAAAGGAGAATGCTCAGCTTGGTTTGACAAGTGGTGAGGGAGCAGAGGCTGCTGCTCCGGCGGACGATCCAAATTCGCGTTTGCGTTTTGGGTCTGCTGAACCTAATCTTGAAACGCTTCCCGCACTTCCAGATGCAATAGATATGGACGAAGATGAAAAGGAAATGCTTAGTGAAGCTCGAGCTCGTTTGGCAAACACACAGGGCAAAAAGGCAAAGCGAAAGGATCGCGAAAAACAATTGGAGCTTACTCGTCGTTTGGCACAGTTGCAAAAGCGACGGGAATTAAAAGCCGCCGGTATAAACATTAAACTCTTTCAGAGGAAGAAAAATGAAATGGATTATAATGCCGCAATTCCCTTTGAAAAGAAACCAGCCTTGGGTTTTTATGACGTTTCAGAAGAAGAACGCGCTAACTTGCGTGAAAAACGTGATATTGATGTTAAGCTTTTGGAAGAGGGCAAGCGCCGTCAAGACGATTCTAAACAACAGAAGAAACGATTGGAGCGAGCTAAACCTGCAGCTGGTCTGCGTACGATGAACAAGGATGCTCATGAAGAGAAGATGAGGCGTCTGGCTGAAGCTCAACAAATGAGCAAACGTCGGAAATTGTCTCTTCCAGCTCCTCAAGTTAGTGAGTCTGAGCTAAAGGATGTGGTTAAGCAAGGCATGGCGGGAGATCGTGCTCAAACCATGGCTACTGTGACTCGACCCGCTACCACATATAGTGAAAACATGATGGGACGCTATACACAACTTGAACGGTCTGCTTCTCTCCGTACTCCGCGTGCTGGTGAACTTGAAGGAACTGAGGATACAATCACTGTCGAGGCTAAAAATCTTCTTATACGAAGCAGAGAGCAGTCTTCCTTGTTGGGCGGAGAAAATGTTCCATTGCAACAAGGTGGAACGGGATACTCCAGCGTAACACCTGTAAGAACGGAAGTTACAAGAACTCCGCAGACAACTGAAAAGCAAATTACAATGTTGCAGGCTACTCCTGTTAGAACGGCGACAGCCGTGTATAAAACTCCCCGTGATACATTAGCGCTTAACCAAAAAACGCGTTCAGAAAAAGCAATTGAAGAAGTAAAGCTCCGAAAGTTTCGTCTGCAAGAATTGAAGACTGCATTCGCGACATTACCAAAACCCAAGAATGACTATGAACTTATGGAGCCTCAGTTTGCTGAGGAAAATGATGTTGTTTCTACCGATGCAGTAGGTATTGAAGACGCAGGTGAGCGAGAAAAGCGTCTTTTGGAACAAAAGGAAAAAGAACATGAGCTTGCTCTTCAACGACGGACCCAGGTGGTACAACGCGACCTTCCGAGACCTCATATTATCCGAGTGGACGCAATAATAAAAGCTAACACAGTTGTTGATGAGAACCAAAAAACAGTTTTTGACGAAACTATAAAGCTAGTGATTTCAGATGCAAAACGGTATCCGCAAGAGAATACTAAAATTTTTGGAAAAGCATTTGTGTTACCAGAGCTCAGTAATGAGCAGCTTTCCCACTGTTCACAATTGATTCAAGCGGAACTGCAGGCTGAGGAACAATTATCGGTGGAAGACTTTAATGGCTCTGTTACTGAAGTACTGGAGAACTTGTCGAAAACGAACAAACCTTTACCCGGTCTTTCTATTTACGAGGAAGATGATGAAGATGTATCAAAATATGAGGCAGACTACACAAAAATAGTTTACAAGGCTTTGGCGAAACGTGCCATGGAATGCAATACTAAAGAAGCAGAATTAGCGGAAAAACTAAAACCATTCGTGGAAGAAGCTTCTTTACTCGCTGCAAAAACAAAAGAAGCGTGGTCCGCTTTGGAAAAGAGTACTTCTGACTTGCAGTGCTACTCTGAATTGGAGACTTTAGAACGTGCTGGTTCACAATTCCGTTTAGAGAATGCTCGCCGAGAACTGCAGTTGGTGACACAAATTGAAGCCTTTGCACAGCAAGAGTATGCTCGTAAACAGTTAAATCAAGCATGATGCACTAATAGTTTTCCTGGTATTACGTTCATTCTACACTACTTTTTTTCGTACTAATATGTTCATCGTTGGTTTGCATTAAGCTCATTCATCTACAGAAAAATAATCCATGAAAGCGAGAAGTAGAAAAGAAAAAGAGGATATGAAGCAAGTAGTTTTTTCTCGGGAATGTTGGAACGTTTTAATACTCCCATTGCTGCGAACATGGTCCAGCCGTACATAAGCAATATTATTGGGACGCGAACATACTCAGTGCGTACGAAAGCACAGACTGCTGCAGCAATGGCTAGAGGAAATGTAGAATATCCAAGAATGCACACAGACTGGAAAAAGCTAATGGTAGCACCGAGTAATTTCAAGTTGATAGAACACACAGCCTGGCCAAACCAAATTAAACCAAAGACAACTGTAAACACGGCTTCAGACTGGTTTTCCGGAGCACTTATAGCAAGGATAATGGCAATGCCAAGAGAAAAAAGCAAAGGTCCCCATAAGTCCCAACTGTAAAGTCCGTCGGAATCTTTCGGATAGAGTGTATACAGAAGTTTTCGCCCAATTGACTTCAGATCATTCAGCAAAGTTACGACTATGGGTTCTTCAAGCGTGTCTCCAGCTTTCAATTGTGTGTCTACCACTGTTTCCGAGCCGATTCCGGTGTTTTTATTAGCAGGCCGATTTACGTCGAGACTTGCTCTGGCGGGATCCATTCGAAGCAGATCCTCAGTCTCGTCCCTTTCAATCTCAACACTGTATAGTTCATGCTGTTCTGATGACATTTTTTCCGGGAATTATATGAAGGAAAGAATTGGCTGTCTTTCGCTGAGTCGGTAAGAACCCGAGGATATCTAAGGTTTAAATGAAACACGCGACGCGATGCGACGCGCCACGCTTAATGAACCTTAATTATAGAGTGTGCGATATTCCTGAACGAGAGCTTAAGAAGAATTATAATGATTGAACAATAAAGAAGATAGTGCAAATAACATATCTATTTAAAAGACAGCAGATCGTAACCATTACCACGCCTCTTTCATCACATTTTTAAGAACCGAATTGCTTACAGTTAAGAAATAGATATTCACACAAGTTATGGAAGGAATGGCTAATAGGTGTTTATGGAAGCTAATTACCTTTTGAGAGTTTAAAATTGTGTTCATGTGCGCGGAGAAGGATATGCAGGAGCGAGAGGAGGGCGGGGATGTCGTTTTCTGAAGGACAGGAACCGGGATGCGGATCAATTTCCTGAAGTTGTTTTTGGGAGTTTGAGAAATGGACACAAAAGGGAGGAAAGATACACGATAATTACAGCTCACATCCTTTTTTTTCCAGGTTGTGCTAGCACAATGCTCTGTTTTAAATGGGTGCCGAAATGACCTCCTTGGGATCACCAATACCATCAGAATTGATAGCGAAGATTGCTTCGCTTTCCGGTAGACAAGGACTATCGTAAACCTTGCAAATACGTTGTTCGCCTCTGCCTTTACGCAGTGACAAACGAGTAGTACTGGAATGAGCCAGAATGTTACCACCAATGGGTTTCTTAGGATCAGGATTGAAGGAGATGCCGTCCACTTGGGCTACCACTTGGTTTGTGATAACCACTGCAATGCCGAATTCATCTGCGAGTCGTTGTAACGTTCGCATAAACCGAGCAAGATGCATTTGACGGGCGGAAAGTTCGCCTCTTCCTGAGAAGTCTGTACGATACAAGGCAGTACAACTGTCGACGACTAGCAGAGAAAACCGAGATTCTGCCATCATGTTCGCAGCCTGTTGAAGCAACTCAAGTTGGTGATCGGCGTTGTATGCACGAGCATACGCAACGTTGTCCAACACTTCTTCGCCGTTCAAGCCATAACGCTCGGCAACAGCGAGCAGACGAACAGGACGAAACGTTCCTTCTGTGTCAATGTACAGACACTTGCCCTCACCGCCACCCATGTCAATGGGAAGCTGGCAAGTAACGGCCAGAGTGTGACAGATTTGACTTTTACCGGTACGGAATTCACCGAACAGTTCAGTGATACTACCTGTTTCTACACCGCCCTGTAGCAGTGTATCAAGTTGTTTGGAACCCGTTGTAATGGTGATCAGTTCACTACGACGAATGTGATACTCCGTAGCTGTTGTAAATCCCATGGGCACCAACTTGCTCGCTTCAGACAACAGCTTATCGGCTTTTGCTTCCGAGATACCTTTAATATTCAACAGTTGACGTTTCGGCGTGTACGCAATCGATTCAACAGTGTAGTATCCTGCTTCATGAACTTTCTTCAAGTCACCCGTAGTAATTCCGTTTCCAACGAGAAGCTGTAGCGGCATCGGTCCTGCGACGCCCTCTTCTTCCTCCTCTTCAACCTGCAGCTCTTGCTGTTGTTGCTGATTCTCCACTGGATGCTCATAAACCTCGTTAGGAGCCATGTCCGTGGTCAATTGATCCACGGAGACCGCGTTCACTTCAGTCATTCTTTATCCGACAATTATTAGAAACAAAAGTATTACAAGGAAAGGGTATTGGGTATCAGTAAATGCCTACAAGTTCTTTTATTAAGGTGTTAACGAGTATTCACGCGCAATTCTTGTTTTTTGTGCTGAGTACGTGCATGTACGTGGTGGGGAGAGGAAGTGTACCTTAAATGCAGATACAGACGCGTAGCACCGGAGCGCGTGCTAGATAGGGTAGGGTTATGTGAACAGTCACAATATTTGAATCACTAATGAGACCCACTACAACACAAACTCACCACGGACCTCGCACCCATCTGGAAGTCAAAATGTCTGCCTCTGAACTCGCTACTAGCTACGCTGCCCTTGTCTTGGCCGATGAAGGCATTGAAATCACCGTATGTGTTTTGACGAGCAAGGCGTGAAAGATGACGATACTAACGGGTTTTGTTTTTTAGTCTGACAAGCTTTTGACTTTGACCAAGGCCGCCAACGTTGAGGTTGAGCCCATCTGGGCCTCCATCTTCGCCAAGGCTCTTGAGGGCAAGGACTTGAAGGAGCTTTTGTTGAACATTGGCTCTGGTGCTGGTGCCGCTGCCCCTGCCGCCGGTGCCCCCGCTGCTGCTGCCGGTGAGGCCGCCGCTGAGGAGACCAAGGAGGAGGCTAAGGAAGAGGAGGAGTCCGATGAGGACATGGGCTTCGGTCTCTTCGATTAGATCTGTCCGTCCAACTCAGATACCGAAAAATGTTTATTCAATTCTTACTGGACATTTTGCTTTCACATGTCGTCCATGGTGCGTGAATGCGTTCAGAAACGTTTAATATTAACGTTTTGAATCCGAAAGGGAGTGATGGGAGGTTGTGGTTGAGTGATGTTGGTGAGGTGAGTAGTCTTATGGTTTAGTTGAGCTCGAAGTGGAATTGGATAGCCACGAGGTCGTATTGATGAGGAATGAAGGTGTGTAGCGCCAGGACGAGTGGTGTTCTTGTGTATAACTGAACATGAGTTTCTACGAGCAGTTCTAAGGATAGCGGTGGTAGTGAATTCATTAGTATCATAATTTTAACGATTAAGTTTCGAAGGAATAAAGAGTAACGAACTCAATTATAGACAAATGAGACGTTATAAATAAAACAGTCTGTAAAACGCATTCAAAGGAGACTAAATGAGTGAGACATGATAGCAGACGCTATATAAAATTCGTATAAGATTATATAAATTGATGTATTCACAAAGGTAGCGGTTATTTAAAAAATGTAAGCATTCGTTTATGAACAGTCCTTAAATTCTAACAAATAATACGGCATTATAGCTGTCGTTATAGGAGAAAAAAGGGAGTATCAAAAATAATAGTAATATCAATAATAATGATAAAGAAAAAAAAAAAGAAAAAAATCTCCATACCCAGTCCCTAAATACAAACCTTACAAAGACCACCGTCCACAGCATCCAATGTTAACTAATTACCCGTACCATCGACCTAATCAATTCTCGCACTTTTATTGCGTGCACCCTCTGTAGCCCCCACATCCCACCCTTCTCAAAACTCACCACCAAAAAATGCTCTGCTGGAAGCGAACACAGTCAATCACTGTCGCGACCGAAACCGGCTCACCGTTCACCAAAAGCAAATTTCGGTTCAGCAGTAACTGCCGCCATGGACCCATCCTGCGTCGTGTATGGTACGTAATAATGAATTTATAGACTTGTGTTAACTCAATGTCCCAATGCAGTGGGAAATATTCCGTACGAAATGGCAGAAGAGCAGGTCGTGGACATTTTCAAACAGAGCGGTCCTGTCAAATCATTTCACCTGATGATGGACAATGAAACGGGTCAGCCTAAGGGTTACGGATTTTGTGAGTATCATGACAGAAGCACAGCAGTTTCTGCTGTGCGGAATCTGCACAATTACGATGTTGGCACGCGTAGACTTCGCGTCGACTTTCCTACTCCAGACCAAATTCGTCGATTGGAGAAAATGGGTGCTGCACAACAGGCTCCACCACTTGCACCAGGTGCTGTGAATGCTCCTGTCTCTTCTACACCCCTTCCCGGGCAACCAGGCAGCTTGCTACCTCCATTGCCAGCCGGTAAATACCCTCCTCCAAAAATGCTGGTTCCAGAGGCCATCTCCCGAGTGCTGTCTAGTTACTCGGCGGCAGAACTCGACTCTGTTTTGATGTCAACCAAAACCCTGTGTCAAGAGAACCCAGATCAAATGTGTCAGCTGTTTGACCTTTGTCCCCAATACTCATACGCCATCTTTCAAGCGATGCTCATGAAAAACTACACAGAACCGTCTCTGTTACCCACCATTCTGGCCGCTCCTCCTGAGCGTGCCACTCCCAGCACTTTTTCGCCTGCTAGCGCACCTATCCCACCTGTTGCGCACCATCCTTCATACCCTCCGTACTCCGCACCTCCCCCTTCATACATTCCTCCTCCTTCCGTGAACCCGTCTGGCATTCCCTCTGGCCCTGCAGCCATGGCGGGAGCTCCTGCTGGTCCATACGGTGGCGCCGTTCCCGGTTCCGCTCCCATACCGTCTTCGTACTACGCTCGTTACACACCTCCTGTTCCCGACTACTACAGAGGAGGCACACCGATGGGCGGCCAACTGCCTACGGGACCCGCGGCCATCCGTCGCGGCACGACTCCGCTGAACATGCCTCCCACAGGACCGGTTGCAACATCGATTGCTCCTCCACCAGTTGCCCCCGTTAGGGCTCCTTCACAAACACCGGCACCCGCAAATGCTTCCCCTTCGCAAGCTGCCCTGATAGCCCAGCTTATGGCGCTAACGGACGAGCAAATCAACATGCTCCAACCTCACCAAAAAACACAGATTCTCCAGCTACGCGAAGCTCTTATGAAGAAGTAAAAAGACTCTTAAAAAAGAAGAAGAAGAAGCTCTTGTTCCCGGATTAATGACTCGTAATAATTCCTCACATCTAACCCTGTAAAAAGGAGGGTTGACGATGCGCGCGTTAATTCATTTCAGTTCTACATTATTTACAGCGACGATAGCTGCTAGGCGCTTGGCCGCTTGTACAGTTGTATGATGGAGTCGCTGACATATACGACGCCTTCCACGGGACCAGGAACGGCACCCTTTACAAGTATGCAATCGTGTTCTGGGTGCACGGCCCAAACAAGCATGTTTTGTACAGTTCGAAATTGGTGGCCCATGTGTCCAGACATTTTCTTGCCTGGCAGCACACGTGCCGGGATCTTTGCCTGACCCGTGCCACCAGCAGAGCGATGTGATTTCGATGCACCGTGCGAATCGTTGCCTCCAGAAAGCCCCCATCGTTTCATGACACCGGCTGTGCCTTTGCCTTTTGTGAGTGCTTTGACATCCACGTGCTGTCCAACCTGAAAGTACTCGGGTGTAAGTACCGTTCCCACTTTCGGCAGGCAGCTGTCGTCCTTCACCTGGAATTCCTTTACGTATCGCTTCGGATACACGCCGTTCGCGCTGAAATGTCCCTGGAGCGCTCGAGACACATTGTGAGGCAACCTTAGACCCGCGCCCATCTGGACCGCGCTGTATCCGTCTCGTTTTTCTGTTTTCAAGCCGACCACCTGGACGCGGTCAAACTGAAGCACCGTCACCGGGACCTGTTGGTGTGTGCTTTCGTCCCAAACACTCGTCATGCCCTTTTTGAAGAGAATTGCACCCGGACGAGTCCGCAGCAACCGGCGTTTGTGAACGGCCTCTGGCGTGTCAAGAGGCAATTTAGAGGCAGCACAGGTGGTAAGCGTACGGAATAGTCCATGAGAAAGCGAGAAAGGGGAGAACGAGGGCCGCAAAAATGGGAGCATCGTTGAGGTGGTCGACAGAGTGGGATAATACGGATGAGTAGTGTGTGTGTGTGTGTGTTTATTTTTTCCCCCTTTGACAGTAATGTATGTTTTCGACCTAGACCCCCAGAGCTAGACACAACAAGCGTGTGTACTACCCTACCCTGCTGCTAGCCGACAAAATTGGTGGAGAGTCAGACAGTTAGAGTGATCATGTGCAGGGATGAAACCACACGTGCTGCGCACTTAAACCTTATTTTAAACGGCGCACATAATTAATCCGAGATCGTCTCTGATTGGCGGAGCTCACGATCTCTCCGCCATCGTATGCCAAGTGGTGCAGGACGGGACTAGTCGTAGAAGCATCCAGATCCATTTCAAAGTTTCTCCGAGCCCACCGGCGGTCCGGCCGGCTATCCCCGCCGCTAATTTTTTGTATAAATAGGCACTCACAAATCCCCAGTTCACCACGAGTTTCACACACTCAATCAATTCAATGTCTATCCCTGCTACTCAAACTGCCGCTGTCTTCCACGAGCATGGTGGTCCCGAGAACGTTAAGTTCGAGGAGATCGCTGTTCCCGAGCCTGGTCAAGGTGAGGTCTTGGTCAACATCAAGTACACTGGTGTCTGCCACACTGACCTTCACGCCCTTCAAGGTGACTGGCCTCTTCCCGCCAAGCTTCCCTTGGTCGGTGGTCACGAGGGTGCCGGTATCGTCGTCAAGTTGGGCCCTGGTGTCACTCAACTCAAGCTCGGCGACCGTGTCGGTGTTAAGTGGTTGAACTCCTCCTGTGGCAACTGCGAGTACTGCATGGCCTCTCAAGAGTCTATCTGCCCCAACGCCAAGTTCTCTGGTTACCTCGTTGACGGTTCTTTCCAACACTACTGTGTTGCCAACGCCGCCCACGCTACCAAGATCCCCGAGTCTGTTTCCTTGGAGGTCGCTGCCCCCATCATGTGTGCCGGTATCACTGTTTACCGTGCCTTGAAGGAGGCCGGTGTTCACCCCGGTGAGTGGGTCTGCATTCCCGGCGCCGGTGGTGGATTGGGTCACTTGGCTGTCCAATACGCTCGTGCCATGTCTATGCGTGTCGTCGCTATTGACACTGGTGTCGAGAAGGAGGAGCTCCTTAAGAGCTTGGGTGCCGAGGTCTTCCTTGACTTCAAGAAGGTCCCCGACATGGTTGAGGCCGTTAAGGAGGCCACCAACGGTGGTGCCCACGGTACTTTGGTTCTTTCCACCTCTCCCAAGTCTTACGAGCAAGCTGCTGGCTGGGCCCGTCCCGGTTCCACCATGGTCACTGTCTCCATGCCTGCCGGTGCCAAGTTGGGCGCTGACATCTTCTGGTTGACCGTCAAGATGCTTAAGGTTTGCGGTTCCCACGTCGGTAACCGTCTTGACTCCTGCGAGGCTGTTGAGTACGTTGCTCGTGGCCAAGTTAAGCCCGTCTACAAGGTCTGGCCCTTCTCCACTCTCCCTGACGTTTACCACGCCATGCACGAGAACAAGATCGCTGGCCGTATTGTTTTGGACTTGAGCAAGTAAGCACAACCATTTATGATAGAAACAGACGGTAAATGAAATTATAGATCCATGCGTTAGAGAAACAACATTGCGAGTTTTGTAGCCGGGATAGAGGTGGTTTCCTCCTGCGATTCAATGGCTGTCTTCGTCTGTCTGTTCTTGTTTGCTGCCTGTGATCGTCTTGATGATTTTCGTGGCCGATGATCGCCGTATTTATACCCTGCAAATCAATGATCTGTGACGGCTTTGTCGATCACGCAATCGGATCATCGGGTTCGGAGATCCGCGTGTGAGAAAGGGGCTAACTGAACTGCGACAGCAGCGAGTGGATCATTGATCGACTGAGATCGACGATCGACGGCATGAGCCACGGCGATCGGTGTCACTTGGGTTGCCTGTGGTCACTCGCACTCGCTCGTAGTTACTTGCAGTAGTTTATTAGATGTGTATGGTAATTGTGTATAGTAGTGCTATGTGATGCCTGCGTCTGCGTATGCGGACGCATGCTTGGGTACAAAAGTGCACACTTGCGTGCACACTTCTCACTTGTTTTACATAAGGCGGAGAGAAGGGGGGTATCAAAGAGAGTTACGGACAAGGTCATAAAACCTGCTTGTTACCTGTTCCAACTTACTCGTCACCGGGAGGGACTTCGTCGTCGATGACTCGGACAAACGAAACACTTAGCTCCGTGTGATCATCACCTCTGAGGATATCCTTGATAAAGCGTGTATTCACTTCAATTTGAACCTATCCATGTTAGTGACAGCCCTCCGAACCCAAGAACTCTCCACCCGCGCATACCATTCGTAGGGCACCCTTGATAATTCCACTGTAAATATTCGAGTACCACAGGATCCCGCGGGCTTCAAGAGGCAGTTCGACAAACTCTGCAAGTGGATTCTCATCCAAGTTCAAAACAAACGTTTTCCCGTCTTCAGACCAGCTGGTAATGACAGGCATGTAGTTCAAAAACATCTTAAAACCGATTTTCGAGATTGTCTCGGCCGTTTCGCGGAAATCCTGACACCGCTCACACTCGGTTTTGGCAAGAAACTCTTCAATCAAACGAACACCAATGTTTTCGCCCCTAAATGGTTTTTGAGGTTAGAAAGAAAAATAAAAGCATACACGACAATGGGCTACGGTCGTACATCTTTTCTAATTCCGCGTTAACCTGGTCGTAGGGCATCTCCTTGCACAATTGTGCAACGATGGAGCCATAGGTCAAGACGAACAGCTCAGCGTTCTAAGCGTTTCCCAGTTAGCACAAGATCCACACACACACAGACGTTCAACAGCATCCGCCACGCGTAGTACGAACCACTTTGTCTGCTTTCTTGTACACATCCTCGCCCAATTTACTTTTCGGCATCGTCGTGGTCGTCGTGGGCCTGTCGGCAACGCGTGTGCCGTATTCGCTGACGCACATAGCAAGTGGGGGTTTGTTTGCGGGGGCATTTTAGCAGTCACAAACGTGTATATAAGGAGGGGGTTGCAGACACAGTTTACCATCAGCAGAGCACATTGCCTCGTCTGCCATACAGCGACCTGTTTCTGCTTGTACACGCGTGTCGACTCTACTCTTGTGGAGGTGACTGTGTGCTGGAGAAGAGATGGCACGTGTGGAAGCAGTGTCCACTTTGTTAGGGTGTTGTGGTGATGACAACCTTTTTATGCTTGAATACTATGAGAGCATAAGATTTCTCAAAGACTACAACGGTATCTGAGCAACATCCTTTCATTTATGTGGTTAGTCCTAGTATTTAGTAGTGTTAGACATAAATTGAATGTTAAGTGTTTTGTTTATACTCTTTGGTGTTTGTGTTTGTTTAAGTTTTTTAAGGTTTGAGTAAGCGACCCTCAGCAGTGTTTTTTGTCACTCAGTCGTCATGGGACCAATGTCATAACTCCCCCTAGCCCCGCCAAGCTTGTTCACACACCCCTCCTGCCCGGCCAATCTCCAATCCCTCTCGTTTCATCCACAATCATAAATTTACTATAAAAAACCCCAAAGAGTGTCAAAACGCTCAAAGACGGATCCTGTCCGACAAGCGTAGGAATGATATCATACAACCGGGAATGGATGGACAATCCGGTGGAGCACATGCGCGAACCCCACATTTCCCCACATTATCCCCGCTAGAGTTCCCGACGGAGAGAGTTGGTGCTCATGTAACGAGACAAACTAATCCAGATTTGACGGTACCAGACCATCTGGCTCTTGTGTGCCTCCACCATTGCATCGCGAATCCGCGCTTGCGCACGGTGATCAGCGCAGACGACTACCCGGCGCTCGGAGCCCCAACGGTAAGTCAAGTAGGTGAACGTCGCGTCCAGCAGCGTCCAGTACTTGCGCAGAATATTCACCGAGTCCAGTGTGTAGACGCGCAGACCGCGGTGTTCCCGCGCATAGTCAATGACGCCACGGTGACAAGCACGGTGATTTGCATGGCCAGAGATGCCGTAGCCGTCAAAAGTGATGACCAATGAAATGGAGCGGCCAGCAGACTTGGCGGACTCTATAGCGGATCCAACGGCACTTGCGACGGCAGTCGTCGACCACGTGTTCCGCATGCCGTCCTGCAACTTCGGATCCTCAACAACGTGGACATTGGACGCGGGGATCTTGTAACGGGAAGCGGCCTCTACGATCTCTTTGGCGCGAATAGCTCCTAAGCCGTCGGCATTTCCGTTAGAAAGGCATAGCAAATGGACGCCTCCGTGCCGGCGTCGGCTAACAAAGTCTACTGTGGGCCCGAAGAACATAGACTCGTCGTCAGGGTGTGCAAACACAAAAAGAACGTCATGGTCGAGCAGCTGCTCATGTCCCGGGGACGCCGCATTGAGGGCGAAGGTAATGCCGGCAATGGAAACGGCGATCGTAATTAAGAGCCAGTTCATGGTGGAAGCTGGATGATGCCAGTCTGCTCCAGTGGGGTTTTGAGGGAAACGTTTGATGAGGCGCTGCGTGGGTGTTTTACAGTGAGTCGCAGTGAGATGCAACGAGGTTTAAGGGAATGCAATGTGTTTTAATGTGATTTAGTGAGACTGAATAACACAATGCAGGTTTGCGCTAGTGGCCCCTGTTGATCATGAATCTTAATATAAATAAGGTTTCGCTTGTTTTGGCTGTCTCCCTTCCTCCTCTTGCCTTCATTTCGTCTCCAGCACTCATCTTCCTTCTGCCATGTTCCGTTCGCCCATTCTACAAACCATCCGGCGTCTGTCGACGCAGACGCGTCAGGCCATTGAGCAAGCCCTCAAGGAGGATCCTGTGGTCCTCTTTATGAAAGGAACACCCAGCAGACCAATGTGTGGCTTCTCCCGTGCGGCTATACAGGTCCTCTCTCTCGAAAACATTGATCCTCGCAAGCTTGCCACATACGACGTCCTCGCTGACAACGAGCTCCGCCAGGGCATAAAGGAGTTCAGCGACTGGCCCACGATCCCCCAACTTTATGTCCACGGAGAGTTTGTCGGCGGCACCGACCTGCTGCTCACTATGCATAAATCGTACGTACATGACCGAATCGGGCTCACTGGAACGCGTACGGACGCGCTGGGCTCGCACTATCTTTCGCTTCGCTAACTAATCCCCAGGGGTGAATTACGCAAAATGTTCAAGGAGGCTGACGTCGTCGACGAAGCATCTGAGGAAGCTGCCGAAGAAAACGGCAACGAGAATTCCGCTGAGACTTCAAATGCCGAGACCAAGTAGCAAAGGTTCGGCAATTGGCAACCGTACAAAATGTAATGAATGAATGCGCAGGCAACTGGAGCTTGTACTAAAAGTGGAGTTATAGATTGGATAAATAAAGATGTTTTGGTATGTGGAGGGGGGAAGAAGCGGGAGGGAAGGATTGTTGTATCGGTAATTGGCGGTCGTTATTCGCATCGCCGAAAACTTTGATTGGGAATGCGGGAATATGAAGATATAGAAATCGTGTAGAACAGCTATTGGCATGTAACAAAAACCTCAAGTTAACCGTTTCCCAGACGGGAAGCTTCAGATAGGACAGTATAGAAAAATGATTTGGGCACAGGATTGCTGAGGTTTGCTGCATCGTTTTCTCACTTTGTCAAGAGTTAATGCAAAGTAAAGCATACTTCTATCCCTTCACTAATCTATTCAAACAACTATGAAAGATATAAAGTAATCTCTTAGCACCGCGACTAAGCGAAGCTCAAAAAAGTCTAATAGCAACTAAAGACTGTTCTCCCTATGCAGATTCCCAGTAATAAAGATACTAGTTACTCATGCACAACATTCATTGTAGAAGAACTTCCTCGAACTATGGGGCATTGTCACGGAGCAGGTAAATTTATGTGATTGACTCCGAGTACTTTTGACCTTTGAAATGAAACAATCATTCAACTGATTAGCTTTTTAAATCGAATGACTAAGCATTCACAGCATTCATTGCTATTACGAAGCAAAGCAATTCTGAGTTATTGCCTTATATTGCACAGCTTGCGAAATTATAATTATTTTATTTTCCAAGAATTAACAAACATTACAAATACGAATTAGCAACAAAAGATAGTATCAATTAAATAGTCAATATAAATATGCAAGAGCTGAATGGTTATAGTCCGTTAAACACTACTTGTTTCTTTTTTCAATAACTTTCAAAACTTATGGCACGTGACATAATATTATATTATTAATCGAAACTTATTGGAAAGGTTCAAAGGAAGAAGTTATTCATTCTTTGAAGCCTATGAACAAGAATCCTTAATCGAGCTAAACAAATATGGCCTCGAACAACAACAAAATGTCCTAAGCAGCGATGCCCGAGTGGTCTAAGGGGGCAGATTTAAGTCGGCCGAAAGGCTAATGGAACTCTGCTGTTGATAAACGCGCGAGTTCGAACCTCGCTCGCTGCATTATTGTTCTTGTTGTTCGTTTTTTTGTTGCTGAAACTACTTCAGCATTTGTCGGAATAAATTGAGGCCATACGTCTACAACTTCAGCATGAAAACTTTCCTAAGCACGGACACAGATATTTAATTGATAATTGTAATCACTGTGTTTACTGCTATGGCTTTAACATCATGCTTGAGACGAAATAAACAATAGTTTTTTTTACACTCATTCCAATAACAATACGCTTTCAATTGCAGTACCTCACGGAAAAAATACAAGAGTTAAGGTACTTTCAAAATAGGGCTCAAAGTTCGTAAAAACAATTTGTAATATATAATACGATTGAACTTGTTGGAAACCTAAATCTACAACGAGGTATCTCGTTTGAGTAAACTGTGACAATGACACCTGCGGGCCTATTAAAATAAGCGATACTAACTTGTATTTCCTCATTTAGTTGTTAAAAGTAACAAGTGTACCAAGTTGTCTACGTCTAGAAAATAACATCAGAATGACTGGTCAGTACAGAGAAAAAGAATATGGACTAACGAACAAATTATACTAAGCCCCAAAGCACTACAAGGAATAGTAATTTCTGTTATACTAATGGGGTTAAGCTGCATAGTCTACCGTCTTTTATTTTGAGCACATCATTCTTTACCAGATCGTTTTTCAAATTAAACATTTTTTTCTTTAGAAAATATGTGTTAAAATTAGGCGAATCTATCATATTGTCTCTTTTCATATGTGTCTTGATCCAAGAAATATTCATTCATACAGACCTTTTTATATATATTGCTCGCTTAGCAGAAAACCTTACTTGATATTTATGAAAAGAAAACTAAAGACAACCCAAATCATTGTATAAACTTCCAATGAGCAATGGCGATTTACCACTCATCCAAAATCACTTTTAGTATTAATTTTGTTGAATTTTGATAACTTTAATTCATATTAGCTGGTACATACAGATTCTCGCTTGTTCGTAGAGCCGAAACCTTACTCAAAAATGCGAAAATTTGGATACTAAACTGTTAAAAAAAAATTAAAAACCATGGAACCAACAACTATACGTAATTATCTGTACATTACTTGCAATTCTAAATAGTTATATACCGTTTTACACCTTTCAATACTTCTGATGTTGATGCAACTTGAAAATGCAAGCCGAAAGACTAAGCATTTTTACTAAAAGTAGCCAATATAAACTGCATCTCTCAAAAACAAAAAGCAATGGGACAGATAATCCCGTGTATCTCGTCACCAGCAGGACTTGAACCTGCGAGGGCATAGCCCATTAGATACCTGAACAAGTTCAAGTCTAACTCCTTAACCGCTCGGACATAGTGACATCGCCATATCTGTCCTGGTTCGAGGCCGGATATATTTAGTTCGATTGAGGATTACTGTTTGTTGGTTTCCTTTAACCATTCAATAAGCTTCGGTTAATAAAACCTAAATGTTATGTTATGCGCAATATGTTCTGAAAGTTATTGCTAAAAGAAACAAGTAGCGTTCAACGGATTGTAGCCATTGAACTCTTGCATATTTATATTACCTATTCAATGAATGCTAGCGAATGCTTAGTCATTCAATTTAAGAGACTAATCAGTTGAATGATTGTTTCATTTCAAAGGTCAAAAGTACTCGGAGTCAATCACATAAATGTATTTGCTCCACAACAGGCAAGAAGGTTCCCGTGGCCAAGTTGGTAAAGGCCTCATGCTTATATGGTACACCTCTTACCAGGTATGCTACGTGAAAATCGCGAGTTCGATCCTCGCCGGGAGCATAGCTTTTTGTTTTGTTTGCATAAAACGGCTGTGCTGCATCGACATATGTGGGTGCATGGTTTTGGCCTCTTCTGCTGGTGATTGGGATGAAATAAAACAAAGCAAAATAAAACAAGCCAGCACCAAGTCTACTATATATGATGTGTGTGCTGTTCAAAGTATGTTATGTTGTCTCGTATACGTTATTTATTTACCACTAACTACGTTAGTGAGTAGTAATCATTTAGTACAACTGAATAGGAACAAGAATTAGCAAGTGGAACAAGAAGTGGAGCAATGCTATATAATAGGCTCAGAAAAGCAACTTTTAAGCTGTAATGGCTCAGATGGAGAGACAGTCCCTTCGTCACCTGGTGAGGCGGTGTTCACGGGTTCGAGTCTCGCTGTTGATCCTCTGATTCTCCTACCGACTCTGGCGGGCAGCTGCCAGTAGCAGAGGGGATTAAACACGGGGCCACCGGCAGAGGTTGGCAACAACGCACGTCAACCCCGGGTCAGAGGCAGTGCGACAGCGATAGGATTCACTCGAGCCGTCCCAGCAGGGAAGGGGGTCTCCACGTCTTTTTGCTGCTGTCACCGACGTTAAACGGTGGACAGCAAAGCGAGTGTTGCAAGCAGGTACGCACGATAAAAGTAGGAAAGTGTGTGTGTATGTAGTAATAGTAAGTAATAGTAATTTCTGATGAACCGTATATAAAATAACAAAGCGTAACATTCCAGTGTCATGAAATTGTTGGCTTTATGTCATGTACTTTTGGAATCTTGGCGACGACGTAGCCAAACCAACGGCAAGCTTCCGCCTAAACAAACGGATGAACGGAAGAGAAACAGTGATCACATTGTTTCTCTCTAAACAATTCTACTATCGGCACGTTCCGCAAAGCCTGGACTTCGGTTTTATTGGAATCTTGTAATTCCTTAACAGAAAATTACGATTAGTAGGAGATTATTAGACAATTAACATAAATACTTGTTAGTTCAATTGCCAAAAATCCGCGGAACACTACAGGCTCATTTCAACAGTTAACGCATTACTTTTCTCATTGTCGCATTTTATTATTTAAGGTTCAGTTAAGCGAACCTTGTTAACAAACTGAGCGGATGGTTGCAATCACCGTTTGAAGCCAATTAAGAACTATTCTCTTGAATCAAAGACAATGGGGACCTATGTGACAGTCCTGTTGTGAAGCTGTTAGTTTTAGGTAGTCTTTTCGTGTATCTTTAGTTCTTGCAAATGGAATTGCTTCTCGACTCTGGGAACTTCAGACGAACAGATTGACTAGTTATATTAGTATCCGTTTGTCTTTAAGCCTAAAAATATTGTTGTTTTCTATCTTGCTTCAGCTACTTCGCATTATTAATAAAAAAAAGTTTTAGATTAATTCTTAATACTAGACGCTTGATTTTATCATTAATCATTTAATATTATTATTCATAAATTTAATGATAACAATTAATTACGATGCTACGAGTGCATCCACCACATAAATTCCGTTTTCTTTGAGTTGTCGCAACATGTAATTTATGTTGCACTAACTGATACCTTATTCTACACTGTTGAGTGAATAGGACCAAGCACTGCCAAGTCGATTGAATAAGATTACCAGATAACTAAACCATAATTTGGACCTGAACCATAACATATTTGTGTAAACAGTGAAGGTTGATGTAAGAGTATTTACGAAAGATTAGACTTTTCTAATGTAACTGGTCAAAAGGCTTGCAGGTATACTATGAACTATAAAAAATAAAACAGCATTGACCAATTGATATTCGACAAGTAGTGAATTATGTTTGGAATAACTTTCTGTAACTGTCGTGACGAGATATCTGAAGAAATAAATCAATAGAATTTGTATATCGTTTAACATTTAGATAGTCTTTCTGCATTTAATATAATTAATAAAGGTTATAACTTAAGTCTTGAAACCTTTATTTGAACAACTTCCTCAATTAAAAGTTATCGTTTATTTTAGTTGTAATTGGCAACTTACGCAATTGGGAAACACGGTAAGTATATAAACCAAATGAACATGCAGTACTCATGAGCCTTTTATCGTTGAACTTGCGGATAATTTAACTAGAAATTCAATGCACCAATCTTGATTACTCAGAGATCACAGGTTTCCGAATGCGTAAAAGTTTTGCTTTGCGAATCTTGTGAGAGAAGGAATTTTTTAAGGGAAAGATAATGCAATTAAAGTTCTTTTATTGTTTAATGGTTTATAAGTAGTAGTTGTGTTGGTTACTTGTTCAAGAAGCCTACAATTAGATAGGAAAGTTGTCACATAACCAGAATTCCACATTTAGCTTTACTGTTTCTTCTATTTCTATACAATTACTTGTAACACTTAAAATGAAACACGCCTTTGTGTTATACTGAAAAGAGCTTAAGATAATCGATTTTGTGAGTAACAAGAAGAATACGAATGGTAAAACTTTAAATCCTATATGTGAACTTTAATGCTTTTACGTTGATTGACGTTACTTGACTTGCACACTGTCTTAATTGAAGTAAGAAAAATAATTGTGCACACAAGGTGATTTCTTTTCTGTCATTCTAAACAGTCTCGCATATTGATTCCTAGACGGTAAGCGAAGGTGCCGAAGCTTAGTCATATTCTCCTTCCAATCGTTTTGTACGACTCCGACCGCTTACAGTTACTTTTAAATTTTAACTCGTCGCCCGTCAAACAGAGCCGAATGTTTAATTTATGTATCCAATTAGATTAATTATCGCCAACGTTATACTATAAAGCTGAACGCGCCGAACATGTGCGATGAAATGAGAAATACGGCAAGAGTAAACAAGGTGATGGACTTAATCGAGAACAATGAGAATTACGATACGCTTCTTCTAATTGTTAGGCTCGAGGAAAACTTATAAGATTTGGATTGCAAATAGAGTGAACTTTTAGTGAGAATGATTTCAGGTATACAAATAAGGAGAACAGTTTAGTTACGAAACGAAGCTGGACTTGAAGAAATTACCTTTTTCGAGTTGCTTCAAGGGCCGATCTGATTTAGACCGCTTTTTCTCGATGACTCATTCATTCAAAGTGAGAAACGACTTTATACGGTATGGTATTAAATATATTTCGTTATTCTACTTAGCGTGTAAATTTGTTAACTTTATATATTGTCTTTGAACAACAAAGTTATGGATAATACACACACATCGACGTTGCTTATTTGATATATCATGTATGTTTGAAATCTTAACCAAGTTAACTGAAAAATTTCTCTTGCTCAGCCATAATGAAACTGATTAATTAGATTTGTTTTGCTTTGTCCTTACTAAAACTTTCTTCTCACAATATAAGAAATCACATTATTACAATTTTGCATTTATTTAAGATTGTGCTTGTAAAAGACGTTTAATGCATGATCTTATCTGATTTTACTAGTCGATCAAATTCTTGGTAAATAATTGGATAGTTAATTATTTATGCGAAGTTTAGTATCAACAGTTTGTGAGTGTGTTTCAGCTATTACCATTATGTCATCAACTGTTGGCTTTTCGACTTTATAAATTCCTCTGCAATTCACGTTTGGCCTTAGTAATTATTCTTACTTCAATGACAGTTTTCACAAAATTTCAACGAGAGTCACTATGTCCGAGCGGTTAAGGAGTTAGACTTGAACTCGTTCAGGCATCTAATGGGCTATGCCCGCGCAGGTTCAAGTCCTGCTGGTGACGAAGCTCTTTTACTTCGCATTCTTCTATTATTTTTTGCGATGAAAAATAAGCCTTAGTTAAATTGTTTAATTTTAGTGAAAGGTTCTAACCCTCCGCGTGGGTTTATTCGTGTATCAAAATCATGGAAACAATAATTCTGCAAGGACCTTCTAGTTGATTTATGAATCCATTCAATAATAATTAATTATCATCATAGTTCATTTTTCTTTCCGTTTGAACCCAATATTAGGTTTTCGCGAGTTTGATGCATGATCTTATCTGATTTTACTAGTCGATCCAATTCTGGTAATAATTGGATAGTTAATATTTTAGCGGAAGTTTAGTATCACAGTTTGTGAGTGTGTTTCAGCTATTACCATTATGTCATCAACTGTTGGCTTTTCGACTTTATAAATTCCTCTGCAATTCACGTTTGGCCTTAGTAATTATTCTTACTTCAATGACAGTTTTCACAAAATTTCAACGAGAGTCACTATGTCCGAGCGGTTAAGGAGTTAGACTTGAACTCGTTCAGGCATCTAATGGGCTATGCCCGCGCAGGTTCAAGTCCTGCTGGTGACGAAGCTCTTTTACTTCGCATTCTTCTATTATTTTTTGCGATGAAAAATAAGCCTTAGTTAAATTGTTTAATTTTAGTGAAAGGTTCTAACCCTCCGCGTGGGTTTATTCGTGTATCAAAATCATGGAAACAATAATTCTGCAAGGACCTTCTAGTTGATTTATGAATCCATTCAATAATAATTAATTATCATCATAGTTCATTTTTCTTTCCGTTTGAACCCAATATTAGGTTTTCGCGAGTTTGATTAAGGTTTCGGCCCTGCAAATAAGTGAACAACAAAATTCAAAACTCTGCTGTATGTATCGAAATTACGTAGACTGGTTTAACAAGCAATTAAGACTATTAATAAACTTATGCCTAAACGTTGCAATTCATTGGTGATTTGTTCATTTAGTTAGTTTGTCTTTTACCGTGGTTTTCGCTAACACATATTAATAAAGCTAAGCGAACCTCAAGCAACAATTACTTCAATTTATGATTACGTTATTAATTAGATTTGACGAGTTAACGAAACCCGTGCAAACGTAAAGGGAACAAGACATAATGAATTTGTTGACAACAACTCTCTACTCAAAGTTATAAAAAATTTGTTTAGTAAGATTTTCTTTAATTGATTTTACTGAGAATATTATAGTAGCTCTCAATAATTAGTACTCATTTTTTTTATTTAGACTTTTCTATAGTAACATGGCTTATTGTTTACTAAATTTAGTAGTGAATAGTACCTGATATAGTCGCTACTTTGTTACTGCAAGCAATTCCACAAGAAAGAAGTAAATAATAACGCCTTTGCCAAATAATTCTGTTATTATAATACCATACTGGGTCAGTAACTCTAAACTTTCCCGTCGATCTATTGTCTTCAAGCAAATTCTTAGAATATTATTAATTCATTTTTATTTGGAATGAATAATGAAACAAACTTAAACAGTTTATTCTTAAGCACGTAGCGTTTTTGTCCTTGTGCAACTGTTCTTTTTATTAGAAAATATTCATATTATTAGAATGTGATCTGATAAACTTGTACACCTTGGGCTTTCAACGCAATGCTTGAGGCCCTGAATTATCAGTACATTGCTTGCTATTGTTTGATAACACTGGCGTGTCTGTTTTAAGAAAGACTAAAATGCTTTACTTGTAGTCATTTAGTTGGAAACCTAATTTAGCGAGACACGACAATTCCCTAAGCGACGAAAGAAAAAGAAAAGAAACTGAACGCAGCAACAAAAACGAGAATAATGCAGCGAGCGAGGTTCGAACTCGCGCGTTTATCAACAGCAGAGTTTCCATCGACCGTTCAGTCAACTTAAATCTGCCCCCTTAGACCACTCGGGCATCGCTGCTTCAGATGCTCAGTGTGGTTCAGGGGACGTCTTCTTCAACAATTGAATGCTGTGTGTCAGTAAGCCTCTGTCTTCGATATTGAGAGCTGTAATACCAACCAAAGTGACATCCCCCAAAATGTGTGAAGACATTTAAGTAAGATTCAAGCCTCACTACCTACTAGTATCGACAAATCGTGTAAATTCAGATTTCGCGTGGTGCATACAGTTAGTTATTCTTGTAATTCTAAGTAATTACGGTCATTGACGATAAGGATGAGATTATACAAACACATTTGTGTCGCGGCATATTAATTACATAACGTTCACTCGAAGCTGAAAAGTAGCAAATAACAAAGTACTGGTCGGACAGTCATCATTGATTTTTTTATAATAATGTTATTTGATAGTAATTGAGTAGGTATACTTACTAGGTTTCTTTTCAGCTACGAATGTACTAGTTCTAATGTCATTGAGCCCTTACACTCTGGGATTTGTGTACTGCCTTTGCAAGTTTAAACTACAGGCAAGTTTCTGAACCTTCACACTTAACTTCAAGTAGAGTGTGTATTTTACGTGAAGCTATATTATTAGTATTTAGTCTAGTTTTAGAAGATTGATTTCAACAACCAGCCTCGAGTAATTGACATGCAATGATCATTGCACATTGGCTTTACTAGATTATGTTATGCAAAACTTGGAAGAAAAAGAGACGTCATGAGATACTATAAGAAGCAAGGCAAGAATTAACATATGCAAATGACGTATAAATTTGATTGTAAAGGCGAAAATGTAACATCGCAACCATTTCAGAACTCATTTCGTACATTCATAAAAAAAGACGAGAAGAACGAGAAGAAAGCACCATATCATTCAGCTAAAGGAGGAATATACGAGTCATTTGTTAGAATATTCAATTAGTCATGAGCCGACTGTTATTGACTTGTGTTTCATTACACTAGTATTTCGTTTTGGTACATTGATCGTTTATAATTATGCTCTATATCGAGACGGAAGAAAAGAAGAAAGTTTTCCCCAATAATCCGAATTAATTATTTCTCGCTTGGATCATAAAGATTGAAGCAAACAAAAAGGCAAAGAGCCGAAATTGCCAGCAGTAATGATGTTCAGCTATTGATATTATTAGATAAACTTTGAAACTGTTAGATTCTAAAGAACATTCGTTTAAACTTTACACACACTACTCCTTCTCCTGTGGAAACTTGGGTTCCAGCAAACGATTCTGCAACAAAGTCGGTAAATGGGAGGTAATGGAACAATAGCTGATGTCTTGGGCATCAACACAGAACCGCTTTCCACTATGGAAATTTAGGTGAGAGTGACGACTAATTTCCTCAAACAGATAATTGAGAAATAGAATAACTTCTTAGCACCGCGACCAAGCAAAGTTCAAGAAAGGCTAGTAGCAACTAAAGACCGTCCTCACTGTGCAGCTGCACAGTTAGACACTCTCAAAGGGAGTAGTCTACTGACACACAGCATTCAATTGTTGAAGAAGACGTCCCCTGAACCACACTGAGCATCTGAAGCAGCGATGCCCGAGTGGTCTAAGGGGGCAGATTTAAGTTGACTGAACGGTCGATGGAAACTCTGCTGTTGATAAACGCGCGAGTTCGAACCTCGCTCGCTGCATTATTCTCGTTTTTGTTGCTGCGTTCGGTTTCTTTTCTTTTTTCTTTCGTCGCTTAGGGAATTGTCGTGTCTCGCTAAATTAGGTTTCCAACTAAATTACTTCGAGTAAAGCATTTTAGTCTTTCTTAAACAGACACGCCAGTATTATCAAACAATATCAAGCAGTAATGACAAGTTCCGTGGTATTGACTGCCTATTGTAGCAATTGCGCTATGAACTATCTTATATTACAAGTTCTCTAAATTTTAACGTTGTGATATCTCAACTCGTTGAGAAAAAAGAAATGAATGCAAGGAACATGTTTAGGCCGCTAGTTTAGTCCAAAACCTAGGACATCCGAGGTCCCATTTTTCATGTTTAATCAAAACAGAAATATCGTACATTGGGTTCGCTAGATACAAACCTTAAAATACTTTCTACAGAAATCTAAAAAAATGGTCAAACTGCTGAACAAAATTTTGGCGAACGATCAGTACCAACTTGAAATGGTATTTGTGATTTTTTTTAGGCTTTAAAATTAGTATTGGTGACTGTAATAACTATAAACACTTTATCTCTATTTCTCGCTTAATCGCATGGCCGAAACCTTAAGTCACAAAAAACCAAATCTTAAAAAATCCATAAAATGAAAAGTAAAATATTAATTGAACTCTGGTTAGCTTCATGAGTAAATGCAACAGTTACTTTAATACAGTATTATTTTCTGCTGCTACAATTCACCAACTTTCCCGATGGTGTCTCAAGCGAGGGTTCAGATCATTTCACTAAAACTAGACAAAATAAACGCTGTTGTGTTTCGCTTTTAAAAAAGACGAAAAAGCTGCGCAACAAAAGAGCTTCGTCACCAGCAGGACTTGAACCTGCGCGGGCATAGCCCATTAGATACCTGAACGAATTCAAGTCTAACTCCTTAACCGCTCGAACATAGTGACTCTTGTTGAAATTTTGTGGGATTTGAGATTAATAACTCAATGTCTTCTCACATTGTGAGTTAGTTGATTGCTCAATTGATAGTTTTAGTTACACGGATAAAGAACAATTCCGTTGATACAGTCGAGTTTTTTAAACAAAACTTTTTTCCTTCCAACCACATAGACAATCATCCGCGAATATCTTTTGAAGAGTCTCATCAAATATACAGCTTTAAGTAGAAACACCTTTATTTGATTTTATAAATTGCAAATGATAACTATAATATACATTACATATATTAGAGCCAGTTTTCTTGTATAGTTAATACTGAACACTATTCTTGTTGCAAGTAGAAGTATTTAAATTGAACTTTAAAGCATACGATAATAATGATACCGTTTCTTCTGTACTGAGCTGTTCGCACCCCTTAAAGTTTAAATCACTTAAAACGAAATAAAGTACGTATAAAAACTGAGCAGTAATGCAGAGAAACAATTCGAAAGAAGTTGGTCTTTTTATCAAACAAAATTACATCGTTTCGTTAAGTGAAATATTACAAATACCAATGGCAATATAGAACATTAATTAACAGCTCTTTTGATTAGATAGAGGATGTACAAAATGAGCTATTCAATCAATGACAATACACAATAGATGTACAACAACAATTCTCCTAATGATTTCCTCCTGTCTATTTCAACAAAACAAATTTCATAGATAAAAACCTGACCAATAATGAGAAATTTAAACAATTAGGCGACAACAACAACCGGTGCTTCCACTTGTTCAGTGTCTTCCGTCTCAACAAACATATCTTCGTCGAAAATGACTCTGACAATCAAACTGCAGCTAGGGCAACGAGCAACATCTTCACCGTTCTTCAAATCTTCCTACGATTGTTAGTAATAAAAGAAAACAAAAATTCTATCAAGTAAATTCTTACGAGGGAAATCTCAAAACGGTCGCCACAAGGGCAGGGAAATGTGTAAATGTTGTTCACAGAATCTATTAAACTGTCAGTATTTTCCGTCAAATATTGACAATAACGTATATATACCGAACGTAAAATCTTCAAGCTCAATTTCATCGTAGAACGACATTGTTTCTGTTGAGCGTTTTTTGTTCTCGCCAACTTTTTCTTCTCAACTCGTTTCGCATATATATTACCACTCGGCACCATCTTGATCCACCAGATTACAAAGTATCGCCACGTATGCGCTACAGTAATTTGATGAATTAATACTCATTTGCCTATTTTTTTATGAAGATGAAACATATGTTTAGGTTGATGTCGTCGCCTTACGAAATTTTTTGTTTTATCTAACAATCTTAATTTTCAATTTTGTTTATTCAATCTTGACAAAATCATCTTTATCATTCTTTTAACAAACTTCTGAATCACATTTAACTCACGAGACTCTGTTTTAAATATTCCAATGAAATGAGTTCTTCGTCTGACGATTCCGATGATCTGCCTATAATTACTCTTGTGCAGAAACATGTAGAGCAGTCTCCTCCTAATGCACTTTCCGCTAAAAAGTCAGAGACGAAAAAGAAGCGACCAAGTTCCGAGTTAAAAAGGAGCACTCGCAAAAAACGAACGAGCGATGTTGAAAGAAATCCTTCTCGTCCTCCCTCAATTGGTCACACAAAATATACACCCTTAGAGGAGCAGTACATCTGTCTAAAAAGACGTTATCCCGATACGATTCTTGCTGTAGAGGTGGGATACAAATACAGATTCTTTGGAGAAGATGCGCGAACGGTCTCTTCTATTCTTCATATCGGTTGTTATTTAAGTCATAACTTCATGAACGCTTCTATTCCGAATTTTCGTGCGGACTTCCATTTACAACGGTTAATACATGCTGGACTAAAGGTTGGCGTTGTCAGACAAACAGAAACAGCTGCTTTAAAATCCCAAAGTACGACGAAAAGTAAAATCTTTGAACGTGATGTGACGGAAGTATATACTAGGGGAACATATCTGGCTCCAGTACCATCAGTACGAGAAGCGCCAACTCAGGGCGACTTTACTCAAGACTCGTGTATTCTTTGCGTGACGGAACAGCCTCGTGGCGGTACAGGTGTTAACGAGAAAGTTCTTTTTGGAATTGTTGCTGTAAATCCCGTAGACGGAAATGTCGTGTACGACGAATTTGAAGACAGCTTTTTACGAGGTGAACTACAAACTCGATTTTCTCATCTTCATCCTTGTGAACTGATATACACTCCTGATTTCTCACAAACTTCTTCCACTTGCATTGAGTCTTACAAAAAAACAGAAGAGAAAGACGGATCGCTCATATGGACACAGGAGTTAAAAGGGATTACGCCGGATGCGGCTTTTGTAAATATAAAGGACTTTTATTGCGCAAAGTTTGGACACGTCAAGCACTCGTTACTTGATCTTCACCTAACAAAAATTATAAATCTTCCTAAACTTGTTCTTGTATGCTTGAGCTTGATGATTGATTATATGACCGAGTTCTCAATGGAAAACATTTTCACAATGACACAGAATTTTCAGGATTTCAGGTCTAGCAACACGATGCTGCTCAGCAATAATACGTTAAAAAACCTGGAAGTATTCCGTAACCTTACTGACTATTCTATCGTTGGCAGTTTGTACTGGGCTGTTGATCATACCTATACTCGATTTGGTCAGCGTATGCTGCGTGCATGGATACAAAGACCTCTCCTAAACAAAGAAGAAATTATTAAGCGACAGGAGGCTGTGGGTGAACTTGCTTTTTCCCAAAGTGCTTCTGTCGAACGTTTGCGTCACTTACTATGGCGCTTACCTGATTTGGAAAAAGGTCTTTCAAAAATATACTATAAACGAGCATCTCCGGCGGAATTACTTATAATTTTACGCGGATTTTACAGTTTATCAAGCGCGTTTTATGGTGCTACGAAGACCCCGTTTCATTCAACCTACCTGAACATGCTAATTGGTGTATTTCCACAGGCTTATGATTTTGTTGATGAGCTATTAAGCTCTATTCACCCAGATGAGGCACAAAAGAATAACAAAATAGGGCTATGGACCGATGATAAGGAGTTGTTGAGTAGTGATTCTAGTCTCAGCCAGGAAAATACTCTAAAAAGTCAAATACGTGAACACAAAATGGTAAGAGCCTATCACTTATTAACTATAAATACTGATATTTTAGGCAATAATTATGGCACAAGCGGATCTCCAGGTTCATTTGGAAGAGTTGCAAAAACTGTTTAACTATCCTGAGCTTGAGTACAAGACGTGGGGCAATATTGAGTATTGCGTTGAGTTGTCTCGTGGATGCAAAACTGTACCTACAGATTGGATTAAATTGAACAGTACTGCACGCCTGGCACGGTATCATTCACCGAAAATCTCTAGAACAGTGTTGGAAATTAATCAACATAGGGAAAGTCTACAGGCTTTAAGTAATGAACGGTATATGGAATTCCTGGATTGTATCCTTCGTGATTACGAAAAACTACGGAATATTGTCTCGGCTGCTGCTTCTTTAGACTGTCTTATGTCTTTGGCGAAAGTCGCTGCCCAACCCGGCTATGTAAAACCAGAATTTACTGATGACAAATTTGACTTACTGGGTTGTCGTCATCCAATGGTTGAGCTGTTGCTTGAGAGGCCTTATGTTTCCAACGACATATGCCTTCAAAGAGATGGCCTTCGTGCTTTACTTATTACTGGGCCAAATATGGGCGGGAAAAGCTCCATCATTCGACAGGTCGCACTTATTAGTATTCTTGCACAACTCGGCTCTTTTGTGCCTGCAAAGTCCGCGAGATTACCCATGTTGGACAAAATACTAACGCGAATGAGTTTTCATGATGATATGTTAAACAAGAAATCGACGTTTATGATTGAAATGAATGAGACACAGCGTGTTCTCAGGGACGCTACCGATCGGTCACTACTAGTTTTTGATGAACTTGGTCGAGGTACGAGCACCTTAGATGGGGAAGCAATCTCATATGCAGTCATGAATTATCTGTTATCGTCTACAAAGGCATTTATTTTGTTTGTTACTCACTATCCTGGGTTGAGAGTTTTGGAAGATTTGTATCCATCTAACATAATGTGCTGCTACATGGGATACTCGAAAAATCAAACAATCGAGTCACATACCAAATTTTCAGCATCTAATTTAATTTACTTTTTGTATAAGCTCGTTCCGGGGACAGCTCCAAAAAGTTATGGTCTTAATGTCGCACATATGGCTAAAATTCCTATAGGTGTCCTTCTTCGGGCCGAAAAAGTTTCAGCTAATTTGGAAAAAAAACATAAAGAGAAAGAGCTTTCTCAGTTCGCCAAATGGATTCGGCATATCATAAGCGACGAAGAGGGTTTAACTCCTAAGATGATGCAGGCATTGCTTAGAGAGTGTCAAATACTCTATGATCCGGACTAGTGGACTATTTGACTTATATACAATGTATTATTATGACTTCGATATCTATACGAGGGTGATTGAAAAAATTGAAATAGAAGTAATATTGCCGCTTAGAGGGCGTTTATATACACATTTGTTGCTAAACAACGTATATAACAAATAACCATTTCTGCACTTAGCATCAAGAATGTATTAAACATAATGAGTATTACTCATTCTAGCTAAATAGGAACAATAACAACAAAGGGAAAACAGCGGTATCTGAATAAAAAGCATCGAATCCGTAATAATGTACCAGTACTGTTTGAGTGTGCTGGCTGGTTAGGAGTAACTTTGTGCTTGACGAAACTTTTCTTCTTCCAACCACCACCGGGAGGGTAATCAGAACTTCAGCAAAGATGGCTTTGGCGGATGTACTTGGAAAGGATGTGAAGGTATTATTCTCAAACAGTAATTAGTGCTTAATAGGCGTTCGTTTGTGTGTGTTTTTCAATTCATTCAACCTCAGTATGAGTGGATTTTCTTTTTTTTTTTTTTCGTACTCAGAAGAGCCCGTCTTGATGAGAACAATCTACGATCATACATTGAACGCTTATTTCAACGAAAACCTGTGATGTAGTTTTATTCTCTTTACTAATTTTGGCAGGCGGAAGATCACTTTGCTTCTCTTTTGAAGTTGGAGGAGAAATTGGCAGCTGAGAGAAAAGCCAAAGCTTCCCCCGAGAAGCCCAACTTGCTTGAAGATGAGGATGAGCCTTCTGCAGAATCTGTTTGGGTTCAGTTCTCGACTATGAAGTTCGTAGCTTCTAGCCGTAAACTCAAGCCTTATGTTATTCCAGTGAAACATGCTATTTTCCCTGCTGGTGCTGAGGTTTGCTTGCTCGTGAAGGATCCTCAACGCAAGTTTAAGGATCTTGTCACTGAGGCTGGCCTTTCCAAAGTTGTAACCAGAGTTATTGGAATTAGCAAGCTTAAAGCAAAGTGGAAATCTTTTGAACAGAAGCGTCAACTTCGTGATCAATATGACTTGTTCTTGGCTGATGAGCGTATTTATGCCATGCTTCCTCACACATTAGGAACCACTTTCTACAAGAAGAAGAAGCTTCCCATTCCCGTGGATGTTCATCAGGCGACCGCTGAACAACTGAAGGAGACTGTTGCAGGAGTTTATAATAGTACCCTTTTTCAAGCTGCTCCATGCAATAGCTTTATGGTGAAGTGTGGTCACACGACCAATACCCCTGCCGAGCTGGCTGAAAACTTGAGTTCTATCATCGAGTACTTGTCCGCCAAAATCATGTGCAAAAATGAAAATGTTTTGCTCAGCATTCACATCAAGACAAGTCACAGTCTTGCTTTGCCCTTGTGGCAAGCCGAGAACCTCGCTGAACTTCTTGCTAAGAAGCAGAACGAAAACAAGATCCCCGCAACGAAGCGCAAGAACTCTGATGCCGAAGAACAAGCCGAATCAAAGCCTGCTGCTACGAAGAAGCAAAAGCAACAGAAGACCAAAGAGGCTTCTGCTCCTGCAAAGAAGGCTGAAGAGAAAACGGTTACTAAACCGGCTTCTCCTAAAAAGGAAAAGACATCTGCTGCGCCCAAGCCAAAGGCTTCGAAACCCACAAAGTCAGCTAAGAAGTCGACCACGACTTCGACAAAAGCAGCAGCTACTACCAAATCCCCTGCAGCTGCCGCAAAGAAGCCTTCGGGAAAGAAGGTAACCGTCGCTGTTCCCAGCCGCAAGAGAAAAAACTGAAAATGAAGGGAAATGGAAAGGTAATTGGAGTATGTTTATCGTTACATTGGAGTCATCTAGAGTTCCTTAATTCGTTATTTTTTGCAACTCACTGTACATTGTATAGATGAGAAAAATATTCAATTTTGTCGTGTATCTTGCTACTATCAGTCTTTCTGCTCGTTTGTATAAATTATCTGTTGTCTGGTTATTGGTTTTATAGTGCGCATTGACTTAAACCTTTACTTCTTATCGTTATAAACTAACAATTAACCGTGTACTAACGTATTTAACAGCACAGTGCTGCCCCTAGTCCAGGTTGTTTTGCACTTTCTTTTCCGGTGCCTCCCTTCCCGTCAAGCCAAACATGGTACCCTTCAACAAGTTTCCAGTCAATAGGGTTCTTATGGCTACTGAAATAGTATCGGAGCCATGTGTCCTCTCGCTTCATGATTAACCGAATTGCATGGCAGTCTGGGAATTTGGCATTATCCATTTTACCAGCAAATACTTGCCAAATACCGGGCGCCTGTTTGCAGGTAGAGAACCATGGTGAGCCTAGGTAATTCAAAACAAAAGGAGTATATGATGAAACGGGATTCTCTTTCTGTACATTAATTGCAAAGTGGTTTGACCATTCGTCGTTATCAAATACAAAAGGTGCATATTTATCTGCAATGTATGCCTTTTCTCCGCTATTATGCGTTAGCTGAATACTCTAAGGGTTGATGCTCGTCGTACTTTTTGAGTCTTAAGAAACCTTTCTGATGCTGATTGAACTGGAAAACAAGCTTTTCGGAGCTTTCTGATACTGGAGCCAGAAAGAGCTTTCCTCCATCAATAACAATATAACGACCGCTCAATCCGTCCATGCTTTCGTCTTCTGGTTTTGTCACTAAAGACCAATAAGCAGACAGACGATATTTTACAACATCTTTGGCTGCTTCAGCAGCTTCAATCTCAGCTTTGCTCCTCCATATATTTGCTGAGTCTGCTAGACATAGCCGTATTCCTTCAGCAATGAGAAGCAGTAAACTGAGCACACGAACACTTAAACCAGTGTTAGTAATCACCATACTAAAATGATTTTAATGAATTCACAAAAATGTCTTAAAAGAGGTGAATGGTAAGTAATATGGAATTGTTTATATACTCTCGCTTTAGCAAATGGCTCGAGCTTGAGTTGTTTACATTTTGCGAATTTGGTCTTAACATATAATTACTACATTATCTACGAAGTTTTGTAAGATTGTTTCTAAACACAAGATATTAGTTATACTTAGAATTGCATTCTCACAGCTCATCTGTTCGAAAGTTATTTCACAATTTTGTATTTTAGATAATGCTCTTACATTCTACTAAATATTTGCCAGCACCAAACCGCTAAACTTTTTGAAAATTCATTATTCCATTAACGGTGCGGGTTCTCGTCCATTGAAGACATAAAAATTGTTATTTTAGTATGTTTTAATGCCTTGTTTGTGGATTTTTTGATCTGCCTTGAATTATAATCTCAGTTTTTGCGAAATTGTAATTCTATTACGGACAGCATAGAACAGTTTATGCGTACTTGGTCACATTTCTGCCAATTTTTCTTTACATATTCCTGACACATGAGAGAAAAAAATGGATGTTCTTATGGATATAGAAAATGAGTACAATTGTACTGTTCCAACGACGTCTCAAATGAATGGTTGTGCTGTTCCCTTTTCACCATTTGAAAGTACGTTCTTTAATGCTAAAAAGTGATATACTGACTCCATATAGAGGCTGAAGCCCAGAACGAAGATGTGCCAATGCCGGATGCAAATAAAAAACGAGATGAAAATGTAGTTGCCGAGTCTCGCAAGCGTACGAAAGAAAACAAGACAAATGAGAAACAGCAAAACATGGATGGGAGCCAGAAAATTGACACTCAAACTAATAAAAATGGAAATTATCGGCGGAACAGAAGAAGAAGAAATAGTCGTTTCCATAACCAAAACCAAGTCTCACTAAATTATGGCCCCCAATCTCTTCAATATGCTACCAATGCTGATCCAAAGGAGTGGCTACGAGTGCATAAAGACTTACCTTTAATCATCTGCAATTACCTACAACTTATATTTAACATTTGTGTGGTCTCCATTCTTATATACATTTTGTTTGCTTTTGTCCTCACAATAAAACATGATGTTAAGCAAAAGGCACACGAGCAATTGTCAGAGATTACAGCCGTTATTAAGGATTGTGAGAAAAGTTATAACATAAATCAATGTTATCTTCCAAATCCCCTGCCCGGAATCAGGGACCAATGCAAGGAATGGAATGATTGCAGACACCGTGAAGTTTACGGTATAAGCTATTCCAAACTTGCTGCACAAACATTTGCGGAAATTGTCAACACCTTCACGGAAACCATATCGTATAAGACTATGCTGTTTGTATTGCTGCTTGTATTTGGTGGTCTCTTCGTTTCCAATTACGCATTAACTTTGTACCGGGGAAAGCACTTGCAGCATCTGCAGACCCAAGGATTAATATACAAGGAAGGACCTCCATACCGGGATCTGACAATAGCAAAGAAGGACTAGAAATATTAAAGGAACGTTAACTATATCGAATTTGAATCTCCTTCAGCTGCTTATTGGCAGTTTGTTGCGAGATGCCAATGAGCCCCAGCCTTCAATTTTATCGAATGAATAGTGCACTGATTCACTGTGGATGTTTCCAGTGAACCAAGCATGGCTCAACATGGACCGCGTGTCTGCTCGTTTTTGAGGCTCGTAAACAAGCAGCGGTTTTAAAAAGCTCTCTATCATTCTAGCATGTGTCGGTTCAAAATTGTGCCTTTTCACCAACATGCTCTCAATACTCATCCGGTGTTTTACATTCCTTCTTTTCCCTAAAAAGCGATGTTAGTACAAAAACATTTGAAAGCTGCCAATTACCATTGGTTTTGTAAAGATAAGTTCCTTTTCGTTTAAGTTTTCGGAGCATAAATTCAGGAAGATCACCAAGTACACTTTCAAAAAGCAGTAAGTGCATCTCATCACGAGAAACTTCAGAATCGTTTTTTGGATTAAACAAATATTCGCTGGTCAACAACTCAAAGACCTATAATGCATTAGTGAACAACTTTGTCTTTTTAGGTATTCAATTCCGTACCATGCATGCTAAGCTCCAACAGTCTGTAGATGCACCCCATGGATGATGAAGTATAATTTCCGGTGCTCTGTATTGTCTTGTCTGTATTTCATCAGTAAAGTGAAAGTCTGTCAGACATGAATTTCCCAAATCAGCGATAACGACGCTGACCAAAATTGCATGCTTTCCAAGCACTTGATAATTGGGAGGCAGCTGTTTTTCCAGCTGCCGCAATTGTTCTTTGTATAGATGTTGAGTTTCATGTGAGCTTGTTGCCTTAATGGCACGCTTGAGCTGATAATATTTCCCGACTTTAATGTATTGGCTGGCATACCTTTCCAAAGCTGCAGAACATAAAGGCCTGCTTCTGGTTATATCACCAACCGTGTCTTCCTCTGCCTCATAAATATCTGACAAGCAATCAACCAAGTCATCATCATTAATGCGAATCAAGACATTTTCGGGTTTTAGGTCGGTGTGGATAATGCCACATTCTCTGTGGAGAAAATCAAGCCCAAGTAATAGTTGTTTAGTAAATCGTCTAACCAAACACATCGGAATATTGTAACTTCTAAATGATCGCATTACTGACAGTAAGTTTTGACCAAGTGTTTCGAAGACCAGACACACGTGAACTCCATTTGGGCCCTGAACTTCAAAATAATCCAGAAGCTCGACGATATGTCTTCTACCCGGATGCGTGTTTCGTTTTGAGTTGACTTTTCTTAAAATGCGAATTTCATCAATTGCATTCTCTCGGTGAGCCCGGGAAGAACGACATATTTTCACTACTCGGTAATGGTTGTGTCTGCCTGTTAACGATGTTCAGATAGTATACTTACTTGTTGTCTTTTGCGAGCCAGACTGTTGAGAATTGTCCCCAACCAAGTTTTCTGATTATAGTATATTGCCCTCCCTTTAGTGAATCGCCAATATGGGTTACGTGGTAACCTCCAGGCCCATAATTCATGATTTGCTCTTCGTACTTTAACCAATTTGGTTCATGTGGTTTCTCAATCTCGGAGTGAATGATAGTGGGTTTACCATAACTTTTGGATCCATAGGATGTTATCTCACTAAGCGTGTTAGCGATTGTGTTTTCTGAGACACTAATTGACCAGTCTTACTTCACCGTGGTAATGCTATTTACTAGCTCCTTAGCATCTTCATACGACTTCTGTTTTGCCTTAGGGCCATGTCTATTTTTCCGAATTAAGTTTAAAAGCGCCAGTTTTAACAATGTGAATGAAATTGCATACAGAAAAGTGGAGCTTTCTATTAAAAAGAAAAACAAAACCACGGGATTTATGAATACGTATGTCACATTCCGTAGTAAGTCCTTACACAATTTCAACTTTCTGAAGCTGAACCTCACCTAATGGGTTTACGTAAATATCAGCATTGCGGAATTCGGTAAATGTGACATGATCCTTTAATGACCGAAATGCTTCTTTCGCATCTTCAGTATAGGGTGCCTCTAAATAACGCAACTCTGAAAAAAGAGTTTCAAGCAAACCAATTCTCGCAAGCGCTGAAAACTCAAATTCACTTTCGGTTAATAAAGTACACAAAAAGATAGGTTTTCTTATAATTTCTTCATCCGCTACATCTTTTTGACAAACATTACACACACTTGTTTTCTCAGTCTTTGCCAGGGGTTGAGAACAGTCTGTGTCTATAAAAGTTTAGTAATAAAGCTCCCATCACACATACGGACATACGAAGCGAAACTAATTTTTGTAAGGCAACATCAACAAACCGAACACGAACATGTCCAGAATCACCCATTGATAAGCGTTTTTGATTTGGTATAGGGTTTCTTAAGCAAGATGAGACTAGCGGCGCATGGAAGTTTGAGACTTCACACATGTTAGCAGCTCAACGAAACCATGGGACAGAAAACATACCTATTTTAAGAGAGCTCTCGCTTGTAACTTCCATGCTGTTCTCTTCCAATATAAGATTATTAAAAAAGACAAGATCCCCCCGCTGACAACTGTGGATACCCAAATTGTTGGTAGCTGGATATTGGATCATTACCCTCTTTTTTGAGGATGAAAGACTATCAAGGAACATGCTTGTTCTTGTAATTTTCGTCACTCGACCAGAAACCCATACATAACTTGCATTTTCTTTCAGTTTGGTTTCTGGCTGTTCAACAACAAAAGCCACCATTCCCGAAAACCACTCAGTCGTTTGTTCCCATACGGTTTTCCAATTAGGAATAACAAGCAATTCGCCAATGTTCAAAAGACGCACGTAGTCTCGAAAGGCGCGACGAAATGTCAAAGTGACATAGTCCGATGCGTTTCGAGTATTTAACAATTCCTGTAGATTCCTACCATGCAATTCTTTCAGACAAACCCTCGAACCTCCAGATGGTTGATTTACATCTTCATGGTAAATGTCAGTGATTAAAAAGACAGTATACTCTAATTCATTTAGGTCTTTTGTTTTCTCCAACCATTCCTGGAACATAGTAGTGTTCATTATCGGTATAAACAATTGTGTCGGAAGGAAATTAAGTATACTGCTCTCGTGAATGGAGCATATTGGGTAAAGTGGAGCATTCGTAAAACGCACTTGGGACTGAAATACATTGTTAGTTTTGGGTACAACGTTGATTTAAATATATTCACACACATCAATTAAGATATCATAAGGAGGATGAAAATAAAGAAAGAAATTGGAGTGAACTGTCAATCGACCTTCCGTTGAAGACTGCATGTCTTTCAGATATAATTTGGAAAAATCACCAAATTCTATTTTATAGCATAGTGCTTTAATGACATAATGGAATGGATCTCTATCAGTGGAAATGAAACTTGAAAATCCTTAAATATACATTTATGTTAGTATTGTATCATATGTAATCCAAATGACTCAAGAAATTCGAAAATGGTCGAGTCAAATAAACTTACCGTTATTCAGTAAATAATTATTCAATAGCTATTTCATAAAAATGACTCATGTTAGAATTAGGTTTTTGTATTTACGAAACGTTTACTCACTTTTTGTTCAAGTTCCGTCAGTAGAACCGCTCGAGAAATACCCCAAGAAAATGATTCTGTAATATTTACAAGTTCTGTTACGATTCTTTTCCAGTCAGCATAAGTTGTCGAAAGGTGATGACGATGCTTACATATTCTCCAGTTGTTTTTCATTAAATGGAAGAGTACTTGTTAATGGTTTTAATTCAGTAGTTACATCGTTTAACACAGCTTCGATATTCATAGTAAAGCACTTTGTTACAAAAGAAAAGAAACCAAGCAATGGTTTCTTCTTTTATTGTGCACAATTATCAGGGCAGAGTATTTGCAGTATGGAGTATTGAAAAATCTACATAGTAAAAAATAACAAAACGTTAACCGCACTAACGGTCGATTCGGGATCTTATTAACATGAGTAAATTTTAGTACCTTTTCGGGCGTTTTGTTGGTAAAGCAGTTACTGGTCATAACAAATTATCTCATTTTTTTTTTAAGTTCATTAGAATCCGTCATTTTATTAAATTTAACTTTTCTGAAGCGTAAAGAATCATTTTTTTAAGAGTACCATACAGAAAGCCATTTAGGAAAAGCACTGTTTGTATAGAACAAAAAGAAAAGCCAACATATAGTAGGCTGTAGGAGTTTAAAGTCAACAATTTTGATTCCTGTTATGAGAACTTTCCTTAACAACAATCCTCATGTCTGGTGTTAATGGATCATCAGTCATATAGGAAGAACAAAATGGGTGCGTTGTGCAATCAGTGTGATGACAAAGCAAATTACGATAAACTCTTAATATCGTCGTCATGAGCAAAAGAAAAGTGATAGTGAACACTTTAATAAAGGTAAAAATAATTCTACTAAATCTTTACCACCAATTTTGTAAGAATGTCTGTGCGGGGTAAACGAATGAACGAGGAAACACAGTGTGCTAGAACAATCATTGACATTTGTTTGCCTTAAACGTGTTTGTAAACCACTGTTGGATAAGCTCGGCCTAAAGTTTGTTAGTAAATTAGTACTTAGGAAAGCGACGTCTTGCTTGCTCGTACCGTGGCAATTGAGCGGGGAGACTCGTAACAGTAGTAAAAGGGGAAGGAACCAAACACGTATATAGATGAATCATTTTCAAGATTTATAATGCTTTGGGTTTTCGCCTTGGCATCACTATCAGCGTATACACTCTCACTCCCGGGGTGCAAGGTGTATACCGGTAATTCAGGAGTAGACTCGGTAGAAAAGGGAAGTGCGGGATCGTTACGAGGGCATAGAGCAAAAAAGGAAAGAATACACTTTTGTTTGGCAGCGACGGCAGCAGCAACTGCTGCACCCGTGTCCTCACCCAAAATTCCAATAGTTGAGGAGTCACCATGATAGTAATCTACATTCTCACGGACCCAATCAACGACATAGTGAATGAATTCCACCGACTTCTCCACAGGGAACTTTGGTGGGCGACAAAAATCAGGGATAACGACAACAAAACCAAGGTGGGCGAGAATGAAAGGGAGCTGAGAAGGTGCGCCATGTGTGCCACTCACCCAAATAATGACAGGTCGATTTGTTCCAAACTCAGGTGCATAAACATCAAGAATAAGATTGTGTTTCAGTACCAGTCGACGAGCGTTGTTTTCTGCAAGCACACGATCGGGGGGGTAGGAGACTACGGGTCAGCAAAGAAACAATTGCATATGACAAATACTGAAACTTACTGCTATTGTAATGAAGCAACTCTCCAGCCAAGTCATTGTAAAAGAGACGGCGAATTTGTAAAAACCAAGAAGCACCACTAGTAGAATAAGACGTTAGCTCACCGAAAACATACTGACCGCTTCAAGTTTACTTACGTGTTGAACTGAAACGACTTGCCGGTCAATTTTGCGGCAGCAATTGACAAACTATGGGCCGCATAGAGACCCATGATAATGACGGCAAGTAAGGAGCCATATCCAAGCATGTCAAGAAAATACAGTTGCTGGAAATAGCGGGAGTCTATTAAGACAAAATGGACTGTTAGCAAGCCAAATTCAAACGAGAACGAAAAGAATAAAAACATACACCGTGCGTACGAGTGGTATGCCCGAAACGTCATGAACGTTTTACAAAAGAGAAAGACAAAGGGCTTCTCAGAAGCACAGGCAAGTAATCTTGCCAAAGTGTACCTGGAACATTTAGGCAAAAATCCGTGCACAAATTTGACAAGAGCAACATGCACCTCTGGCTGGAATGAACCAACGATGCAAGCAGTCGACACAATCAACCAGCCAAAATACACGGCCTCAGAGATATACATGTCAGCGGACTGTGCAAAATTAAAGTTAGTACTAAGAAAACAATTGTGATCCGGAAACAGCAAATATAATCGCCAGTAACGTGTTTAAAAAAACAACAGGATTGGAAGACGTTTCTCAAGACCCCTGCACAGTAACCATCGTGTCACCGGGTGCTATTACTTCCGAACTGTTCAACAAACATATGCGGCAGCAAGTCGGAAGCAATGTTACCGACGGTACACTCATTTCTACGCTAAAGTGCATTTTCTCCTTCATCATCGAAACACAATTCAGCAATCCTTGAACCTTCAGTGGGCTATTTGTATATCTTTCGCCAGTTGGACGTATATCAAATGCTCCATTCACAACAAACGTACCAATATTAAATTCTCAACTAGGCGACAAGAGCTATGTCTGTCGAATTGATATTTGCAGTTCTTAATGAACGACGAAAGACTTCAAATAGCTCCAAAAAAACGGTGGTTCCTCTATAATATATCGGGTACTACTAAACAGTTCGTTCGCTGTGGTGGGGATATAGCCATAACAGCCATTTGTACACCATGCCGCAGGCGGCAAAGAACATAAGCGAATTTACTAGCGAGACAACCGAAATGAATAATCCAACGCGTTGTAAACAATGGAAACACAAAAAAGCACTACATTAAAGGACGAAAAAGACAGGGAAAAGAAGGGGAGACGAACGGCTAAATTCAATAAATCCGAATATTAAGCAAAGGTATTATTATTAGTAGCTAGTACACATTCATGCTTCGCTACGCTTCCGTGCGCCCACTCTTATGTTTTCGTTTCTATTTAGTATTCAAAACTCGCTATAGATTAAGCAGTAGCTCTATTTTTTAGTAAATAAACAAAACACTGAGAACGCCACAGAACCATTACAATTGAAAGATATCCTCAGGCGACCGTCGCCTGGCTATAATCCGACAAATGCCGTGCACCATTGATTAGACACGTTTTTTATGTTTTACAACTTTTCCTCCTACAAGCTCATCGAGTAGCCGTGAACCGTAGCACGAACCTCTGGAGCTCCAGGATCGTTTTCGAACATGGGTCGTTTTTTGATCTCAAGGAACTTTTTCACCTTAAAGCCATTTTGCTCGGCGATCTGAAAGAACTGAAGATCTTTGTGGGCAAGACGAGGACGATGATGAGTGAAGAACACATACACGATCGCGTCAGGAAACTTTGACAAAGCCTCCTTACTCGTATGAACAAGCTTTTCGTGCTCGGTATGATTAAACACAAGATCAGACAGCAAGATCACGTCGAATCCACTATCTGCCGGCAGGCCAGCAGCCTCGCGGAGAGGTGTGATATCTGCTCCCCAAAGGAAACCCCGAACGTTTGTTCGATCGACAATCTGGGGAAACTGTTGCACATTATATTTGATGTTGTCAATAAGTGGATTGTCTGGATAATCCGTACACACGACAGACTTGGCCCCGTTAAGAGCTGCAATGATGGACGGTAAACCGGCACCAGCACCTAACTCCAGTACTTTTTTACCAGACACAACCTCTGGATGTTGGTCAATATAATCGGCCAGGACGATACCACTGTTCCACAGATAATGGCCCCACAACGAATGGTTCCCAACAAGTCTAAGCAGAACTTCCTTTGGACTGTAATAACATGTTAGTATCGAAAGAAGAGAAATAAAAAAAGAGAACGAAAGGAACTCAAAAAGACGGAAGAGATCATGCTGCAATTCCAAATTTCAAGAATTCAAGCAGTAACAAACGACACGGCGGGCGAGATAAAACACCTTTTCACCGCGAATTCTTTCCGTTTTTTTTCAGCCAAATCAATTTGAACCATTCATTTGGTGGTGACGTACCCTGACATGGCATGCTCTCTCATATGAGAGACCATGGTAGGCGGAGGAGAGGGCGGACGAAAGTCCTTTGGCTCCTCAAACATATCAAAGCCCTCAAAGTCGCTGTCGTTACCGCTCATCACTTCTTCGTCCTTCACACCTCCAATGCAGTTGGAAGGTTTTGTGGTGGAGCAGACGCAGGGCGCTCAAACATCATGGTCACCACCAAGGAAAAACAGGCTCCAAGTAAGCGAAGGAAGAGAACGGGGAATTCGCTAGAAGTAGTTAATGTAGCGACGCTTATTTCAACGTCAATCCATTGAAACGGCTCACAAGGTTCGCCACAAGCGTCACGTGGAGATTAAAGAATTTGCAACCGAGGACACAGACAGCTGGGCAACGAGGGAGATTCAGCCGCGCATGTCGCCAGCAAAAACTTGTTGGTATAAATAAAATGAAAAGAAGTACAAACAATCATCGACATTCCGTTACGAGTCCACTTATGAGAATAGGGGAACGATAGTATTAAGTGGAGAGGGTCCAAGAACACAAACTCATTCGGTTCTGGAGCAATACTTTTTAGCGGGATAGATCATATTCGCTGAATTAGGTCACAGACTAAATCAGTTGTAGACTGAGACATTCATGAGCTCGTCCAGGAAACAGATGGATCAGGGCAGCACGCTTGTGTGCATACGAAAGATGTTGGTTTAAAAGGTCTCATTGAACAGGTCTACTGCGCAGGACCACCATCAGGTTGGTATGGAGAGGTGGGAAATTAAATAAGATTTTTCTCTTTCCATTCGAGAAGCATTTGGATAGCCTTTTCTTCAGAGTCAACAACAGCACTCACACCAGGTTGCGTGCAGTCGCGCAGCCAGGTGTAATGGTATTGACGGACCTTACCCATCTTCGATGTTTCGACAACTACGTGGGGAATACCGAGCAACAGAGAAAGAACATGAGCGTGAAGTCTGTCGGCGATTAGGTAGTTGGAACGGGCCAAGAACTCAGTACCAGCGTAGTAACGATCCAAACCCTTCTGTTCAAAGGTGGCCTCAGGGTCAGTTGCACTGGGAGGATCCCAGTCCAACCAGTCGTCGATACGGTATGTGAGGTTTGCAGCACTGAATTGACTCGTGTACAACTGCTCATTACCATGCTTTTGACCGCCCTCATTGTCGCGGCGAGCCAACACAAGGACATCAGTGGTCACTTCTTGATTGCGCAACTCGGGATGGGGACCCAAGTAGAAAACAATGTCGGGAACCAGAGCAAGGTCATTAGTCAAGCCAAAGTAATTTACACCGCGTCCGTAACTTTCACGGTCACGAGCAGCCAAACGGAGATCAGAGTGGGCAGAGTAGACTTCGCGAGTTTGGTTCAGATAATCCTCGCTGTTGAACCAGATGGACTGAGGGAAAGAGACGATACGGATGTCAGGAAAGTCACGAGCAACTTGCATACGCAAAGCTTGATGGTCAGGATACAGATCACCAAAGTTACCGCCGCCTTGGAAGGCCATTGCTACCAGCTTGGGGTCTTTACCCTCAAGAGAGTTTTGCAAGGCCTCGCGCGAATAATCGTTCAGGCTAGCACACATGTACACAGTCTCAATGCCCAAATCCTTCAACAATTCGCGCTCACCAACATAAATGGCACTGTCACCTTTGTTCGGGTAATCGGGGAAATTAATGATGGCAGCATACTTAATGCCATCAAACATGTGCTTGTAGTAGTTGTACAACACAGTTTTCTGGTATTCAAGAGCAGCCTCACACTTGGCACTGCCAATGGGGGCTTTCTTGAACAGAGGCTCCTTCTTTGATGAGGAAGAAAAGACAGAAAAGGGAGAAGAGCTGCTAGAGGATGAGGAGGGAGAAGAAGAGGAGGAGGAAGCCGTGTTTCGGAAACCATCCAAGCTAAGAGAATCATTGTTCCAGTACGTAACAAAGAGGGTCACCACAGATAGCAATGCAGCGCCCAGAATAAGCACGTACTTTGTGCGAACATGTATCACCTGGCTCATGATGAAGCGTGTCAAACAAGAAAAACAGAGACACAGGCAACGAAGAAAAGCGTAAGTGGATGCGATATCAAACCCAAACGCAGATGCAGAAAGAGGAAATTTCTTAGAACTGCACGACTAATAAAATGCTGGTAAATTAACCGCAAGAAGCAATTTCAAATATTGCAAGAAGCACTCTGGTTGAAGTAACAGGATTTTGTAGTTGCAATTCAGCCAGATAAGCAGTCAGCTACTACAAACAGAGTTTTCTCGATAACCAGCGAGAATACGAAGTTCAAAAAAAAAGGAGTGCCAAAGCAGACCCAGGAGACGGAAATTCTATAGCAGAAGTCCTTACAAAAACCCAGAATTCCTCTGCACGCAGGGAATGCAAGTTCCAATGGACGTTCTATGGGGTATGGTGGAGGGAAGAAACCAACGTGGTGGAGAAAAGCCGAACGGGAAGGGGGAGGTCGATGGTGAGGGAAAACCTTAAATGCCCCATACTTAAAAGGTGCTGCGGTTCGCATCAGATAAGAGTACTGTTGTCCAATCAGCAGCTCACTGAGGCAATTCGCCGCCAAATTGCGAACCCCCCCTTTACAAACATGGGCAACTGACGCCAGGAGCCAATCAGCGTCCAGCTGTTTTGTTGGCGATTCACTGTGATTACGTTTGACCTGTCGCTTCTCGTTACAAACACCTTCATTAGACCAAAGTGGTACTAGCGGCACGGCGCAAATGAAGGCAATTCAGGCGTTTTTCGGGCAATAAAGTGCCGCTTCTGTACCTCCTAACAGCGCTCGTGCGCCTCGCTCGGAAATCGATCATATCGCCTATGGGGGATTATTCTTCACAAGCGACGTATTACGACGTTATTCCTGGTATGTTCTGGAAGTGCAACTACGTAACAATGTCGTAATGCACGTGCAAAAAGAGCCAAGTTGGAGATGACGTGGTGCGGGGTGAATCCCTGGATGTAGTACGACCTGTGAAATCGCAGGAGTTCGCTGGTGAAAATCAGTACGGACATATGTACACGCTGAGCTACAAGGTGACAATTTCGACAACGAGGGGTCACACTCAATACCGGCACTTTATTGTATGCAACGACTGAATATGTGCATTGCCGGTGCTACAGTAGTTATTAATTGTTATCCAAGTTGACCCAGTTGCGAAAAATGCACTCTCTTCGTAATAGTGTCACTACGTCAGGGTCTAATTTAGTTTTTCTTTAAAACAATCTATCTCTTTACGTTTTGCTCCAACGCAATTCGCAACGTCCGTAAACGCGGCAATTCTTTCTATTGTTGCGATATAATTTCTTGTTCCCGTTCTCTGAGACCACGTCGTTTCCAGAAACCTCGTGAAGGTTGTTGACATCTTACAGGGTTTTCGTTGCCGAGCAGCCGAAGACCATGCAAATGTTAATGAATCAATGCAGAAAAACCCAGTTGTACCTTAAAAAGAAGACTCCTCGTCACCCGACTTAAGCTTATATAAGTATATACACCCGTTTTCTAGCGAAATTCCATTCGTTTGTCTGTTTGATGCACAATTGTTTTCGAGACGCGTCTCGTGTTTCGGTTATGACGTACGGAGAAAGCTTAAACAGGAATAGCTATCGAGATGAGTGGTGATGTCATCACATGTCCTTTCTGCGGGGCTCTAGAAGATTTCCAGGAAAACGACATGCTGCTACAAATTGGCACTTAACCTCTCCTAAATACACAGTGCTTGTTTTCTTGTAAGTGCAGCGTCCACGGGAACTTTAACAACTAACTTTCTTAGGCTTTACCAGCAACTGTATACGAAATATTCCCAACCCCCTTGTACGTCTACCTGTGAACGCAGACACGCAAATTTTGTCACTTCCTTTAACACAATTGTGTACTACATACCTTGCACGCATAGTAATTGCACCAATTACGGCTTTCTGAAAAACTTTGAACTCATTTGTTTTCCCTGTACCTGTCTTTCTTCCACCCTTTCGTTCTTTTCTGTTTCTGAAATTGTTTCGTTATTATCTGTGTAATGGGACGCTTACTGCTGGCTAATTTATTTCTCCCTTCATCTGTTGGCATTTCGTACGACTCCGTCGGTTCTTCAGAACTTGCATCAAGATTCCTTCCAAGCGAGCAAGCCGCTAAATGGCTTACGGACGGACCATTAAATGAAACGTTGCTGGTCTCGGATTCCGAGGACTCGGTGGCCGAGATGTCACCTTGTACGATAACCCGAAACAATAGCGAGGACAAACACAATTCTGACTCTACGGACACGTATTTATCTGACGGTGCTAACGATCCTGCATCCATATCCAAAATCTTCAATCACAAACACCTGTCGTCCATTCGTGAGCAAGTGAACTTGACCGAGCCCGTTTCGCGTCATCACAGCCCACCGCCTGTCAGCGTTCTGGCTCCTCAATACGAGACTCCGCAAACGGCAGCAAGAACGCGGCGTCGCTCGTCCGTCTACTCACAGCGTCGTCCATCCATTGACTTGGCTGCGTGGACAGAAGTTCAGTTTAAAATTCGCCCCAGCTCCAGCGGCAATGTATGCGTCGTGAATGCGATTAACGCAGCCAAACGTGAAAATCCCGATTTCGATGAGCATATATACTTTGGTACGTGCGGGGTTCCGACTGACGCACTTCCTCAGGCTCTTCGTGAGCGCATTGACAAAGTGTACCAAGACGAGCATAACAGCAAGGTTGTGTATGTGTCTGACACAGACTTTGTTGGCCATTATAATCATTACTGCAAGCATATCTTATGGCCTACCTTTCATTACCAAATACCTGACAATCCAAAGTCTAAAGCCTATGAAGATCATTCTTGGCACAATTATGTGAGCGTGAACCAGGCTTTTGCTGACTCGCTCGTGGAAAACTACAAGGACGAGGACTGCATTTGGGTGAATGATTACCATTTGCTTCTCGTTCCCCAGATGGTTCGTGAGAAGATTCCCGAGGCCAAGATTGGCTTATTTGTTCATATTCCATTCCCCTCTTCTGAAGTCTTTCGCTGTTTGCCAACACGTAAGGAGCTGCTCACAGGCATGCTCGGTGCAAATGTGATTACTTTCCAGATACACGAGTTTGCTCACCATTTCATGCAATCTTGCTCTCGTCTTATGGACTTGGATGTGAGTGGAAACGTTATCACGATTGATAACCGCATCATTATCATCAACAGTCTTCCCATTTCAGTGGATCCTGTCGCTCTGAACCGTCATCTGAGCAGTGCTACTGTTAACCACTGGACACATGTTCTTATGAAACGTTTTAAGGGAAAACGACTCATTGTTTCCCGTGACAAGCTCGATCCCATTAAGGGAGTTCGCCAAAAGCTTCTTTCGTTTGAAAAGTTTCTTGCAAAGTATCCCGAATTCCGCGAGAATACCATTTTCGTCCAAGTCTCTCCATCATCTGTCGACGACGGCGAGTACCTTCCTGCAATTTCCGATATTTGCACACGGATTAATTCTGCCTATTCGAACATTGCTTCTCAGCATGTTCCTGTCATGCTTCTCCAGCTTGAGCTCTCCTACTCTCAGTACTTGGCTCTTCTTAAGGTTGCAGATGCCATGATTGTAAACTCTCTTCGCGAAGGCATGAACTTGACGTCGCTTGAGTATATTTTTGCTCAACAAGAGCGTCATAGACCTCTTATTTTGAGTGAATTCGTTGGCAGTGCTTCATTGCTCGGCGACTTTGCTATCATCATTAATCCTTGGGATTACCAACAGACAGCAGATGCTTTCCATAAGGCACTTACTCTGTCTGACGAAGAATGTGACAAGCGTTACGAAAAATTGCTTCGTGTCAGCAATGCCTTTGAGGCTGGAAAATGGGCACAAGCATTTTTGAACAGCATTAAGGAGTCATGGAAGCTACAAATCAAGTATTTGCTGCGCAGAACGCCTCGATTCTCTGCCAGCAGTCTTCGTTCATCTTACCAAAGAGCGAAGAAACGCTTTATTTTCCTCAACTACGAAGGCACCTTGGCCTCTTGGGGTAATCAAAAACATATCGTGATGTCGAGTTTGCAAAGGGCAAACGATCTTCTCGTCGAACTTACAAGTGATCCGAAAAACTGTGTCTACGTCTCTAGCACATTGTCTCCCCAAGAGTTGGATCAACTTTTCCACCGTGTGCCCAATTTGGGAATCGTGTCAGAGAACGGCTGTTACACACACCTTCCAGACCCTGAAAGCTCAGGCAAGCTGAAGTGGACCTGCAATGTTCCCAACTGTGACCTTAGTTGGCAAAAGACGGTCTTCGATATTTTCAGCTATTATGCCGAGCGCACCCCTGGAACATACGTTTCCCGCAAAAACATATCCATCATCTTCCATTTTGGCAGTGCTGAAGATGCGGACACGGCAGCTTGGGCTGTTAAGGAGTGCTGTGCTTCGGTGAATGGATTTAAAAAATTGAATTGCCATGTCTTCGTGTCTACTGAAGCCGTTATCTGTACAACATTGGATGTTTCTTGTCGTGAAGCGGCTGAACGGGCATATAAGACGAGTGGTGAAAGTGAATTCGATTTCGTCTTCGCCGCTAGTGACGACCCAGTGGATGATGCCATATTTGAGTGGGTCCGCGAGCTGGGTCACCAGGGTGCCGGTGCACCATTCACACAAACCGTTAGTGTTGGTGAGCGTGCTTTTAGTAACGCTGATTACACGTCGGCTGGTGTGTTCGGCTTTTTGAACGATTTCCAGAAGGCAGTCAGCAAGTAAGGTGACGAATCGTAATTGCTTCGATGCATCATGTGAATGCCTGTACTTTTTTTGAACGATACATATTCTGATGGACCTTTTTTAATGTTGTTAACGAACCAGATATAGCTCTTATCAATGGAGGTGAATATTCTTTCTTTTAACGCTAGAGCGACGATGAAATCGTGTATTAACTGTCTTAAAAGAGCACGCCTTAACAGCGACAGCTAATGAGTGTTGAAACTTACAAACTATTAAAACGAATCCAGCGTGGCTACACCACTACTAGCAAATGCTTTGATGAATGAAAACACATGAAAAATATTGACGTTCTATATTAAGTTTAAAGCAAAGAAACACCTGTTAGTGCATAAAACAAGTGTCACAAGACGAAACTACGGGAAAAAACGTCGCAACTTAGGACATAAAAAAACGGCCGCTTCTACAAGCAGGCATCACCGTTTATGTATTGAAGCCGGGTGGAAGTCACGAGGAAAACAAAACGCTTTAGGCGTTCTCGACAAGCAAACTTCCAGCAATCTTGCCGAGATGTGTGTGTTTGCTGACACGAACAAGCTCTATAAAAGCGACGTCGCCCCAAACGAAGGGCTCGCCGCTAAATGACGATACAGCTGCAGATGTACTGTAGTCGGCAAGGACATTGTCGGCGTACAGCAAAGGCATGTACGGTTTATACGACTCAGTGTAATCGGGATCAACGCTGTCAGAAACGGCATTTGCACGTTTAGCCAACTCACACAACGTGGGCGTCTTCTTCACCTCGAGATGGACACGCTTGTAATAAGAGTCACCGATACAGAGCTTTCCGGTCTTCACCTCCACTGGTCCCTTAAAACCGTCGACGATAGACTCAAGGATACTGAGAGGTGTTTGGCCTTCCTTCACATGAATGTCAGTCGCCAATGTGATGTGAGGAGCAGTTGGGATTCTCAAATTCTCAAAATCGTTACGGTGGTTTTCACTCCACGTAACAAGTCTACGGCACCGCTCCTCCAATTCACTGGTGCGTTGGGGAACAAGCCAAACTGTGTATGTCTGATGTTGATGGACATGGTCATCTTTGACAATACGATGACCCATCCGACTGGCGGACACGGGCTGGCCAGAGATTTCCTGGTCTTCTTCAGGCTTCTTAACGTCTTCGTACGTCGTGGTTGTTGTTGATTGCTCCATTGATGCTGCGGTAGTAGGTTGAGGGAGAATAGTACTTTGTGTACTTAGGAGAGATGCAAGTCGTGAGGGTTGTTGGTCAAGCAGGTTCAGTTAAAGGCAGTAATTCTTCGGGGAATCCGGAGACGTGAAAGGGAAAGATTCTGCGACACTATACCAAAGGAATTAATTAGCAGGGGATCCTTTACGAGATAAATAAAGGATGCGTTAATTAGGACAATGAAAGACAATGATGAACGCGAGTGCGGTGGGGAAAAGATGTAAACCAGCGGGGGCCTCAATGGGCTATTTATGCAAATCTTCGTGCTGATCTTGCGACGTACCGACGTCCTAATGAACGCCGTTCGGAGACTTGCTAGGCCGAGGCGGGGATATTTCTCAGGACAATTCACAGCCTGGGCGGGGCAGGTGGTAGTGACGTAAAGCCATGGCATCCCAGGTGGTAATGCGACATTCCCCGCTGGAACCACGAGAACTCATTCACGTTAAGCGAATATTGCGGGGGGAATTAACGCATTGTCACAATGACGTAACGTGCTTGTCATGGTACGAGGTGAACCAAATTTGGTGCGGAAGATGCCATAGTAAGGAGGGTTGAGCACTCGTCGGGGCATATGAAGGAGTCAGTCGGTAGAAGCTAGTCGGTTGTCAGATAAGCGTAGTTGAATATTTAGACTTCAAAGTGCAATAAGTATGGAAGTCGGGAGTAAACGCGACCCGCAACGTCTCGTTATCTGTCCAACTAGAGTACGCGAGAGGTGTGTCGTGTGCGTGCTTGTTTGCGACCAGAGCTTCGACGAGATGCGACAGTTCGTTTGCGAGAAACATTCTTTTGTGAGTAATCAACAGCAAACTCATCATAGTCAATTCGGTTGCGCAGAATAGATAGCGCAATCACCTCAATCCTGTAGACTGGAATTCCTGTTAGCGACATATTTTCTCCCTCCTCATCAGCATCCGGGTCGCACAGAACAAGTACCCCTGGTTCCTGTGCATCCTCCACTTTATGTAGCAGCTAGAAGTCGTGTTAGTATACAGTGGCTTATTTAATCCCCATACCCTTGCTTGACAAACATCAAGAATTGATTCAAGTCCAAAAAGAGAATCGTTGGACATGGTTGACTGAAGGCCTTGAGTGAGGTAGACACGTTTTCCAACAAGAACGGTACGTTTGTAGACGTCGTTGAGCGAAAACCCCCATTCCTGTTCAGCATTTTCATCTTGGTACAGGTATTCGTCCAAAGCAAGTATGGCGTTTTGCTTCATACAAGCCTGAAGGTACCGAGGAGTCAGAGGAGGGACACCGAGGGCAACTGACATAAGGAACTTGTGTGTCCGGCGAAGAGGAGGAGGCCCCATTATGAGAAAAGCGGTAGCCGAGGAAATGGTATCAGTGACATTAATACTGTGTTTTCGCAGAAACGATTGCATTGCCCTGGTGGGCTTAAAGTTTGAGAAGGCGATTTCAAAGTGGCCATTGGGTAAAGTTCGCAAACGTCGTTTTTGGGGTGATTGCTGTGACGCAGAATCAAGGTAATTAGGACGCGGGGAGCTGGGAAAGGAATAGTTGGTTCCTGGAGGCGTTGCGTCAGGGACCAAGCCATCTTCTTCTTTCGACTCGGGTAGTAGTGGGGGAAGAAGAAGTGTGGAAGATGTATCTCCCTGTTGGGTCGGCGTTGACTTGCTTTCGCGTTTCGCTGAGCGGGGGGTCGAGGTATCGTGGATAGATGGTTCGTCGTATCTTCGAGCAATTTTTGTGTCATTCTCTTCTTCGTCTTCCGAAGCCTTGTCTGACGCCGTCAACCGTTCTGGAAGAGGCGGTGACGGGTGATCAGTAGAAGCGGGTGATTCTCCTTTTTTAATGAGAGGCTGCTCGGTAACTGGTCTAAATTCTGGAAGAGGAGGAATGTCTTCGACATCCATTGCCTCTACATCAATCATTTCCATCAGGGAGTTGTCTTTTGATTGAGTCTCGGGGATAACGTCTTGTGAGGTTGAAATGGGAAGGGCACCATTTTCAGTTTTCGAAAGGACAGAATTTATGGGAGACAGGGAATTGGAATCGTAATTTTCGCTCGTCCGTTCAATTGTAGATAAACTGTGACCATGCATGTCGCCGACATCGGCCGCAAGCCTACTTGTTGTGTGCTTTTTTGATTCTGATTGGGTCCTTTGAGTATCAGAAGACAGTCGAACTTCTGGAGTCGACATCATTGTGGCATCTGCCGAGGGTGCCTTTTTCGTTGAGGAAACTGCATTCGTCGTTCGACGTTTTTGAGGAGTCTCTGGAATAGTGTCTGCTGTAGGAATGCGTCGTAAATGTGCTGCCATGCCATTTACATAAAAGCTCTCGTGAGGAAGAACGTGATACAGCAATTTTTCGTTATTTGGAGATCGTAGTACGCTGACACCGTACATGCTCATTGAACAACGGATGTTTCGTACAAACACTTGATCTTCTTGGGCGTAAAACTCTGCAATTTCATCTGGCACATCTGCAGCAAAATGCTCTAAACTTCCGTCAAGAAATACATGCTTTGATTTTGTAGAGAATGTTTTCTCGTTTATTCGTAATTCCATGAGAACAACACTAACAACGACAAAGTTGGTGGGAAGGAATGAACGGAAAAAAAGCGACAGAAATGAATCGGAAACGAACCAGTAAAAAAGCGCTAACAAAGAAGCAAATAGATATATCCTTTAACTCGACAACGATTAGTTTAAGAAAGTTTCACAAAGTTAACCGACTGCTATTTACAAAAAAAACCTCCTTCAGTGTTACGCTTTGCAAATTTTTTGTTCAGCGCGAAAACGTATTTTAGGGTTTTAAGAAACAGATATTAAAAGATTTTAAGAAGCTTTTTCATCCACGTTTTCTCATCCAGCAAGCTGCGTGAACATCTATACACTGAGGTGCTCTTTGAATACAGTGTGTGGATGCTTCTTAAAACACTTGGTGGTGTGTTTTTGGTGGAGTAATGCAACGAGTCCCAACGTATACTTTTGTTTGTTCTTTATTATAAATAAGCTACCGAGCTGCGACTATAAGCGATATATATACCAATCATTACATTTCAGGTGCAATTAAGCTTTATTCCTTTCGCTGCCTTTCGCTTCCGTAAATAATAAGCGATGGCTCTGCTGCTAGAAGATGTATGTGCACAACACAAGTTGAAGAACGAATCCTTATCCATTCCTCATCGTTGTGAAACTGTTGCGTTCGCTTTTCAGTTTAAGGTTTTTTCATCAAAAAAACTTGTTCGAACGATTACTGCAATCATGGGGAATAAGCCGACCGTAGAATTGGTCGCCGATAATCAAGTTGTTCCAAACAACGATGACCGTCAGTACCGGGTTATTCGTTTGGCCAACAAACTTGAAGTTATGCTTGTTCACGACGACGACACAGATTTGGCTAGTGCTTCTCTTGATGTTCGTGTAGGTAGTCATAGCAATCCTAAGGAATTACAAGGACTTGCCCACTTTTGTGAACATTTGCTCTTTATGGGTACGAAGAAATACCCGGAAGAAGACGGCTATAGACAGTACCTCCATGCTCACAACGGTCTGTGCAATGCATATACTGCTTGGAACGACACAAACTACTACTTCGAGGTTTCTCATGATGCTCTGTACGGTGCATTGGACCGGTTTTCTCAATTTTTTATAAACCCTCTCTTTCTCGAGGATTGCAGGGAGCGTGAGATTCATGCCGTTGACTCTGAACACCGTAAAAACCTACAATCTGATGTCTGGCGTCTTTGGCGTTTGTATGGTTTCCTCTGCAACCCTGATCATGTATTCAACAAGTTCAACACGGGTAACTTAGAGACGTTAGACGAAATCCCCAAAAAGCTTGGTCTTGATGTTCGTGAAGAGCTTATCAAATTTTACAATAAATATTATTCCGCCAACCTCATGAAGCTCGCAGTTGTTGGCCGCGAACCATTGGACACACTTCAAGATTGGGTCGTGGAGTTTTTCTCAGACATTGCCAACAAGGATGTTCCTATCCCGAAGCATGATGGACCATTGTACACTCCTGAACAGCTTGGTCGCATATGCTTTGTTAAGCCAGTGAAGAACTTCCGTCGCCTTGACCTTATCTTCCCTATACCTGGACAATATCGGAATTATCGCAGTCGTCCAGCGGATTATGTGTGTCATTTACTCGGTCACGAAGGTGAGGGATCTTATCTTGCATTTTTGAAGCAGCAAGGTTGGGCTACCTCTTTGTTTGCTAGTTCTGTTCGTATTACGGATGATGCAGAAATCATCATTGTATCGGCTGTATTGACAGAGATGGGTGTGGATCGTTACCGTGATGTTATTTGCGCACTTTTTGAGTATGTGCAATTATTAAAACATACAACTGCACATTCTTTCTTATTTGAAGAATGTCGCATCCTGTCCGAAGCTCAATTCAAAACCCGCCAAAAGAGCCCGGCTGCCCGTTTTGCGCACACGGTGGCTAACCAAATGCATGAAGCCTACCCACGGGATAAGATTATGTATTGCGCTGATGCCCTTACAGGTTTCGAACCCGAAGAGCTTCAGAAGGTGTTCGACAGTCTCGATGCATATAATTTCTTTGCTGTGTTGGTTTGTCATTCTCTGGCAAACAAGTGTGATGCTCGAGAGAAACACTATGGTACTGAGTACCACATAAGTCAAATTGAGCCAGACTTTCTTGAATCGTTAAAAAATTGCAAGCCAAACAGTTCCCTGCACCTTCCTTTGCCCAATGAGTTTATTCCGTGGTCGTTGGAAATTGAGAAGGTCCCAGTTGAACAGAAGCGAAAGGAACCTGATTTGATCCGCAATGATGAATACGTACGACTCTGGCATAAAAAGGATGACACCTTTTGGGTGCCTAAGGCAAATGTTTATATTCAATTCGTTACACCTATTATCAAAGCATCACCGAAATCGAATGTGATTGCTAGTCTTTATGTGCGTCTGGTGGAGGATGCTATGAACGAGTTTGCCTACCCCGCTGAAATTGCCGGATTAACGTTTTCTCTCCAGTGCAGCTCTCGTGGCCTTATTCTTTCGCTAAATGGATTTACGGACAAGCTTCATGTTCTGTTGGAAAAAGTGGTCTCCAGCATGCGGAATCTCAGAATCCATACTCAACGATTTGCAAACATCAAGAACCGTTATGAACAAGAATTACGCGATTTTGGAACAATGGATGCATACTCTCGTTCCAACATGGTGCTTACATGCCTGACGGAACCGAATGTTTGGTCAAACGAAGAGTTGTGTCAGGTTGCGCCTGAAGTTACACAACAGGATGTGGAAGATTTTGTTACCGCGTTTACTGGTCAATTCTTCATGGAGTCTTTGGTGCATGGTAACTTTACAAAGGAGGACGCACTGGAATTGATCGAAGGTGTTTTTGATCAATTCCAACCAAAGCCGTTGTTTGTCTCGCAACTTGCAAGAAAACGTGTCGTTGTATTGCCGAAGGGCAGCAATTACTGTTATACTGCTCGTGTACCTAACAAGGACGACATTAACTCTGGTATCATGTACTATATTCAAATTGCCGATCTGGGCGATCAACGCGCAGGTGCTTACACTCGTCTCATGCGTCAAATTATGAAGGAACCTACGTTCTCTATTTTGCGTACGAAGGAGCAACTAGGATATATTGTCTTTACTCTGCTCCGTCAATCTTCGCCTTATGTTGGTTTAAGTATATTTGTTCAAAGTGAACGTAGTCCCGTATACTTGGAGCATCGTATTAGAGCACTGTTAGACGTTTTGTATGAACAGTTGTTGAACATGCCTGAACAGGAGATCGAAGAGCATAAGTCCAGTCTTATCAGTTTCATGTTAGAGAAGCCCACAAATTTGCGGGAAGAGAGTGGAACATATTGGTCTCGTGTTTGCGATGGATTTTATGATTACCGTCGTTTAGACAAGCAGATTGATGTGGTCGGAAAGGCTACGAAGCAAGACTTGTGTGATTTCTTTAGAGACTACATTCACTACAACGGACGGAATTGTGCTAAGCTTTCTGTTCACGTCCATTCACAAAAATGTGCGGAGCAAGTTGATCCTGTTCCTGCAGCCGTGGAAGTCAAGAACAAATTCCTGTTTAGAGAAAGCTTGGGTCTTAGCCAAGCTGCCTATCCTGTCTCGCCGTATGAGGACATCAACGAGGCGCTTTTGGTTTCTAATCCCTTCAACGTCTAAGTGTTCGTTCTATTTCGTATTCACTCGTTTCTTATACGATAACCACACCCCATTCGACCAAATTGTTCACGTTTTATTTTTTTTGTTATTGTTGCCGCGGAGTATCCGTGTATTGCCGCGGCATAGCCTGGTACTGTGGTGGAGTCCTCACTACCGCAGTGTCAAGTTTTAGTTGACCATACACTATAGCAGTGCGCTGGCGCTAATATTCCTCTAGAAGTTCAACAGGACGTCTTTCTAGGCCATAAGAAAAGATGTCTTCAAAGTTGATGAGTATGAAGTTTATGCAACGGGCTCAAGGGAGCACCGGAAGCGATACAGCTGAATCGGCTTCGGCAAAACACATCCAAAATGATGAGCATTGGACTTTACCTGGTGTAAATGTTATTACTCAAAAGAAACAGAGCAAAAACATTGAATATGAGTCAGGATATTCGTCGTTTCTGGCCATCGATCGTCCCAATTACTCGGGAAGAGCAAGCTTTGGATTGTTTAATAAGGCCTTAGAGCCTGCCAGGGCAGATGCTGAAGGTTCTGATGTCAAAAAAGGATCTGATGAAGACAGTGAAGATGATGAAACGACCGAACGTGAACGCAGAAAGCGTGAAGGGAAGTCTGGAAAAAAGCATGGGGAGACGCGTTCAGTTACAAACAGTCCGGCTTCTACACGTGGAAGTGGAAAAAAACGGAAATCAAGTGAATTAACTCACGATGTAATTTCATTGGATTCTTCGCAATCGAAAAAGGTGCATAAAAATAAACACAAGAAGAAAAGAAAGTAGTCGGTGGGCGTTTAAGCTAATTTCCGGCATATTTGGTAACTTGTGTCTGTGTTCTACAAGTGCTTTTGTTCGATAACAGGAGTTAAAAGTCTAGTGCATGTTAGCTCTCTCGGTGCTCTGGCATGAATCAAAATGAAAACTTACTTGTTGCAAAGCAAGGCGTTTTTCCCATTGTTCAGCCACAGTTCTTCCATTTTTCGTTGCGTTTCAATACTGTTTGTGCCAAGGTGCGGAAGAAGCATCACATGTTCATTGTTCATCAAACCAGGATGAATTTTCGGTTCATGCTCAAAAACGTCAAGTCCTGCGGAGAAGACAGTTCCGTCGTCAAGAGCTTTGACTAGCGCATCTTCGTCCATCACAGCGCCACGAGCTGTATTGACGATGACGACGCCCTTTTTCATCTTTTTAAACTGTTCCTCGCCAATGATATGGTGCGTGTGTGGGTTCAATGGCAGATTCAAGGAAAGGACGTCTGAGCGAGCCAGCAATTCGTCGAATGATACATATTCCGCATCTGCTGCTTCGCTAGGCGGGAGTTGTTTCCGGTTGTGATAAATGATTTTCATGTCGAAGCTTCGTGCTCGTCTTGCCAATACGCGACCGATGCCACCCATGCCAAGAATGCCCAAGGTTTTCCCTTGTGGATCGTGGCCCACCGTTACGTCTGCTCCTCTCCATTCGTTTCGTCTTAGAGCAAAGAGTCCACGGTTGAATCTGCGCAATGCACCAAGCATTAAGAATAATGCAGTGTCTGCGGTAGAGTCGTCTACAGCTTGTGGCACATTAGATACGCGAATGCCTCGTTTGGTACAGGGTGGGATGTCTACTTGGTCATAGCCGGCTCCTAAATGACAGATGAATTTGACCGATGGAGGAAGTTGTGCAACGAGCTCTTCGTCAAAACGTCCAGTAAGCAACACAGATGGCGCAGTCCGAACGATCACTTTTACATCGTTGAACTCTCCGGACTTGCACTTCTGGACAAATTCTAATCGACTACCACTGTCGTGTATCTATACAAATACGAGGATTGTTAGTATCAGTGAATCACTTTTTTTGAACACGGATGTTACAAGGTCGCATGCAAAAGGTCTGTGTTTTCGGTTGATCGGCATCTCTTGTCTTCCTTTCATCAACCCTCCTTCTATTTTCCGTTTTCTTCTTTTTATTTTCCGTTCTTTTTTTATTTTTGTTTCTCTGTTGAATCCAAGAAAATCGGTTTCCTAACCAAATGCAGTCGCCCCCGCTTCGTTCATACCTTCAATGTAGCGATGGACGAGAGACTCGACCACATTTCGTGTGAATGGACTATGGAACCACACAATAAGATTGCTGGTTTCGACATTGTTTTACTTCGTTCTTAAAACTCGGCGAAAAAAAAACTAAAACTGTCTTTGACGAGAAGACAAAAGGTTAGTTGGAAGATGGATTGCAGGAAATAACGAAATATCGTCTTCCTTTAAACTGTTTTTTGATCAATAAACTGCCCTGATCGGGTGGAGTGAATCGGCGGTATCCGATTCTCCATCGGATATCGAGGCCCAAGTTTTTCTATTCTAAACTGTGACAGGCAGATAAAGCGTCATTACCTAATACTATCTGATATTGCGCGCGATTATGGAACTGTTAACTAAAGTCTAAAGCCTTTTCTTAAGACCATCCCGGTCTGGAACCATGGGTTCTTCTTTAAAAGCCCGCTGAGCCAACTTACTCGCTTAAATTCCTACTGATGTCACTGTCCCACCTTCTTCTTTCTGTCACTAGCAGATGACCAATCAATAGATACGAATTTGCTTCGCATTGTCGATCATATTTATCAAATTGTGGGGTTATGCTGTGTTGTGCTGATGTAGCGATAGACCCATCAACGTCATTCAATGACGTAGTGTGACTGCTCTTATTATCTTTGGGGTCGTTTTTTTTTTGTTTTCTTGAACTTGACGAGAACAAAAATGCTGACCTGCTATTAACCTCCCTGTCTCTTAACATTATTTATTTTAGTAATAGAATGCTTAATATTCATATCCTCTCATCATCTCTGGAATTCCACTGGAACCTTCGTGTTGTGTGTTCTGACTTCTTCTCCTTGAAGCTTATCTTTTTTCTGCGTTGAACCTCTTCCGCAGAAAAACACACGCGACGGGCGATTTGTTTGTCAAGATGCGTGTTGGAGTGCAAGGCTGTTGTCATGGAGCGCTTGATCGGTTGTACCAAATGGCGAGGGAGAAAAAAGTCGACTTGTTGATTATAGGAGGTGATTTTCAGGCACTTCGAAATTTGGCAGATTACCATGCTATATCAATGCCAGACAAGTACAAACAGCTTGGGGATTTCCCCTCTTACTACGCTGGAAAAAGACAGGCCCCAATTCTTACCATATTCGTGGGCGGAAATCATGAAGCTAGCAATTATCTGGATGAACTGTAATTTCCAACGCAATGGGTAGCATTATGTCTAGTAAACTAACGAACTGAATAGTCCTTATGGAGGCTGGGTTGCACAGAAAATTTACTACATGGGCCGGTCTTCAGTTATTAATGTCGGTGGTCTGCGGATTGCTGGTTTAAGCGGTATATACAAGGTGAATGATTACTATAAAGGTTTGTTTATTCGACAACTGTTTGATTTTTTTGGTTAACTTGAAGAACAGGGCGTTATGAAAAGTTGCCGTATAACTACAAGACGGTAAAAAGCATATATCATGTTCGAGAATTTGACGTGTTTAAATTGAAGTGTCTTCAGAAGCCAATTGATATTGCCATTTCACATGACTGGCCCCGTGGTATTGAGCAACATGGAAATGTTGAGGCTTTGTTAAGACGCAAACCATTTTTTCGAAAGGAAGTGGAACGCAATGACTTGGGTTCTCCTGCAAACGAAGAATTGCTTCGTCATCTGAAACCACGATACTGGTTTGCTGCGCACCTTCACACGTACTTTTCAGCTACTGTTCAACATGAAACGCTGGAAAAACATGACGATGAACTCTCAGGAGAAAATTCGGATCTTAGAAAGAAAACCGAATTCTTTGCGTTGGACAAGTGTCTTCCGAGACGCAAACACTTTGAGGTGTTCGAAATTGATGTTCCTGAAAATGAATCAGTTACCGGCCCATTGATGCAATACGATCCAGAATGGTTGGCTATCACTCGTGTATTGGACAAGTATCAGTCACAAACTGTGGAACGTGTTAAGCTTCCAGACATGGAGGAAATCCAGAGGTATGACTTCCCGTGTGGCTATTGGCACATATAAAATTTAACACGTTTAGACAAATTGCAGCGGAGAGTAACTGGGTGGACGAACATATCGTCAAAGCTTCTAAATTGGGTATTCCTCAAAATTTCGTCCAGACGGCACCTCCTCATAGTCGGGATGTTACCGACAAACAACTCCGTATGATTGATCGATTATCTTCATCTGATACACTGTTGACTAACGAATCACACTTGTTTAGCGAACACATTTGTCAATCCTCAAACGACGGAATTCAGACGTCTCTTAGGATTAGAGTCGGCACCGGAAACGGAAGACTCTACGAAAAACACTGAAGAAATCGAGTTGGATTTGTGGTAGTTTAGACAATGACATTTTTAGTATAATAATCTAATTAGTTTTCTGGATGAGAACAACTTCAACAGGACGGCCGTCTTCAATGTAACCTATGTCGTCGCACACGAGTTCCAGACCATCCAATTTGGCGACCAGTTTTTTTATTTCCCCTTTCTGCAGACGATGGTCTTGTGTTTTGGGATACTCATAGACAGTTTTTCCATCATCGGTAAAGGTGCACAGAAACAAAAACCCGTTTTTGTTTAGCATTTCGGCAGTGTCTTTTAAAAGGGCTCTATTTAAAAATCGTATTTGAAGAATGAGATCAAATTTCTCTGACTCGTTAAACCGAAAATTGGAGGAAAGGAAAGAGGCAGTTGTGAGACCTTCTTGATCCGTAACCCTTTTTCCTTCGCGCGTATATAGCGTCCAAAGACCGTTTTGGTCCACTTTAGCCACACAAGCATCTTCAACTCGGCTTTCAAGATTTAATTGCTCAAAAAAGTCTGTAAACCGATTGATGGCACGTTTTTCAGCATCCAAAGCCGAGACCATCCATTGAAACTTTGATCTAAAACAAAGCCAGGCAAGGTCTCTTCCGGAACCGCATCCAATGTCAAGGACTCGTGCTGTCTTTTTAGGTGCGAAAGCAGTTTCAATTTTATCTATGACGGCTGCAAGATGAGGGCTGGGAGAAAACAGTACTTGCTTGCTTGTTCCTTCTTCAAGGAATCCATTTTCTCTGCACCAATTCCACAAAGATTCATTTGCGATGATGCTTTTTTCAACAAGCCATCCTCGATCCTTTAACTGACTTCCACAAGTACCTTGTTCGTTTTCATCAATGCCATGTATTCCGTCCTCTACAACCACTAGGGGAACCTGTTTAGCAGGAAGTTGAAACCATAGGTGTTGCAATTTTGAGTAATGAATGTTAACGGAATTTTGTATATGGCACCGAGTAAATTCGTGTGCATCTCTTGTATCCAAACATTTCAAAAGACCTTTTGCTACCTTTGTTACAAGCGAGCGTTCTGTTTCAATAAGAGAGGTTGTCATTTATTGTGCCAGCGAAGGATCCGTACTAGTAAACCAAGGCAGAATGTAAAAACTAGCTGGAATCATGATTATACAATGACAAGACTAGCCTACAATTCTAAATAGACCACAATATGTACAATGTTTCATTTATCACTATTTTTTAACTTTTTTTTTTTTTTTTTTTTTAATTTTTTATTTTCAATTTTTCCTTCGGATACGGAACGTTTATGAATTATAATGATTTTTATAAAAATTAAGAAAAAATAACAAAAAATAACAAAAAAATCGGATAAATCAGATCCCTAAAACAAAACCTTCTAGAAACTACTTTTACGTGTTTCCGACAAAAGTTCCCGTTGTAAAGATAATTCTTGGTGGTCGGGTGACCTGAGTACATTGGGGCAAGAAAGCTAATTGAGCTACCACGCGTCTTCCTAAGCTACCAAGAGCCAACGACCCTATTTCTTCCATCTACTAACTGGATGTCGAATTCGCCGCTGGTAACCAGTCCAGACGTAAAAAGCGGGAAGCTTTACCAAGCAATCCCTCGGTTTTTACATCTTTACGTCTGGCCCTTCTTAACCATAGGTTATCCCTATGTCTATAGACTTTACCTCAAAAATGCATACAACGAAGATGTTCGTCTTCTTATACTCATTCTGATTGTTTCTCTGAATGCTCTGACCTGGTTGGCTGGTCAGTGGAATACGAGAGTGTATTGTTTTATGACATGTCGACCGGTCAACAGTTTGGAGGATGCTACGTGCATCCATGTTGTTTCTAACGGACCTGGCAACCCTGGAGGTGTCGAACGTATTATTCGTACCCCAATTCGTGAAAGAAATGAAGTTCAGTACTCGTTCTTGTTCCAAAGCAAACGCTACATCTTTTCTAAGGATAGCCGCTCTTTCCAGAACATTAACTTCCCTATGGACAGTGAGATTAAGATTGGTGAGCTGAAGAATGCCAAAGGTCTTGATGATAGTACGGTGAAACTCGCTTCGTACACATTTGGCCCCAATCGTTTTGACATTCCCGTTCCCACTTTTGGTACCCTGTTCAAAGAACACGCAGTTGCTCCTTATTTCGTGTTCCAGATCTTCTGCAGTCTTTTGTGGTGTCTGGATGAGTACAGATACTTTGCCTTGTTCACTATGTTCATGATTGTCGCTTTGGAGTGCTCTGTCGTCTGGCAGAGACAGAGAACCTTGAACGAGTTCCGTACTATGAGTGTTAAGCCATATGAGCTTAATGTCCTCCGTGGTAAGAAATGGGTTGTCATGTCATCTGAGCACCTGCTTCCTAACGACGTTGTATCCATTACGCGCTCAAAGGAGAATAGCGGCTTGCCCTGTGACTTGGTCTTACTTTATGGAACTGCTGTTGTGAACGAGGCTATGCTTTCCGGCGAATCTACCCCTCTTGTGAAGGAATCTATCGAACTTCGTCCCGAAAATGACGCTCTTGACACCAAGACCATTGACAAAAACTCTCTTCTGTTTGGCGGCACCCAAGTTCTTCAAGTTACCACCTCGATCAATTCTTCCATCCAAACTCCCGATGGAGGTGTTCCTGCTCTGGTTTTGCGTACTGGTTTCGAAACACAGCAAGGTAGTCTTGTGCGCACTATGATCTACTCCGCTGAGAAGGTCACTGCCAACAACTTGGAAAGTCTTTTCTTCATTTTGTTCTTATTGGCTTTCGCCATTGGTGCATCCGGTTACGTCTGGTATCAACGTTATGAAGAGGAGACCAACCGCTACAAGCTTCTGTTGCACTGCGTTCTTATCATCACATCCGTCGTTCCTTCAGAATTGCCCATGGAGCTGTCTCTTGCCGTTAATGCATCACTGTCTGCCTTGTCTAAGTTCTACATTTACTGCACCGAACCTTTCCGTATTTCGCTGGCCGGTTACGTTGACGTTTGCTGTTTTGACAAGACGGGTACGCTTACCGAAGAGCATATGGTTGTGCAGGGTGTCGCTGGCTTGAACAAGGACAACTTTACCGAATTGACGGGTTTACAAGACACTCCTAAGGACACTATTCTTACCCTCGCTACCGCACACACTTTGGTTTTATTGGAGGAAGATGACAAGAAGGAAATTGTTGGTGATCCGATGGAGAAGGCTACGTTGGAGGCATTGGACTGGACTGTCGATCAAAACAGTTGTGTCTTTGCTCCAGTTACTTCCCCTTTGCATAAACTTCGTGTGAAGATTACAAAGAACTTTCAGTTTACCTCAGTGCTCAAACGTCAAACTTCTGTTTCTAACATAAAGAGTCCCACGGAAAATGCTAAAACTTTTGTTTCTGTCAAGGGTGCTCCCGAAGTTATCATGAAGATGCTTAAGACCATTCCTGAGGGTTATGAAGAAACGTATAAGAAGTTTGGCCGTGAGGGTTCTCGTGTGCTCGCGTTGGGTTGCAAGTACATGGGCAAGTTTATTTCGGAACAAGAGATTAGCAACGTTGACAGAGATACCCTGGAAAGCAATCTGGTCTTTGCTGGCTTTTTGGTTTTCCACTCTCCACTTAAGCCTGATGCAATTGATACCATTAAAATGTTGAACGAGTCGTCTCACCGCTGTGTGATGATTACTGGTGACAGTCCTCTTACCGCTGTCCATGTTTCTGAAAAGGTTGGTATTGTCAAAAAACCTGTTTTGATATTGGAAAACGAATCTGGAAAAGTATTCTGGCGCAGTGTTGATGAAAAAACTACTCTTGCCATGGACCTTGAGAAGCCTCTTGATAAATCGATTTATGGACCTTATGATTTGTGTGTTACTGGTCAAGCCCTTGCGCTTGTTAAGAACGAATCTGTACTGGTTAGTGTTTTGACTCATTCGTGGGTTTATGCTCGTGTTTCTCCTGATCAGAAGGAGCACATCATCTTGACATTAAAGAACAACGGTTATGCCACACTTATGTGTGGTGATGGAACCAACGATGTTGGCGCATTGAAGCAAGCCCATATTGGTGTTGCTCTTCTTAACGCTAGTGAAGATGATATGATTCGTTTGCAAGAGAAGCAAAGAAATGACAAGATGATGAACCTTTACAATAAACAAGTTGAATTAGCAACTCGTTTCAATGTTCAAGCTCCTCCGGTCCCCCCTGCACTTGCCCATCTTTACCCTCCTGGTCCTAACAATCCTCACCGTGAAAAGGCACAAGCCAACGTTACACAAGTTTTGGATACTCTTAAAGAAAAGGAAAACACTGTTGAACTTACGGATGCTGAAAAAACTATTCAAAAGCGCGCCTCTATGGCTTCCAAAATGTTCGAGACTCTTAACCAAGCATCGGACGATGAAGCGCCCTCTGTTAAACTTGGTGATGCTTCTGTTGCTGCTCCTTTCACCTCAAAGCTCTCAAATGTGAGTGCCATTACAAACATTATTCGTCAGGGCCGTTGTACTCTTGTCGCACTGGTACAAATGCACAAGATTCTTGCACTGAACTGTCTTATTACCGCCTACTCTCTTTCTGTTCTCCACCTTAACGGTATCAAGTTCAGTGATTCTCAATATATGATCTCTGGCATGTTGATGTCTGTTGCTTTCTACTCCGTTTCGCGCTCTCGTCCTTTGGAAACATTGTCTAAGGAACGTCCTCACCATAGCATTTTCAACACCTACATCATTGGCTCTGTGCTTGCCCAATTCCTCGTTCATGTGGTTACTTTGATTTATATCACGAAATCAGTTTATGAATACGAAGATCCCGCTGATGTCATTAATCTCGAATCCGAATTCGAGCCATCTCTCTTGAATTCCGCTATCTACCTCCTGCAGCTCATTCAGCAAGTATCTACATTTGCTGTGAATTACCAGGGTCACCCATTCCGTGAATCCATCTCGGAGAACAAGGGACTGTACTACAGTTTGGTCGGTGTTACGCTGTTTGCCTTCGCCTGTGCCACTGAAATGATGCCCGATGTTAATGAAAAGCTTCAATTGGTGAAAATGGCTTCTGGCTTCCAAGGAAAGCTTATCTTTATTCTGCTTGTTGACTACATTGGTTGCTGGGCAATTGAACAAGTTATGAAAAAGTTTAGAGACGACAAGCCAAAGGACATTGTTCTTGACAACTAATTACCTTTTGTGCGATCATATAGAAGGTAGATATGTTAATATCAAACTCATGCATCCAATGATTAAGAGACAGTTAAGCAGTAGCTATGAACAAAGTAATCATATTGAAAGTGAAGGCACGTTGATGTGCTTTTTACCACGTCAAAAGGCTTCAAGCGAGCTCATAGCATCTCTGGCACAATAACAGCATACTGAACTTTTGTTTTTTTATAAAATGTGTTGGCTACCTTTTGGTGTTAAGAAAGACTTTACTCCACCAAAAAAGCACTCACTTGCATGTTTCAACTTTAAACTAAGGTTGGGTGCTGGGATACGCGTAGGAAGTACCAAAACTAAAAAAGCGCGTTTTCTTGTTTTTCCGCCATCTTTTACGAGATCGTTGCTTGTGAATCTAATATATCACTAAAATTATTTTCTGGATTATTCAATTGCTATATTCTTACTAAATTAAAAGCTGTAAACGCCTTTATCCTACAACAAAACGAAAAATGCCATTTTTTCTGAAAGAGCTTTCATTGACGATTTCCCTACATCCAAGTTACTTCGGACCACACATGAGAGATTATTTAAAGGCAAAACTGCTGGCTGATGTTGAGGGAACGTGTTCAGGTCAATATGGTTATATCATTTGCGTTTTGGACAGCAATACTATCGATATCGACAAGGGAAAAGTTATCCCGGGACAAGGATTTGCAGAGTTTGAGGTAAAATATCGAGCAATTCTCTGGAGACCGTTTCGGGTACGATATTTTATAATCCTATATATCACCGTAATACACTAACACTAGTACAGGGAGAAGTCGTTGATGCTGTTGTAACTACAGTTAACAAAATGGGTTTCTTTGCCGACGTTGGCCCTCTGAGTGTTTTTGTATCTTCTCACGTATGTTGGAACTGTTGTTCTCTTTCATCTATACTAACAAATTCGTCAAGTTGGTACCACCAGACATGACTTTTGACCCTGCAGCAAATCCTCCTAACTATTCTGGAGAGGATCAGGTCATCGAGAAAGGTTCAAATGTTCGACTTAAAATTGTTGGTACTCGTACAGATGCTACCGAAATTGTAAGTTACTAATTTTTCATTTATAATACGTTCTCTTTAAGTCCTAACTTTGTGCTAGTTTGCCATTGCAACCATGAAAGAGGATTATCTTGGTGTACTTTAGTTCTTTTTTTTTTGTGTCATTGCTCAAAACGTTCCTCCTTCATTTCTTCAATATCCAAAACAAATCATTTAATTACGAGCTAATGTCATTCCGACTGCCCTTGTCGGCGAGTAGCCAAAATAAATATTCACAGAACGTGTCTCACAGTATACTGGTGCATGTAATCGGTTGCCGTGACATAAAACTTTATATCTACAGTGAATGCATTGATGATTTTATCCTAACATAGTATATGATTCGGTTTCATTCTCTACAAGTATACGGTTGCTGACAGTACTGTCTTATGAACAAGAATCCCGCTTACAACTGTTACCGGAAGCCAAAGACTTTGTTACATAGGATTCATGTATCAACTCATCCTTTTTGAATCACAAAGCGTCTTTGATTTCTGACGCTACACTCAACTGCCGTTCTAGCAATTACTTTTATCCTAACTGAGTTTGTCATAGCAGTAAATTTAAAAGATAGTAAAATTACTAAAAATGTACACGTACGTAGGATTGGTACCATAAAGGTTCATATTAAAAGTAAAGAGCGCTAATTGAATCACGTACACATTCAGCCAAGAATGTCATACGCATGAAAACCAAAAAAATACATTGGACTTCAGAAAAAAACTTTAATTAACAAGATGGGGCTTGAGTTATTCTTCATCACGCTTGTGACGGAAACCTCCAAGAACACCTTTGCGAAGCTTGTTTGTAACATGTCCAACAGCTCCAATACCGTCAACGACACCACCTCCAAGAGAAGCAAGGCCCTTAATTGGCATTCCAGCAAGATCAGTAGCATGTCCAAAAACACTAGAAGCAACGCTTCTTGAGCCACCTCTTTTAGAACGTAAGATCCATGCAGGTGTAAACTGCAGTCCGAGTTTCAGTTCACCACCCAGTTCACCGTCCAAAGGCAATGTCAAGACAACTTTCTCATTTGGACTTAAGCTTGCCATGTCAATGACGACATTGCCCATGAAATCGTTCTTTCCGCCAAAGTCCCAGTCATAGCACTTGGCAATAAGTCTGTTTCTATGTCTGTTGGGAATTTCAACAGTGAAGCTTTCGTTAAACTGAGGGTTGAGAGTTTTCTTAATTGTCTTCGTCTTGTAAACCTCTTCACCTTGAAGCTCAAAAACGACAAAAGGATCAGACTTACCACTGCGGTCCATTTTAGGCAACTCAATACCCTCAATAACATCCACGGTAAGCTTTCCCATGTTCAGGAATGATTCAGTTCGATCAATGATAACCGGAATAGGAACGAGGCAGGAACAAACAGTGAAACTTGCCGCAACTTCCTTAAACTTGATTGTAAGAGGTGCCAGACCACTCCTTTGCAAAAATGTAGTGGCAGGAATGCTGACAGATCCAAGAATTTTCTTTGAGCTGCGAGGATCTGTTACGAGGAATGTAAGTCGAGAGTAGGGCAATTCACGAACAAAGTATTCACCAAACAAATGTGCACTAGCTGAACCGTGCTTCGTTTTAGGTGAGATAAATACAGGTTCAGGAATATCATCCACTTGCAAAGCAATTTGACTACCCGGGTTTGGCAGGTTGGACTTAATAATATCAAAGCAAAGGAAACCGGTAAGCTGTTTCAAGTCTTCTTCAAGATCAGAGGGACTAGACAGCAGAGGTGACACCACTTCCTTCTTTGGTTGAGGAGTAGCAGAAGGCGATTCGTTTTGAGAAGTAGCAATACTTGCTGTGCGGCTGACATTCTTTGGCGTAGGAATAAATTTCGCAGGATTGGGATAAAAGCAGAAAAGATAACAGAGGGAACTCTTGGTTTGAAGACCCTTAACCGATGTCAAGGAAGTAGTCACTTCGCGAGTTTGTTCGAAAGGAATAAGCTTTCCGGAAGCGTCTTGGCGAATGTAATCCTTGGGACTAATGTCAACATAACCGAGAATACGCTCTTCCCCCTCATGTGACAAAACTTGCAAACGAATAATATCATACTTTGTGACGATAGGCACATAAAGATACTCATCCCACACGGGTTGAGTGTGATTAGCAATCGTCACCGTTTGGGCCATCTCCTTGTTATGACAGAGCACACGGGTCGAAGCATTCACCTTGCCTCCATGAGACTTGGGCGACAACGAGTTTGCGTTACGAATAAAGAGTCGAAGAGCACCAAGAGGCTCACGGTATATATCTGCGCTTTCGCACACAGCAGTCATATCAACAGGCTTCCATTCCGCAGCAATACGCACACGACCACTCTTGGCATTTTCCAATTGAAACCAGTTTAGTCCCTTTTTAGTGGCAGTTAACAAATCATCAAGCGTAATGTTAAAGACGCCAAGAGGTTTACTAACACCATCAGCACGAATTCGCACACCCAAGCTACACTTGGACTTCTGTTTAACCAGGTATTCCTGAAAATCACCCCAAGAAGGATTGTTGTTCTTCTTGATTTTACGTGTCGTGTGAACAATCTTTCCGTTCATCACAAGTTCAGCGTAAGCAGTATAACGGTTCGAGCCAGTACTCAGCTCCTTAGCTTGGAAAACCGTGTAGCGCAAGATACCCGGACCAGTCAAATCGGAAGCATTCTCACCTTCGGTAACTTCAATAACAGGGTAGAAACGTATGCTGTACTTCAATGAACCCCGAATCTTTTGATGGAACTTCACATCAATCGTAGCATCATTCACAACGGGAGCACCGTCAAGAACAGATGTTTCGATCACATTCGTGCCAATGAGTTTATCGCTGCGAATGTCATTGTAATCATAAACTTCCAAAACCAATTGCTCAGAGAAAGACGTAATTGTAAACTCAAATTTCTCGTCAAATGTAGGAGAACTAGTATCTGAGACAGTCTTTGAACGAGCCAACTCGCGACCAGTAAGAGTACTGCGAATCACAACGTAGGGATCCGGAGTTCCACTTAAAGTCTCATTAGGCTTCAATCCCGTGGCATTTTGCAAGTGGAACGAGATGGCGCCAATGGTGACATTCATGTTGGCTGCGCCCATCATTTGTTCAATATCGAGTTCGTAAACGTTAGGACTATACATCATCGGACCCAGAGTAAGGTGAATTTGATCGTAAATAAACTTGCTCAAACCAGGAACATTACCGATGTCGAAACCAAGCTTCTCACCGCCAATGGGCTTCAGCACAAAAGAGATATCAGGTTTTTCAACAAACGTCAGACCCACTGACTTGATGTAAGGGTAACTGCTCAAAAACTTGAGTTTCAAACGAATGACGCCGCTGAATGAGAAATCTTCAACAAGAACAGGCATACTAGCAGAGGCAATGCTCTTACCAATACGCACGCTCAATTCAATTTTCGGTTTAATTTGAGTAGCAATTTCATGGCCTGTCAATTCGGAAAGATTGTCGGGAGTGAAAGAACAAGCCAGATCCATCATATACAAATCCTCCTCCGTCTTTGGATACGAACGAATGAAATCCAAACGTGGAGATTTAGTACCGAGAGTGAATTTGGAAAGACGAAGAGAATCCAAAAAGCCAGGTGTGTTTTCCGAAAGCACTTGATCAGCGGTCTCAACCACATTTGCACTCAAAGAGGGCTCAAAAATGTACCAAAACTTTTGTAAGAAAGAGTTTAACCAAGCGACAGTCTCGGGCTCGTCTTCAATTCGGCGAGTAGCCAAGTACCGGGTAAAGTCGTCACGGAAATTGACAACGACCTTTCGTACTTGGATACGGTAATACTGAATACAGACGGCCATTACAACAAACAAGCCCAAAATTCCAAAACGAAAGTAACCGATGAAGAATGAAGACAAGGCCGTGTAGAAGATGATCCGGGTATCGTTCGAATACTGAACAAAGATATTCTTCCATTCAAGCAACATGTAAACGCGTTCCTTCGTAAGAAATTTGCCCAACAGAGTGACTATTCTAGACACGTTTTTCTGTTCATCCTTAACTTCCTCTTCTTCTTTCTTCTCGTTCAAAGAATCCGAAGAAGTGTTGGAAGAAGCCTGTTTCTCGTCGGAACGCGACGGTTCACTTACCGGAGCCTCAAGTGACTCGGGAACAGGAAGCTTATCGTCCGTTGATTGTTTCACGCCCGTTGAATTTTTCTTTTCTTCGACCTTGGCTGACAAAACTTGGCCATTCTTCGCGCCATTAACATTGTTTTTGGTCGTTTCTAGCTTTACATCAAGATTATTTCCCAATTCTCCAGTGACAGTCTTCGTGTCGACCTCAGTAGAGGCCTGCGCTGGCTGCTTGACCTGTCCAGACTTCTTTTCCATAATGTCCTGCAGGTTAAAGGAAAGAAGAACGGGAAAGAGAGATTAACAGAATATCAAGTGCAGTGATAACACTGTTTCTTAATCCTCTGCTCTTCAATTTCTGTCTTTTTTTTTACAAAACTCTAATCGCGAGGTTGGCACTTGGTAAGTTGTTTTCGGCGGTAATGCTTCAAGCAAACTTTAGTTCAGGACGATGATATCATAGACTGGCGCCTGCGTGAAGTTCAAGAAGCACTAAAATGGTGTGGACCTATTGGGACCAGCCCTACCACACTAACACCACCATTTATTGGCAACTCAGAGGGAAAGTGCCTTGGGGATGAATGGGTTAGAGCAAATGATAGCGATTTCTTCATAGCGAGTCTTGACCGATGTTTCCGCCAGTTCCGTCGGTACGCTACTGGCATACACTGCGATAGGTAATTGCAGATGCTGAGCATTACGGAAAAAACCCGGCTGTTGCAGCAACAAGAGCTGCGATGAAGGCCACCCGCTGCTGGATTTCACACAGTCCAACTGAGAACACAACATTGCTACATCTCTCTTAACAAATGTAAATGTAAAAGGATACGCTGCAGACCCATTCCACAGGCGCGCTATTTCATTGATTTTACAAAACTTTTACCATTAGACCATCGTCCGGTCACCGGTAGCGTAGTAGCAGTGTGCAGAAGAAAACACCTATTAAATTGCCATACAAAAGACCAAAACAATAAAGATGAAACAACCTACAAACGGTCATAGTACTCAGTGTAGTCAGGAACGTTCTCCTTGAGACCCTTACGCTTACGGGCCTCGACGACAATTTGACCGACCTTGGAGGAGGGGTCCAACGGGTCACCGTTCATAGCGGACCAATGGTCGAACACCATTTGGGGGAAAGCTTGACCACCAGTAGCTTGACGAAGCTCAGCAGTGAAACCGAAGGACTCGTTGACGGGAAGGTAGGCCTTGATGTTGTACAAGGGAGTACCGACACGTTGCTCCTCAGCGAAGACGTGACCACGCTTCTTGTTAAGAACAGAGTAGATACCACCCATAGCGTTCTCGGCGACTTGGATCTCGACCAAGAAGACGGGCTCTTGGATGATGGGAGAAGCCAAAAGGGTAGAAGCGTAGACAACACGACGAGCAGTGGGGATGATTTGTCCACCACCACGGTGAATAGCATCAGCGTGAAGAACAACATCAAGAATGTTGAAGCGGCAAGAACGCAAGTTCTCCTCGAACATGGGACCCTCCTTGGAGGCCCAGGCGAAAGCAGCAACAACGGAATCCTTGATTTCGTTAAGGTATTGAACAGCCTTGGTTTGGTCAACAACAAGGTTGGCACCGCTGGTGTCGGGACCGAAACACCAAATCTTACGGGCGTCAGTGACATCCCAGCCGAACTCATCAGCCATGATACGGGCACGGGCCTTGAAATCATCACGAGGGCTAACGTGGCCGCTCTCAATGGCAGCGGAAAGCTCCTCACCCAAGGGCTCGGCAGTCATGAAGATACGGTTATGCTTGTTGGGAGACTTGGAGAGAGCAGTCATGCTGGATTGCTCGCTAACAGACTCACGGTAAGAAACAACGGGGGGAGAGATCTTAAGGGGAATACCAGCATGGTCCTCTTGAAGATCCTTAAGGCAAATCTCCAAGTGAAGCTCACCAGCACCGGCAACAATGTGCTCACCAGACTCGGAAGTGGTGCAAAGAACACAGGGGTCGGACTTGGAAAGACGCTTAAGACCCTCAACAAGCTTGGGCAAATCGTTACCGTTCTTGACGTCAACAGCGACTTGGACGACAGGGGAGACAGAGAACTTCATGACCTTCAAGTTGTGGGCAACCTCGGAGGTGGTCAAAGTACCAGACTTGACCAAGAATTGGTCAATACCGACAAGACCAATAATGTTACCGGCGGGACAGTCATCAATGGGATCAGTCTTGGAACCCATCATAAGGACAGTACGTTGGATAGCCTTGATGAACAAGTCATCCTTCTTGCCGGGAACGTAGTTAGGGCCTTGGATACGAACCTTAAGACCAGAACGAACGGTACCAGAGAAGACACGACCGAAAGCGTAGAAACGACCCTTATCGGAGGTGGGAACCATCTTGGAGACGTAAAGCATCAAAGGAGCCTTGGGGTCACAGTTCTTGATACCAATGGCACACTCATCATCCATGGGACCCTCGTACAAGGTCTCGCAACGGTAGGTTTGAGCGAGCTTGGGGGAAGGCAAGTGAAGAACAATCATCTCCATAAGAGCATCAGCGGCAGGAAGGAACTTGCGCATGACGAGCTTAAGAAGAGCCTTACCGTCGAGCTCCTTCTCATCAGACTTCAAGTTGACCTCAAGCTTGGAAAGAAGCTTGAAGACTTCCTCCTTACGGCCGTTCATGACAGCATCGAAGATACGGTAGATGGGGTCCAAAACGAACATGTTAAAAGCACGCTCAAGAGGCTTGCCCTCAGCATCAGTAGAGCTCTTGGACCACTTCTTGGTCTTGGGGTTGAAGAAGTTGTCACCCCAAAGACGTTGCATCATCTTGTTGCGGTCAATACCGAACTTCTTGGCATAACGGTTGGCAAATTGACGGATAGTGAAAGCCCAACCGTGAAGACCGGAAGCGAAGGCAACGGTACCCTTGTCGGGGTAGACTTGGCAGTCACCGAGAACCTTGTCGTAGTAGGTGGAGATAACGACGTTAACGGACTCAACGACACGGGAGAAGTTTTGGTAAAGCTCCTCCTTGGAAATTTGAAGCTCCAAAAGAGCACGATCAACCTTGTTGACACAGACAACAGGCTTGATACGCTCACCAAGAGCTTGACGAAGGACGGTCTCGGTTTGGACACAAACACCCTCGATAGTGTCGACGACGACCAAAGCACCATCAGTGACACGAAGAGCGGCAGTAACCTCGGAAGAGAAGTCAACGTGACCAGGGGAGTCAATCAAGTTAACCAAGAACTCGTTGTGGTCAGTAGGCTCCTTGATGTCCTTGAGATCCTCTTGGGTCATCTCAGCGAACAAGGTGATAGCAGTGGACTTAATAGTGACACCACGCTCTTGCTCATCAGGACGAGTATCCATGAAACGAGCCTCACCGGCCTTGGCGGCGGAAATAATACCGGCCTTTTGGACCAAGGAGTCGGTCAGCGTCGACTTGCCGTGATCGACGTGAGCAATGACCGACATGTTACGGACGTTGGACGGCTTGTCCATCAAAGCACGGACCTCTTCAGGCGAGAAAGCAACCATTTTGAGGACGTGGAAGAAATGGGGTAAGGGGGGAAGACAGGTTGCGGTTGAGCGTCAGAAAAATGTATACACCAGGGAAACCCTTACCCTGGTTTAGACGAGATTCGTTACGAATGGCATGCTCTTACCGAGGCTGCTGAAAGAGTATGTATCAAGAAATGAGTTGTAAAAGGATGAATGTTTTTGTGACTGAGAGTCTTTGGGATATGTTAGTGGTATTGTGTGCTTGTTTGTTTGTTTGTTTGTGTTATTTGTATATTAAATAATTAAATTATTTTTTTCGTCACATTTATTTGTTATATAAAATAAATATGATTTTGTAATGGAAGTCAATAAAAAGGCTGACTTAGTATCTTGTGATAGAATAATACTTGCTTGTTAAGAACATTGCATATCGCAGCTATGAACCCGTAGGGCAATACGGTGCACGTACCGGTAAATGTCAACTTAGTTAGCAGCAATGTTTGTTTATTATTTGAGAAATTTACAGAAATGTAAACAATGCGCTTACCAATTTATTAACGAAAATTCCCATACAGACACCCCTACAGAGACGCGATATTTTTTGGTTGTGAATACAAAGTTTGAAAAAGGCTCAAAAGCCATAAGTATTAATTCAACTTTGTATCACTCCGCTATAAAGTCATACGTTCCAGACAAGAGCTAGACATATAAAAAGGCATTTGTCCTTTTTTATTAAAGTCAAACATGGACGGAAGATTCTCTACTGATCCCATTTATTTCCATCTCCCAAGGCAAAGAATAAGCGTCGCCTGCCAAAGATGCAGGAGACGAAAAATACGATGCTCTGGCCGTTTAGATCCTCAGGGGAAATGTCTCGGATGCATTAAAGCAAATCACCCTTGCGAGTTCGTGAGCCGCCATCGTCATCGGACATTTGATTATTCAAGTCCACAGTCGCCGTATCCAAAACCCGTGGATTTCCAATCACCTTCCTTGTTTACGGAAAGGGTAGAAAACAGTCCAACATCGTTTACACAGGAGTCTCCCATACCTTTGGGAGTTCCCGTAAATTCACCATGCGGTTTCTCACAAGACCCGGTCATGACTTTGTTGCAAAGACAGCAAGAACAACAACAAATGCAACTTGAACTCCGTCTGCTGACACAATCTATTGCTCGACAAAACCAGTATATGCAAAATCTCGGGTGGACGCAGCCAACACAAATTCCAAACGAGAAGGAAAAATTCGACATTAGCCCAACGATGTTGTCCTTGCAAGCATATCAGAGCGCGCTCATGGGTGAAAAAGACGGACTCCCGTCAGCAGATTTTTCAGAGAAAATGTCTCTTTTTGACCAGTTAACCCCTACCAACATTCCTTTCATGTCTGATACAGAATAACAACATAGCTATAGTTGCAAACGTTGAGTCTTCAGAAACATGCCGTTCTGTAAGAAAACCACATGTACATACTATTTTAAGAATAATCCACCGGCAGTAGTGGAGCAGAGTCTGCTAACAAACGCTTATTAAGCGCCTCTGTCTCCGCGATGCGAATATCATTTTGTAAAAGAACGGGGAAGGGAAGGTAAGGATTGTCTCGGCCATTTTTTATTCCAGGTGGAAGAATTGTTGGCTGTTCTAGCCGGGCACCATAAACAGCAGCGTACCGGTTGATGGGAGCAATGGGTGAGAAAGAGTGTAGTGGAACCGTGTTCCAGGAATTGTAAACAGGTGCCATTGGGCATGGCCAGTACGGATTTTCTATCATTGGCATACTGCTGAGTGTAGGCGGACGACCCCATTGAAGTTGAATGCGCGAATTTTTTATCAGAGCCCCATGCATTTCCAGAATGCACCGCTCAGCAGGGTATCTTTGTGCAAAGATAACGTTTGCCTTTCCGTTTAAAAGCTGAACGTGCACAATTTCACCAAGATGCTGAAAGTAGGATCGCAGATCTTCCTCTTTCACCGTGTCAGCCAAACCATCAACGAAAACGGTCGTGTTGTTTGGATCAGTAAACTGATTCATTGGCTGAAGTATGTTGTAGAAGCCCGGGTTATTTACTAATGCATCTAATTCGACCCTTAGCGAGTGAATTAAAATGGATCTTTTAACACAAAAGGCTCCCTGAGCTTCCGTATGTGCGTGCAAGGCATCATCAGCAGTCGCAAACCAAACAAACGCGACCCGAGTTGAAGAGCCATCTTCGTTCCTCAGCACATGCGAAGAAACATAACCGTACTTTGCAAACAAATTACGGAGATCAATTTCTGTAGCCTCCAAGTCCATGTTCGTTACATATAACATGTTGTACTGACTCTTGTCCCAGTCGGCCAATTTATCGAGAGAAAGTGGCCTTCCAGAAATGAGTTGAATACCTTGTTTTTGTTCATAAGCGTCATTAGCAGCCGTAGAATTTTCAAATTCAAGTTGGCAATAAGGAAGGGTCACAAGTCTGTCGGCGTCTTGATAGAATGTAACTTTTACGGGAGTTTCGAATAACGATTTTATAAACTCTTCATTCATCCATGGTTCCAAATTCTTCATCCTGTTGCAAGTTAGAAAAAGCCAAACACATTTTCATCCACGCTCCGGCAAGCTGTTTTTATATAACATTATCGCTAATTCAATAATACTACCATATTTTTTTTTTTTAAACAGCAAGAGTACAAGAAGACTTAGACTAAGAAATATACATACCACAAGGAAGACATGACGAAGGGGAAAGAAAGTTTTGGCCCTTCTCTAGGACTTTTGGCTGCTTTTGCCTTTTTTTCTATTACAGTCGGTGGAGGGAATGTAGACCGTAGCAAATCTTCCAGTTGCAAATGCAATTCAAAGAGAAAGCTACCTGAGTGAATAATGGAAGCAGTAGTATATACTTAATCGGTTTTGTAACAATAAGCTGAAGCGATGCTACAATAGCGAAGTGATAAAGTAACAAAAATACAGAAAACAAAAGTTGTTGTAATGTAGTAATTTTATTGTAATTCTCCAAGAAGAATAGTTTTGTCTGTGGAACAGGACAATATGGCATTTCTTTGGGGATGAAAGTCAACGTGTGTTACAGAGCCTAAGTAAATTAGTAAAAGTAGATGATTCAGGCACAAACCTTCGTGACCAGGAAGCTGGTATTTTAATTGTCCTTCGTCATCCCAAACATAAACAGAGCGGTCTGCACTGCCAGAAGCAATGAGGGAAGCGTCGTGGTTCCAAGCTGCTCCTGTCAGGCAGTGTTCGTGACCTTGCATAGCGCCTGTAGCCGTGTTCAATAAACGAGTAGCCGGAGCAAAGGGTTGGATGTTAAAGGTACGAACTTGTTAATTTGGTTAGTAGATGGGTCGATGCAGATTGCTTGCATGGAAATCCTTACCGATACTATCCCGAGAGTTTGAGAGGAGCCGTGTACCATCGGGGGATATCGCCAAGCTTGTAATTATATCTGAGGAATCATTCAACGTGTACAAGGGCTGAGAAGAACGTAAATCCCATGCCACAATTTGTCCAGAAACATCACCTGTAAAAACTGTTGATCCTTGCTTGGACACGGCAACAGCTGTGAGTGGGTATTTTTGTTTGATGTTTTGGGCTTCTTTTTTTTCTCGTGCGTCCCAGAGCTACAGCGTTAGCGACCGATGCACGACGAGCGTATTCTTACTTTAAGTGAACAGTCATCACCGACAGATGCTATAATCTCGTTTCCGACACGCAAAACGTCAATTGCGTTTACAATGTCTGTATGACCGACATGCTTGCAAGCTCTTTTGCCCGTGTTCACATCCCAAGTAGAAACAATATAATCAGAACCACACGTGTAAACGCTGGAAGAGTCTCTGCTCCATTGCAAGTCTAGAATAGCACCTTTTGATCCTTTGATTAATCCAAAATTTGAGCATCCATGGTCCACGTCCCACAAGACTTTTGCGAGTTAGATAAGAGTCAGAGAGTATTACATTCTCACATACACAATTGTTTATCTACACCGGCTGATGCAAAATAGGATCCGCTTGGACTAAAACGGACAACTAAGACTTCGTCCTAACGACAGTATTAGAAACATCCAACAAACACAGTTCTATCAAAGTTGAACATACCGTGTGTCCTAGCATCTGTAAATTGCTTGAGGTATCATTTTCGACTGCAGAGTGGTCATATTTTGCACGTTTAACCTATACGGTCAGATTCAGATTTCGACAATTCCACAAAACACATACCAATTGAGTTGTTCCTGCGCGAGTTACTTGCCGACGTTTGTCCATAGTTCAAATGTATTTGGTTTCCGTTTCGTATTCACCTTTTTGTAACGTTCTCTGTTGGTGAGTAAAAAGAGCGGTATTGACGCGTCTTCAAAAGTATAATGATATAAAATAAAAAAAACAGATTCTCTGGGCGACACAGAACTCGCTTATGAAGTATCGTAACTGTTTGGTTAACAAGATTGGGATCTTGGTTCAATTCAGTTACCAATGTTTCTTTTTGTTTTTTTCAATTAAAAAGAATGCCATTTTCTCGAAAATTGTTTCATGTAATAAAATTCGTTTCACATGCCAGTGCACACTATAAACCGTTTCTCTTTCTTTCTAGCAACATTAATCCATTTCTACGACCAATATGAGAAGTTGAAGTTCATTATTAATACTTGATAAATGAAATCGACTGCATAGTTAACGATTCAGAATAACAAAAAAAAGAGGTGTGAGCTGGTTCATTTTTATATTAAAACTACAACTGATCTAGTAACTTTCATTCTCATTTTGAAATATTTCTTTTTTACCATTTGCAGGAAATCAGCAAGATATCGAAAAATCGACCACTTCCTCTGCCACTATGCCTAATATCTGACTGTAAATAAAGTATTAAACCAACTGAACCATCAGCAACTGCGTCTAAAATACTGCCATATTGTTCTTACGGCCAGATAATTAACCTTCGAAACCTCCATTTTTCTGCCACACAGCTTTGGCGTGCATTCGTTACATTTGCCATAGAATAACACTCATACAGGGAAAAAGGACTCATTTTAACGTTCTATACACACTCGTTTTTGCTCCTTTTAAAGGATTAATCAATTAAAAACGGACTGCTAATGGATCAAGTGAATCCTCAAGAAGAAAAAGGTAAACCTCCGCCAAATACGCGAGACTCTGGACTTTCATCGTCTTCAAGACCAGCACAGTCGTTGCTTAATTCTTATATTTATGATTACTTAGTCAAACGTGATTATTGTGCGGCTGCTCGGATTTTTGGACAGGAGGCTCAGATTCAGACACTCGTTCGGACGACAAACGATTCAAGAGATGAACGAGGTTTACGCCAGAATGCCGATGTAAACAAGGGAAACGTCGGCGGCGATTCAAATGATGAGTCTGTTCAAGCTGGCCGGAACAACCCTTCTAATCGGCATGATTCTCAGAAGCCACCACCGCCCGTCCTGCCAATAGATTCATCTGCAGGATTCTTAATGGAATGGTGGAATATATTCTGGGACTTATGTGATGCACGAAGCGGCTGTGGATCAGAATCCGCCAAATCTTACCTCTCTTACATACAGCGACTTCGTTCTAAAAGTAGAGCACTAACCAATGTTCCTCGGCAACCCTATGGAAATGGTTATCCATCTCCATACCCATATCCTACATCAGGCGTCGGTCATGTTGCATCGTCCATGACACCGGCAATGGGTCCGCCTTACATGCCTTCTCAATTTGATGCATCGGGGCACCAACGTGCTCCTACGGATGCAGCGGGAACGCAGTTCTCAAATGTCCCTGAAAAACAACGTCAACATCTTTATAAGCAAGCTATGCTAAATAACAAAAAAAGAGAAACCTTCCCTCCTACGGCCGCGCAAATTCAGCAACTGAAACAAATGCAACAGCAGCAACAGGCGCAGCAGCAACAACAGCAACAAAACGTGGTACAGGGTCCCTCACACAATTACGCCGGTGCAATTGTGCCACAGTCTCAGGCGTCGTCAGCACAACCGGGCGGCGGCCCTGGACCGCAACAACCAAATGCTTATCCACAATCGGCGAATGCGAAAACGGAAAGTCAAAATGCCGCCGCGCGAAACCAGGAGGGCTACGGCAAACGCGATGCCTCTGCTCAAATGAAGCCGAATACGATGAATGCATCGCAAATTCAAAATGCGAACGCGGCCTCGTATATGGGCATGTCGAATTCGTCTTCACGTCCCCCCACTCCCAGCTCAGCAATGTCATTTAATCATGATTTTTCTCAACAGGCCGCTGGAAATCGACTTATGGATTCGGCTCAGTCTCAGCAGCCAGCTATGATGCAAGGATCAGGTATGGTGATGGGTGCGATGGACAATACATCTGATCCCATGATGATGCCTGGATACGGAGCTGCCCGTCCTGGCATGCCGGGTTATACGGATTCAATTTATTAATCCACTGACACCAGAAAAAATGCTGCGTTACACAGTTACCGAATGGAATTGAAAAGCTTCTCGAGCAACAAAATAAAAAGCGGTTACAGATGGCCAGACAAGAGCAAGAACGTCAACATCAAATTGAGGCGACAAACTTGCCCGCTGATCCATCAAAGCCCAAGCAGGAGTCACAATCTCCAAATATACATAATTCAGGTAATGGTACAGGGGCAATCCAAGATTCCGCAAATAAGTTTTCGCTCGAGAAGGGGGCAGACTACAAGCAATCTGTAAAAGGACAATCATATTTAATGACAAATTCTATGGGCATGAACAATGGCAACGATGTTGCCAATAGTTACTCTGGCACGAGTGTTTCCGTGAATAAAGAAGATGAAAAAGGCGCACAGGCTTCAAATACACCTCAGCTTTCCGGACAACAGAATTCTCAGAATGCTAACAACACAAACGTATGCCAGAAGACCGAGTTGTTTGTAGTCCTAGTATACTAACTTAACATAGGTGTCACTTAATGCTCAACGAGCTCATCAAGAAACAGCTAATCCCGAAGGCTCTTCAAATTCACCTGCTGCGAGCGCTAAAGAGTCTGGTGAAAAGCAAAGCGTAATGACCGAAACCTCCAACAGCAAGCCAGAAGACAGAAACGCATTGTCTAATCAAACTAATGCAACAGCCCAAACATCCGGAATCGACACAGCTGGCACTGTAGATTCAGCAATGTCAATCCTCTCACAAAATGCCGATTTCTCCAAAGGCTCTACTGCTGTAACCCAAAATAATAATATGGAGGCGACTAACACAAGCGCATCCCAGCAACCTGGGGTATCACAGAACTCGGAACAGACCTCATTCGCTCAATTTGACCAAACAACTGGGGAGATTGATGCTGGCCTCATGAATGATTTTGATTTTGATCGGTTTTTGACAGATAACGAAACGAACGGTGCAATGGGTTTTGGATTTTTTAGCATGCAAGACGGTACAGAACCGTCCGTTCACTAAAATTAATGTACTATATTTATAATACTGTTCTCCCTACAATGATTCATTAAAAATGGTCCACAGCTAAAACGTAAAGTTTCGTAAGCCTACTAAAAACGTGTATGGATAACATCAGAAACAAAAAAGTAATGTCTAGTTACTAGGTGCATAGAACATCATCATATGTGTTGGTTTTATTTACGGCAATACCAGTCAGTAACCTCAACTGCCCCAAGAAATGTTTTTGAAAGATCCCCACAAGCCAACCTTCTTACGAAGCTGACGAAGAGAATTGCTGTTGTCGAAAAGAATAATGTTACCGTAGTTAGAAACATCAACATACAAATAATCCCATTCAAATTTCTTTCCCTTTTTGACCAGGCGGCCGAAGACATGTCCCTTCGACTTGTTGCCGATTACATGAAACTGCAGCAACATGAATTCTCTACCGGAAGGATCATACACTCGCGTACTTAAAACGCCGTGAGAGCGACGAAGAGGATGAGTACCCTCACCAATTGCTTTCATCGACTCACCTATGGCATACTCACATTCGGGATGCTTTCTAACTTTCTCAAATGCATCATCGCCGAAGTACGCTTCTCCTCCAGTCATACTAGTGACAAGTGAATATGCAATAAGACCGAAGACAGATGCACCCAATGCAAAAATGGCTGCATTTCCGGCCGTTGAAGATGCACGATACATTTTTTGAGGAATGGTCAATTCTTTCCATTTTTTGTCTGGGGAATCTTTGAAAATACGAGCTAATCGCCCTTCAGGCCGAGTTCTGGAATTCTTTACGGCATCAGAAGCCAAACTGTAGAGTCGAATATGAGCCTTTATAGGTTGCACGACCGGTAACGTAGCTGCCCTCTGAAAAGCCAACATTGACGACGAAAAATAACCCGTTCGAAGCATAGACATATTCAAAACACTTCAACGCAGTCGCAGGAATGCAAACTGCCAGCTGTAGAAGTCAAAAGTGAATTATGAACAGTGAGTATGGTGTTTTGCCAAATTAGGAAGGATCAACTCGGGGCGGAACATAAACGAAAACAAAAACAATTAGAATACGACAAAAGAGTAGTTTTTGAAGCTAAAACATTAAAGAAAGTCCTTCTGGACACAATTCTTTCCCTTTAACCATTCTAGGCCTTCACCTCGTAAGCTGACATTGGGTGGAATGAAAATTGGCTTCTCAGCTAGGGTACCTCCGTTTTCGAGAATCCATTTCTCACTCAAAGCATAGAGACTCTCTAGACACGTCTTTGCGTTCTCTGTCTTAGCGTTGAGACCGTTTTTCAGAGGACTGAATTCATCATCTCTATTCACTTCGAGACAAATGAAATTGTCGCGCCGAAGGAAAGGAAGAACATCAAATATAAACATTTCAAATTTGTAGCCATTAGGACTCGTAGGTTCAACGTGTTTGTTTTCATCAAAATCGTAGTAAGGAATCTTCTTGTGGGCAATGTGTAAGGGAAGACGAATGTCAGAACGAGCAACTTGGTCCAAAAAGCTTCGACGGAAGTAATGGTAGGCAATGTTAGCCGCCCGGAAACGTAGGACCTGCTCGCCTTGCACTTCTTCAACTTCGTTTGCCATGTCGGGTCCGAGCTCGGAATACTCAATAACCGCAGGCTTTCCATTCCGTAGTACGACCATGCCAACCTTTTCATCTGGACGAGTCTTTTGAACCACTTTTAGAGCAGCCCTGGCGTGTTTCATACTCGCTGCTCCAATGACCCAAGGGTCTACGGGCTGCACCAAAACATTATCGACCGAGAATGCGCAGACGTGAAGAATTCCCCGACGCTCCATATCGTCCAAATAAGGACCCACTGCTAAAGCTTCATACAGTCCACCATTTCCGTTTGGTGAACGAGCAATAGAGTATGGTGTTGACATAAGAATTCGTCCCTCCTCATTCACACAGGGAATCTTGCCTTGCTTGAAGAAAACAACGTCCTCTTTCGGCAGACCAAAAAAGTTATGCTCTTTGAAGAAAGACAGTGTTTCATTTGCTGTTGCATCAGACACTAAGATGTACCAAGGGACATGGACACGCTTGTATTTAGGAAAACGCTCATGGGCAAGAGTCATTACTTTCAGTAATCTTTGTGCTTGAAGCTCAAACAAACTGTAATGAGTGGGCAATTGGATATCAAAGCAACCCTTTGGGTTCTTTGAACCCAAACGCGTTCCTTGTCCACCAGCAAGCACAATAGCGGCCACTCTGCCCTGGGCGATACGTTTGAGTCCTCGGTATACCAAGCAGGATCACGTTCTTCAAGCAATGGAATTGGCTCAATCTTATCTTCGTGTTTCTTACTTTCCGGGGAGTCCTTGTCAGCGAGTACATTGTCTACGTACGCTGATCTGACTCTGTCCACATCAATATTTAGCAAGTCCCGGACCAAACTCGACAATTCCTTTGAGTTTCCAGTTATAGCCGACGACAATCGCTCAATTATATGTTCTTGTCTGTTCTCACAGAGTTTCTGGAGTTGGATCTGAACAAAAATTTTGTCCTCGTCTCTGACGAGTTGCTTCTTCTCTAAGGAACTCACAATGCTGCATATATCGTGTGCTGAGAAAGCGTATTTAGGCATAGTTTCAATCAATTGCTCCAGTTAGTCCAATTGGAGTACTTTTTAATAGTATAATACGTAAAGACGTAAAAATTACAAACGAATAATCAATTCTGCTGTTCCGTGGATTTGGTAAGACCCCTCCTCCCCCAGTGGGCCACTGCTAGGGACCCCGGTGACTAGTCGGTAACTTCTCGGTGACCTCCGGGCAACCTTAATCCAGACCGGGAAAGTTGGCCCAATACACCAAAAATGCGAGCAAACCTTAACCAACAACGCTAAGATGGCACCAGTGGACAGATCGCGTACTGAGGTGGGTATACAGGCTGACAGAGTCACCGATGTAGGCAGTACGGACTTTCCTGGATACTATTTTGATGAGGATAATTCATGGAACCTGGAGGAGTTCAAGAAAAAACTGAACATAAAAATTACGTCGTTAGACGATTTGAACATGACTTTTGACATTTCTGGTATCGATGCATCTATTGTAAATGCTTTCCGTCGAATTCTGATTGCCGAAATTCCCACTCTTGCTATCGAGTTTGTCTATATCATCAACAACACAAGCATTCTTCAAGACGAAGTCCTTTCTCACCGTCTCGGTCTCATTCCGTTGAAGGCTGACCCTGACATGTTCAAGTGGTTTGTTCGCCCAGGCCCTGGAATGGAGGCTACACACACCGATTACGATACCGTCGTCTTTTCCCTGAACGTAAAGTGTGATTTCAACAAGGAAGCTGCTCCTGGTGAGACAGATCCTAAAAAACTGTACCTGAACTCTGAGGTCCTGTCTGGCGAACTCGTTTGGAAGCCTCAAGGTCGTCAGGCTGAGCGTTTCGCCGATAACCCGTTAACTGTTGTTAATCCCAACATTGTGGTTGCAAAGCTGCGTCCTGGACAAGAGATTGACTTGGAGGCCCATGCTATTCTGGGAATTGGCCAAGACCATGCCAAGTTCTCGCCCGTCTCCACCGCCTCATATCGTCTTTTGCCCGCTATCCACATTTTAGAACCAATTGAAGGCGAAGATGCCATCAAATTCCAAAAATGTTTCCCGGCCGGTGTCATTGAGCTTGAGGATGGCCCTAACGGCAAACCCCGGGCTCGTGTGGCCGATGTTCGCAAGGACACTGTCTCCCGTGAGTGTCTTCGTCACCCCGAGTTTGCTGACAAAGTACAACTTGGTCGTGTGCGAGATTACTTCTTGTACTCAATTGAGAGTACGGGAATTATTAAGCCCGATCAGCTCTTTCTTAAGAGTATTGCTGTTCTTAAGTCAAAGTGTATGGCTGTTAAGGCTAGTGTGGAAGGCTTGGGAACCACGGAGTAGAAAGTGTGTACTCGCTTTGATATACTAAAAACTGGTTGTGTTCTTTTTTTTTGGAAATAGGATAGGACTTTGGGAACGAGTTTGCGAAACATGTTTGCTGGTGCAACAATCTTAATAAAATGAAACTTGACGCTTTCGTCCTTGTCTTTGCATGAACTTTCGAGAAAATAGAATGTGCGTTGTATCTTTTGAAACGGGTTTGGATAGTTTTAGTTTTGTAAAGTTTATTCCGGACGGCCTGCTCACTTCTGCTTAACGACGTTCCTTACGAGAATATGTTTCGGTCGAACCTATTTTTCGTCGGATTCCTTGGCTAGTCAACTTTCACATCTGCCGAAATTCATACTGTCTTTCCCAATTCTCGACTTCCTAACCGACCGCAACTAAGCAGGCAGTAGAATTCTTTGCTTTGCAGGAATAGTAAATAACAAGATGCTATTCCGGTTAGCGATTCTTTTGCAATTGTTTGTAGGTATATTTGCACATGCCAATGAGTACAGATCTGGAGATGAACTTGCAATTTTGGTAGGACATACTAGTTCTACAAAAAGTCCTTTTACATACACATACTATGACCTGCCTTTCGTCTGTCCGTTTGGTTCCACAAAGGCAAGCCACCGTTCTTCTTTGGGCGATGTTTTGATGGACAATCGTTTTTCGTCGACGAACTTTCAGATTCGCATGTTGCAGGATGTATCTTGTAAGAATCTTTGTGAACTAAAGCTCTCAGATGAGGGCAAAGGTTCAGCAAAAGAGTACATTGAGAATGAATACAAGATCAATTGGAGTCTTGATGATTTACCTGCTGCTCTTAAACCCGCCGTCACCGGAAAAGACGTGCGCTATGTTAGTGGAATTCCATTTGGCAACATCTCTTATGGTAAGGTTTTTCTGTATAATCACTTTGACTTTATCATTCGATACCGTCCTGCTTCTCTGATCCAGTCCGACAAATGGCAGATTGTTGGTTTCGAAGTCCTTCCAATCTCCCAGGCTGATGCAACGTGTCCAGACGCATACTTGACGGACAACAAGGATGTTTCTGGAAACGAGTATGTGCTTGATTCCCAAGTTTCGGACGTACAATACTCATATTCTGTACGTTTTGTATTGGATGAACAAACAACCTGGGGACAGAGAATGAAAAAGTATGTAACTTACACATCATTGTATGATCGTAAATACGGTTTTATGAACGCCATTATTATTATTTTTCTGCTCTCAACTTTTGTTACAGGGATTGTGAGTCAGCAACTATTTACCAAGAAGTACGAGAACTACGAACAACTTCAGGAAGAAGGTCTCGAATCTGAAGATTCTGATACCTGGAAACTGGTTAAGACAGATGTTTTTCGCCCACCCGCGCACCCGCGTCTCTTTTCTGCTCTGTTCGGAGCAGGTTGCCAATTTGCTGCCATGTGCATGTTTTTAGTTCTTCTTGGCTTCTTGGGATGGGCGCAAAAAAAGGCTTCTGTTGTCAATAGCGCTATAGCATTGTACGTCTTAACAGGTGTTTTTGCTGGATACTTTTCTCAGTCCCTGTATCACTCTTTTGGCACTGATAAAGAATGGAAAAAGGTGGGAGTTCTGACCGCGTCATTGGTTCCGTTCCTCGTATCCTTTTTTGGCATGGTAATTAACTTCTTCTTCTTCGTTTCTTCCTCCTCGCGCGTAATCCCTTTTTCCACTATATTGGGTTTGTTAGCCCTTTGGGTGCTGATTAATGCTCCGTTGGTTTTTGTTGGCTCGGCAATTGCACTTCGTTGGCCGATATTTGAACAAACAATTGTTAATAGTCAAGTTTCGCGGTCAATCCCTCGCCAACCCTGGTATCTGAAATTCCCCTACAACGTTCTGTTTTCGGGTTGTCTTCCGTTCTGTTCTATATTCGTTGAAGTGTGCAACCTGCTCGCAATCACTTGGAAGGAGAACAATGCCTTTTTCTTCTTTTTTGATTATCTGTTTGGAATGATAGTTGTGATTACACTTACCATTTCGTTGACCGCTATCATATCCGTATATACGCTGCTGCAATCGGAGGTACGACGAATTGCATTTTCCGTTTTATCAACTACTCTTACTAACATCGCAACAGAACTATCACTGGTGGTGGCATAGTCTGTTAATAGGAGCAAGCCCTGCTATTTATCTTCTGTTATATGCCATTTACTTTTACTTCCAGAACCTTAGAACATATTCATGGAATGGTGTCATCGTCTACTATGGCAATTGTGCAATTGGAATTTGCATATTCGTCTTATATACAAGCACCGTCTCTTTCTTGTCCTCTTTACTCTTCGTAAAGACATTGTTTAAATCTATCAAGTCGGACTAAGTTTCAGTTCACGGCTTTTCCCTCTTACCAACTTCATGACTTTTCGTTAAGGCCCTAATTCCAACGTGTAGCCTATCGAACCCAAGAAAACTTGTTCTCCAATACAACACACTGTCAAATGTCCCTCATTCGACTTCGGGGGCCCGTTCTGTTTTCTAAAATCATTCTTTTGTCGAAAAAGCATCCGCGCCAACTACTTTTTTGTTTTGATCGAAGTTTTCAAACGACATCCACTAATAATGAAGAAATAATTAATTTGAGTAACCAAGTTCGGATGAAAGCTGCAGATGCTTTCCGACAAGAGGTATAGCGGTTTTTTTTTGTTGCATCCTTTTCTCTAAAACTAATAATTGCTGTTAACAGATATCACAATTTCGTAACCTTACGGACGAGATGAAAATAGGACCATCTATGGAAGTTTATGAACGGTTAAAGCCTCTGAAAAGTCTTACAACATCCAATCTTCAGAATTTGGTTCTCGCAATCACAAAAAAACAACTTCAGCAAAGTTTTAAAGAACCAGACCCGTATTTGGTTCAGTGTTTGAAGGACGTGACGGTGTATATTACAGAAAATCAACAAGTTTGTTCGGCTTCTTTGTGGACGTCCATTTTAAATGCCTACGTTTGCTTTCGTCAAAACGAAAAATGTCCCCTCGTCGCTGAGATGGCTTTAAGCTGGGACCAAGGTTGTCTTACGGACCAGCAACAGACTAATTCCACTGGTTTATTGTACGGGCACATTTTGAAGTGTCTGCTTTTGGGCAATGTTGACGCTTCCAAACGGAAAATGTTTCTTGAGTACGCAAAATCACGACTGGGAGATGAAAATTCCTCATGGTACAAGTTCTTCCTTTACACTCTAGCGGCTATTCAGAATTCTGAGTCAGCTCAGCCAAAGCTTACTTTCCTGATCCAGAGAAATGCTTTGTCGCAGCAACAATCACAGATAGCTTTCGACATTTTTACTCGACTATCTTGCTTTGACCAAGGCTTGCGCTACCTGAATCAACCTGGCCTAACGAAGAACTCCTTGCCCTCTAATTTTATATTTGCAAACTTCTTAAAAAACTACTGGACGCAAACGCACAATACTGCGAAGTTTCTGGAAGCCATCAACAATTACTGTTCGATAGCCAAGTACAGCAGCACACGGTTGCTGAACTTGACATTGGGCATTTTGTTCCGTGCCATCCCGGCCGAATCCGACAAGAAATCTGTGGAAAGTTTACTCTCTCAGCTCTCTGACTATTTATCCAAGCTGCACGCAGGGAAACCGAACATCGTCACGGCAAACACCTTAATTTCTGGTGCTTGTTTGTTAAAGGACAAAAAATGGTATGACTTGGGCATGCATTTCATAGACCAGTTTGGCCTAAAGCCGACTGTGGTTACATTTCGGTCTTCGTTCATTGCATTTGGCGCACTATCAATAGAACTCGCGGGCATTCAAAAACTGTGGAACAGCTTGAATGAGTTCCTGGCGAGTAAGTCTATGACACTAAGTCGTAGGGACTACGAAGCTGTGAGGAAATGCGTCCTAGAGCTGTCAGCCCGAAAGGATGCGTCAGAATACATAGAGTGGTTTAATAGCTTGCTTGAAAAGGAGCGAAAACTGGACGTGTCTGATTTGTATCTCCAGGAACAATCGGAGCAACCGAGTTTGAAGGAGGCAGGTCAATAGGCAGTCATGACACGCACATTCAGTTACTATGTGTTTTTTTTTAAAAAGTTGACATTATGATTATGATGAGCTACTATCTATTTAAAAATGTAATAATTCATTTAGAGGCCAATGGAAGGGTCATCACGCCGGTGCAAGAAGACTGTAGACGATTTCTTTTATCAGGACTCAAACAGTGTCTTAATTTGTCTTTTCTGTTTTTCCTCGCTGCTCGCTGCGCGACTCGAACCTACACCGTTTTAGTATTGTTCAGTCCCGGATTCGAACGAGGTACTGCCTGCAACCACTTTCGTGGTCGAGCGGTCAAGGTGTGGCTTGAAGATAGTAAGTAGTGAGTTTTGGCAGTCAGATGCGTCTAGCAACTGCCAATACCAGTTTTGTTAATCATGGTATGTTCCAGCGGCCATAGATCGACTAGAACTGTAGAACTAACGTCTTCTTAACAGAGTGCACAAGGAAACAGCGGGGTTCAATTGCTTTTGGAGGTATGATTTGCTTATTTGAGGATTTGTTGCTAATTTGTCTCGTTAGGCTGAAAAAGATGCCCGTAACATCGTCGAGAAGGCTCGTCAATGTAAGTAACTGTCTAAGGAACGTGAAGCAGGATATTGACTTTTGAAAGACCGTTTGCAACGGCTGAAAGATGCTCGCAATGAGGCAGCACACGACGTGGAAGAATACACAAAGTTCAAGAAGGACGAATTCGCAAAGTTTGAGGAAAATGTACGTATCTAGAGGATGAAAGTTTCAGCGGGCTGGTCTCTGAGTTTTGTCTGTGGTTCTTTTTGTTTCTCGATCGTGTTTGCTAACAACTTTCTTTACAGGCTTCTGTCTTGTACAAGCAGTCTGAGGAGGAGTCTAAGCAAGAGGTTGTCAAGATGATCGAGTCTATCAAGAGCGACTCCTCTGTAAATGCCGACAAAGTTGTTGACGAGGTTTTGGCTCTTCTTCTTGACGTGAAGTACTAAGACTCGGTGTCAGTTGTACATACAACAGTCGCTTACTTTCTCTATTGTCATTGACCTAATCGTGTTATTGAGCGGACTGTTTCCGGGCGTCTTATACTAGGATCCTGTTCCAGCACTGCTCATCACTCCTACCTTACTTTTTACTACTAATCAATAATATATACCCAGCTGCGTATTGAATGTGTTGCGGCTCGTTAAACCGCATTATGCTAAATAGTGGGGTTTGCGTTTTTCGTTAAATGTTTAGCGTGCTGCATATACTTTCGCTATGTACAATACCGCACTCCTCTGTCTCACAAAACAGATATAGCGAGCTGTATTGAGTTCTTCTGCACTCGATCGCACTCGATCGCACTCCTGCGCACTCTTACATCCCCTTGCGCGCTCACCATCTTACACCGCCCCTGGTTTAACCGACCCTCGTGTGGCTCTGACGTCCTATCGTGTCGCTCGCTTATACCCCAAACGCAGTCTTAGGCGAGTGCTGCTCGCGCTGTAAACCAATGGGCAAATTGTTCGGCGCATTTAAAGTGGCCCCAGTCACCTCTAACGCATGCTACTAAAACACGCTTGATGTGGTGGGTGGATGACATCGCTACTTCTTCACCACCACGACATTACCTGGGCCCCACAGAGTACTACGCTCGCGCGAGCTCCTACCCACTACCATACCTGAAGTTACGACCGAATTATGCGGCAACAACGGTTCGTGGTTGCTCTGCATTCTTTCCCGGGAAAGAGCAGCGATGAGCTGCCTCTAGTCGCGGGAAAAAAGTACTTTCTAATTAAAATGGACGAGGAATTCAGCGATGGCTGGTGGGAGGTACGTTTTCTCGCTCGTTAGGCGTGTTTCGTGGTTCTACGGGAGGAGAAACATCTACGAGTCTGTTTGTGTACTGTTTTTTCGCGTTTGTGGTCTAACAATTGCGGTTTTAGGGACGAGACGAAGAAGGTAATCAGGGTATTTTTCCAGCGTCACATGTAGAGCTGTTAACGGTTGAACCACACAATGAGAGTATCCCGCAGCCTCCATACATGGACACCTTTGAGCTTCCAGACTCTCCGATTCTGCAGCACAAACCGTCAAACCTGGGAAACCTAAACGACGGGATATCATCGTCGATAGCGGCGACGGCTGCAGCTCTAGAGAACCATGCCCTGATGGAGGACGAGCGGAATGAGTTGATGCGTAAGATGACAAACTCTTCTGACGCTCTGAATCGCATGGATAGTTTTACAGACGATGGTTTGGACAACGTTCCATACGACGGAGGTATTGATCGTCCTTCGACCAGTTCCTCGCAGGCACACGTACCTGAGTTGATGAACACGAGTGCGTTGGCCGATAGTCCTACCCTTCAACACACATTCGAGCAATCGTCAAACACAGCAGAGGAGTCTATGCGTGAGGCGATGACTGACATCGAAGCTGTCTTAATGAACATGACGTCTGGTAAAGACACAACAACCACTACTACACAGTATGATAAGACGCCTCACTACGACGAGGCTCCTCAATTCGATCGGACACCTCAGTTCAACGAGTCTTCCCAGTACAATGAGGCTCCTAGGTTCAATGAAGCTCCTCGATACAATGAAGCTCCTAGGTTTAACGAAGCTCCCCGGTATAACGAGCCTCCCAGGTTTAACGAAGCTGCTCGGTACAATGAGCCTCCTCGGTTTACTGAATCATCGGCGTTTGATGAGGACGATCATTCTTCTTCCTTCACCAACAGCGTCAATGATCCTCTACAGTCGGTGATGAACTGGTCCGCAAGCGATGTAGCTGACTGGCTCACTCGTGTTGGCTTGGAGAGTGTGTCCAACAATTTTTATGTCAACGACATTAACGGTGAAATTTTGCTCGAGCTTGACTCTAACAGTCTGAAGGAGCTGAACATTCCCTCCTTTGGTAAGCGGTACGAGGTGCTTCGGAAGATTCAGCAACTTCGGGACGAGATTATGGGTTCGAAAGCCGACTTTTATGCACCGAACTCGCCTGCTGCATTTGTGAATGAGGGTTACGCTTCTGTAAAGCTGACCAAGCAATTCTCCCAGCCAAGTCCACTTGCGGACACTTTCCGTTCGGCGTCTCGGGCATCGAGTATCCCTCCTCCGAATGTCATGGCGCCGTTCTCCACTCGTGTGAATGATGAGCCGTCCCTGTATCTTAACCAGCAAAGGATCGGCCATGCTTCCCGGACAGCAACACCCACTCGTGGTTTCTACGATCGACCCGCAGAAACAACAAAGGAAACCGCTCCTGTTGTTCCACGGGCGCAGACATTGGCGCCGCAAATGCCTCCTCTGACCATGTATCCCACCCTGGACAGTGACTCGGGCATTCTTTCAGCGCCGCCCGTCTCCAGAACGCCCGTGCCAGACGGTCTTGTTTCGCGACAACGATCCCCATCGAAAGCGTCCAAGAGCTCCAGCATGCTCAGTTTGCGTGCGGACTCTATGAAGGACGCTGCTCCCTCACTCCCCGACATCGAAATCAAGCCGTCGGTTAACGATACAACTCTACGAAATGCCCCAACCCTCGCCCAACCTGCAATTAATGATGTCCCAACTATCATTCAACCAACACCAGTATCGACTGCTCCTGAGCCGCCTAGTGCTCCCCCTCCTCCTCGACCTAGTTCGCCTCCAAAACCCAAGGCACCGGTACCACCTGTACCGACATCGGCACCGCTTCCTGTTCCTACTGTGAAGCCAATGCTGACCGAAGTGTCAAAGGTCTCGTCGCAAAGTGATGCTAGTGTTTCCTCCTCTACACTTGAGAAAACGCTTACGTTAGAGACACCGGCAGACGCCAAGCCACCAGTCAAGAGCTACCACAGACTCCGTGGCCCCATACCTAGAGCTGTTTCTGGTTCATCAAACAACACATCCTCTAGCCAGACACCGAGTTCGAGCATCAACACAACAGCACCTGCTGCTCCTGCTCCTCCCCCTCCTACACAAAAGTTGAAGCCGGCCGAGGAGGCCAAGTTGGCTTTAGCAACTAAGGCAAAAGAGCCAACAGTGAAGCGGAAGTCAAAGCGTGACTTTTTTGGACGCCAAAAGATTTTACCCACCGGCATTAGTGAAGGTTTGGCTAATGTTCCCGCCACAGAAGCTATAAAAACCGCAGACTGTCATGGTTGGATGCGGAAACGCAGTGACCGCTATGGCGTGTGGAAGACCCGGTATTTCGTGTTGAAGGGGACAAGACTGTCTTACTACCATTCACTTTCCGATGGAAAGGAAAAGGGTCTCATTGATATAACATCTCATCGAGTAGTGAAGGTTGACGACTTTGTGTTGAGTCCTGGTCGCACGGTCATCAAGCTGATTCCTCCTGCCCCTGGCGCAGCCAAGGCTGCTGTTATGTTTACGCCCCCCAAAGTGCATTACTTTACATGTGAGAACGACGAGCAGCTGCGCAAGTGGTCGAGCTCGTTCCTGAAAGCGACTGTTGAGCGCGATCTGTCTGTTCCAGCCCTGACGACGTCGAGAATGCCGACGATTTCGTTGATCAAGGCGAGGGAGCTGCGGGCTCGTCCGCCTTCACTTTTGCTTGACGATAATGACGAAGGCCTTGAATCCTCTTTAGGTCGCAGCCGCGTTGTCAGTGACTCGAAGGCCCAGAAGGGTTCGTCGCCGAAAGAGTCGACGATTGCGACCATTCAAAAGAAGATTGAGAAGATGAAGTTGTAATGTTTATATAAGGAATCCTGAGCGCCGCTGTTAATACTGCCCATTGCTTGGCTCGTTGTGCCGGGCATTGGACCTTGGAATTGGATCGTGGGCTATGCCGGAAGATTCGTTCTTAGTTTTATTCTTTTTTTTTCGTACACCGTCATTCACTTTTTCTCAACCTTCAATCTAATAATATCTATGTCTTCCGTCGTTTGTACGTCCGAGCAAGCATGCGTACACACGCAACCGAATCATGGACAGCGATTGAGTGTTCGCTATACTGCTTGAGCTCCTTCCATGAGCACCTTTGGGTCCTGGGGAATGCATTTCATCTAATTTCTTTTCAATATTTTATTTATTACTACGCTAGGGGGAGGAGGGAGAACGTATGGCTGTTCCGTGTCGGGATGAAAGGTTGGAGAGATCTGTTTAGCTAGTGTTTGTTTGAGTGTGCGATCCCTAATGGGAATTGGTTCATCAAAGTATCGCACTAGTATATGGATATCGGTAATTAGTATCCTGCAGATGACATGTATTCTATATCCGTTCTGCTCATTCTGTTTTAAATTTACATATAGATTTACATTTACACTTACACTTACGTTGATGTTAGTATCTGTATTAATATCAATATCTATGGTTATATTTATATTTACTTTTAATTCTACTTTATATCTATCTACAAGTTCAATCTATCGTATCACAGCAAGTTTTATCGTTTAACTTTATTCCCTTCAGCCTATTCTCCGTCCCGTTTGCCAACGATTCTATATATACATAAACATTCATAAATACATATACATACATATAAATGTATATACACTCGCGAATTGGATTATTCACAAAACAAAATAAATAAAAATTATGAACAATATACAGTAAATAGAGCCATAACTTTTCTGTGTATTTTCTTATTAATCATTTCTTATCCCACTTATCCTACTTATCCTTTCATCCTCATCGGTCATTAAATTCGCTTACCGGTCTCCCTCTAGCACCCCCGTCGCGCGCCCATCATCTGACCTCACCCTCGCTCCTAAGCTTCTTTTCGCATCCACGACCTTTCAGGGTTAGGGTTGACGTGGTGGTGAGTTTGGGGAAGTATAAAAATACAATTCTAACCAGCGCACATACTTTTAACCAGACTCACAAGTCAGTTCAAGGCTGTAAGTTTCTAGGAAAAATGGCTCAGCAGAACGTTCCTACCTTCAAGCTTGTTCTCGTTGGTGACGGTGGTACCGGTAAGACCACCTTCGTCAAGCGTCACTTGACTGGTGAATTTGAGAAGAAATACATTGCTACTTTGGTACGTGCGGAAGAGTAGCGCGGGGAGCACGGAGAGGACGTCGGGAGGAGCTGCCTGGCCCGTTTTTCTGCGCTGATTGACGCCGTTTGATGCTCTTTTTGGACGAAGTAGACCGAAATACGCGGTTTTGTGTGCTGGTCGTGTCACCAAGACGCGTTGAGACGGCAGGAGATGCTCCAGGATTGCTCAAAAGTACCCATAACGGTTCCCGTATACGTCTGCTCCGTGTGACCTGCGTCAGCCTCGTTGTTTCCGCTTCGAGACTCACCGGATCTGTCGCTAACTAGTGTGTAGGGTGTCGAAGTCCATCCTCTTCATTTCCACACCAACTTTGGTGAGATCTGCTTCAACGTGTGGGATACTGCTGGCCAAGAGAAGTTGGGCGGTTTGAGAGATGGTTACTACATCCAAGGTCAATGCGGTATCATCATGTTCGATGTTACTTCTCGTATTACCTACAAGAACGTTCCTCACTGGTGGCGCGATCTCGTTCGTGTCTGTGAGAACATTCCCATCGTTCTTTGCGGTAACAAGGTTGATGTGAAGGAGCGTAAGGTTAAGGCCAAGGCTATCACCTTCCATCGCAAGAAGAACCTTCAATACTACGACATTTCCGCCAAGTCCAACTACAACTTCGAGAAGCCCTTCTTGTGGCTTGCTCGCAAGCTGGTCGGCAACCCCAACCTCGAGTTCGTTGCCTCTCCCGCTTTGGCTCCTCCCGAGGTCCAAGTCGACCAACAATTGCTTGCTCAATACCAGCAAGAGATGAACGAGGCTGCCGCCCTTCCTCTTCCCGACGAGGACGATGCTGATTTGTAAGCTCGTTAACCGCTTCGTCTTGATTAGAGGATGCACATGTGTTCGGGTTGGTACTTAAAAACTGAATAGTAAATGGAAATGACGCGGTGTTGCTAGAATGAATGGGCGGAGGCGAGAGGGCTTGTGTGGGTCGGATGTACAGTTCGGGTGGATGGAGCGGTTTGGAGGTTCCGTCAGAATCTCATTGTGCACCAAAGGCTGTTTTCTGCTGTGCTTCGAGACTTGTCTCGGTGAACAGTTGGTCTATATACAGACATGACTCGCCGTTGATGAGACAATCACAGACAGGACACTTCCAAGGGGAGCTAGTGCTAGATGTCAACAAAAAGGAGCCGAGCTCAAAACACTTTTTTTGTTATCGTTAGTAATTGAGTGTGTGCAACGCATGGTTTCGTACCTCGAAATGCTCGCAACGGTTGGACCGGGCTGCAAGATTGGTGTCTGTTTTGCCGGCGTTTCGTAAATAAACATGAGTGGGTATGTCAAACTTGCGAGTACTCAAGAATTGCATGCACTCAGACTTGGGACGAACAGTCACCGAGGACAAGATTTGGCGCACTGTTTGAACTTTGAAAAGACAAAGACTTGTGAAGTAGCGATCGCTCAGCATAACCACAGACAGAACATTGTTTGGCTCTTTAATAAAATTTGTCACTTCCACCGGCGACTTGCACGAATCACCAATCGGTACGTGTACGCCGTTGATTTGGACGAACAATTCTGAAGGGTAGGCGCATTTTTCCAAATAGTCGTAAGGATCGCTTGAGTTTGGGGTGTCTGCGTAAAGACAGAAAGAGTTTATACTGCTTGTTCTCCTTTGGTCTTGAAAACAATGTTAGCGACAGGAAAAGCGGTGAGATTTCAAATCAATTGTATGAGTTACCTCTGTTTGAGCAGAAGCATGTCTTCTTTGGATATGTCAAAAGGAATTTCCAAGAGATAATGCAGCTCGTGCTTCCGAACAAAAGGAATGTAATTGGATTTGGGAATGTAAACGCTTGAAAGGATTGGGGACTGGGACACAGGCTTTTTCATACCTAGTTTTGTTAGCTGAGAAACGAAAATGAAGAGCGGCGGGCACACAAACATTTTGTGGATACTTCAGGCTCGCCCGACAGTTCTTCCAACAGAGGAGCGACACCATTTTGGCTTGTAGGAGGTGCTGGTTTTGAAGAGGATGAAAGAGTCTTGGGATGGTTTGGCGTCGACACGTTTGGAAGAAGAGATTGGTAAGCTAGTGCGAGTTTGCGCTTAATCACGATCGATGTGTCGACTAGCTTTTTTCGAGTGATTTCGTCGTAAAAACTGTACTTCAGTGACTCGAGATTTATTGTAAGGAGTGCGAGTAAAGTCTTTTCCGAATTGCTGGACTCTGCAACTGAGCATAGTATGAGGATCATTTTCGTGCAAACAGGACCCCAGTCAACATTCTGCAGCAGTGACTCGAAGGAGTTTCGAAGGATGAAAATCATTTCTTCGGTGATATAATCCAGTGAATCCAAGACACTTCCGTGAATAAAAATCAACAACAAACGATATGTCCGAACAATCAATTGTTCGTACGTGCTCATTTGCGTAACCGGCGGAATCGTATCCACCCAATTGTTCAATTTCACTAATTCATCATAGTGTTTTTTTACATCATCAAAAAGACTTTGTGAAATGGTCAACGAGCCTGTAGTTCGCGACATGAGTTCTGTTGGTAAGAGAAAGCAGAATTGCCAACTGGTATTGGAAAGACTTGGGGGAATAAAACTGTGTCACGACAGGAATGTAAGTGCGAGAGCAATAACAATTTTCATGCGTCAATAGTATCCAATAGTAAGAAAGCACGAGAGTACAGGCGAATGTACTAGATTACGGTTTCGTTAAGCTTGATTGAGTTATAACTTTGCTTCATGTACAAATCTTGTTTCCCAAAGCTCTTTTTACCGGGTGGACGTGTACTTGACAAATTTGAACAAGACTGCAAATTTTGCTGTCAGTATCATGTCAGAGCAACCATTTTTTGACAGTGAAAGTGGTCTTTGGAAGTTTAAAGATCCAAACGGTGCCGAATTATACTGGGATGATGGGGAAAAAGCATGGAAAGACCAGGTACAGTCGGGCTATCTTTTCATTCATTAAAACTAACACGGACTATTCTAGGACGGTGCTGTTTTGAAGAACACAGACCCTTCTGAAGTAAAAAGCTTTGAAAAACTCGAAGCCGAACATATTCAGGAGCAACGTCAAAAAAATGAGACTCGTAAACGGAAGAACAGCTCAAGTTCGGACACGATCAATCCTCCATGCTCTCCTAATCGGACTGAAGAAGTGAATAAAGATGCCAATAAACCCCCGGTTGTTATCAACAAGGCTGTTTACGTGCAAGGATTACCGAAAAACGTAAGCGTGAAAGAGGTCCAAGAAACATTCAGCAAGTGTGGTATCATTGCAGAAAACATTGACACTGGAACACCGAGAATCAAGCTGTACACGAATGACGCTGGTGAGCTGAAGGGAGACGCATTGATTGTTTTCTTAAGAAGCGAGAGTGTCGATATGGCAGTACAACTTTTGGACGACACAGAACTTCATTACGGATCAGGACTACGTATGCATGTGCAGCCGGCTAGTATAGACTACAAAAAGGAAAAAACCGTTCGAAACGCATTACCCGAGAATGTCAAGAAAAAGCTAAAGCGGCGGCGTCAGCAACAACTCGAGTACGAAGGAATCGACATGAATTGAGGAATTGCTTACTAACACTCTACAGAAAACTAGCTGAATGGGATGATACAGAGAGTCCGGAAGCCGAACGGTTACGGAAAAAATGGGGCAAGTTTGTCGTCTTGAAACATATGTTCACGTTGGAAGAGATCGAAGCTGCGCCCGAACTATTGATTGACTTAAAGGAGGACATAACCGCTGAAGCCGAGAAATGTGGAGAAGTCACGAATGTGGTGCTTTATGATAAAGAACCTGATGGCATCGTGATGGTTCGTTTTCGGACAACAGAAGCTGCAGATGAATGCGTACGGCTCATGGAAGGTCGTTTCTTCGATGGCCGTGTTGTTGAAGCCTTTGTTTACGACGGAAAAACTCGTTACCAAAAGACTGGACGGCATGAGGAACTTAACGGAGACGAGAACGAATCCGAACGGCTTGAACGGTTTTCGGAATGGATTGAGAAGGAAGGTAACGAATGAGTGGCTTACATGTTTACTACAGCTACTGGTCTACGGAGGATCCGCTAAACAAGGCTTCCCTAAAAAATATGTATTCATCTTTTATTAATATCAAGTTCCCGTAATGGGTCATGTACATATATCACTTGCACGTTTGCAAGCAACTTTGATGTGAATGCAAATCAGTACATCCCGTACATCCCTGTGCTGCGATTGTTATTTTGTAATATTAAATCTTTAAAACTCGTTAACTACATTGAACAAGAATGGGGATAATTTTTTCTTGCAACTCATCTTTTATTTACAAAAAGAGAACCTGAAAATGTGGAGCTTTCCAATGGGAGAGTATGTGAAAAATGTTTTTAGTGAGACTGATTTCCATTAATTCGGAAAAAAATCACAAAAATCGGCAAATTAATTCCAAAAAATCCACCAAAAATATAAAAAAATTATCACAGCCGCAATCGAGCATGTTATTTCAGAAAAAAGACACTCGTTTACTAATTATTGAAATTGTCCACTGCTTACCTACCCTTCGGCTGTTCTACCAACTCCACACCAACAACCAGTTGAATCTTGGAGACTGAAAAACGGTGAACGGCCATTCTAGACTTGTTATTTCCATTAGCACAAGTCTCTGTATGCTCTCGTTCATAAGTTTACCGTTTTAGATTTTTATTATTACTAATTTTTGTTTCTGATATCACGTATATACCCATTTCATTAAGTCATTTTTGCAGAAAGATACCTATTCATTTGCGACGTGATACCAGCCGTTTTTACACTACAGAATTACACAGGTAAAAAACGGCTCAATTTTAGATACCTTTGTGATGCAACGCAACAATCTGAAGCACCGGGAAGGAACCAACAAGTATACTCCGGGAATGGCAAATTCAGCAGTTTCTGTTGCGGCGACTCGCTCGCACAGTAACTTTCCCGGCAGAGACAGATCAAAAATCTCGATGAATCATCCAAACGATAGTCACTTGTCGGCAATCCAGGACTTCTATATCTCCAGCATTCAATCGAGTATACCGTTCGAGTCAGATGCCATAATTCCTGCTTACGGTATTGGTGATATGATTGTTCCAGAGATAAACGAAAACGTCTTAAATCCAGCTCTTGGTTCGCAAGTGAGTCTCGCCCGTCCTCACTTTCAATATGCGATGCCCAATATATCTTCATCAAGTGTCATGTCCACTATCAAACGAGCAACAAACTCTTCAGAAATTCCACGCTCTTCGTCCGGTACAAGTCGATTTGCCTCATCGTTGTCTGTAGCGCAAACGTCTCACGAAGATCCTCGCAGCCATCGTCAGCATAATGCTTCCCCGCTGCAGAAACAAGTCCAGTACGATATTCCTTTTGCTTTACCCATAACGGGTGAAGAGCAGCTCGTATGGTTACAACAAAATGAAGAAGCCGCGCACTCCAATGAGCCCGAAGCGGCTCTTGAGTGGGCAGAGTTTGCGCTCAATTGTTGTGCTATTGAAATCCCTTACTATCAAACGAATCGCCCAGACTCCCAAACACTCGAGGCCCTTGAGCAGGTTTGCACTTTTGCCCTCACTACGATTCGTGATTTTGCAAGTCAAGGTAACATTAGAGCTATTTATGATGACGCCCGTACCTACGAAGTGGGGATATTCGATGTCTGCTCTGACATCGACCAAGCTTGGCAAATGTATGCAGACTCAGCCGCCCAGGGCCATGCTCGAAGCCTGTATCGTTTGGGTGTTATTTTGGAGGAGCAAGGCGACCTGGAGGGTGCTGTGCAGTATTTTGAGCGCGGCATTGAAGAAAACGATACTGCTTGCTGCTGGAGGCTAGGTTTATTGATACTGGAGGGCGAACTCGATAACATGGGATATGCCGAACAACGCAGCCGTGGTGTCGACTTAATTAGACAAAGTGCGAAGTATGCCGATGCAGATTCTCCTTCCGGATTATACAGCTATGGCTTACTGCTTTTGCACGAACATCCCGGTTTTGTGGATCTCGATGCTGAAAATGTACAAGTAGAGCGTGACGAACATACTGCTGTGCGCTCGTTTGCGAAAGCGGCCTTCCTCGGCAATTCTTCCGCTCAACTACGTATGGGTGCTGTGTTTGAATTTGGTAAATATGGCCTTCCGTTAAATCCAGAATATTCTGTTTTGTATTACACACTTGCTTCCCGTCAAGGAGAGACGGAAGCCGATGTTGCGCTGTCAAAGTGGTATTTACATGGTGGACACAATGTCCCCAAAGATGCTGACCTTTCATATGAACATGCTTCAAAGGCAGCTGTCGCTGGAAATGCGACTGGTCAGTTTATTACCGGTTACATTGAAGAGATGAGAGGTAACATTGATGATGCTATCAATTGGTACTCAGCAGCCGCCTCTAATGCACATGAAGAGGCGCAAGACCGTCTACAGAAAATCCAAAGAAAGCGTTCTCATGCTTCACAAGCTGCACAGGCCCCTCCTAATGAAGAGCCTGTTGCTCAAGCACCGCGGACTGTTTCGGAACTTAAGAAAGCGTCCGTTCGTGCTTCCAAAGAAATTACAAGCGTTGCCCAAAACAATCCGACTGCTGCCAAGGGAGCTAGTTCCTCGTTGGGTAACAGACACTCCTCAAAGACCAAGAAAAATGGCTGCACAATAATGTAAATCCTAAAGGCACATTCGTTTTGTTTCCACCCTCCCGCACGCTGGCATCTAATCTAAACTTGCGATAATTTCATCACATCTGTCCATCTTTATTTTGTCTTATGATTTTGTCTTCTATTATTTTTTTTTCTCAACTCAACAGGATTTTACGATTTTTACGCGCGTCAAAAATGTCAAAACCTTCCCGCTCAAATGATCCTACAATCCTCTTTTTTTCGTCTTTTCCAAAGAAGACACAGATCGAAATGAAGCTTTAGGCACTACTAGCATATGATGCATTTTTCCGACAATTTTGCAACATCACCTATCCTTCTTCATCACCAGAATGAGTTCGCATACTGCGTATAATTGATTACATACAATACATTCACTAATAGATGCTCTTCTGTCAATGTAGTAGAACTCGTAATGAAGGGTATTATCATATACATACTTTATACGCACTCGCAGTGTTCAACCAAATCTAAAACCCCAAGACTTAACCCGTACCAAAAAACGCTTAAATTAAACCTACATTACAAGTCGAGTCTCTTGAACAGAGCCTTTAAATGTGCAGAACTATGCAAACGAGGATTCAACTTAGTATCCCGAGCCATTTTTTCGAAACTCTCGTCATCAGTACCGTACTTTGCAATTAAACGGTTGACGTACTCCCGTTCGTACTTACTGAGAGGATTCTTTTGTCTGGGCTTTGCACGCTCAGCTGCTTCCCGCTCCAGCTTTGCAACGAGGTCTGTTTTCGCAGGAGCTTGGTCGATAGGAGCATCTAAAACATCATCTAAAGTCTTTTCCTTTCCGTATACGACTTCAATGATTTCACCGTCGTCATTACGACGGATTAAGGCCTGTCCAGGAAGAAGATTTTTCTTGACCTCCTCTAATTCCTCAGCGGTAGGCTCGTAGTTTTCATCACGCTTGGGGGTAGGGTAAAGCTTCTCTGTACCACCAGTAGCATGATTCGGAGTGACAATGAGACCCATCTTTTGATAACTAAGTAGTTCGTTAGTAACCAAATGCCAAGAAAATAAAAGTTTTGAAGAAAAAAAAAAAAAAAAAAAAGGACTGTAAAAGTAATGAAAACAGTAACACTTCTCAAAAACTCTTAAGGTTCACAACATACTTTTGCTTTAAAGTCAAGTTTTTATCCCAAGCTTCACTGATAAAATGGTTGCCAAAAGTTTTAGGCTTTTTCACGCGATTGGCAGTTCTGCGTGTAAGGCGTGCATGACCGGAGCGCTGTTTTCTTCTTTGTCTAGGATTGGCCATTTTCCTGATGCTGTACCTTAACTAGTACACGAAAAGATTGTTTCTTTCTTGAAGGAAGCCTTATGGACGGCTCTGGGTAAGTCTTGTTTTTGGGTCTTGGTCTCACAGCCAACATTTTTTGGTGGTGAGTTTTGCCAACCTACATGCTTTTGGCCCCCACCAACAGCAAAACACTTTATTCCCCCGGGAGCTTGGAGAGATGTGGTGGCCGATCAGCTTCTGCACGCAAACTTGCCATCTCCCATATCGTTGCTGTTTTCATACAAATTGCAGCTCATTCTTTTGAAGATCCTTCCCAAGGACAATGGAGAACCCGAAAAGTCATACGGCGGAAAATGAAGAAAGAATTCTTCCAGAGGTCGAGGAACGGCCAATTGTCATGATCGACAATTACGATAGTTTTGTGTGGAACGTCGTTCAATACCTCTCTAATCTTGAGAAACGATACCCTATTATTGTGTTCAGAAACGATGAGGTATGTGCACTCAATTGAAATTGCTAGTTAATATTGTGCCATGGTCACCAATTTGCGTGTTTTTGGTCTATCTAATGACTTCTTTTCCCTTTTTTTTTCGTGTTTTTACTAACAGTTTAGATCACTGTCGACGAACTTGAAAAGCTGAATCCTCGTAAGCTTGTTCTCTCGCCTGGTCCGGGTCATCCTACTCGTGATAGCGGTATTTGTAACGAGGCAATCGCCAGATTTGCAGGCAAAATTCCTATTTTTGGAGTATGTATGGGTCTCCAATGTATTTTCCATAGTATGGGCGGCAAGGTCGAGTCTGCCGGTGAGATTATCCACGGTAAGACCTCCAAAATTTATCATGACGGTCTTGGTCTCTACGACGGCATTCCTCAGGGGATTAATGTTATTCGTTACCACTCGCTCGCTGGTAACGTCTCCACGCTTCCCGACAGCTTGATTATTACGAGTTGGACGGACAACGGTATCATTATGGGTGCACGTCACAAGGAGTATTGTATTGAGGGCGTTCAATACCATCCTGAAAGTATCCTTAGTGAGTACGGTAAAGAGTGCATGAAGAACTTCCTTAACTTGGAAGGCGGCACCTGGGCTGAAAATGGAATTCATATGCCTCAGGATAACTCGGCCTACGAGAACCGTGACAAGGAACATCCTGTAGAAAAGAAAGAGTCCATTCTCGAAAAAATCCATAAGAAGAGACTGGTGGATGTGGCCGAGAGCAAGAAGATTCCCGGTAAAAGTGTCGCTGATTTGAAGCGCTATTTGGAGCTTGGATGTGCTCCCCCCAGCATTGACTTCGTTGCTCGTTTACGTCAGAGAAAGCCGGCTCTTATGGCTGAGGTTAAACGTGCCTCTCCATCCAAGGGCGACATCAATCTCGATGCAAATGCTGCTGCTCAAGCCTTGGCTTATGCCTCGGCCGGTGCTTCTGTGATCTCAGTGCTTACGGAGCCTCATTGGTTCAAGGGCTCCTTGTCCGACATGGAGCTTGCTCGCAAGTCTGTTTCCCACCTTTCTAACCGCCCTGCAATCTTGCGCAAGGATTTCATCTTCGATCCTTATCAAATCATGGAGGCTCGTCTTCACGGTGCCGACACTGTCCTTCTCATCGTTGCTATGCTTAGTCAGGGTCAGCTGGAAAGTCTGTACTCTTATTCCAAATCTCTTGGAATGGAACCCCTGGTTGAGGTAAACTGCCGTGAAGAAATGGAGATTGCCTTGAAGTTGGGAGCTAAGGCGATCGGTGTTAACAACCGCAACTTGCATACCTTCCAGGTTGACTTGAACAACACATCAAGTATGGCTTCCATGGTTCCTGAGGACGTTGTTTTGTGCGCTCTGAGTGGCATCTCGTCTGCTAAAGATGTAGAGAAGTACGTTGAGCAGGGTGTCTCTGCCGTTCTTGTTGGAGAGTCACTTATGAGAGCCAGCGATGTGAACTCCTTTGCCAAGGAGTTGGTTGGTTTGCCTAATCTCCCTAATCCCACTTTGTCCGCTCCATTGGTCAAGGTTTGTGGAACCCGCTCCGTCAAGGCTGCAAAGTGCAGTGTTGAAGCTGGCGCCGATTTTATTGGCGTTATCTTTGCTAAGGGAAGCAAGCGCGAAATTAAACTCTCCATTGCCAAACAAATTTCTCAATATCTCAAGGGTGCAGCAGCAACTGCCAAGCCCAAGTATGATACTGCGGGTCGGCAACTCGGATACTTCCAGGACCAACTCTCTCAGTACACACAGACCAAGCGCCCCCTCCTTGTTGGTGTTTTCCGCAACCAAAGTTTGGAGTATATTCGTCAAATTGACGCTGAAGTTGATTTGGATATTATCCAACTTCATGGTAACGAACCTGCCGAATGGGCAACGATGTTGAAGAAGCCCGTTTTCCGTGCATTTTCGCCTGAAAACAAGACTGACATTGGTACACCCCGTCTGCATTCCCTGCCTCTAATTGACGCCTTTGTTGGCGGCCAATCTGGTGGATTGGGTACTACTGTGGATTGGGAAGCAGCTGCTAAGCTGAATGTTCCTTTCATTCTTGCTGGCGGTCTCAATCCCGAAAATGTGAAGGAAGCCATTCAAAAGACAAACGCCGCTGTAGTCGATGTCTCGAGCGGTGTTGAGACGAATGGTGAACAGGACCTTGCTAAAATCAAGGCTTTCGTTAAGAACGCCAAGGGTCTTTAAACCGTTCCGCTTCAGGTTGCACACAAGCTACTTTAGAAACATATACAGCCCCCATTTTTGTTTACCTTTTTCATCAGTGTTTTTTTTTTCTGAATCGCGATACACAAAATTATTTCCAACGAATACGATATCTTTTTGACTTTTTTTTTTACATTGAAAGTGAATCGTCACCAAAGCTTCACTTGGTGATGCACCTGTACCGTAGACCATAATGAGATTCCTTTCTCTCCCGTGTATCCCTTCTTCGGCGCCGTCGTCCCACTGTATATGAGTTAGCTTTGTTATAAATATATATGTCATATATATGCTAAAGAGATGATAAAACGAATGTGTTTAAGTTGGTCTTTGTAGAACAGCTCGTCAAACTTTACACGGTAAAAAAGGAGGCAAATAGGCCCGATTGAGGATTAATGCTGCTGTACTGCCCGATGCAAAAAGGGTCTGATATTACTTTAACTCAGTATTAGCGCCCAACCATCCCAATCCTTCGAGCAAACCATCGCCTGTTAAGGCACATGTTGGTTGGACACTCCAAAGACGGTTCTTGAGCGAAGTCAATTGCAACACCTCCGTGATCTGAGCCGGGGAAAGAGCTAGATAGCGAGTTAGCGCGAAGGATAGAGCAGAATAACCTCTTCATACCATCTGGCAAGTCTTGTTTATTGGCGAACACAAGCAGTAAGGCGTCCTTCATCTCTCTATCGGAAATAATACGATGCAGTTCGGTTCGAGCTTCTTCCAGTCGACTTCTGTCGGCAGCATCAACAACGAAAATAAGACCTTTTGTACCAGTGAAATAGTGTCTCCAAAGGGGACGGATTTTATCTTGTCCGCCGACGTCCTGCATGCAGAAAACACTTGTCAGTTCTGTGGTCATTGGGGGTACATAGCGTATTTCCATGTGTTCGTGTATACATACCCATACATTAAATTTTACGTTTTTGTAACTAACAGTCTCGACATTAAACCCAACTGTCGGAATCGTGGTCACGCTGAAATGTAAGCGACATGTTATACGCAGACGATGAAAGAAAAAACATCAAGTGTTACCTTTGGTTCAGCTTTAGTTTATATAAAATGGCTAAACAGTATTAGTAAGCATGTTTTTTGCACACTAAACAACATTCCGAAACAGACCAAACTCGTCGTCCTGCCCTTGTGTTCACTTACTAGTTTTACCGGCGGCATCCAAGCCAAGCATAAGAATTCGCATTTCCTTGTTTCCAAAAACGCGGCTAAAGAACTTGGAAAAACTGTTTCCCATGCTTTCAAACAGACAAAAGAGGCGCAGAAAAGATGGACCTTGGCGAGACTTTAGTTGTCAACTGATTTCACAATGTATCTGGAGTATGGTAATAACCGGGAAACAAAATCTAAGCAGGCAACTACACGTATAAAAGCAGTGAACGCAAGTGCTATTAAACAAAACAAATTTCTGGACACAATCCTCAGCCCCAAAATGACTTTCGTTACTGGAATACCCAACTTTGGTGTGTGGTTTTGCGTGTAACGGTGCTGATAACCTGCGGCTACTAAAAGCGTTCGAGTGCACGAAAGGGGATGGGAAAGCCCGCAATGTAGACAAAAGACTTAAATAGAAGCTAGGAGAAAGCGAGAACACAAACAATCTCTTTCTTGTATGTAGTTAACTGAAATGAACTTGTGTTTGTTCGCTGAAGGTGCCAGTTTTGACGAAATTCGTCTGGTAAAAGGGCCGTTCTAGCCGTCAGAATCACGGAACGCAAAAAGGCGACAGGGAAAGCGGAGAACCTGCATTAGAACGCGTCAAAACATGATTGATGTCTCGTTTTGTTATTTTTCGTATCTAAACAGTTTTGTATATTGCGTTCCAGTGTATACAAAGATTTCATTTAGCGCGACGCGTCTTTAAGCTTTTCTACTACGTCATACAGCATTCAAAATTAAATTGTACAGCAGAAATGAACCTGCCAAGAACCACACACTTCAATTTTAAGGAATCTGCCACCGTTCCCACACAATGTCTACTAAAGGAAAAACTATCACTTGTAAAGTACGTTTTACACTTTGTTTGAGCGATTTCTAACACGAAAAGGCTGCCATTGCTTGGAAAGCTAGCGAACCGTTAACAATTGAGGAGTATGAATGGGTTTGCGGACGACATATCGGGAAATGTAAATGCTAACTTGTCAATTGCTACATTGTGGACTTGAATTGACCGGTTAAAACCGTCGACTCAGTCCGTTTGAGCAATTGTGTTTACAGAATCCAAGTAGAAGCACCGAAGAGTCACGAGGTGCGTGTTAAAGTTGAATGGACGGGTGTTTGTCATACAGACGCATACACTTTGTCGGGTGTGGATCCTGAAGGTGCCTTTCCTATTGTACTTGGCCACGAAGGAGGTGGAATCGTGGAAAGTATTGGAGAGGGCGTTACAAATGTCCGCGTGGGAGACCATGTGGTGCTTCTCTACACTCCTGAGTGCAAAGAATGCAAGTTCTGCCTGAGCGGTAAAACAAACTTGTGCTCAAAAATCCGCGAGACTCAAGGAAAGGGCCTTATGCCTGACGGAACAACACGATTCACATGCCGTGGACAACCCCTCTTGCACTACATGGGCTGCTCTTCCTTCAGCCAGTACACCGTTGTGTCTGACATTTCGCTGGTTGCAATTTCTCCCGTTGCTCCCCTGAGAAGCTGTTGCTTGTTCGGATGCGGCATTACGACCGGCTACGGCGCTGCCACACGCAGCGCGAAGGTCGAGAAAGACTCTGTGGTAGCCGTTGTTGGCTGCGGGTGTGTTGGTCTGGCTGTCATTCGTGGTGCAATTGATGCTGGAGCAAAGCGCGTCATTGCCATCGATACAAACCCTTCGAAAGAAGCGTACGCCAAACGTTTTGGTGCTACAGACTTTGTAGATGCATCCAAGGTCTCGGATCTCGTTGACTACATGCTCAAGGAAACCGATGGCGGAGTCGACTATGCCTTTGACTGCACCGGCAATGTGGAGGCTATGAAGAAGCAACTGCAGTTTTGTCACAAGGGATGGGGCAAACTGTGCGTTATCGGTGTGGCCGCTGCAGGCAAGGAGCTTTCCTTCCGTCCATTCCTCGTCGTAACTGGCCGTCAAGTACTTGGCTCAGCCTTCGGAGGCGTTAAGGGACGCACAGAACTCCCCAATTTTGTGGACGCCTACTTGCAAGGCCGGTTTATGGTCGACGAGTACATTACTCATGAAGTTGTCCTTGACAACCTCAACACAGCCTTTGACTATATGCACCAAGGCGCCTGCATTCGCACTGTTGTGAAGATGCATTAGCCTTGCGGTCAGGCGCACACAATTCAATAAAACAAAAAAGGACAATTAGTTTCGAGTGACGAAATCAACCGTGTCTTACTATACGAATGGTTTACTACCAAATAACGACTTTATGCACACTTAACGTCTTCCCTCGTCCATCTCTCTCTTTTTACCGAGAATCATTTTAATTCATGAGCTGAATGACTGTGTCTATTTAATTGCAACCGTACTTGGACTTGAGCTCCTCGACGAACTCAACGTACTTGCTGGCGGCATCCTCCTTGGAAGTGCCCTTCAAGTCGTTCCAAGCGTTCCACTTGAACTTGCCCTTCAAGTCGAGCAAACCGGGCTTCTCAGTGTTGTTGTCACCAACGGTGGCTTGCTTGAAAAGAGCGTACATCTAAAAGTCGCATTGTTGTTAACAATTCTGTCTGTTTTACTGCACCGTCTGCACGTTTGACATGGACAGGCTGCATTTGTTGTTACTTACCTTCAGAAGCTCGTCATTGTTAGGAGTCTGCTTAAGCTTCTTAGCGTCGACAGCGGCTTGTTCAAAGGTAATAGACATGATTCTTGATGTAAAAGGTTGAAGGAGGGGGAGGTGGTGGATGGCTAAGCGGTTAGGTAGTCGCTTTTTGTACTGTACGGCAGAATGCGTGAGAGTAGTTACACCAAAAGACGAGCGAAGAACAAGCGTAACGAAGATATTTGTTGTCATATATCCTTGAGTAAGTCCGACCCGTACGGGAAAAGGACAGTCATCATGAGCCTTGTATAACAAAAGCTCTGCATGTATACTAATGATTACAGCTAAACAGTTCGCTTAATGCGAGTTCACTATATTCTTTCATTCATAACTTTGTAGTATATATACAACTTCATTAGATTGGGTATAAGATGGAATTGTTTCTTTGAAGTAGGTCTGTCCGTATCAGGAACAGAACAAAAAAAAATGGTATCGAGGTTTTTTTCGTTTTAGTCATTGGAACCGTTGTCGGGTCCTTCTTCTGCACTCTTATCCAAATCTTCTTCAGCACCTTCAGTTCCCTTCTCAGAGCTCATTGACATGGCAGACAGAACCTGGTCCAGTGAAACGGTCGTGACAGCAGGTTGAGTCGATTCCAGTTCCGAAACATATGCTTCATATGCACGAACAACGTCTTCTTGAATGGCACGGACAAACAAATTAATGAGCCAATCTTCAGTAAAGAATGCAGCACATTGCTCTTCAATGTGCGAGAAAGACGCATTTAGCTTTTCCAACATTTGGTTTGCAGCTTCAGGCCTCCGTGTCTGCAAACAATCTGTAAAGCTTCGTGTAGCTGTTTCTATATACAGGTTGACAGCAATACGTAACTGCTGGTCCAACTCCTGTCTGGCATCAACCATGTTTGTGACCATACCCGGCAGTTTCTGTTGAGCAAAATCCCATAAACTGTGTAGACCATTTTTCCATTCACGTATTGATTGCCAAACCTTGTGAAAATCGATTCCAACTTGGATGTTAGCAAACTCAATATCGAATGCCTCGATTTGGCGCTTCAGAATTAAAAAGTTTTTCACCAGAAACAGACGGCTAGACTGAGGATCACTGGTTTTTGCAAACGCATTTCCAGCAGAGACAAGGGAAGCGATGCAAATGTGAACAATTTCGTGGGCTATTTCATCAAAGACGTGAGACTGTTGGAAACGGTCAGTAAATAGAATAACGATCAGAATTTAGCTTTCACTTACATTTAACAGCCGATACACCTTGGACAATACCTCAATGGATTTTTGTACTGGAGGATACCAACCCTGTGAGGCAGCAAGATTGGACAAATACTCTGTGTTTGCTGCAGTCAAAGGCTTTTCCCCCATATTTAGTTTGTTCATCGACTCGGGGAGAAGGTCCGGACGCAGCTCTGGTTGCATGTCTTCCGGCAAGGGCGTGTATTTTTCAATAGAGTTGATGTAGGTATTGTGCACAACAAAAAGAATTCTAGATTGCAGTGTCTGTAGCACTTGCTGGTAGGTTGTATTTAAGAAGTCGTAGTACGATTGTGTATCCTCGCCATTTGAGTCTTGCTGCACCTTCGTTTCAGCTTGGAGCAGCGAACAGTTCCGACACAACTGATCCAAGTTGTGCTCATGCAAAATGAGAGATCGGGCAAGTCCTTGGAAGGAGGATACAACTTCCGTCCAGAAAGAGGGGAGTAAGGGACTTTCTTGGCGGAAGAATTGTGAATACAGTTTGAGCTCGTCATCAACCATGAGCTTGAAAAATGCAAACGAGTTTTGAATCTGTTCATGAGGTTAGCGTGTACTTCAGAAGTGAAAAAAGAAATCACAGCATACATAAGTAGTTAGATTCTTTTCACGCGCATAATTGTTCATGAGAGACTCGACAAGGGGAACAAGAAGCGTTTTACGAGCGGCAAGAAATTCTCGAATACAATCATTCACAACCTGCACTCCCATTGGGCTTAAATCCAAATGCGCTTGAACTTCCTCCAAAAGTGGTCCGGTGATGCGAGACACGACCGAAAACCTGGCGTACATCAGAGAACTATCCATGACTTTGGATGCATCCTGTATGTGTCAATAATCGTGAGATGAAAAAGAAGAATAAATCAATACCATTCTGGAAAGCTCTCTCTGAGTAGATGCAAGAGCACTCTTGATGGAACGAATAAAGTAAGTACGAATGATACCTAGGGCATTTGAAAGAAGCCTTTCATATTGCTCCAAATACTCTGGACTGTCAAGGAAGTTATTCTGTGTCATGTGGGAATTAGCACTCAGTCTTGTATCACGGCAATTGCCCACAATTTTCACATACGTGTAGCTGAAGAAACGCAATGCAGCGGTACAATTGAGACAAAGCGTCTTTAAACACGTATTTTGTAACAAGGTCTGGAGCAGGTTTGTGAAGCAACTTCGAAAGCTCTTTTAAAGGCTGAAAGTAGTTCCAAGATTCTTGGATTTTGTCTGCCGTATGAAGAAGCGTGCGCTAGACGCAAGTTAGCCAGTATTTTGGGAGTATGGATTATCACAAAACACAATTAGAAACATACCTCTCCCGAAGTTAGTTCGTCGCAACGCATTGAAAACTCGAGCATCTCCTTTTCCGACCGAGAAAATCGGTTTCGGAGCAGCGACAAGGATTCATGAAGAGTATCACTTTTGGTAATTAAGCAGTCTGTATATGCTGCGGTAACATTAAGCTGCTCCAACAGTTTTTGGGCCTCCACCTCAGCAGTAGTAGTGTACAGCTGCGAATTGAAGAAGTTGTACTCGTCAAAAGTAAAGGAAATGGATGGTTGAGTGAGACCCTGTTCATGGATAGCTGAATTTCCAGAAAACGAGCCTGCCCGACGCGACACCGAGGCCGTTTCAATGCTCAAAACAGGTACTGCTTCCTTCTTCTTCTCTTCTGCTGACTTCTCAAACCCAATTGGGACAGGGTTGTCTGTCGTGGACTACAAAACACGTAAAGTTAGCACCATTGAGCGGTTTCTGAGCGCGAAAAAAAGCATCTCGAGCGTCTATACCTCTTCTTCTTCGTACGAGGTCGGCAAAAAGTTCGTCGAGAGGTCCCATTGATCAAACATAGTGAATGGCTCTTGGCACGCGTTCGCTTGTGTATGATCGGGAAGAGTGGAAACGCTGCGGTGTGTTAGGATACGGTAAATGAAATTGTGTGTTTTATGAAGACTTGGCGAATGTTTGTTACGCTGCAGTGTGGTTCGGTAAAGTAAATACTGAGAGTTAATGAACATTAGTGTTGGATAGAGATGTCTAACGAGACTAAATTACAGTTCGCACACCTACGCTATACAAAATAACGACGCACACTCCATCGCTCAATACCCAATAGCAGGCTCCGCCACATTGCCGTATCGCAAATAACGACACTCAGCGCAGTCCTACGCACTACTAGTCTCCTCTTCTCCCTTCTACTTTCCGGTGCTGTCGGTCGTTCACGATATCATTTCTTAATGGGCGGCGGAAGCCGTGGGGTTAGCGGGGCGGGGAGCAGCTTGGGTGCCAGTGGCATTCACAAACTTAGACACCAGCGACTTGATAGTGGTCCACACCGACTTGAGGAAGGCGGGGGTTTTGGGGTTGGCAACCAAAGTGTCGACGCGAGAAGTAAAGTTATGCAACGAAGTACGCGTGTAGGCGCTGTTAATGTAACGGAGACGGAGAAACATAACGTAGGAAAGCAATTGGAGGAAAGAAACACGAAGAATGAGGGCGCCGAAGATGAGACGAAGCAACAGCAAAGTCTCGATGGCTGCAACGAGCTCCATGGCAAATTGAAACTTTTGACGCACGTACGCGTGCAGAAGAGCGGACAGACGAGCCGCAGGAGAATTGGGATGAGAACCATCGAGCATTTGAGGAACAAGCGTCGGCAGAAGAGTTTGACGCGTGTATGTAGCGACATGGAAAGAGCCATAGATCGCGTAAGGAAGCAAGGCAAGGGTGATAGCGGGTCCACGAAGCCAGCTGCTGGCAAGCATGAGGTACTGCACGTTGTCGTCCAGCAATAAACGCGAGATGTATTGACGGTTCGTCAAGTTTTTGAAGGAAAAGTTTGGAGCGTATGTCTTGTACAGCACAATGACATACGCTACGACAACACCGAACAGAGCAACATGATACAGGTGTGAATCAAACGTGCGTGACAAAATTATACGCGCGAGGTAACGCGTTGTGTACAGCAGAAGCGTCACCTGTCCGATGAACCAGGCGAATTGGGATTGCTAAGCAGTTCCGTTAGTAACAATTACTGTACAGCACCAAATTGGGACGTCTTCCGTACCTTGAGAATCACCAAGAAGCGCTCCGTGAACTTTTTCTGGGGAACACTGGCAGTTACCATTGCTGATGTTGGGTGTGTGTAGAGGGCAGGTGTCAGCTCGTCTGCCTGTGGTAGAGTGGATGCGGTCAACGGGTGGCCGCGGAAGTTTCGAGGACTTTCCGGATCACTCCGCGGCAACGCCGAGGAACACGCGAGGAAAATCCGTGGCTATCCCGCACATTCAACGGTGTTGCCTCGGAAACACACGTGCTCGCTTAAAACCTTATCAGTAACAGATGCAAACTAACCACCAAAAAGGCGACTGCCTCCTAGCCGCTCGCGCTGCGTGTCCCTGCTGGCGTCAGCTAGTGATTTCACACACCGGCAAGATAATCTCTTATCGCAGCAGGAGATGGGATCAATCAACGGGGGAATCAGTGAAAAAGGAGCAGTATCAAAAGCAGCAGAATCGGCAGCCTAGTAGTATAAAGTTATTTCCAACACAGCAACAATCGGACCGCGGAGCTCGCACAGGATCAGAAACAAAAATACAGCAGGATGGCATCAGGACACAAACTTTGGGGTGGTCGTTTCACCGGTGAGACGGACCCGTTGATGACGGCTTACAATGAGTCTATCCATTACGACAAGCGGATGTTTAATGCAGACATTGATGGCTCGAAAGCCTATGCCAAGGCTTTGAAGCAGCGTGGAATTTTGGTCGATGAGGAATTGGAGGCAATTCTCACTGGTCTTGAGACTGTCCGTGACGAATGGAAGCAAGGAAAGTTTGTGCTGCAGCCCTCGGACGAAGATATCCATACTGCAAATGAACGCCGTTTGGGCGAGGTCATCGGCACGGGAATCGCAGGAAAACTGCACACCGGCCGTAGCAGAAACGACCAGGTCGCTACTGACATGCGTCTGTGGTTGCGTGAGGAAATGAAGGACGTAAAGAAGATTCTCATCAACCTGTTGCAAGTGTTCGCGGCTCGTGCAGAGAAAGAGATTGACATTGTCATGCCTGGTTACACACACTTGCAGCGTGCTCAGCCCATTAGATGGTCACATTTCCTTCTTTCCCATGCTCTGCCTATCACCACAGACTTGGTGCGTCTCACTGAAGTGTACACGCGTGTCAACCAGCTTCCGCTTGGTGCGGGAGCACTTGCTGGCAACCCTTTTGCTGTTGATCGTGAATTTTTGCGCAAGGAGCTGGGTTTCGACGGCATCATCATGAACTCAATGAACGCCGTGGCTGACCGCGACTTTGTCATCGAATTCATGTTCTGGTCGTCTATGGTCATGTCCCACATCTCTCGTATTGCTGAGGACCTCATCATTTATTCCACGTCTGAGTTCAGTTTCGTCACTTTGTCGGACGCATATGCCACCGGCAGCAGTATTATGCCGCAAAAGAAGAACCCCGACTCACTTGAATTGCTGCGCGGAAAAAGTGGCCGCGCCTTCGGCAATATGGCCGGCTTCATGATGTCCGTAAAGGGCATTCCTTCCACATACAACAAGGACTTGCAAGAAGACAAGGAGCCCTTGTTCGATAGCTTGAAGACTGTCAAGGACTCTATTCAAATCTTGACGGGCGTTCTTTCCACCCTGACCGTTCATCCTGACAAAATTGCCAAGAGTTTGACGGCTGATCTCTTAGCCACAGACTTGGCCGAGTACTTGGTACGGAAAGGCGTCCCATTCCGTCAAACACATCACATTTCCGGCTCTGCTGTTCGTATGGCTGAGGAGCGTGGCACAACAATCGACCAGCTTTCTGTGGAAGACTTTAAGTCGCTTCACCCCCTGTACGAAGACGATGTTGCTGCGGTCTTCGACTACGAAGCCAGTGTCGAAAAGCGTTGCGCCATCGGTGGTACCGCAAAGTCTTGCGTTGTCGACCAAATCAAAAATATCCGCAACATCATTGCCCGGTACAAGGACTAGGGAGTTGCTATCCTTGTTTTGCCAATTCCGAATTCTTCCCCATTCCTCTTTAGCTTTGATGTATATACAATGAAATGAATAACACGTTTGAGTCAGGAGTTTTATAAGGATTGCCCGTAAAATGTTTTTGTTGAAGAATTACGCCGTTTTACCGACGCTTGCGTTTGCCGACATCATCTTCATCATCGTCCTCTTCGTAATCTAACATGTCTGTTGCTGAGGGTGCATCATCACGACCGAGTTTCAGACCGAAGCCGGCGTCCACTTGTCGCTTTTCTTGTTGTTCCATTGCTTCTTCTGCTTCTCTGCGTTCCTGCAGATGGGCGAGCCGGCGAATTTGGGACTTGGCGTTAGCTTGTTGCGCATCCAGCTTAGAAATCTCTTCGTCATTTACTGATTCCGCAAAAAGCTTTTCCTTTTTCAGATCTAATTGCGGCTTCTTCGTGTCTGCACCCTCTCCCTCTCTGTCACCAAATGGATCGTAATCACTTTCTTCGTCAAAAATATCGGCATCGAGATTTGCCTGGGGGAGAGGCAAAACTCGCGGAGGACATGCAGGAATCCGCTCCTCAACAGTGTCTTGTTTTTGTTTTGTCTGCTGTTCTTCGTGAGAAGAGGCTAGTACGTCCGCAGGCTTAACGATGTCTTTGTGCTTCTTTTTCTTTACTAGTCGTTTCGTAGCATTACCATTTTCGTCGAGCAAAATCTTAACCTTTGTGTCATTTTCATAATGGATTTCATACATTGGTGCTCCGTTAGGGTAAACCGGGATCCGTTTTTCCTTTCGTGGGCGATGCTGCGTAGGCTTGCCAGTTGAAAAAGAAGTCGATGGACTTTCTTCATGCGGTTTTTCCGATGCCAATTGCTCTAACAATACATCTTCATCCTCTGTATTTACCGATTCTTTCTCCGCAGTTTCGTTATCACCATTAGTTTTTTCTGCAATATTAGGAAGCGAAGACTGTTTCATTCTAGCGAGGAGCTTTCTGTCCAAACCACGGACAAGGTGTGTGGTTTCCATATTTCCGCCTAGCTCCTTCGTTTTTTCCGAATATTCTTGATTGGTGATTTTTCCTTCACGAACCAATTGCTTTAGCTCCTGAATCCTTACAGAGTACTCGTCATCCTCTGCTGTGAGTTCTGCGTCTGTCTCCTTTGAAAGAGTTTCCAATTTCTTTCGTTGCTTAGTCGTCTGCTTCGTGCCTTTTTCTTCTTCGCTAGCTGTTGATGGTCGTTTCTTTTGTAAAACACTCCTTGGCGGCTGAAACAAATTGAGTCTTGGCTTTCGTCTAATCCCAAACATGTCTACAGCAGGTCGAGAAGGTGCTTTCAGCTTTGACAGTTCTGATTCTGCATTTCTTGGCGTTTGAAGTAATTTCCGAAAATCATCCTGATTCATTTGACTTGATGGGCTACTCAGTCGTTTTACACCAAAAACTCCTGAAAATAAACAAAACTTGAATTCAAAAACACGAGTTTAGCCCGGATATTTCGTTCAATTGATTTCTAACTGGGATATTTGCGAAGACTGTGTGTAGACGCGACATGGCAGACGCGCTTGTATTACACTATGAAGAATAAGGTTGTCCGTTAGAATATCCGGAATCCCCGCTTTCGGTCACTTTTTCGGCAACTTGATGACCGAAATGTCACCGAGGTGCAGGCTCCACTACCACCATAAACTGTAGGTATTGGGCACGCCGAACACAGGCAGCAAGAAATTGTTGTTGTTGTCACTAGCTGTAACTTGTCCAAATGAACGGACGCGTCACATCCAGATCGTTGCGCCTGGTTAGGTTCTGTACACATAATTATGGCTTGAACAGGTCGCTCATCTATCGTAGCATGTCAACCGGTGACAGTTCCGCTGGAGATAGCATAACGTACGCGCCCGAACCCTCTCAGGTTTCAGAGTTTTATAAGAAACTATTCAAGACAGATAATTACTTTGAAAGTGATGAATTAAATTTGCAGCTTCTGACACACAAATCCTTCAATCATGGTCAAACACCCTATAATGAGGGCTTCCGGGCAATTGGACGGCATGCATTAGAACTGAGTCTCATCAATTTCTCATTACAACAAACAAATCAATTGAAAGGAGTCTCCGAAATGTGGCTTCAAAATGCATGCCGACCAGAAAACATCAACAAGGTGGCCGAACAGTGGGGCCTGCAGCAGGTTATTCGTTGGAAAACCCCAAAACTACGAGCTTCAGTTGATACAAAACAGTCCGGGCTGGAACGTGTTACATTCGATACCATGTTGGCCATCATCGGGGCCGTGTACATGAGAAAAGGTGCTCGGACAGCTGTTGATTTTTGCCAGAAGAATTTGGTTCCAGCATTAATTAGACTACTTCATAATACCCCACGAAAACAATCCTAAAGTCTTAATGATACGCGTATTTTTTTGGTTAGTGAACGAAGACAAAAGATTAAGGGTACAGAAAAAGATCAACATGAGGATGCAGCGTAACGGGTATCATAGGCGTATGGGTACACTATGCATATATACAGAAACAAAACAAGTCTTAGAATTCATACACGAAACGGAGGCATAATACGAGTTAGTTCACCGGTTTCGAGACTTTGACGAAACAGCAGCTTTTGGAAGAGTAGAGTGTTGAGTAATTTCGTTCATCATGTTCATAAGGCATTTTCGTGACACCAATCCTGGCGACATTTCTTCGTCGTATAGATGGCGATGCAACGACTGTGCCCAGGTATAAAGGCGCCGTCCCTGCTGTAATTGACGACGCACTTGTCCGATAGCTTGGGGAAACAAGTCAAAAGGCATGTCGAGCTGGACAAGCGCAGTTTTCAGCATATTTGCCGTCTCCACGTTACATTGACGATCAATTTTGTCAAGCCCAAGGCGATAATATATCTTCTCACTGTTAGGCAAGTGGAGTTGTGCATCCGGCATATCCTGCTCGGTAAGTGGTTTAGAAACATGTTGTTCCCATGGATATTTTTGTGCAGCTGTAGAAGAAGCACAAGTATCTGCAGTGTTTTGTGCAGTTGGTTTTAAACACTCGTTTTCTTGTATATTGGAAGGAAACGAATTGCTAGTACGACGAATGGGTGCGGAATAGGTTGCCGCCGGTTTTGACTCCTTTTGCTCTCGAATGATTTCTCGTTGCCGTTGTTGGCGCTCCCATTCCTCGTGCTCGCGTTGACGCTGCTTATGCAACCATCTAATTTCCGCTTGAGACTTTGCAAGCTCCTTTTGTAATTGTTCCAAAATCATAACAAACGAGGTGGCTGTAGAAGTTCGATTGTGGTCTGAAGGATCCTTCGTGAACACCCGTTCCTTTTCTGTCGTCTCGGGATAGGTTGTTGCTTGTGATTGTTGCTGAGGCTGCTGCTGTACAGGCTGAGTAACTGCAACGGGTGCTGGTGCAGGTACAGGGGCCGTAGCGTTATTGCGGTTTTCGAAAACAGGATTAGAGGGCGGAGGCTGCGGTTGTGTAGCAAACTTACCAACCTGATGAACCAACATTTGTATAGTTTGATTTTTTTGTTCGCATTCTGTCCGTAATGCATCCAAAGCGTGTGTTAATTCCTGCACTGCAATATCGTTTTGCGGAGCGGAAAAGAGGGCGAAAACGTAGGCGGTTGGCAGACCTCGATCAGTCATTACGACTGATGGTTGACGGTGTGTGATGGGAACTTGTGCTGGCCGTGTTGCGTATGACTGTTGAGGTAGTTGCTGAACTTGGGGTGAGAGATGTTGTTGTTGCTGCTGCTGCTGCTGTTGGGGTTGGGGTTGATGGTGCAACTGAGATTGCTCAGGTTGCCGAGCTCGTTCTTGTTGAACACGTTGATGCTGCGAAGCATCAAAAGGTGGATCACGATACGACTCTGGAACGCTTTCGACAAGAACTGGCCGCGCAACGGAAATCGCCTGTCGTGAAGGAAGACAGTTGGGCGTAGTGGGTGCTTTTGCGCCCATATTTTGTTTTATTCCAGCAGGTTCCTGTGTAGGCAACGTATTCGAAGTTGTTCGGCTTTCCGAACGAACCTGGGTGGAAGGCATGTGGGTATCGTAGGTGGGATTGAAGGAAGGGTTGGTTTGTCCGAGAATACTCTGAAACCCCGAGTATTCTTCGTCGAGGCTTCTTTTCTCGGGTGGAAGGGAAGCGTCATAATCTGCGCTGTAGTTTTTAGTCGCCTCCTCAGCAAACGAAGCAGAAGACTTAGATGGAGTGCTAACGAATGAGAGTGTTCGTTCTTGTGCCGGTACAGAATGTCGTTGCAGGGAATTCGAACCGGACGCGGAATTCGTGTGCGTCTCGTGGGACGTCGCTGGGGAAACAACTTCAGCAGCTTTCCGGCGAGTAGGTGATTCCTGGATTTGGAAAGAAGAAAGCTGATGAGCTGTACCATTGGACTGAGCCGAATTCAGAATTCCGTTCATCCGCTGGTCATCTAGACTGTCTAGCATTTCTGCGACTTTTCTCAGCTTTTCCATCCTTGTAGAGTCCATGAAATCTACTTCGTGAATTCGTTAACGGTAATTCAATTACAGGACAAGACGACATGTTTTAAGGTAAGACCAGACGCGCCATATTCAATTACCACACCAATTGTCACACATGACAAGCAATCTCGTACAGACCTTGCCTAACCTTCAGGCTCCTCCCTTACATACCATTTGAACTCGACTCAAAATTCGTACTGTCTCCAGCAGACGGATGACTGTCTTGGTGAGAGTGTCCAAGCCATCTGTAGTCTGTGCTAATGCTGTCTCCACAAAACTCATCCATGGAGAGTGCTACAATTCAAGGACCTCGCCTTTTGCTATTGGGAACGTGGATTGGATTCGACGTGCTGGTGGAGAGCATGGTGGTGCATTTTTGGTGGAGCAAAATAGCGTATCCTAACGCACTATAAAGCAACGCAATAGAATTTACCGCGGTTTCTGTGGGGCGTCTGGTTCAGGGTCTTACGTGAGACACGGAGTTGAGGCGGCGCCGCAAGGGAACAAGGAATCTCTATCTGCCGTGGAAGTAACATGCGTATCTACCACCTTGCGCCTCACTACCCTGTTTTCCGAGACATTGTCGTATCTCCTTATTTACATTTACTGCACCGCGATACCACTCATTAAACCGTTTTAGGCCAGTTCGTCGTCCCGACGTCCTACCACGAGCATACATCCAAACACCTCTGTTCAAGGAGCAATGCCTCATTAGAGCTTGTATTATTATTCGTTGAACGAACTGCGAAGAAACCATGGAGTTTAGAACACGTACGAATTGAATTGGCTCCAGTCAGGGTTGGATATCTAAAATCTGACGAACAAGAGGAAATCATGCTCCGTTGGTAGTGCACAAGTGCTCCTTTCACTCTCGCTACACTTCACTGCGACACGTTAACTTAGCTAGTGTGGAGACTATACCATCGCTAAACTTCGCTACGAGTTTTTAAATCTCGCTATCCATGACAAACGCCTTCTCCCACGCGCTGTTATCACGCCATACGTCATGGAGGATGCGAGTCGTTAAAACGCGATTGCACGCCACGCAGCACTTCGTTACCGCCTTCTCACCCAACACCAGTACGAGGCAAAATCTTTTCGCTAGCAGCAAAACTGCATGAGTACAAGCTTGCTGGTTTTGTCTTGTCTATCGCATACGAGTATTCGGAACTAGTATGAGAGGTGTACCAAACCATGACACGCGTCTATTAAACGATATCAAAAGTTTCCCGGAGTTCGACTACGAGGCTTTGGCACGGTCGCTGCCGGCTTCAACTGGCGCGGTTGAATGCACTTCTGTTGCCGCACCGGAGGCAGGAGAATTGTTTGGTGCTTCAAAACCAGTTGCTGAACTACATCCATCAGAGTCAGAGTTCTGTTCTCCACTCGACTACGTCGGTCAGGTGGAGGTAGTTGCCCGAGACACCGGCGGTGTTCTCGTCGTCCCTCCGGAGCAGTGGAAATGTCCGACGGTAATAGACACCACGGTGTTGAGTCTAGTTGGCCGGGAACAGCCGGAGGCTCCTCTCCGGGACTCGGGCAAGGGCAGCAGCAGTCGAAGCAAACGACATGTGCATGTTGATTTTCCGAAATCGATTGTGCTGTCGTACGTATTTGTGAACAAAAAGCCTGTCGATCTGCTGTTGATCAAGCAATGGATTAAATTGTGCGACGAACGGGGAATGTCGGACGCAGAAATGTGGTCTTTGGCTGCTCAATATTTCAAACTTGACGTGAATAGCTTGCAAAAAGCGTACGCCAAGTATGATGAAATGGACGATGCGCCCGTTTCTCGTTCACGGCATTCTTCCACGCCTTCCCGGACTAGCAAACGGGTGAAACGACAGGCGACGGGGCCTCGGTGCAAAGTCTGCAACCAGGACTCCACGCCATTCATTACTTGCTTCGTGTGTCAGTCAAAATACCACTACGAATGCCTTGACGCGCCTTTCGCAGCGGTGACAGACACTCGTCGATGGCAATGTAATGTTTGTCTCCCAGAAAAATGTGTCGTATCTTGGAAGGAAGTTGATTATCAATGTTTGTCTTCCTTCCATCGACACGCACTTGATTCTTATGATGATTTGGCTGGTTACGAACATCCGCAAGACGATGGATTACAGTGCTTGCCGAAGGTTGAGCAGGTCTTTTGGCGAGCATTACAATCTGGCGCTGGTCGTCAGGAAGCACCTTCTATTCCCCGAAAACCGTTGCGGGCGATAGCCACTGGAAAAAGTGGCTTTCCCGCAACCCGTCAGCAACCATACTTTCACGATCCGTGGAACTTGCATCACTTGCTTTATTCCAAACATTCGTTACTACGATTTAGCCCCCCGATATCATTACTAATGACTTGATTTTAAGCGAACAATTTTCTTATACTGGATGGAAACAGGATCCCATGTCGATGTTTGCTTTGCATTATCACCATTTCGGTGCACCTAAAACTTGGTACATTATAGCTGATGAAGATGCCTCGAAGTTTGAGGATCTTCGGTACCGTTTAGCCCAAAAGGAGCTTCATCTCGATATAGAATTACTTGTGCAGTCAGAAAGCCTATTTGCCCTGTCGATTTTGCGGGAAAACGGAATTCGCATTCACCGAGTAGTGCAACAGCCGGGTCAGTTTGTCATTACTTATCCGCATACATACTATTCTACTGTGAGTCATGGCTTTAACTTAACGGAGACTCTCCCATTTTCCACAAAGGAGTGGATCACAGAGCAGTTTGCACATAACGCATTTGAACAAGCGAAACAGTTTCACATTCCAGCACCGTTTTCGATGGATCATATCCTTCTGGCTAATGCAACTCTCGATAAGAGTGTGAAAACGGCGCTGTGGCTCCAATATCCCTTGAAGGAAAGAATAGATCGGGAGCTTTCTTCTCGATCTGCTTTTAGAAAGGACCACAAGTCAGTTGTATGGAAGTCAATTCCTGCCAATGCGTCTGTCATGGCCTGCTCCTTCTGCAAAACCTTCGCTTATCTCGCGGTAATTGAGTCGAGGGTTGGTGATATGTACTCTTGTATAGATCACTGTAATGAAGTCTTCTCATGTTCCGACAAAGAACTTATTGTATATGCTCGTTACAAGGACGAAGATTTAAATGCTGCCTATGATCAAGTAATCAACCGAGCCATAAAAAATCAACTTTGGCTGAAAAAGTATGAGCAAATTAATTCTTCTGATGAAAAACCAGCATTGAAAACACTGAAGTCTCTTCTTGCAGAGGCGGAATCAATGTCTTGTGCATTACCAGAAGTGGATGAGTTTCGGGAACGTTTAAAGGTTGCACAGTCGTGGGTTGACCAAGCTCATGCACTGCTGCGCAAAAAATCTGTCGTTCGGAGAGATAAACGAAAGTTAAAAAAGAAAGTATCGACATCGTCTCCTCAGAGTGGATCTCCATCTCCTTCTGAGTCTCCTTCTCCCACCCTTCCCGTTGATGAATCTGTATTATTGTTTTCATTGGCAGAAGACTCAAAAAATCTTCAGTTTGAGTGTCCGGAAATTCATGAAATTGCAGAAAAAGCAAATGCGGTTCGTGATTTTCAGGCCAAAGCAAGATCGGTGAAACCGAACGAGCTTACATATGAAGTGTGTAGTTCAATTCTTGAAGAAGGTAGAGCTTTACAGTTGCAGCTACCACAGCTTTCATTTTTCGAACGGAAAGCGGAACAGTTGGAATGGCTTGAGAACAGTAAAAGCTTGTCACCGGAAAACACTTCACTGGAGGAACTGACGATTGCTTATGAACATGGCAAAACTGTAAATATTTCACCAGACAATGAGCAATTGTCTAGACTTTCTGAATTACTTGAACGATCTAATGACTGGCAGCAAAGGGCTGAAACTTTATTGAAACAGGACGTGTTACCTGTTACACAATTAGATGCACTGGAGAAAGAGGCGCCTCACGTGTGTGTGAACACAGATATGTTAGAAAGGATCCGTGCCTCTTTAAAAACTACTCGTGCTTTGCACTCACAACTCATAGAGATTACTGAAGCTTCGCAAGATCCCGACTTTTACAAACGGCCGTTTGTTGAGAACGTCAAGGCTGTGTTAGCCAGTGCAGATGATTTACCTTCGAAACCTGAAGAATTTAACTTGGTTAACAAATTACTCACCAAGACGTACGAGTGGGTGCGAAAGGGAAAGAAGTTATTTGGTAAGGCCAATGCACCGTTGGAGATTTTCAAACAACATCTTGAATTTGTTGAGCGTCGTGATACTGTTGCTATGGCGGATGAAGGTGAGGACGCACCATTCCTTGTTGGTACGGATGTCCCTTATTCCACGACAGGCGATCGGTCGTCCGTTCATTACTGTTTTTGCCGCATGCCAGAGAGCGGATTGATGATTGAATGTTCCTATTGTCACGAATGGTACCACTGTAAATGCATGAAGATGTCAAAGAAAAAATTGAAGGAGGATGAGAAGTTTGTCTGCCCAATTTGTGATTATCGCGTAGAAATCCCACGACATTCCAATCGTCCTCGTTTGGAAGAACTTGCTTCTATGGTTGATGAGGTGCTCAATTTGCCATTTCAACCCATAGAGCTCGATTTGTTGAAACGTGTTGTAACCCAGGCAAAGGAATTTCATGAGAAGGTCCGCGCAGTTGCGCTAAACTCTTTAGGATTAACTTCACAGGACTTGCCTCTAATTCGTTTTTACCTACGTAAAATGGAAGGAGGTGAAATCTTAATGACTGAAGAAACAAATATATTTCGTCAAAAGCTTCACGAACTTGCACCTTTGGCTCCTACTCCGCCTCCGTTTATTGGAGAGAGCAAGTCTAATCGTAAGCCAAGGCCCACGAAAAGACAGCGCGAGATCATGGAACAGGTTGCGAGCGGAAAGTTGACTTCTGCTGAAGGTGCGGCTGCCATTGCAGCTACACAAAGCCGTAATCAGTCAAAGTCCGTCTCGAGTACGAAGAGCGTTAAAACTCTTCATCAACCCCTTTCTCCTTGGACAATGAAGGGTATAGCCCAAAATGCCTTGTTTGGTAAGAACATACCTTCGGCTTCGGACTTGTTAGTCTCTTCATTTTCAAGTCTTCGCTCCACTCCTTCTGAGATGTCTACTGTTTCTCCAGCGCTAACGAAAGCTTCAGCAATGCAAAATGCCATGTTGTCAGCAAATCCCATGACTTCTGGTGGCACTTCATTTTGTATTTGCCGTCAAGCTTTTTCCATATCTGACGGGATGGTTCAGTGTCAGTCGTGTTCAGAATGGTTTCACTATGACTGTGTTGGTCTAACGGCAGCTATTGTTGCGACCATTGTAGTTTACATGTGTCCAAGTTGCTGCACGCAGGTTGGCAAGGCATACCCATGGGAGTGTCAACCTAGATCAGTCAATCTTTCTTGGGAAAGTGAAGTTTATCCGCCTAGTGTATTGCAAGGAACAACAGAAAACATTGCTGTTGTTACTGGTTCATTAGATCGAGCATCGAATTTGTTTGACCAGTTAATGCCGACTGAGATGGCTCAGTTCACGAGAGACAACATCCTTCAGGACAATCGGCCAGATCTGTTTACCGAAACTTATCTGAACATTTAGACCCTTTATTTACCAGCAGGCGAATATTTTTAATGAACGGCAGCTTGCTGCCATTTGATGAGGACTAGCAATCATGTTGCAACGACTACTCTTTAAGAGGTGGATTAACTGAAAAAATGGGCTGGCAAATCATTTTCATATATCACGGTTACTTAGTTTTTTATAGATAGAATGGATCATGAATAACAAGCTACGAAAAAACGTTGTAGCTAAAAGAAATTACTGTATTCGCAATAGGTGCTGTTAAGGCACCCTAAATAATGACTTGAATGGGAGTTCGTAAGTTGAGTTACGGGTGTAGGAAAGAAGGCACGAAGTCATTAAAGCAACAAAGTCTAAGAGGAAGCTAAGCGGAAGTGGTCCAGTTGAGGAAAACCATTCAAGTTCAGAGGGAATATGGGCGGTTTCCGAGCTTAACAACCCAGCACTTCCCAAAGTGCGTTCTCGTCCAAGAAATTATGGTGAATGACAGAGACGAGCCAGCAGTTATCGATACACGACTGAATCAGTTTATGAGAAGGCGTTCCAGCGGGATACAGGCGTGCCCATTCGCCCCAAATACTATAGGCTTCGTCCCGCCACGCTTGGAACGAAACGGGTGCAATAATGGTCGATTGAATGATTTCACGACCAGGGAAAACACCCCAAGTAACTGCATTGGCGCTATCCAACGAAGCATTCGTTTTGAATTCTCCCTTGTTGTTTCCAGCGAGATAGGTAATTTGAGGATTGTCGTGCAATCTTTGAGCCAGGGCTTCGAAATCCATGGTAGACATGAACATCTCAACAAAAGCTTTCTGGAACACCCATCCGCCACGAGGTCCCCAACCAAAAATAGCATGGGAAGAAGGTGCGGCGTTAACAGCAGGTTGACTGCCGACGGTCCACCATTTCTTTTCGATCAATTTAGCGAGTTTATCACCAATGGTTTTTGTCTCGGCTTCCACAGGCTGATCAATCCAAGGGATTGCGGTTGTTTCCCCAAGGACATGACGCTTGAAGATATTCGTAATGTCATCTTCGTCAACAGGATAACCCCAAAGCTTCAATGACTCTTCCGGAGCAAAGTGAAGAGAGGGACCGTAACCATCGATGTTACCGTATGCAGGAGAACGTGGGTCACCGAAACGACCGTTGGTATAGTCGTCCCAAGTGGCTTCACGACCTAAAGCACCAGTACCTTCAGAAACCGAAATGGAGGCTTGCTTTTCAAAAAATTCTGCCGTTCTTGTAAATTGCTTGTCGTCAGCCCGAATATATAAGCCTTCAAAGGCTGAAGGAAGATGATCCTTCTTAGGAATAACGACGCGGTTATGGACATCGGCAACGTTTTCTTTTTGATTGTTAACAACAGCCTTAAGTGCCGTGAGACGTCTCTCATAAAGACCGCTTTCATTGAGAATGCGAGCCACTGATTTTTCCAAGTTAAGTGTACAAAAGTGGAAGCCTCGTGTATCGGTGTTCTTAAGGATGTCCTTAATCATCTGAGCAACGTGCTTCACGCCAATTGCCTTTACCTTTTCGTCGTCAGTTCTCACCTCTTCCAACGACTGCATTAAGTCGTGAGGAATCACACAATTGCACAGACGAGCCATTCTGCGAAGTGTGGTGAGAGATTGGACGGGCATAATGGCAGGAATGATCGGAATCGTTTTGAATACGCCGGATTCATGCGTGCGAAGCTTCTTTACAAAGTCGATATATACAGCAGAATCATAGAAAATTTGAGTAATGATAAAGTCGGCACCTGCTCTCACTTTTTCAATCAAATATGGGATATCTTTGTCCACATTCTGCTGCAATTCAGGCACATTTGTGTCTGCGTGTCCCTCAGGATAAGCGGCGACACCGATACAAAAGTAGTCGCCATACTCTTCACGAATGAAACGGACTAGGTCAACAGCGTGCTCCATCTCAAACTTCTGAGCATTCCAGTGCTCAGTTTTCAAAGGCGGGTCACCACGGAGTGCCAAAATGTTACGAATTCCGTAGGCCTTTGCCTGATCAAGATTCTTCTTGATGCTTTCCTTGTCAACATTGGAACAAGTCATATGCAAACAGGACGTAACGCCAAACTTTGATTGTAAAGATGCACAGAGCGCCAAAGACTCGGCAGCTGAACTTCCTGCAGAACTCCATGTAACGGAGCTAAAGAGTGGAAACATAGTTTTCGACATACGTTTCATACGGACAGTAAGGTTGTCTAAACCGATTGTCGTTTTAGGAGGGAAGAACTCAAAAGAGTAATGGATATCATCTTTAGGAAGCTGTTCCAATTGTTCAGAAATCTTCATGATGTTTAAAGAAGGTTATGACTATGCTAAAACCAAAAAAAGCAATTCCAACAACAAATGAAATTGAAAAAAAGAAGATATAAAGCAAAAATGAAAATGAAACCGTTTAGAGGGTTTTCCCCAACGTTTGAAATGATACTTCTTGGATAAGCAACTTCCTTGCCTAATTGTTATTGGGAATGGTTAACGGTAAGAAGAAAAAGGTCGGTGGCAGCAGGTTTATTCGAGGTAACAAGATAACAAGTATGGGAAAACTTCTGGTAAGAAAGAGTTACGAGAGACGTTTATAAATCTTCTTCGGTTGTTTCATGATACTGCAAATTACGGGGTTTGTCAAGTCATTAGGACATAATTTCTTCATTAAGTTGAGATACACTTCAAACTATAAAAAAAAAAGAAAAAAAAGTGACAGCCTCATTAGCAGTATGTGCAACTGCTACATAATGTCATTTACATATTGCTTAGAAATTTGAGAACTTGAGGTCTGTTCCTTTTTTGATAGTCATCCATTAGACACGTTAATAAATGAAGTGAGTCATAGAAGGATTTTCGGTTTGAGAAATTTTGTCAGTAGCGGGAACTACTTTGGTTAAATCCATTGTTTCCGAAGAGTCCGACTCTCTTTGCTTTTCCGTTTGAATCTCGGAGAAGTTGTCATAAACAGCTGTAAAATCATTATAACGCTGGAGAGCTAAGTATGTTTTTGAACGAGAGAAGCATTTTTCAATTGTGCTTCTTCAATGCTCATGTCCATGTTGTCCAATGTCTTCGCGGGAAAAGGTACGCAAAGAATGAAAGACTGCTCTGCGGAACGGGAACGTACGGCTGTGTACAAGTCACCAATTGTATGCGAAAGGTTAAGGCGAACAACTTCGCGAGAACCATTTAGCATGCGAACTTGAATTCGAGTAGAAGGCTTGGCTTCGTCAACTTGAATAGGACTGTGTTGAGCAGAGGTCTCTGAAGAAACGTTACTTTGAACAGAAGTTGAGGGACGGGACGGGGCAGCGATCGGTGTGCTAGTCAGGGAAGAACCCAAACGTTGTCCCTTGCCCGAAAATGGTTTTGCTTTGGGATGGTATTCCTCGTCCATACGACGTTGAACAATTACGTTAACGGGTTGGTTAGGAGCAACGTTTAAAAGTCCCAGGGGCGCACGACCAGAATTGATGAGTCGAAGCGTCTCTTGATTGAGGGGGTCATCATAATTGTACAGTGGACCATCATCAACACTAAAACCATTCTTCCAGAAGTTCAGTGTTCTTTCTACGGTGGGCAAGACAGCAGCAGAGGCAGGTTGCGACGACGGAGCATGTGTTTCCGGTTCGGAGGCAGAGGGAGAAGCCGATGTGCCCAAACGAGTACCATGACCAGTCCAATGAGATGCACTAGCCGTGTTTTCTGCTCCGGGTGGAGTTACTGAGCCCTGTTGACGAGCCTTCTCAAAGATTTGTTGAATAAGGTGTCTTTTGGAATCGTTGTTGTTTCCCTGAACGGAAAGACCACTCTTTTCTCCTCCGGTAAAGAGGTTAGGATTGTCATTGTCTTCATCGCTCTCATCATTCCGCAGGTCTCGGAACGTTGCAATCTTTTTGTGTTGGTTTCGAGGTTTTGAAGAAGAGGCAGAAGGCTTCGCCTGAGAGGATTGTCCATGTTGTGCGCTTGAAGCCTTTCCCGTAGCATGTGCAGACGAACCACTCTCCAAAGAGGACGATTGTGAAGACTCCGTAGGCAAAACTTCACGAAACAGCATACGAGCTAAGTCATAGTTCCAATTCGATGACTCCAGGAAAAAACGACCTTGTGTAGAGTCAATACCAGTTTCATTACAGAATCTATCAAGTAACTCCTCCTTGTCCATTTTCTGTTGCTAAGAAGACGATAAAAGGAAGTAATAAACAAAGACTTTGTTTTTTGTGAAAAGTAAACGGAATGGGGGGAAACCACAAAGTGATGAGCACAAGAAGTAGTTTTGTAGGTTAAGAAGCAAATTAGAACAGACGTTCTATAGGTGCTATACTTTTTTTTAAGTCGTCGAGATATTTGTTTTGGGCAGGTGTGTTTCTGCTGTGTGGACCTGTGGGAATCCAACAGTAGAAAAGTTGTACGTACTGGAAACGCGTTCAGTTAAGGTCTTTACTTGTTCGTACTTTGTTTTCATTATACCGTAACACGTCTTGTGTTTCTGGTGCTTGTTTCTCCTACTTATTTCTTTCTTTAGGCTTTTTTAAATTTACTTTTATTTAAATCCAATTTAAAAGCATACAGACTCATAGAAACATTATATCGACGAGAACGAACGGTTTACAACAAATAGGTGATCATTTTTGCACTGATCATTTAATAGTTCTTCAATTCCATTCACGTGTACACAGAACATCGGCATAATTTACGGCATACCATCCTTTTCTATAATCTAATTGACTCTTTTCTGGATTGGCTCTCTTGATTTGTACTACTAAAATGGTTTTCTACGAGCTCTTCTGTATAAGCCGACCTTTTGTGCGAAAAATGGTCTACACAGAAGCTACGGTATGATTAAACGACATCCAGTATTCTCAACACGAACTGTATACGGAATGCTGACATGTAAATAGGATATAGCAAAGAATCTCGCAAAGCGTTGCGGAACCATTTTACTTGATCGAAGAGGGGCAATTGATGGATTCGAAGTTTATGGTCTAAAAGAACTTGATAAACCAATTAAGAAACAAGGCGAGAAATACGATTTCGGATTTTGGTGGGGAATGCGGTTTCACTGCAGCACATTTGCCCAGTACGAGATGTTCAAGACGCTGCATCAGGATCCTTCTGTTCTGCGGTTTAATATTATTCGGAAAGCTTATAAGTAAGTATATACACGAAACTCGCGACTTGTATGGCTGTAGTAAATATACTGACTTTTTAGGATTGATCAACTTTAAATGATTTAATGAGCAAAAACAACATGTGTTTTTGGCTCATGTATTAATGACTGTAATTGTAATGTAAACAAAGCTCTCATGTTTTATGCTCTTTTTACAAAACATTTGAACGTTCACCCAGTACTTTGAGAGGTTTTATGTTTGGTTGCATATTTTCTCGTTTCATCACTTTCACTTGGTTTTCGTTTGTCCCCATTGGAAGCACACAGACACGGTTTAGTGTTTGTGTTGGAATGACAGAGTACGGATTTTCCTGGACTCTAGCACGAAGCCCCATTTCCAAACGTTTAGATCGTTGCTCCCTCGACTCGGCAAAGCAAACAAAGATACGTTTTTCACCAACCACAACCCCGTTCATACGAGTTATGGCTGAAAACGCTTCTTCTGGCTTTGAGAACGCAACAAAACCATATCCTTTTGGTATATCTGTATCGGGTATACAGGGTAAACAAGATGATGTAATATGACCAAAAGGTTCAAACAGCTGTTCAAGCAACGTTTTTGAGTAAATAAGCTTATCATCCAAATTCTTGACGAATACATTGCATGGATCTTCAGGTTCGTAATTCTGTTGCTCCGCCGCCGAGGTGTTCATACCACATGCACTCCATGCACGAGCATACGCTTGTTCCTTCTGAAGTGCCAGAGAGACAGCAAGGACCTGTCGCATGTCAGGCGACATTTGTGCGCGCGATGAGAAATAGCTCGGTGCCTTGACGAAAAAATCGAGCTTTCGGTCATGGTACTCATATTCTTTATAATACTCCAATAGCTATAATTTTGTCAGCAAGCGAAGTCATTGAGGACTGTTTACCTGAATGCAATCGTAGTATGTAGGAATGAGAACTTCTGCATACGTTGATTCGCTATTTGGAGGAGCTTGGTTAATTGCCGTTCCGACAATTTTGGCATGTTTCTTAAAGTCATTATAAAGTTGGAGTGGTGTAACATTTGTAGGGAAATTTAAAATTCCAATTGCTAGAAAACAATATCCAGACTGAGATTTCTTTCTTGCGGATTTCGTTTTTGACGATGATACTAAATCTTTCGAAGAAAACTGGTTGGTAATGTCTGTATCATCGCCTTCCATAATGCTAGTGGCGGCATTTTTCGACTTCTCCAAATTCGTCACATTCTTAAAGACACGTTTTCTTCGCCGATGACGAACAATCCTATGAATGGTTAGTCGTTCATCCTCTCAATGAAGTAAGAAACACTGTCATACACTTTATTTCCGCAAAGAATAGTGTCGTTTAATGCTTCAATGGCTTGTTCCACTTGCATCGTGTTTGAAAACACGACAAAAGCAAATTTGGTAGCTTTTCTTTTAAAATTTGAGTTCCTGGTATCATTATTGTGCAATTGAATAACTACTATCTCTCCTATACAGTTGTTTAGTATTAATGCTAAAACAAAAAATGTTAAACATACCAATTGGTGCGAAAAACTTGCGTAAATCGTCTTCTGTAACGGAATCACTCAAATTGCCGACAAATAGTTCATTTTTAAAGAAGAATTGACGATTATTAGGCTGCATACGAAGCTGCTCTTCTACGAAAGACATTGGTAAAGGATAAGGCAGGTTTTGGCGGTTTGGTGTTTTAAGCGAAATTGCGTCACCGAAAAGCTTAATTTAAAAATCAATAGGATGATCACGAGAATTGACGTCGAAACCTTATTTAGCTTATATTAAGCTACACCATAGGTGAGAACCCTCTCAAATACCATATACGCGTACGGCAAGAAATGGCAATTGCTCGTTTACATGCGCCAATTTTGTGGCAGACGGCACATATTTTACGTCCATTAATAAGAACAGTTTATGGAGTCTGTCCATCTCGGTCTATGAGCACGAATGGAGCAAGTTGCTTGGATACTACAGGATCTGTTGTTCAAAGCGAACGGGCGGCTCGTTCTCAAAATGGTTGTATACCAGAAGGTTCCCCGGCTTCTGTTCTTCTTTCTCATGATACATTGATTGTCGAAAGACAAATAGAGATGTTAAATGTTTTCATGGGATATGAACAAGCAAATCGATACGTTATATTCAATCAGCGTGCACATCCCGTTGGTTATATCGCTGAACAGGGAGGAAATTCCTTAATTTCTGGTATTTCACGTCAGTTATTTCATACACATCGTGCGTTCACAGCCGATGTTTTGGACTTACAAGGGCAACTTGTCCTACAGTTACAAAGACCCTTTTCCTGGATAAATTCTCGATTGTTGGTGAATTCCATAGACGGATCTAATGGTGGAGTTAAGAATGTTGGATCTGTGATTCAAAATTGGCATCTGTTTAGAAGAAAGTACGGCCTTTTCATCAATAATGGTCAAGAATATACCCAATTCTCACAGATTGACGAACCCTTCCTCAGTTGGAACTTTGCCTTGAAGAATGAAGATAATAAGATGCTGGGAAGTGTTTCACGCAATTTTATGGGCCTGCCAAGAGAAATGTTTACAGATACTGGAAGTTATGTTCTTCGATTTTCTTCTCCCACTGCTGCAGATGGAAACGTTGAAAACAATCAGTTTTTACAGACTTCTGAAGGTTGCAAGGAAGACATCTGTCCTAGAGAAATGTCTTTAGAAGAACGTGCTGTGATGCTTGGTAGCGCTGTAACCATAGATTTTGATTACTTCTCACGCACTCGTCACGGAGCCTCAGTGGGTTTTGCGGTCCCATTTATGCATTCATCGTCTATGGGCCCTACTTCAACACATGTCCCACCGACTGAAGATACTGATGCACAGAAAATTCTCCGCGATGATGATGGCTCACAAACCAAACAATCATCACGCTCTTCTTTTGATGACGGCCAGACATTTACCCACTCTGATTCGCCGTTTATGAGCGATGAGGAAGTGGAAACATCAAATGATTTTTGGGATATATTCGACAATGACGGTTTTGGAACTGATGACTAAAAAAACTACAGGCTATTTTTGTTTAACTCGTTTTTATTATCTTCTTTTATACTGATAAAGTTTCTTAACTAGCACTTTTCATGAAAATTTATGACAAAATAGGATATGTTCTTCCCTCATAGAACCAATACACTCAACATAGAATTACACGATTTATGAGAAGCTTCACCGACTGTGAAAATTAATTTGTAAAGTTTATTATGAACATAAGGTAAAAGATAGTGCAACATTATACGTATTAAATGTAAAAAACTGCACACTTTACTTGCGCGGTGGAAAAAATATTAAAGAATCAGAATGAACGCGCTGAAAAGTGGGTAAAAGTATCTGTAAGGTATAAAGACTCGGCCTGTGTATTAAGAAACAACACAATTATCCCAAGTAAAATGCTTTTTACTCGGACAGAGCTTGGAAGCGCATGTCAATCTTCTCCAAAAGTTTGTTATAGCGGTCGACCAAAACTTCCTTGCCATCAGCAGGGTTTTCAAACTTCATAGAAGACAGATCATGAAGAAGGTCAGCAGTACTTTCCTTAATCTTAGCCCAGGGAACATTGCCGTTCTCCACAGCAGCACGAGCCTTGTGGTAGTATGAGACCATTGCCTTCAGCATGTAGAAAGTCTTGTAGAGTGGGCAATTACGGTCATAGTCAGAGTAACCGTTCTGTTGCAAGAAGTCATTCTTGATGATAGTGGCAATGTCCAAAGTAACCTTATCGGGCTCGGACAGAGCAGATTTACCAACCAGTTGAATAATTTCAAGCATGGAGTCCTCTTGCTGAATGATCTCCTTCACTTGATCACGCAGCGAAGTGAAACCAGTAACATTTTCACTGTACCAAGGCTTCAACACTTCAGTGTACTTGGAGTACGACAGAGATGTGTTGATAGATGGGAAATGCTTGCGCTGAGCGAGTTTTTTGTCCAAACCCCAGAACACTTGAACAATACCAAGAGTAGCACTCGTAACGGGGTCAGAGAAATCACCACCGGGAGGAGAGACAGCACCAACAATGGAAACGGTACCCTCACGGTTGGGGCTACCAAGACAACGAACACGACCGGCACGCTCGTAGAAAGATGCCAACTTGGCTCCGAGATAAGCAGGGTAACCAGAATCAGCAGGCATTTCAGCCAAACGACCAGAAATTTCACGAAGGGCTTCGGCCCAACGAGAAGTAGAGTCAGCCATCATAGCAACATTCTTACCCTGATCACGGAAGTACTCAGCCAAGGTGATACCAGTGTAAATGGAAGCCTCACGAGCAGCGACAGGCATGTTCGAAGTGTTAGCAACCAAAGTGGTACGCTTCATGATAGGCTCTTGGCGGCCCTCAATTTCAATACTCAACTCAGGGAAATCCATCAAAACTTCAGCCATCTCGTTTCCTCGCTCACCACAATTGTGAACCAAAGTGAGATTGGACAACAAGAATTGGTGATCGGAGTCCTCAGCAAGAGTAACACCATAGTAATTAGCAGGGGTGGTAATACCAAGGTCGAAGTACATGGGAACAGCCTTGCGCTCAAAGCTGCCAGGAGCGGGAGCAACGTTGGAGCTAAGAGCAGATTTGCTCAAAACAGACTGCAGAGCCTCGTTACCCTCCAATTCAATAGTGTAAGTTTCAGGGTAGTATACACCATCAACAATTTGCTCAGACTTGGTGGAAACATATGCAGAGATACCAAGAGAACGTGCGATTCTAACAGTACCGTCACGAACCTTGGGAGATGTCGTGCTAAGGTGGGCAGACGACAAATCACCGTGCTTAACGGAACCATCAGCATCAATAAGACCTGCAAGGAAAGCTTCACGAACAGGGAAACTCTCATAGGCAAAATGAGAAGGAATAGACTTGACAGCACCAGAGAAGCCAAGATCTGAAATAAGCTTCCAGAAAACGTTGTCCGTGTTACCCTCAAAAGAAACAGAGAGGTTACCACGTTGTTCCCAGGCGGGAATCTCACTTCCCTCTTGGAAATCGACGACCTCAACAAGGTCCTCAACTTCAGAAGTGAAGGTACCGTCAACTCCAAGCTCGCCACGAACGATCTTAACTGTGCGAGGATTGTGCTCAGCGGTAACAGCCTTCAAGCCCAAAGCCTTTCCAAAAGAAATGATACGAGAAACGAGCTCAGAATCCTCTTCGTAGAGGGAGAAGGCGGAAGATCTTGAGAAACCAGCACCAACCCATACACCAAGTAAATAAGCAGCTTCAGAGGCGTACTTGGCACTAATTCCTCTTTTGACCAGACGATTTTGCAAATCGGCCTTCTCAAACAAAACTGGGCTAATCATTTGCTGGGTAAGTTCGCGGACTTCCTGCGAAACAAGAGTGTAATCTCTTGCCTCAATTGTCCAGTAGATATCATCGTCGCCAATGGTAGACAAAAATTCCATGGCGAGCTCGCGAGCCTTTTCAACACCGCGAGGCTCGTGTTGGAAGGACTTAGTAACCTTCTTAACAATTTGAATACGACGACGGTCACCGCCGCGAGAAGATCCAACAACAACGTCAGCAAGACGAAGGAAGGAAACGGAGCTTTGCTTCTTTCCACGGACAACCTGCTCAACAAGAGAGATTTGCTGAGGAGTTTTGAGGACAAGCTTGTGAGTTGCATTGCATGTGTAGGAAAGGTTGTTCGAGCTTTTAGCTCCCTTGCGTGAAATCTTTTGGGAAACAGTATACATGGTGTCAAAGCCACGAGGGAGGGCAACGACATCTCTAGGTCTACCGTCCTTACCCATAACCTTGTCACCAATGACAACATCCTCAATCTTCTTGTCGGCACCATTGGCCATCAAAACTTCAGTTCCTTTAGCGAAGCAACCAACATAAACAATCAAATCAGAGTTGGAGTATTTAGAGAGAGATTGAGAAATAACGGTTTTACCACAGCCGAAAGCACCAGGAATAGCGGTGGTACCACCTTGAACACAAGGGAAAAGAGCGTCCAAAACACGCTGACCAGTAAGCAAAGGCTGGTTGGCAGTCAAATCATCGGCAACGGGACGAGGTGCACGAACAGGCCAGTGGTGCATCATGCTAAAAGAGTGTTTCTTGCCATTAAATTCAACTTCTAAAATGGTTTCGTCGACAGCATACGAACCAGCCTCGGCAATGTGTGTAATCGTTCCTCGAGCGCGAGGAGGCAGCATGATCTTATGTGAATTAAAGAGAGAGTTTTCAAAAACTGTACCGTACACATCACCTCCAGAAATGTGATCACCAACGCGGAAATCCTTGCTAGGAGTGAATTCCCACTTACGGTTACGGTCCAAAGCTTCTGTGTAAATACCACGGGGAATGTAAATACTGTTAGAAACAGCGTGGATACGTTCCAGAGGTCTCTGGATACCATCGTAAATAGTCTCTGTAAGGCCAGGGCCAAGCTCGACGGAAAGAGGCTTTCCTGTACGTTGAACTGGATCACCAACAGTCAAGCCAGAAGTCTCTTCATAAACTTGAATGGTACATTTGTCTTCAAAAATACGAATCACCTCACCAACAAGCTCCTGGTGACCGACGCGAACCAGCTCGTACATTGAACAACCAAGCATGTTCGAGGCGACGACAACTGTAAACAACAGTAAGAAACATGCTCCAATAGAATATAGTCTATAACTTACCGGGACCGGAGACACTGTAAACTTCACCATAGAAAGTCTCCTTCTCATCAAAGTTTCTCAGGTTCCGAATTGCTTTTTTAGCATTTTCTATACCTCCAGCCTTTTATCTTGTTAATAGCCCGTAGTGCAGTGTGAACTTACCATCTTTCAAGCTTTGTATTAGGGAAAATTGGGTTGGAAGAGGTTTGGTTAGAGGTAGAAGGCAGAGGGTAGTAGTATGTCGTGCTGTTATGAGATACCTGCCTTACTTATATTTTGGTGGTGAGTTTCCAGGTAACCATGGTCCACCCACACAGACCACGAGTTGACCGTCCCAGCCACGGTCAAAAAACCATGTACATTCGCGTCGATTGTATTGTAATATACCAAATAACTAGTCAAATTATAGTTCATAAATAATTCAATTTTCTATTCATGATTAATTTTAACGCGTTGGTTTTTCCTGTTGTCGTGACAGCTACTGGTTGCTCTAGAGGTGATACGTGATTCGTGATAATTGGTTTCTTGTAGTATTGGCATCATAGCTTCAATGATAAGTATTATCAGCTGCTTCTATTTTCATAATTCGTGTTCATTCTCCCAAAGCTTGAATTTCCGGTTTTCTAAATTCGTTTCTACCAAACCTTCCAACGCTATAGTAACCGTTCTCTTCATACTACCGACGGTATCTAAACAGTGACTAAGAATTGGCCAGTTCTCTGGTAACACGTAAGAACGAGATTTACATAAAGACAATTCTAGAATTCATTGTATTTGCTGACTTTAAAAAAGGAGCTCGTCGTAAGTTGCTCTTTCATTATAGAAAATTTGGACTTTTCGTCATTAAAGACAGTTGGCTTCAGTTCGTGCCACTCAGTGTCCCTTCATCAGCTTACTTCAATACAAAATTACTCTGGAGCGCAAGTATTCGGTGAATACGTTTAAAAAACGTAGAAAAAGAAAACTCAGTAGCTTGTACCCAGACGAATTATATGGTAGAGCGCTTCGAAGAAAGATGGATGTGACAAACAAAAGAAAGGATGAGATCACACGTCTTATAGTGCAAGCGCTAAATGAGTTTGGCTACCGGTACGTTTTGCATTTTGTTTTCTTAAAATGAGCATTCGGGATCTGTTTATTAACAGCCTTCACAGAGCGAGTGCTAGTCTTCTACAAAAAGAAAGTGGCCTCGAATTAGAGTCTGAGAATGTTCGGAACTTCCGAGAGGCAATCATGTCGGGCAAATGGGCTGCTGCTCGGGATTATTTTGAACGACTCACCGTCCGTGATGAGTCCATCAAAAAGGTAAGGACGGATGATAGAGTTGCTACAGAGCGCAATGCCGTCACCATGATAACTAACCTAATTTAGAAGGCATTCTTTCTTATCGAGAAACAAAAATGCTTAGAACTCGCAGAACAAGGAAAGCTTTCAGAAGCGTTTAATGAACTTCAGAAATTCTCCCGGGCGATCCCCGAGTTGCCCGTTGACACAAGCTTCTGTGTCATGTTGCTACACCCGGTGAACGAAATACGCAAGGAACTCGGTGTTGCGTCTATGGAAGATGCCCGTACATTACTGCTCAATGAACTCTCGTCATTCGTTTCAGCAGACATCCTCATACCCAAAAACCGACTAGTAACTCTGCTCGATCAAGCGAAAACTTTTCAAATTCAAAAACAGCTGTGTCATAACGTTTTACGCGATTTTTCCTTTTACACAGATTACGAAGTCGATGATTCACAAATTCCTCAAATCACAACCCATATTTTTGAAGAGCATACGGATGATGTTTGGCATATTAGCTACTCACATAATGGTCGCTATCTCGTTTCAGCCTCTCGCGACAGAACTGCTGTAGTTTACGACGTCACGGCTACAACCGTTCTTCATCGCCTACTTGGACATGACAATGAGGTTGCTTACGCCCAGTGGTCACCCGACGATGATTACATCCTCACTTGTTCCGATGACAAAAAGGTTATTCTCTGGAACGCGCACACTGGAGCCAGGGTTCGCGTTTTTCAAAAACACAGTGAGCCAGTAAGCTGTTGCAGATGGCTTCCTGATGGACAGTCATTTGTCACTGGCTCCCTTGACTGTAGTATTATCCACTGGGCGTTAGATGGAACTATTCTGCACCGATGGAGAGACTTGAATATTTACGACATGGATATAACTCCGGATGGAAAGCGATTGTTTGTCGTTGGGGTGAAACAAGGCTTGTCAACAGAAAAACATCTGAGCGTTTATCACATGGAAACAAGACAATGCTTGAAACGCATCACCCTCGAAGCAAAAGCCACCTCTGTTTGTGTGTCGAAGGATTCCAAGTATGCGTTGACAAACACAGAACCCCAAACGGTATTGCTGTGGGACTTAGAAGACTACCGTATCGTCCAGCACTACGATGGAAGTCAACAAGGAAGATGCTTGATTGGTTCCTGTTTTGGCGGCCAAGACGAAACATTTGTTCTCAGTGGAAGCAAAGACGAGAAAATTCGAATCTGGCACAAGGCTACTGGCAAGCTGCTTAAGACACTCTCGGGTCATGTAAAATACGTGAACTATGTAGCCTATAACCCTAAGAATCCCTATCAATTTGCCTCCGCAAGTGATGATAAGACTGTGCGAATCTGGGAAGCTCCAGAGTACCTTCGAGACAAGGGTCTTTTTGATGAAGCCATGGAAGTAGAGCAATAAGCTTGTTAATGAACTCAATTTTTTACGTTTACGATTCTGTTTGAACTCTTTTTACGCCCTTGTGTTTTTATGTTTTCTCTTGTTCCAGTTACAAGCTCTGAAAAATGCTTTCTGCCAAGCCTTCACTGTTTGCGAAAAGTGTCAGTTAATGTAATAATTTTACGTTCATTAAAATATGCTATTCATAACGAGACAATACGATGTGAGAAGGAAAGACGTCTGACGAAACTGCTTTGCTTAGGTGCTCGTACTTGCGATTTCGAATGGGCGTCGGTCCATGGGACATTGTCCTTGGGAGCTTTCTGTGGCAAGCCAGTTGGTTATACAGTGAGAATGGAAGATGTGAGTGCATTTTCCCCAAATTAAAGGACAGTCATCACCAGGCGACTTGCACAAGGGACAACATCCATCAAAGGGGACGCGACAAATACCGCAAACATCGTCTTTTGGAGTCGTCCAAGTCCAATTAGCTACTGCATGATATCCTACGGTTATTGTTAGTCGATGAAAACATAAATAAATGCGCTTTATAAGCCCATACTTTTAATTTTGACGCGCATGATTTATCGTTTACGGTAGTACACTACTGCAGTTGGTACAGATTAAGCTTTTTGGTGTAGTGGTTTACAGCACACGACGCGTCGCACCTGGCTCACTGGATGACGTATTCGTGTTTTACATAAATGAAAAGGGCGACGCGTCGCAAACTTACCAAAAGCCAACACGTTTAGATGCAAGAAACCAGAGAATGGTTTGTGAGCAACATAAGTCACAGCACTTTAGTTCTTCAAGCATCTGTTTTTGATTTGGAAGAGTCAATGGATTCAAAATAATCCTTGATCATCGGTGTAACAGATGGTAAATGGAATTTTGGCTTTCGTAAGTAGCTTAAATACGCTCTTCTTGGCCGCTTACCCAAACCATTCTGGTTAATGACGAGAATCTCCTTGACACTTGGAGAAAATACTTTAAAACCGGCCTCCACGTACGTATCGAGGATTTTGTTTCGAAGAAGAATGGAAGTTTGAGGGCCCCGTCGCCGGATCTTCATTAAGTATCCGGCAAAACTTGTAGTGCGAGGATCTTTAGAACCGTTAACATACGACCGAACCATTAAAACAGCACCTGGACGTATACGGTCGGGATTATTTTTGGCAAACATGCGAGCATTCTTATTTTCCGTCTCCAATTGAGAAACATGTAATGCTTCAATGCATCTCGTAACATCCTTCGCCTTTGGCGGGTCCAACGGTTTTGGAAACGGAAACTTGGCAGGTGGAATTCTTCCTAATAGCAACTTTTTGGCGCACAGGCGCAATGTTGGAAACATTTTATGTGTGAAGAAATGTCTTTATATACGGGCAATGACCAACTGAAAGGATTGGGTAATTATCGATTCACAAAAGAGCAAGGACACGTTATGATGAAAGGAAACGGTAAACGAAATCGTAAAAGTTTCTCCTATTTTAACAGCAGGTTATACCCCCCAACAACCAACGTTTCCTACAAGTTTTTGGGATTTGTGGAGAACGGGTTGTTCTTGTGAGTCTACGCTTCTATCCTCCACCTTTGGATCCTCTCTAGATTGAAAGGGTGCGATTAATTCAGTCAAACATTAAAAACAACCCCTCCTGAGCCCTTTTCCGTTGGTATACTAGTACACGATGTCAAATATAAAAGTGTATGACTTGACATTTATGCACCATTTCTGTGTCTTGTCCAACTAACACGACGCAGAACATGTTCAGCCCCTGGAAAGGTAATGATTGCCGGAGGCTACATTGTCCTTGAGTCACAATATAGCGGATTGGTAATTGGTTTGGATGCGAAAGGTTATGCAACTACGACGACTCTTGAAAGTCGACAACTTCAAATTCACGTGAAAAGTCCCCAGTTTATTGATGCTGAATGGCACTACCAACTGAATGCGGAGACCAATCCTATTTCCGTGAATCAGATCTCAGCAAAGGATGGAAAGCCAACCAATTGTTCTCCGAACCCTTTTGTTCAATGTGCAATTTTCTACACAGTAAACGCTCTCTTCCATACGGAAACACTGAAAACAAAGTGGAGGGATCTTAGTATTGTTATTGAGATGGACAATGCATACTACAACCAACCAGAGTTGCTCGCTGGTCAGACTGCTTATCCTCGTTTCAATCCTCTGCGATGCAAGATTGAAAATGTGAAGAAAACTGGTCTTGGAAGTTCAGCGGCGATGATTACTAGTCTTACTGCATCGCTGTACACGACTATGCAAACCTTACTGTCGAGTGCTACTGAAGCACCGAAAGATCTCGACGAACAAACACGCACTCTAATTCATAACCTGTCACAGCTTGCACACTGTTCTGCTCAAGGAAAGGTGGGCAGCGGTTTCGACGTTGCTGCTGCTACGTACGGTAGTTGTGTTTACCGCAGATTCGACACAGCAATTATTCAAGATCTGCTCGTCACTTACAACGACCAACCCAACGACAACACCTTTACCGACCGGTTGTGCAAGGCCGTGAATCGTCCCTGGACGCGTGTAGTGCCATTTGTGCTGCCTCGTGAGTGGAAGCTCTTAATGGGTGACATTGCAGGCGGATCACAAACGCCTGGTATGGTGAAAAAGGTTCTCGCGTGGAAAAAATCAAATCCTGAGCAGGGGAAGAAAGACTTTGATTGTCTCCATGATCAACTGAAAACCATCGCTGCCTGTTTCGAGACTGCCAATGAGGGCGACACCGAAAAGAAGTTGCGTACGGCATTCACAACAATCCGTAAGACGTTACAGCATATAACAAAGGTTGCAGTCGTCGACATCGAGCCCGAGCAGCAAACGAAAATTCTCGACGCTGTTGAACAAATACCCGGTGTCCTTGGCACAGGAGTGCCTGGAGCCGGTGGATTTGATGCACAATTTTGCATCTGCAAGAACGATCCCTCCGTCGAGAACGCCGTCTACAGTCGTTGGCGTGAACTGAACGTTGTTCCCATGACTGTCGGCCCCGTTGACAGAGGACTTTCCATCGAATGAGGAGAGAAAGAGTTCCTCCCCCAATACCTAACCGGTCAGTTACGATCCAACATAGCCCAGCCCAACCGCATTCCATTCTTGCTCCACTACATCCCAAACCAAATCCTCCCTCTTCACTCCTAGTCAACTGCTTTCTCTTTCATTATTGTCGTCGCTTTCTCCCGTGTCACCGACCGCCCCGTTGTCCTCATCACTAGGAGAGAGGGATGCCTGCACAAGCAGTTTCCAGGAAAGCAATCTCTTGCAGCGAGCGCAGGTTCCAGAAATGGGCAGAATGTGTTCATCGTCCTGGGCCTCTTGCAGAAAGGAGGCTGCCAGACAGGTGGAATGAGCTATCATTCGGCAGTCAGGAAACGGGCAACACAGAAAGAAGCAAGGGAGTAAAATTGCCCTGACGCAAATAGAACACTGAGCCTGGACGGACAATTGAGCCCGTTTTTTTCGTTGAGTGTCGAGCCAACCGGCATCACCTCCGTAATCAGCCAAACGAAGCGATTCAACATCGTCGAACGAACAAAGCTGGATGCAGTTGCTCGGTAGCCGCTCCTTCAACCAAAGACGGTGCACAGCATCGTCAAAGATGGCAACCCGAAGGCCCCAACGCGACCAGGCTTCGCAACACAGCATGACACCCAGCGCCCGGACACACGACAACAGTGTTTGTCGCTTGACGCTCACCACCCGGCTGTGCTGTCGGAGGTCGTCGTGACGAGTGCTTTGTGGATGCTGCCAGACCCATTCAAATTGCAAGGCGGCGATTTTTGTAGGGAAGCCGTGAACGAAGCAGGCGACTTTCCATGGTCGGCTTCGTTTTGTTTTGTACGCACCGCCCTTGATTTCACCGTTGTGCTGACGCAGTCTCCTCGCCGGGTCTGGCGTCGACCCAATATACACAGAGCGAGATGCTGCCTTTTCCGAGACCAGCAAGTAGCAGCAGTAGAACATGCTGCCGCGGTGTGTTAGCGGATGGCCCAGGGAATGAGAGAGTAGTGAGGTGCTGCGCGTGCGGTAAGAAGAACAGAGAGGACGTGGTAGAGGACGTTAACCACGATTAGCGCATCCCAGCAAACCGATCCTAACTCGGAGTAACCGCGGCGGCCGACAGCCGCCCACTGGGTGCCGCCGTCTCTCACCGCGTCTCGCCTCCGCCTGGCTTGTTCTCCTGCTCCGTCTGCTGCTGTGGGGGTTGCTGCTCCTGCGGGGGCGGGCCTTGAGTAGCCCAGTTGGGCTGTGTGAGGCAGTACTTCTCGGGCGGCAGGCGGAGGCCGTAGGCCGGAAGGACCTGAGGGAGAGGCTTGCGGTTGCGTTCGTTGGCGAGCTCGAGGAGAAATTCCTTGGGAGGCGGGCCGGTGAACGAGTGGTTTATCTGGGAGGCGATAGCCAGACGGACGTCGTCGACGTTGATGGCGGCGTTGGTTCCTCGAGCGTGCTCGGCATACACGTGTGAGTCTTGAATGATTTGCTGTGTGTATCGATGAGCAAATGTTAGCAATTGCAGCGGCACAGACTGGGAGTACGCGGGGACCCCGAGAGAGGTCATGATGAGGTGGATCAGCCGCGCATCCTTGGGCGTTTTGGAAAAGTCTTCTGTAGGAGAGGACATGCTGGGAGAGGGAAAGTGGACGAGGAGCAGACTGTGGGGGTCAGTAGACGCGTTGGGCTGCACAGGAATGCGCTGGAATGCACTAGCCTGCGTCAAAATGCGTTATCCACATAACGCAGCTCTTTACACAGCGCAAGACTCCCGCATTGCTCGTTATTGTTGTTAACGAAGCTCGTTGCACTGCGTTAAACAACACACCACGCCCGCGCTCGTTCACGCTATCCCGTTTAACGCCCTCCACCGCAGCCCCACTTCCCTCCACCACCCCACCCGGTCGCCCACATATCCCAAAACTGGCTATTACCATTTATCCCAAAACCTAAAGATTGCCATGTTGTTCGTTGCAGGCGGCTGTCTACTGCAACCGCCGGTTCACATTCAGATAGCCCTTGCCCAGACAAGTCATCTCGATGTGGCCCGTGTCGAGCTCCTTGAAACGGTACTCGCGGCCAAAGAGCGCCTTGACGTCACGCAAGAACACGACCAGCTGTGACGTAATGTTGTCGTGGCCGATGACGATCTGGTTCACGTCCTCGGACGACAGCAGCATGCCGGTGAGGATGGAGGGCTGTGTGAAGTGGTCCACGCAGCCGCCCATCTCGATGACCTGGAGCAGCTGCTTGGCGCACAGCTCGCCCACGTCTTCTGGCGCCTGGCCGGCCTCGCCGCACTGCTGGGCTGCGTACGAGCAGCCCCGGTTCGTCTCGGCGACGAGTGCCAGCGAGAAGCCAGGCGATTTTCCGCACTCGTCTCCACGACGAACGTCGGTGTAGATGAACACGTCGGGAATAAAGCGGTTCAGCACTCCACGTGCCGACTCCACGATCCGGTTCACAGTGGCCGGCGAAATTCGCGTGGATGACGCAATGCCCCGGATCCGGAACACTCGGCCAGGGTCCGTCAGCCGGATCGTCGGCAATGACGTTTTCACCACGGGGCACAGAAAGTTAATTTCGCCGCCGCCGTCGGGCTCTGCCCCGCGTTTGAGAATGCGGAGCTCAAGCTCGTCACCGAGGTTGTACTGCTTTTTGAGGAAGGGAAGCACGCTCGTCCGCAGCACGTCGACGCCCACGTCCGACGGCTCATTGGACGCTGTGACACCCCGTAGGGTGAGCGATGTGGGGGTTTTTGCAAAAAGACACAGCAGCAGCAGTGGCTCGAGAAAGTAGCCGACGGCGCGGCCGGTCGGGCAGTCGTGCTCGACACGGCCGCCCGTGATGGTTCCTGGGCGGTAGACGAACGAGGTACCGGTGTATGAAATTTCAATGACGCTGCCGTTCGTGAGTTTTTCGAGCAAACGCAGATAAGAAACTTCGTAGTCGCGCAGACCGGGGTCCACGCTATCAGAGCGAATCCCCTCCACACGAACAGGCGTCCCGCTGAGTGTTGCAAGGGCCAGTCGATGTGTGAGGTGCTCGCATCCTCTAAACCGAACCTGCACCTGCGACATGATGGAGGAGGAGGAGGAGGAGAAAATTGCAGGAACAGTGTGGTGGTGAAGGGGGAGGCACGTGCAGGGCAGACGGGAGTAAGCGAGAGGATAAGCGAGGGGCGGGGAGGGGGAGGGAGGCACGTGGAAAGCGTATTGGGAATAGAGGGGCGGGGTGAGGGGAGGGAGAGAAAGGTAATCACGTGGAACCTTATTGGGAACAAGAAGGCGGGATGAGAGAATGTGGTCACGTGGCACCTTATTGGGAACAAGAAGGCGGGATGAGAGAATGGGGTCACGTGGCACCTTATTTCCAACAAAGAGGCGGAACCGATTCGGTTTTACGAGACCCTCCTCTGCTGCCTCACTGCCTCACTGCCTCGCTGCGACTGCCGCACTCGGTGCATAAATCGTTACTCGTTATTATCGTTTCTACCGCTCACCGTTGCCGCGACCGCGTCCGCGGCCACGGCCTCGTCCACGTCCTCTACCACGTCCGCGTCCGCGAGACGAATTGTGGGGACGAACCCATTCGGGTGTCATAGTGTACATGGCACGCTGCATCTGTTCCTGTGTGGGGGCCGGCTCTGTGGCGGGGGCCACAATGTCCTCATACAGCTCTGTCTCGGCGTTTGTGGGGGCCGGGTTCGACGAGCTGCTGGCCGAGCGCGGCACGGACGACTCGCCCGGCAGCGCGTCCTCGCGCGGTTGCGTGCCCTCAATCTCACTCTCGTTCAGGAATTGGATGCCCTTCGCCAGCGGACGCGTCGTTGGCTCAATGTCCGCGCCCTCAATGCCGGCGGCGTTTCCGGACTCAACCGCGGAAACACCCGCGGCTTCGGCCTCGGCGTCCAGCTCGCCCTGGGCCGGAGGCGACGAGCGTGCCGTCTCCTCCGGCGTCGTCTCTGGAGAAGACTGGGCCGCGGCCGAGCCGTCCTCCTCCGCGGAAGGCTCCTCGGGGCGGAAGAAGGCCTGCACGCGTTCAGCCAGCGTGGCATACGTCACAGGCGTGCCGTCGAGCTTGGACTCGGAGCCGGCACGCAGATCGGCGACTGCCTGCTGGGAGGTCTCGCTGCCCTCGTAGACGAGGACGAGCAGCTTCTCAACTGCCGTGTTCAGGTCGGTGTCGGCAGATGGATGGACGCAGTTGAAGCTGGCAAAACGCAGGAAACGGACCAGACTCGTCACCTCCTGGCGTCCGTCAGCCAGACCGTCCGCGTATCGAGACGCAAGCTGATTTTCGTGTGCGACACGTTCGCGTTCTGCTTGTTTTTTCTGCTGCTGGGCGAGCTTATTACGCGTCGAGACGACTAGCGACTGCAGATCCTCTAACTCGTGCAACGCTGTCATAACAGCCTCTTCACCCCGAAGAGACGCGCGTTGGTCAGCATTCAAAGAACCCGGCGCCTCAGCATCCTGCTCCTTGAGCTTGACGATTTTTTGCTGCTTGTTAGCACGGACGCGTCGGACGGCTCGAAAAAACGCGTAAAAGCGCGTCAAAACGCGTCATTTTCTGGCAACTTACTTTTTTCTTGGTAAAGTTTCGAATACGTTTTTGAATGTGCTCGAGGAGCGCGTCTTCTTGGGCGTTCTCTGCGGTTTTTTTGGTATCGGGCTTCATGACGGTGATGCGGTGGATGGGAGGTGGCAGGAGAGCAGCGAGGAGTATTGCGAGCGTTAGCGAGCAATACGGGCACGCTAATGCGTTTAGTGAGGCGCACCAGACACGAGCGCAGCGAGCCCGAGCGAGCAATAACGCCGGTCCACTAGCACTCACTCTAGGCTGCTATTGCCTTTTCCGCAGTGCGCTGCAGCACGCTGGCGCGCACTGCAGCGCACTAACGCTCGCAATACTCGCTGCCTCGCTGCAACCCTCTCCCCATGTTCCGCCGCTTCTACTCGTTCATCGGCAAAAAGCCCATCTGCCTCCCCCAGAACGTCTCCATCACACAATCGAACCATCGTATCCACATCCAGGGACCTCATGGCCGGCTGCAGCTCCCGCTCCCGCCGCATTTAGCCCTGGAAGTTTCGCCGGTCACTGCACGCGTCCGCCTCGCCAAACCGCTCGACCTTCTCGACCGAAAGGAACACGCAATGTGGGGGACGACGCGTGCGCTCCTGTCGAACCACATCCGAGGAGTCTCTGAACGCTGGCAATGCATTGTTCGACTCGTTGGCATTGGCTACCGCGTCTCCTTGGACAACACGAATCCAGCAGACCCTTGCATCGTCCTCAAAATAGGCTTCGCTAACCTTATCCGAGTGCCGATCGTCGATGACGTAGAGGTTACGAACCCGACTCCCACCTCGCTGATTTTGCGGGGGATCGACAAGCAACGCGTCACTCAGTTCGCCGCGAAAATACGCGCCTGGCGAAAACCAGAGCCGTACAAGGGCAAGGGAATCTTCGTGGATGATGAAACCATTGCTTTACGAAAGTAACGAAAGTAGCGAAAGTAAGTGTTCTCCTACGTGCTGCTTGGTTTGCTGCTTGGACGGAGCCATGCTCGCGCTAAAAGTTCGCGTAAAGAACGCCCGGCTGGTCGCGGTTGCTTCCTTTCGTAAAGTATGTACGCGTACACTCCTACAGCTAGGCCAAATACGGGGTCTAGACGCCTGTTTCAAGGTTAGCTCTGCGCTACGTGTCCTGTCACTGACTTGGAGATGAGATTCATGACTTGGTAATGGGAGAGAAGAAAGTGGAAACGGCGAAGACGTGCCCTTTCTTCAAACGAAACTATGGCGGCTGGAAGAACCTCCACTCGGTGCAGTGGGGGCACCTTCCAAGAACCTCCAGTGCCCCACAAGTGTCCCGCATTTTCCCCGCATTCACGTGTACTACCACCAAAAACACTACACCTTGTGTCGTTAAAGACGAAGCCCGACGGGCCCTCATGGTCGTCCTCGTTCCCCATGTCGAAGCCGTTTTTTACAAATTTGAATCCATTTGACTTTCTAGAAGCCACCAGTCCTTTACGGAACAAAACTGCTTCACAGAACGCTCAAGATTCCGCGCCAGAGTCGCACTTACCAAAGTCGTTTACATCGTGGACGCGTTCCAAAACCGATCCAAGCACCGTACCCTTCTCTCCGCCTGTCGCCTCCCGTTGTTTCTGTCTCTGAAGATGCCGTCGCGTTTTCTCCGCCTGTTACTTTCCCTGTAGATGCTCCTAAGAAACGAGAAATTCCCTTCTATTCGGCTCTGTCCGGTTTGCTGGTGGACGCTTGTTCTGAATTCGTGGCTCGTGCCGTGAACGATTGCATTGTCCTGCACTCGCTTCCCGATCTGCACACGCTCACCACCATTCAATGCCCTGGCAGAGTAAAACACGTTCACTGGATGTCTTCTGTGACGACTGAGACCGACGACTTCAGCGACATTGCCTCACAGACAGACGCAAAACTTGTAGCTCTTCTCGCTACCGGCCAACTCTTGTGCTGGAATGTGTCGCTTGCTTCACCGCACACGACTACTCACCTCTTCACGACGTCTCTGGCCTGGCCCCTCTCGGGGTTTGCTGCCGTATCGTCACACTCGTTGCTGCTTGTTTCCCATTCCACGTTTACCATTGTGGCTCTCGATTCAATGATCCAGGAAGACGCATCTTCTCCCCGCTCTCACCCCATCGATGTGACGCTTCTCACGTCTCTTCACTCTGTCGGCGAGCCTATTCAGGCGTTCTCGGTGTGTAGCAACATCGTTTGTCTCTTCACTCAGTCTCGCGTCCTGTTCACCAGCTTAAACGGGTTGGCTGTTACTACGTTGAACAGCATCCAAACATTTTCTCCCGCCGGCGTCCGTTCATTGTGTCATCTTCCCGCCGCTGTTCCTTTCTTTGCGTTTGTGAAAGATTCTACGTTCGGGTTGATGAAGTTTGCTCCGCCGTATATGCTGCTTCGCGGCAAATTCCCCGGAGATGTTCGTCACGCATTTGCTGCTAGGACGGCTGATGGCACTCCTGTCCTGTTGGGCTACACTGTTGATATGATGTATGTGGTTATGATTGATGAAAACGTCTTGTCAGCAAACCCCCGAATCCGTGTTGCGTCTATCCCTATTCCCCAAGGTTTGCTGTCTCTTTCTGTTTTGCATATGGACAAAACTGCCATTCGTGTAGTTGCACAATCGTACAGTTCCTTTTCTGTTCGGGAATTCCCTCTCTCATTTGCATACACGTTCCCTTTGGAAAGCGAACCCTTGGTGATCACTCCAGCTGCGTGGTCTTCTGTAGGCACATTGCCTAGTGAACCTGCAGCTCTGTTGAATACGTTTCAACAGGAAGCAGAATCTGTAGCGTCTCACACACATGACGCCGTTGCTTTGTATGTAAACACGTGCATCAGCGAGCAATTGAAGTGTGCGGTTATGTCAGCTATGAACTCCCTTCAAACAAAATCTTCTGTGGTTTCTGAGCAGGTGCAATTGCAACACAGTATACAAACCCAAGCGGTGGACGAGACGAATATTCCGGTTTCGTCAGAGAATTCCATAGAGTCGCCCTCACCATCACCCACCGGCTCGTCTGTGGCCGTGATAGAACCGGACTTGACAACGGAATCTTTGCCCAGACCATCGAGTGCTACAGAGACAAATGATCTGGCACTACTGGATTTGGACCCTGTTGACGCCATAGTGGAATTCACTCTTCATCCCTCCCCTTCAGCGTTTTCTGATCTTCGCGACCAGATTGAACCCTACCTCTCCAAGCTTTCTGCTCCCCATCTGCTTTCTCTTATGCATGTTTTGTCTAAGCTAGGGTTGGATGTTGATGAAGACGATGACTTGTCCGTTCTTCGAGTGTCTTGCATTGTGCATGCCTTCTTCCAGTTCCGTGCTCTTCAAGTGGAAAGCAAAACACTCACTGACTCCCTTGTTCAGCCCGTCCTTCAGAACATTCAGGCCAACATAACCCAACTTGGAGCTCTTGGCTCTGCTAGACATCAAGTTAAAGTAAAGTTTGCTCGTGAGGTTTTGGAAGCAGCACTTAAAACGTTTGAGTAAGTGCGACGGAAACTCTCCCGTTAGTATACCTTTTACTCGTTTATCGTGTACCATATGTCTAAGCGAATAATACCGTGTGTTGTTGCTACATCTTCAGGCACGTTAAAACAGCTTCACTAAAACAAAACGAAAGCTAAGCATCGTCCTCCTGTTCATCCTTTCTGAGGTGTTCTACTCTAATTCTACATTTTTCTATGCTTGTAACACTCAATCGCTAGCATATACTGAAATAATTTTTCCTCTAACACCCTTCACCGACGGGGACGAGGATTTGTGGATGTTTAGTACTATTATTTTACAATTATTCCCTTAAAGGTGTTCCGAAACGATTCCTTGCTGCAATTAAGTGTTTAAAACTGAGTAAGGCTCTCAAATAGATCCTTTTGCGGGTCAATAATGGTTGCTCCTCATATTCCAGGTTTTGTTTTCGATGAAGCAAGAAATAGGTATTTTCGTTTGCAATCCGCAACACAGGCCAATCCTAGCAGCATGGAGTACACAGTACAACATGTTCGTCAGGTTGGACGAGAGCAGAAGCGGAAGCGAAAGGCAAATCAAGTGAAGCGGCAAGAAGAGAAGAAAAACAAAAAACCCCCTCCAACAATGTACTCAATGTTGCTTAACAGGAGTCTAGGCGGTACCATGTGCAAAGAGCGCATACAAACAAAGTTTTTAGACACTAAGAGTACAGTACAATTCAGTAATATGACTCCACAAGATTCCATTACACATATGGCTACTCCGGAAACATCCTCTGAAATTCTTCTCGTGGGTACACAAGCCGGTCTTGTTTGTGCGACGAAAATATTAGAGGAGTTACGTAGTACGGATCCAGAGACAACCCGGTTATCGTTGAGCGCCTTCGATCTAAGTTTTTCGCAAACGGGCATTTCATCCGTACAAATTTCTGAAGATGGGAATGCATTTTGGACAACGAAAGCTTCCGGAAACGCCTCAAGCAAGGCGTTTTTTTCACGAGTTAACTTCCTTAATGAACTAGAAGTGCAATCATTAACAACTGTGAGCACTGAGCTCATAGCAGATATTCAATGCAGCTATAAAATTCGCTCTTCAAACTCATTTGCTCTGGGAGGGTGCAATCGAATTGCTTTATTCGATGCGCATGCGCAATCCATGTCAAATATTTTACATACAAAAAGTGAAGTATTTTCTCTTCAGGGTATGCACGATGCCAATACCGCAATGTTATATGCAGGTTTGCGAAACAGAAATGTCTTGGCAATAGATACAAGGCAGTCAAACCGTCGTCGAGCTGCTGTTTTGTGTCGCCATGTTTCAAGCGTATGCAATATGAGAGTTGTCACACCCTCTCAACCAAAGATAATAGTTTGTGGATTAGATTGTAAAATGGCATTATACGATCTGAGATTTATTCGAGAACACAAGTCCGAACCACTTGTTCAGTATGTGGGTTATGGAAATGAGTATCAACGGGTGACACCTTTGTCGGTTGATGAGACAAACACGACAATTCTAGCAGCTGGAGAAAAGAATGTTGTCCGTTTCTGGTCACTAGAGGATCCACTTTTCAACACGGAACATGTTCTCAATTCACCGGATCAAATTTCAGCATCGTCAAGTACATGGTTTAACGACACCTCGAGGGATGAAAAAGGATGGATGGTTTCTGCGGGTTCTCAGATTCAAATATTTGTATAAATAGAACATTAATGTGCATTGTCCTTCATTAACACAGCTAGATGGATGTTTAGGAAATAATACAAGGTTTCAATTCTTCTTTTTTCCGAGAAGAATGCTTGTTTGTAGAAGAAACCTTTGGTCGAGTAGGAGGGTGTTGCTGCTTTGATGTTTTCGTCCGAGACTCCCGTTGGTTCTCTTTCTGCTGAAGCTGCTTAGCATATAGTTTGTCCCGAGCTTCTTGAGAACGGTTCGCTTCTTTGCGCCGTTGAATAATTAGCACAGTGGGGACAAAGTGTGCTGAGCAGAGTTCCCCGTTTCCCGTTTCAACAACCTGATCATCAAATGTTTCCCATACAACGTCGTTACCTGCATTAATATAACCTGAATCCGTAACAAGAGTAAACAGCGACAACGATTCCGGATGAGAGAAGAGTGTGCTGAAATGATTGGAACGAAACAGAACCAGTACTTCACCTGGTGCAACATGCTCAAGAATTTTACTAATACCAGCATGTGTCAGAAATTGTTTCGAATACCGGTTCATCATCACGTCTGCAATGACAGATGCTATTCAAGTTAGAACTCGCGAAGAAGATTTTACTAACGTACACTTCTGCAGGAAATCCAGTTGTTCCTCAGAAAGTTCCTCAGTATCAGAGCTTTCCAGAAGCGTACTTCTTTCCACAAGTTTGTCAGCAATCTCCTCATAATAAGGAATTTTTTGCAGCAGCTCGAATGTCCCTTCTTCGTTTGCGTTAAGGTCCTCTTGTGATAAAATCCAGCCGTGGACAAGACGTATGTCAAAGAGACGAAATACTTCGTCCCCGTAGGCAAATTTCTGTACGTCGAATAAACATGGATTCAGTTGTTGTCCAAAATGCATTGTAGCAAGATTGTTTTGTAAGTTGTCCATCGCAGACTTATCATCCTTCACGTTTCCGAGATTGTATTGCTCTGCATATTGTACGAGAAGCGCGTTCAATTGCTCTTCCGTAAGGCGCTTCTTTTCTGGCAGCTTGAATTCCTTTGCCGGAGTTGATTTCAATACAAGACAATTTATCAAGGCAATAATGGGGCAAGGACCATTTTCTAAGGACACAATATCGTTATTTCAGCTCATGGAAACATTTAAAAAGTTCGCCTGTCGTACGAACATACCTGTTTGACAAACAATCCGTCTTCGTTCATAAACACCTTTCTCTGACACCCAGAACTCAACTGATTTTGTAGCATAACTGGTACTACTCTTACTTTCTTCTTTTGGCTCACTTTTGGGCTTTAATCCGCCTGGAATTGCTATTTCAGACATGGTAGTTTCAGCGGGTTAAGATGGCGGGAATCGCTTATTGGAAAGAACGAGGATGGCTAGCGTAACTACTGCTTAATAGGCTATACACTAGTTGAACGAAAGTAAAACGAATGCTAGAGCTGAATATTTTGAAAGCTATGAAGAAAAAACTTAAAGGCGGATATTGAATAACTTGAGAAATAAGCCATCAAGAAACACGCTTAGTAAGTCACAAAGAGAATAGTATTTAAGAAAGAACGTTAAAAAGAGAAAGAGAAGAACAAGAAATTTAGCAATGCCATAATATCAGACCGTCATTGTCAGCGATGCTAAATCCAACCTTGAAGATGGTGCTAGAAAAACAGTGCTTCACACCATAGTAGTCGTGCAATACATCAAAATCATTACGAAAGAGTCAAATACAGAAGCAAGCAATGGCTCCTTCTGTACACAAAGTGAACATTTAATCACTGTTTGTGTTTTTTAAACACTGAGATACTATTTTCATATACCTCTCACATGCAGTAATGTTCTCCTCCAGAACACGAAGCTCTTGAGAGATTATTGTGCATACAAAGAATGCACGAGAATCATTTTTTCGGTCCATACAGACGATTAGTTTTTCGTACTCAGCGGCACTCATATTCCCATTCTTGTAGAAACGTTTTCTTGTATTGCAAAGCGTTACAAGCGTCTTCAGACAGCGGAAAACTAGTTGAGAAACGATGACTGATGCTGAGCATGGATGTTTGCCCTGTGAAAGATCATGACAAATACGCCAACATTGCTCAGTAAGCTTTTGAACATCGACAGGTGAAGCCGGTGGGTTTGCTTTTGATTGTTTACGCTGGTAATCAGTAATGTGATGGTAAAACAAGTAAGACCATAACATAGGATTAGGACCACTTTTATACAAAGCCGGTAGGGAGTCTGTGACAGCCGATTCTTCACTAATGCTTAGGGAATGATCGAAACGAAATGTAGAACAGTCAAATCGCGCACTTGAAGGAAGCATTAACCATTTGCGAAAGGTCCGTTTGTTGAACTTCAGTAATACTGAATAAAAGTCAATGCGCCAGAGAGCATGAGGAACGTCAACAAAGCCATAGTGTGCAAAAAGCTCATCTGCAGTGTATTGTCCATAAGAATTAAACACTTCATCACCGGGGTTGACGCTTCGCTGCAAAATTATATCGCAAGTATCATTGTCTGGATCAAAATGATCCCAAGAATCATGCATATCCTTTTCTTCGGGTACCCACAAAGTTGCACATTCGGTGCCAGAACGGTGGTTCAAACTAAGCAGAAAGAGTTAGCAAATCTTTAAAGGCTTTTTTATAAATGGACGAGGTGAACTTTCTTTTTCAAGAAGCACTTACATGTCACAAAAAGGAACGAGAGCCAGTTGATGTGTAGAGTCGATGAAGAAACATCGAGTTTGAACAAGAACAAATGCATGCAAATATTCAGACCAAGAGGGACAAGGTAAGCCTTTGGGTACCAAGACAGTTTCAAAAAATGGTTGAACAACTGAAATAAACTGAAAAGCCGTCAGTTTTGAGCAGTTGACAACGAGCGAATGGACACATGTTCCTTCTAATTGTTCAAGTGTTTCGGGCGGCCAGTAGATAGGCAAATCTGGTGTTTCCGCATTGAGTAAAGAATCAACAAAAGGACGCCAGAAACTCCTTTCGTTGTATTTTTCGAGTAAAAGCGCTACTGTTAGTCGGACAAGAGCGAGAGCATCAAAAGGACTGCTACTACAATCGGTGTCAATAGTTGATGTGTCTGTTTTTGTAGAGCGTTCACCCATTGTAGCTATGAGTTCTCGATAAGGCGAATTGTAGACGCTAAGAATTATGTTTTTTGGAATACTTGCTAAAGGAGTTTGCGCACCAATTGCCGTTCGAGCGAAAACTCCATCGCCTCTAATCAGACTTGAGTCGATGTACAAATCATCATGAATAAAAGCACGGTTTTTTTCCAACCAAGCAAGAAGATTTTTGTAAGAATCGGGTGCTTCGACAGTCATGAGCTAAGTTTGGATTCAGCTGTTCCAAACAATTCCTTAGGCGTTTTGAATTCGTAAAACAGAGAAAGACAGGAAAAAAAATGGCAATTCGTTTCTTTTTCCTGACAATAACGTGAGGATAAATATAAGCCTTCAACAAGCAACAAAAGCTAAGACAGATCAAACTTGAAGAATGCGTCGCTGGACCCTTTGCCGTTTAGTAATTGTTTGTTATAAGAATGGACACAATTATACAATTACAGAAAAGACGCCGTGGGTCAAAAAATAAAAAGGGTCAAGGGCGCAAATGACCCCGACGTCTTCCTAAGGGATAGGCAATATTTTCTCTGGAGATGAGCAGTTTGTTATGCTATGTGGTGTTCCGTCTATGTATTAAAATATAAAAAACAATGAATTGGCCCAAAGTGATATAGATATACGGACAAGTAGAACTAAAATCAGAACGCTTAGATGTAAACACAGCGGAAGATTGTGTGGACTTCATGTTGAAAAGTGTTGGATTGCATGTCTTAACAACAAAATGCGATACAATTACTGTCCAGTAAGTAAATTTCTTCAATTTTTTTTATTCATTAACGAAGTAATTCATTACAGCTAAATAAGCACGGGATATGGCGATGCCAATTAACGGACACGGAACGACAGAGATGGGCGCAAAGAACAGTGAAGCGAAGGTTAGAATAAGAATATTAGCCACAGCTTGCATAGTATGATAGATGCAATGAATGGTAGCGTTTATGATCATTTAACAGCAGAAAATCTCCAACGACAAGTATAAACACTCCAAACGTTCCATACTGGGACAAAGGTTTAGAAATCAGTGACCGATTTTGTCCATAAGAACCTGTTTTTCGGCTTGGATATACAAGCGTATCAATCAGTTTAAATCCTGCGTAAAACAAACAGAATGCAACTCATCTAACTTTTCGGCATCAGACTTCAATGTGTAGTTCCTTTTTTGTGCTCTCTCCAGTCTTTGAAATTGTGAATCTAGGGCTGTTCGCAGAAGTCGCTTGTATTCTTGTTCGGCAGTAGAAATAGGCAAGCTTTTATTGCAAACTTTTTCCAGAAGACGTATGCTCTTTGTGAACATTTCAAAAGCATTATTCTCTGTTTCCCATTTCTCTCTTGCAAGGTTGAGGATTAAACCTTCGAGTTTCATGTTGCGTTCTTCCAATTGCGAAACCGTTAATGCCAGCGACTCGTGCTCCTCCAGAACGAGAGCCAGTTGTTCATGAACATTAGACGTATCTGCTATAGAAGCAGTGAACGAGGATTCATCGCGAATTTCTTTCCAAGTCATTTTTGTTTTTGGGTGATCCTATGTAAACAGACTAGTAGTTTATTTAGGATGATGTCATGAGTCAACTGGTTGCCCGAGATGCAGAAAAAGTAAATGTGAATTCCACATAAATATAATAAATTTCATAGCAGACATCTCTAGAGAACGGGTGGACGTGCGCGCATGCGTTGACATTCCTTTATAGCTGTGTGTAAAGCAACCACACAATTGCCCGCCTCTTGTTCGGTTGTTGGTAAGGGTACACGCTTTATTATCTCGTTTCTGCATACCACTTCAATCATTCCTGGTTTAACGACATCTCTGCGTATCTCGTTGATTCGACAAATTACGTGGAAGGTCCACGAACCAGGATCCAGAAGTAGTACATGCTCGAGTGTAAAGAATAGTAACTCCTTTCTTGGCAAAACAGCATGGTAAAGATAATGGTCGCTTGCATATGCACCCCTTTCACACACCCTTAATAGATGCTGGCCATAAGCATCACGTCTAGAGTAGGACTTCACCAAACCGAGGTAATCGATATAACGAGTATAACGAACAGGACGTACCTCCCCATCATCTAGCTTGGCTGTGTCACGGACAGCGCCGAAAGCATTGCTTGCAAGATCTAAGAATCCCACTACTGGTTTAGATCCAAGGTTGACGATGTTACCTCCCAAACGTTTGAAGAAGCGTGACGGTGTTACGTCTTTACGAGGGGCTTGTACATCGTCCAAGTTCACCTTGCGCTGAGAACGTTTATCAGATTTCTTCTGCGTGTAAACACTGATGTTCTTTGACAAATTGCCAGTCCATTTAGAGACGCTGTCCGTAAATCCAGAAACTGCTTTACGAACGACACGATCACCATTGTAAAGTGTGTCAGCGTCACTAATAGTGGAGGCAAAGGTATTGAAAAGGCCAAGTGGATTGCCAAAGGCATCTGAATAACCCAGCATTTTCGGAAATTTAGAAACCATTTGTTGCTTGTAATATGTCTGAACCCGGTTGCCAAGTTCACCCGCTGAAACCCGAGCATTTTGAAGTTCCATAGCGTTCAATACTAAAGGTGCATTGCTTATATTTCCTAAGAATCGAGAAAACAAGGTGATCAGGACTTCAGAAGTAGTCTTTGAAGAGCCAATGTAATTGTCCTCTTCATTGCTGGCTGTAGCAAATGAGACACTTAGTTTGAATGTGCAAAAGTCCAAAACTTCGATGAACAAATTGCTGGGTTCGACCGTATCATTAAAGTTTTGACTAGGAAGCGATGTCTCAAATGAACCTGTGTCAATTGCAGTCGAATTATTTGCTGGGGAAGCAGCAAGAAATCGAGAGAACGCTGCTAAGAAGGCCTCCTCCAAAGAAAGCGTACACTCTCGCATATAAATGCCGGCATGGCGAATGTAAGTAACACCGTACGATGGACTTTTGAGTATGGACAATTGAAGATTTAAGAAATCCGAACTTTCACCGTTATCTGGTACGGTAACCGGTTTAGGGGCCAAGATTACAGGAAATCTAGCACCGTTCATTTGATTGTCCACTTGAAGCCAGCCTAAAGAAACGACGGTGTCGCAAACATTCACTGAGCTGCTAATTAAGAGTGAAAAGTCACGAAGAGTAAAATAAGCAAGCTCCTCGTAGTAAGGATTTATTAACGATATTCCCACACCAAAAAGCTTTACAGACAATGCAAAACTATTACCGTTTGAACTTTTATTTGTAACGGATGTGTGTTCTTCACCGGGACGACTTTTTCGTGATCGTTCATCAAATGCAGGAACTTGGGTATTAAGAGGCTTTCTGTTAGTAATTAAAAGAGTTGGTGTAATGCCATGCATTTCGACTCTAAAGCGCAAATTATCATTAGGAAGCTTCCATGTTGTAAGATCTCCAATAGCCGAAAGGTCAACATCGATAAAGTCTCTATCCAACGAGAAGCGTAGCCGTTTCTTTTTGACAATTGGATAGTCCCATGCATAACCAACTGATTCATGAGAATTCAGCCTATTAATCGTACTGCTCAGTCCAGACCCAGCAGGTATTGTTTGATTAAAGGACAATGAATAAGGCGTATCGTTTCGTAAGGTAAAAGGCCAAGAACCGCTTTCGTCATCCAAGGAAATCAATATTGTTGCTTTATCTAACTCAGCGGTTACCCGAAACGAGTCGATAGTTACCCTCACCACATGGCACTTTCATATGCGTGCACCCAAGTTCTTGTATGGAGAAGCTTGAAGACCAATCATTAGAATAGCCTTGGAAGGAGAGAACCAAATTGTGGATTTCCCCGTGAAAGTATAAATATGGTCTCACTTCACCGTGCTCTAAAACCAACATATCCTTATAAGCAAACTCTCGAATTCGAACAATACGGCCAAGGTTATTCTTGAACAAAAAGCGGGGTGAAATAGATACCGATTTCGAGATACAAAACTTGCCAGTACATTCTTCAATAAATAAACCAAGTAAACAGAATTGTTGAGTTTTATAATTTGGAAGAACAACCTCGATGGCTCGGTTGGCCACATCAAGACTAAAGTATTCACTTCGCGAGAAATTGGCAACGCGTAGTCTAGCGCGATTGTTGCGACTCTTTTACGAAAAGAGAAAAAGCATGGCTTAGGTGAACCACTCCTTGTTGGATTAACAACGACTTCACTAACGCCGGATCCAGAAGCGATTGTGACAGGGAAGGTTAAAGTATTATAAATGATGTAAGGAGAGAAAATATTCACTTTGTAAATGTACTCTGTTCCTGGAACGGTCTCATAATTCAATTCCACACATAACGAACTGTTTTCTTTTTCGCTTCTCAACAAGAAGTAACGATCTAACTCGTTTGCGTAGTCCGGGGGGGAGTGTATAACAGGATACTCAATTGGGACAAGTCCTATCTCAGGTATTTCCAAAGAAAGAATTAGTCTTTTCCTTATGTCAATGAGGTAAACGGGCAATTCCAAACCGGTTTTAAGGTCCGCAGCAAACGAGATACTATGTTCACTCATAGTCTCTAATACCTTTATTTTACAATTATATGGAAGCAAATTTTGAATCACCAGGGGAGGAATGATGTTAAGTTGCAAGAATGGATAAGTCATTCGTGAAGAGTATTTTAAAGAGACAGATTTCTTGCATGTAATAAGAATCTGTATTTGTCACCACTTGTTTCTGACACACAAGTAAACATGGAAAGAGGTGTCTCCAAAAACTCCATCCAGTTAACTGGTTTGTGACACCAGACGTATCCTCGATTCGCAGACGGACGTAAACGGAACTGATACACATTGGCTAAGTCAAGAGGAAGTGCGAGATAACTGTTTGCTTCAATGGTGTATATATCAGAACGCTTATGCCCTTTCGATGAATGGAACACAAGCTCAAAAGGTGTCGATGTATGGTTACGAATAATGTACGGAGATGAGATGGTGATCCTCTTCACGCTATTCTCCAGTAATTGTACATTTACCATCAAAAAAGTCTCTGTTTCTAACTGAGGTTTAAGTTCAAATAGAAAAGTACCTTCACGATGAACTGAAACCTCCCGAACAGGGAACCAGACTTCTTTAAATGATATTGTTAGGCGTACATCGGATTCCTTCTCATCAAGCTTAGTAGAACCCTGCTCACGCTTATGCTTTTCAAATCGCCAGGGGATGGATTTTCCATTTTGAACAACCACTTTGTCTTCGCCGTCGGTGCTTCTCGACAATTCCACGTCAAATCCAGTAAGATTTAATATCTCATAAGGGTAACCTTCCGATCTTTTGATCACCGACTTATTCTTATTCTCTTCATAAAACTTCTTGACATAACGGACACTCTCAAGCAGTTTGGATGTCACAGAAACTTCGGCGACATCATCAGAAACAGCATTAAGAACAAAATCACCGTCGTTTTTTCGAAGAGTAAGAAGAATATTCCAATGTTCAAGGAACGGTTCCCAATGAGATTTCGCAAAATTAAATACTCTGCAATCAAATCCTAACAGGACCTTAAATCTCGGACTTGTTGACCAATTTTTCAAGGATAAGTTAAATGGATCCACAGAAAAACTAGCAATGGGTAAATTATGTGAGTCGCTAATGAGTAAGAGCTGAGAACCACCAGAAGTAAACGTTAACTCTTCAGATCTTGCCCTTAAACCCGAAAAAGATGATGCTTCTGTTCCATGAGTCAAAACTTCCTTCAACTTTTCTTCTTCTAATTCCTTTACATCGCTTGAACTTATAATACCATTTTGTTGCAGCAATTCTGTTGCTGAATAGAAGAGTCTTTTGAGCAAAACAATATCATAAACAGACAGTCGTAAAGTTAAGGGATCAATATCCAAAGAACCGTTTGTCGTACTACCAATTTCCATTCCAAAACACAAGGAAAAGTCATCAACGAGTGTTATGCCATCACTTTTCAGATTATTCAATTGAGACATTGAAAGGCCTATGTTTTTTACAATAACAGAATAAGAATTCTGCTTTATGAGAGTGGTATGTTCAACATTCAATAGTAAAACCTGAGAATTTTTATCAGAGATGTCAGAGAGTAGCAAGACGTTAGTATCCAAGATGTCGAAATTGTAATGCATCGTCAGGCCATCTTGTTTCGGATTCTCAGCTGGTGTTTTCCTTGAAGTATTAACAATTTCAGGATTACCATCATTTGCGGAACTGTACTCAGGCGGAATTTGAAGATACTTATAAAGTGCAATAAAGTAATCCAACGAAAGAATGTACCGTGTCTTTTCCAAAGAAGCACTGAGAACACCAACGTGAGAACCATTTTCAAGGGAAAAACGAGCATCAAAGTGACTACTGGATTCTTCTTCAATGAGGACAATATCAGCCAACTCGGATGTAGGATCTCTAATATCTTGGATACGGATGGATGACAGAGACAGAAAGGCATCCGTTCCCTTTGTATCCTCATAGAGTGATTTTAATGAAACATTGTCAAAAGTAATGTCCGTTAAAGGAGTTAAGTCGTTAGGCTTGAATCCACCTCTAAACAGCTTAATTCCAATGGAATCTGCAAGGAAGCTAAAAAATACTTCAATACTGGTCGATAAAGTTAGGTGTTCTATAGTATTCTTTAAGGTCTCTGGGTTGTAGGTTTCATTGTAAAGAGCTTTGGAGAGACTTTCCGCATCAATATTTGAGCGGAAAGAGTCAAATAGAGTCAAAAATTGTGTACTCGTCGACAAAAACTTAAGAAGAATGACATACTGGAATTCGGATACTGAAACACAGAACTTATTAAGGTTTGACAGCACAGAGATTCGATAAAAATTCTTCTTTCCCTGATCATACTGGTCAACCTTCAATTGCACGCGGAAATTAAGGTCGTTAAGAACAGTTTGATGATTGGTGACTTGATTATTAACATCAACATAGGTGTGAGCGGACATTGAATCAAAAACAAGTTCCAAGGACAGGGAAGGCAACCAGGAAGAAGTTTTGATGCTCAAATTACCGGGAGATAATTCTAATATAGCATTACAGTCATCACGTAATGGTACAGGCAACAGCATTACGGGCTTTTCGACATCAAGAGAAAGGTTAAATATAGTTCCTTGCTCAACTTGATAAGACCCATTGGCTGCTAAATAACGAGCGGAATCAATAACAGCTTTTGTCTGGATTATATCTGAGAATATAAGAAGCAGACGCTTAATTGATTCTTCATCATAGAGCACTGAGCAAGTTCCGCTCTGAAGCGTAAAATCGCAAGTTGGGACATAAGAATTTGCAGCAGACGCAAAGCGATATTCACAGGTTAAGTCGACTAGAGAATCACCGTTTGTCTTTAGTAATGACAAATGGTCTGTGAGTCCCTTCTTGTGTGAGACAACATTCATGTCTTGTAAATGCAAAATTACTCCCATGGAACCAGTTTTTGAATTAAACTGCATTTTGGCATCACTTAGGTTAAATTCAACAGGAGCGGACATGTAGTCATCCATGATTGAAAATGAAATAGACTTAAAGTGAGTATTAAGATTTGTAATGGATTGAATGTCCGAATCATTAATAATTGTCTCCTTCGTCTCATCATCATCTGTAGAAAAGACAGCAAAGTATTCTGCCATTGAAAAAAGTGGAAGCTTCGCCAATTTCAATACACCTCTTTCACAAGAGAATGTATACGTATTTACGTTCTGATTACCGTTATCAACGCCATGTTGAAAATTGGCAGTAAACTCGATCGGCCATTCATTTTCTTCTGACGTCCCAGAGCAATCCAATATCTTTGGAGTTCCTTGACCTACAGTTTCGGTCGCTCTATCCAAGATCCCTATCCTCTGAACGAGAAGCTGGAAAAACATTTGTTCATCAGTTTTCTTTAAACTCATCCGACCAGTGCCGACATTAATTTCAATCATAGGAATAAAGCTTTTATCTTGAATCTCCTTTTGTAGCACCAAGCTGAGTGCCGATGCTTGGAATGACAATTCCAACAAAGGACCCTGTTCGAAATCACGGTCATCATCTTCTGGCTGAAAATAAAAGGAAGATGACTGATCGTCATCCGTCACCGAACTTGCATCCTCAAAGTGTTCCGTAGATGCAGTCATACAGTCTTGTATGCGCATCAGGGAGCGGTACTGAGAATCAGACATGAACAGATTGAGCTTCTCAAGTTCACCCTCAAAAACGTATCTAGGGAGATCTTTTGAAAATACACTAAGCGCCTTTACATTAAAATGCGTAGTAATATTCTCAATAAGCGCATATTTTTTCTTCAGATTCACATCGGAAGTTTTAAGAATATCAGAAGGACCCAGCAGTAATTGAGCGTTCTCGACCGAAAGTTTGTAACATTCGTAGAAGAGCTCTGTTGGTAATTCATTCGGGTCCTCCTGTTCCTCTTGAGCATAATTAGGCGTTGATGAATTAATCGTCAACTTGCCAGCATCGATGCAAAGAAGATTCGTAACCTGACTACCTTCAGTCTCTGGAAGATATATAACCGGAGCGTGCAGATTAAGGTCCAAAATAAACTTTCGGCGATCTTGTAAATACCTGCGTAGGGCTTGCGTTGTCTGTGTTGTTATACCATTTACAGCATTTCCGGCATACTTCATGAACGCTCGTACTTGCTTTTGTGTTTCTGAGGGCTGCGAGAAGAATTTTTGAACTTGAGCAGCGGTAGCATAATCATAGTAAAATTCAAGGGCCTGTAAGCCCATGGAGAGTGAATCCGTTGGAGAGGAATCATTGAAAGCTACACTCATGTTCATCTTCAAAAGAGGTTGTGGTTCGATTGAATTGGCAGCTTTTTGGTCTCTCAAGAACAATAGCTTCCGTTTGTCATTAAGAACAAGCAAATCGCCGAGTTGGATGTCGCCTTCATATGCTAATGGCGTATACTCATGTTGAGATTCGAGATTTACGAAACGTACAGACAAGATATCGACATCGTTGACCCTCTCAAATAAGGAAAACTTTCCCGCCTTAAGCGCAATCTTCACTTTGCACTTTGCACGAGATGAGCTTTCCTCGTTATCGGTCTCACGGATAGTTTGTTCATCAAAACCAATGGCATCTACAATTCGCTGCTTCTCCGCGAGATCAATTTCCTCAGTTGCTGTGTCGGACTTGAGGGAATTCCAAAGCCACGATGTCCACCCCTGTTGAGTTTCAGCTGGTTTTGGTTTTGGCTTAATACCCTCCCGCTTGATCTTTTGGTACACAAGTGTGCGGAAAAGTTTTATATCTGACACAGAAAAGAAAAGTTCGAGCTCGTCAATGGCAGCAGATTCCTCGGGTGTAAGACTTTCCAAAAATCGTTTTTCAAATAGTTCTAGATACGATCGTCTCCGTTCACAGAAAGCCTTTATAGCCGGCCAAGTTGCCGCTTTCCGACGTTGACGCACGAGACGTAGCTCATGCAGAAATGCATATCGCAACCAGACCGTAGGATTATCGGAGTACGACTGTTGCGGTCTTTCTGCGGCATGTTTGCGAGCAATTAGGAAAAGGGAGACGTCATTCCAAGTCTCTAATAATTCTGAATATTGTTGGTCATAAAGCGTAAGGTTTAAGGCATCAAAAATGAGATCAACGGTTGTTTTGGGAGCTTCAGACGTCGGATCCTTGTTCAGAACCAACCGAGCAGTACCATTCACTGGCGATACGATATATTCAATACCATTTGTTTTGGTTTCATTAAGATAAACACTGTAGTCATCAACATGTGTGTTCGAGTTCACAGAGAACTCGTTGTAGTATATACAAAAAGATTCAAGTGAGCAGAGTTTGTGAATGATATTCAGATCCTGTTCAATAAAAATAGGTACCCAGTTATCATTACAGGAAACAACGGAGAACTGACTGATGCAGATACCAAAAGCGAAACCTTTTGGGAGCTTCGCTCGAGCTCCATCATTCTCGTAGCGTATATGAATATCTTCGATAGTCACTTGAATGTTATTTACCATTCGAGTTAATAAAGATTCGGTCATTGACTGAGCCTTCGGATCATTTTGTTCGGAATTGGAGCTTAACCGTGAAGCTTCCCAATATTCTAGTTCATTTCGTTTGTGTTCTAGTAATACGTTGCTGTCTTCTAGTTCTGGTTCACGTTTCTAGCAGGTGTGTTAATACTCTTGCAAGAAGAAGTAAATTTAAATAGGTTTCATACGGCGATAGTTGTGTTGGACGAGCCCAGCGCTTGTATACCTGAGATGTGAATCTCAACGGGCTTATTTCTTAAGTTCGACCATGGAATGGTCACGTCAAGTTTTCTGACAATTCCATACTGAACGCCAATGGGAAGACCAAAACGTCGAAGGGCCTGAAACAGTCAGTCAATGTGTTTAGAAGTGTTTAAAAAAAGACTTATCACGAACATTAGGTTTGAGAGTTAAATCACGAAGCGTAATACTTCCATTCCACACGCCGACATTCAGTTGCTTAGCATCAAAATCCTCAATGTATTCACCTAGAAACCGATTCAAAAAACCTTTGTACTACGTTAGTATTTCCAACGATAATAATGTACTTACTAGCCAGTAATCCCTCCAACATTGGCTTGAATTAGTGTGTGGTTCTTGGTAAAAGTATATTGGCTATGAGAGGGACCATGTATTATGAACCTACGTCATGTTTTGAGCTTAAGCAAAATAAGCGGGGAGGTGGGGGCAGCGGTAACTAAAAGCCGCGGTACTAGTAATAGCAGCAGGTAGTAGGAAGTAGCGGTAAAATGATGTGGATTGCTACGTTTTAGTTAGTAAAGTTGTATTAGTATAGCAAGGGTGCAAATAGAAAATTAAAGTACAGTGTTAGAGGTGTTGCTTTCTGTCATAGCGGGGTTGTCGTCGCAAGGTTTTGGTTCTATAGCTGTTGCTTCAGTTGCCGATGAGAAATTAGTTGGGATATTTTGCTGCTCCATCTGCTGTGGATCCGTTTTAAGTTGTTCTATTTCTTGTTGTGTCACATTCTTCGGTTCTAGTTCATCCTGCGCCGCATTCTCATGCTGCTCTAATTCTTGTTTGTTTGCCGCCTCTTGTTCCGCTTTCTCTTGATCTAAATAAGCCTTAAAAAACTCGAGCAAGAAAAGGTTTTCATGTTCTGTCTGTGTTTTCAAAAGCTATTGTGTGAGTTATGCGAGTGATTCTTGTCGGTCATTGGCATACCTTTTGAAAGAGTGTTACACGCCCCTTGGTTGGCTTTGCCGGACCCGGTTTGTTACGACCGGAGGCATTAGTTGTGCCTTTGACATGAGCAAATGGACATTTGTCCTTTTTGTAACAGTGACCACGGGCGTAATACCGACATACTGATGTTGAGGTCTGAGCTGTTCGAGATGCAGGTTCACTAGACGAAGCAGCTACTGCTGCTGTCTCGCCGTCAACGGTCGTATCTTCGTTGTTGGCTGCGTCTTTTTGTTGTTCCTCCTAATGTCGTTAGAACTATAATCCTATTTTTTGGAGCAGCGAAGAACACTGTCATGTGCGCGTGTCTCTCTCTTTTTCTTATATGTTGGAACAAACCTTCTCCTTTATTTTTGCAGCAGTCGGCCAGTTTCGTTTCCGTTCAGCAATCCATGCTTCAATATCAGCCGGCGTTTCGAGACGGATATTACGGCGTTTTAGATACTCTATTCCGTTGGAGACTTCGTGTGTTTCCGTGGGATTGCGATTCTTAAATCTGCGCTGTCTTTTAGCGGTAGGCTCCTGTGTTTGCTCGGAGCGGCTTGCTTCACTGCTTGGTTAACAGAAATGTCTCAATTTTATTAGACGTACACTTCTGCTGCCGACGGCGGTTTTCCAAAGATGTAGCCGCCAGAAGACATTCCTGTATGATGATACTTCTCGCAACACACAAAAAGCAAGGTGTTAAACGTGTTCTTTTCACAAGATTAACTGTCTGTCCAAACAAGTGAACAGAAAATTATGGAGGAACAAATTGCACTGTTGTCGTTTTACTGCACACTCGGAAAGAAAAAAGTACTAGGATTAAGAGGTCACGTAAAACAGAGAAAAATTGAAGAACAGAAGTCTATTATGTATTTTTCAACAACACAAACATGTATTGAAAATTTTATGTTTACGTTGGATTGGTAAAAACTAATATTAACTACTCTAAGAGGCACATGAAAAAAATTTCTTCATTGTTTGCGGCGCTTCGACTATCTTTACTGCATTGCAAGAATTATCTGCAATTGCATTCATCCTCGTCCGTACAGCCTCTTCGTCCGCAGCACTTCTTCATAATGTCATTTTTCAGGAGAGTCGTGTTTAGGTTACGCGTGCTAAATACTTACACGCTACACGGACCAAATTCGCGAAACACCAAAAAGTGCCCAAAAGTAACATTTCTTGTTAAGGGACCCATTAGAAACGGTCCTCAAGGACTACTATATTGTTACTAAAAAAGGAGAATTGTCTTCTTTTCTCAGTAATTGGCCTGAGGCAAGACTTTTCCCGTTGAGCAATGGATTCTGTCACGGCGGACATGAATTCGCCAAATGGGGCGGTCCCTCCGTGGAATAATCAAGGAACTAATAATGACAAAGTGCATAGACGAAAAACTAGTGGCCCTAATCAATCATCTCTTGGGTTTTTTCTATCAAATCGCGACAAGAGTTTCCGATGCTCCAATTTACATCAAAGTTTTTCAGCTAGCTCTTCGGAAGCTTCTCCATCTACTACATCAGTCACTCCAAACTTTTCTCTAGGCTCTGGACTGCTCATAAATAATACCTCATCCTTCGTCGACCCGGACGAAGACGATGATGATATGCCGTTGGCCAGTTCAACGAATCTTAGCGGAACAAACATACTCTCGACACCGAGAAAGACACACTGCATACCTCCGTGCACTACTCCAAACTCCTGTTTTGCTGCTTTCTCCCGGCAGCAGCGGTCTTCCTACAGTCCGTCCCCTACACGATTCCCTTTAAAGTCCATTCATTCCGTCCATCGTCGCAAGTCTTTACTCCCTAAACCAAAAACATTCCAGCGTGTTGCACGGGCATTGCAGGAAGAAGCAGCTCCGTTACAGACGGAAATGTTTCACGAAGCCGCCATCTCACGTCTCTTCCAAGAATCACAGTCTTCCTGCGATAATATTTTTGCTAATAAGCAACAAGAATCTTCTTTTACACTACATCGAAAACCACACGAAAATCTTTTTACTAATGACTTTTCATCGTCAGAAGCAATGTCTCAACGACAGTCAAGCAAACTAGCAGAACGAAGCAGCAATGACATTCCACTGCCACAGTACGAAAGTACCGATGTGCCGACTCCATGCTCGTCTATGGGTACACCTGTTCGTTCAACAGAGTCTTTTATAGACATTATCACCACTCCGTTGAGCAGTGTTTCTCGCACTCGCAAACGCGGTCTTGACGACAGCTACATAGATTCGTGCAAAAGGCGTGCCGTTTCTCCATCACTGTTGTCTTCAGCAAATCCCGCTTCCCTTCATAACTCCCCTCGCTTAAATTCCAATCTTGCACGACGAAGCAGCTCCATCCCAATTACCGACACACGCGAAGTCCTTATGAATCTAAAATTATAAAGGCATCTCTAAAAGGCTCTAAATGTTGTCACACACATTCGGTGCTTCTTCTGCCGTTGTGTACACACTACCTTGCGAATGACCACGATGCAATTTGCTCTCATTTTCTCATGCAATTTTTCGTCCTTCTTTTCTCTTTATCTTTCTTCCCCTTTTTTAATTTTGTAATATTTGCAATAACGCTAATCTTTTCGGAAAAAGACGGACATGTTTCATTTAACCATCTATCTGTATGTAAGTTTCATAGTGAACGTATAATTTCTTATTTATACGTAGAAAGAGTAAGAGAAGGGTTGTTCAATACCGGGGGAATGTTGTTATCAAACAAATGATTGTACATAGCTAATTGCTACATTTTCACGGCTCATAATACTTACTACTTTTGACTACCTATTCCATAATTCTGAATACCCATATACCACTCCAACCTACCTACCATACCTTGTCTCCAAATCCACCACTGAAAAAAGAATGGCAACTACTGAAACGCCTCAAATAAAGTCTGTTGTGTACTGTCAAGTCTGTACTCTCCCTGTAGAAGTAAGAATAGCGCTGAGTTTTGTTTGTGTATGTAATTGCTGACGCGTCTAATAGTACTGCGAATTTGGAGGTACCATCAAAGCCTGCAAGGAATGGCTGAAGAACAACCATGAAGATGTCTACAATCGTCTGTACGCTGTCGATTCTTTATCTGCAGACATGAAAGACAAACTCGGAGTGTCTGGTGCAGCTTCTGCTGATGAGGTCTCAACGAAGGAAACGAGACGTGCTGAACGTGAGGCGGCGAAACGGTTAGCCTCCAAGGTGATCATTAAAATTGTTGAACGTACCCGTAGAAAACGTGTGACGACTGTTCGTGGCCTTGATATTTTCGGCGTGGAAACGAAGAAGGCTGCAAAGATGATGGCCAACAAGTTCGCTACAGGAGCCAGCGTAACCAAGAGTGGGGACGGAAAGGATGAAATTGTCATTCAAGGTGATCTTGGTTACGACGTTCAAGAGTTTATTGAGGAGAAGTTCAAGGAGGTTCCTGCTGACAACATTGACGTTGTTGAGGATACCAAGTCTAAAAAGAAGTGATCTGAATGCAATGTAGACACGTTGAGGACATTTACTGAAATGTGTACCAACAAACTTATACGAAAAGTTGAAGGGAGAAAAGGAGCTGGAAGAAACTGATAAGAAAGGTCTGTTGGAAGGAGGGTTTATTAGATGAATTGCCGATGTACAGGTCACTTTTTGGGTGTTTAGAAACAGTAAGAAAATCGCTGGCCCTAGTACTCGAAGTCAAAGTAGTTGAAGTTATCGATGCGACCTAGAACAATTTCATCTCTTTATAAAGAATACTCATCTCTTTAAACTCTCACTTTATTAATGCTGATGGCATTCTGCTTCATAAATTACTGTCAAACTATCGTAGTTTACTCTAACGATGACTCTGGTTAATTCATCAAAAAGATATCAAGTAACTAAATGTCCAAAAGTTTCCAATCTCGCGTGTCAGCTTATAACAACTTGTACCTTCGCATTCACATCCGCACGTAATCATTGTTGAATACCGCTTACGCCGTTTATATCGCGTTTGAGCCTTTTTCTTCTGGCTGTGTTCTTGGTTTGTCGAATCACCACCAACTCTGTGCTACTGTACCAATAACTCTTAATTCAAGCGTTTTAAACGCTTCTGCTGCCCTTAGCATGCTGCACCATTGTGTACTGCACATTATATGTGCATTATTTTTCTTCCTTCCCTTAGGAGGAGCCGATTCAAACTATGCTATTTCGAAACTAGGGACAGCCTCTAAAAGTCAAAAATCACTTATCGTTAACTTCTCAAAATCACGTAACATACTTCTACTGGATGCTACCGGGACACTGCTTCTTTCTCAAGACGACGGAACTTCGTGGCAAGATGCTGTTAGTAATTCTGATCCAGCAGTTGTCGAGCAACTGTACCAACATCCTTTTGAAGATGACATCGTTTACGCTATAACGAAAGAGAGTGATATACTCGTGAGTGAGGATGCTGGTCTCACTTGGTTCACCGTGACTATGCCTCCCAAGACTGTTATTGAGGCACAACCTTTTGAATTCAATGCTCGTCAGTCTCAGAGCGTTATTTTGAATGCTGCGCGTTGTGAAAGTGGCTCTATATGGACGGGTGTCACTTGTTACCCGTTCACATATTATACCTACGACAACTTTCGAAACTTAGACTCTGTTCATGACTCCATTGTAAGTTGCACTTTTGCCGTTGGCACTGTCGAATTTGCCGGACAAGATGAGGACCAGATGCTTTGTCTTATTCGTGAGAATGATGTTGACTTACAAGCTCCTTTCAATCAACAACTCATCTCAGTATCAAAGGGTTTTGAATCCATTGACTATGTGGTCTTCGACCCTTACTATGGATCACTCGGAACTGAGAGTGTTGTGGCCGTTGGTCAATATCTTGTCGCTGCGGTTGTTGATGTTAATTCAAAGAAGCTCAAGCTTCATTATTCGACTGATGGTCAAATTTGGGTTCCTATAACATTTATAAATGCCCCATCAATAGGCTCCCTTACCGTCACTCGATCTACCTCTCTTACGCTTGGTGTCGATGTCGAATCTACGAATCTGAAAAATCCAGTTGGTGAATTCTACACTATATCTCCATCTGATGCGTATGCTGTGCGCCGACTGAATGACACAAACCGTGACACCCGCGGATATGTGGATGTGATAGAACTTGACTATCTGAACAACACAATCCTTGCAAACACAGTTGCGAACACAGAAGACTTATATAAACGAGCATCTCGCCAGAAGGAACTTGTGACGAAGATTTCTCATGACGGTGGTTTCTCGTGGACTCAATTGGAACGTCCTGTTGATTTGGAGTGTGAGGGTGATGACGCTGAGGACTGCCACTTGCACTTGCATCTTGGTATTACGGAAACGAAATTCGGTTCCCTGTCTCCCGATCGTCTACCAGGTGTAATCATGGCGCTTGGATCTGTGGGTACACACTTGCAACCTCTAAGTGACTCGGATCTCTTTATCTCTGAAGATGCAGGCAGAAGTTGGTACCTTTCTTTGCAAGGACCCCATTACTACTCATCTTCTGCGTATGGTAGTGTTTTTGTTGCAGTTAAGGCTAACGAAAACTCAAAACTTATCTACTACTCCCTTGACTTTGGCCGTGAATGGGAATCGCTTGAGGTTGAAGCAAGCTTCAGAGCTTTGGAGATTATTCCACCCAAATCATTGGACTCGTTGACGTTCCTTATACGCGCCAAAGTCAAAAAGGAGGAGTCTTTCATTGCAATTGATTTCTCTTCTATTCTTTCACGCGAGTGCACTTTTGACGAGAAGAAGGTTGCTAATGGAGATTTTGAATTGTGGTATCCGTTCGTCATGGACGATACACCCCAATGTTTGATGGGTCGAATTGAATATTACCTACGGAAAAAGCGTGCTGTTAGCTGCGTTGTTCGTAATGAAGTTCCCGTGCATTCATTTGTTGAACAAATATGTACTTGCGAAAGCAAAGATTATGAATGCAGTACATATTTTGAACCAAGCGACCATTTTACGTGTGAGGTTAATCCTGAAAGCCTTGACCCGCTTTGCAGGGTGGACCCCGATGCAACATTGCAACTGAAACCATATCGCATTCTTCTTGGAAATAGCTGTGTTCCAAAGAAAAAGGAAGAAAAGGAAAAGTCGATTTCTATGAAATGTCCAAAACTTGATCATCGTAAAGACATCCATATGTATCATCACAAGATCCAAGACACAATCTCCAATATCGTTTATATGGAAGGGACCGGAGAGCCTGATTCCACCACGGAATTGCTCTTAACGAGCTCACAGAAAGTTCTTTTTAGTTATGATTTTGGCGAGGAGTGGCTTGAATTTGATGAAAAGAAGAATCCATCGTTCTATGGAATTTACCCTCATGCCTTCTTAAAAGACACTGCTTTTCTTTTGACGAAAGACAGAAAAATCTATTTTACGAATAATAAGGGCCGCAGCTTCTACCGATTAGATGCACCTTCACCCCCGAATGTCGTTGGTTATCCCGTCTTCAACTTTCACTCTCTTCATCCAAATTGGGTTATGTATATGGGCTCTGAGAACTGTGATGACTCATTCTATGAAGACTGTCGAAGCGTCGTATATCTTTCTTTTGATTCTGGTGCCTCTTGGCAAAAACTCCCCGATGAACTGGAATATTGTTCCTGGGTATTGGGAGAAAGATTGCTAGTGGAAGACAAACTTTTGTTCTGTAACAGACGTCGTGCTGCTGCTGACAGTATTGGATATGATTTGGTAGCTTCCACTGATTTCTTTGAGACCGAAGCAAGTTCTATTCGCGAAAATGTCCTAGGCTTCCTTCTTGCTGACGAATATGTGGTTATCGCTGCTCTTACGGATGACGAAACTTCACTTTCCATGCACGTTTCGGTTAATGGCCGCAATTTTTCTCCATGTATCTTTCCCCAAAACATTCAAGTGCATTCCCAACAAGCATACACTATCCTTAGTTCAAAGACTAGAGCACTGTTTATCCATGTTACACTCTCTTCTCGAAAGGGTGCTGAGTGGGGAAGTGTGCTAAAATCCAACTCAAACGGCACTTACTTTGTCAATGTTTTGGATAAAGTAAACCGCAATGAGTTGGGATATGTTGATTTTGAAAAGGTTGAGGGGTTGGAGAGTATTGCACTCGCAAACGTTGTTCTTAATTCAGACGAAGCCTTCAATGGAGAAGAAAAAAGATTAGGAACCTTAATTACTTTTAACGATGGAATCGACTGGGAGAGATTGTATCTCATAGACGCAAAGAAACATTATCCTCATTGTGATTCAAAATGTTCCTTGCATTTCCACGGTTTTACGGAAAGAAGCGTGTTTTCTGATCCAACCTCCTCGAGTGCTGCCACAGGAATCATCTTTGGAATTGGCAGTTACAGTTACTACTTGGAACCTTATGAAACATCTCAGACTTTTATTTCTCGTGATGGAGGTGTCCATTGGGAATTGATTTTCGACTCACCGCACCAATGGGCATTCGTTGACAGTGGTTCTCTATTGGTTGCGGTACCATCAACGAACAAGACTAATATCTTGTATTACTCTGAGGATGAAGGAAGAAGTTGGATTGCATATCAGTTCGCTGAAGATACATATCTGATTGAGGATTTAAGCACAGCGCCTTCCGGAAACTCACAACGCATTCTTGTGCTGGCAAAGGGAAAGAAGTCTTCAGAAACCATCTCATTCACCGTCGACTTTTCTCATCTCCGGTCGCGCGTTTGTGTTTTTGACTTCAACGATCAACGTGATTTTGCTTCCTGGACACCAGCTGGACGTGATGGTAAGCCTATGTGCCTCTTTGGTCATAAAACAGCCTTTTATCGTCGTAAACCTGGAAGAGACTGTTTTATCGGTAATACTCCCTACGTGTCTGACACTATAATAAGCAACTGTCAATGCACACGTATGGACTATGAGTGCAATTACAACTATGAACGGATTGCTGGAGGTACATGTCGTCTTGTGAGTGGTGCCGAACCGCCTCTGCAACAAGAAGAACAATGTGCAGCTGAAGGCGCCATTGAATGGATGGAACCTACAGCATACAAGCGCATCCCCTTAACAACGTGTGAAGGCGGACTTGTCCTAGACGAAAGCACGACGCATCCTTGTCCAGGTAAGGAAGATGACTACCATAAAATTCATCCTGGTACCCCAGTATGGCTTATCATTATGCTTGTGCTGCTCTCTGTATTTTTGTCTACTATTGTTGGTGCTTGGGTATATACGAAGGCTCAAAGTTATTTAGTGGGTGCTATTCGTCTTGGAGAGGACCCTGCAGACGAAACAGTTTTTGCCAAACTTATGACTCGAATTGAGAGTGTTGTAACCGCGGTTCCCATTTTCTTCTCTGCTGCCTATCATCTTGTACGCTCTGTTTTTGTTCGTCAGGATCGATCAATGTCACTGGACGACTACGACAACTTTGAAGGAATGGAAGATGCGGCGTTTCTAGAGGTAGATGACATTGAAACATCTGAATGAGTAATGAAAATGAATATCTAATGGTTGGAGTATTCCAATAATTAATTGATTACATTGTACAGTCTACAGTTAAGACAGCTGTGTATCTGGTGAGCATAGTAATTGGATAGGTAAAGGTGAATTGCTTTCATTAAAAAATCCTTGACTAAGAACTCATGTTCATGTAATCAGCAGTACTACTGAATTTTTGGTTTCCTTTAACGACCTTCTGCACGGCGTCAAGGAAATCCTTCTCAGTAGCAACTCTCCTTCTTGCACGGATGGCAAACATACCGGCTTCGGTACAAACAGAGCGAAGCTCGGCTCCAGTTTGCGAGGGGCATAAACGAGAAATAAGCTCCCAACGAATATCTTTATCAATAGCCATACTTTTAGCGTGAATTTTAAGGATATGTGCTCTGCCTTCCAAATCAGGCAGGCCGAATTCGACTTTTCGATCAATACGGCCAGGACGCAAGAGTGCGGCATCCAGGGTATTAGGTCTATTTGTTGCGAACAAAACTTTAATGTTTCCACGGGGGTCGAAACCGTCAAGTTGGGTAATTAGTTCAAGCATTGTCCGTTGCACTTCATTATCACCTCCGGCACCGTCATCGAAACGGGCACCACCGATTGCATCGACTTCATCAAAGAAAATAATACAAGCCTTTTTGGTACGAGCCATCTCGAAGAGTTCACGCACCATACGAGCGCCTTCACCGACGTACTTCTGAACAAGTTCCGAACCGATGACACGAATAAATGTGGCATCCGTCCGATTAGCGACGGCACGAGCACAGAGTGTTTTTCCTGTACCGGGAGGACCGTACAACATAATACCTTTTGGTGGATCGATGCCAAGTTTAACGAAGCGCTCGGGCTATTAGATAGGTTAGTAAAGCAGTTGCTCGAGAGAATTCGTCATTCAGCAACTTACCGAAAGTAGCGGAAGTTCAACAACTTCACGAAGACGTTCAATTTGTTCTTTACAGCCACCGACATCACCGTAGGTGACATCGGGCTTCTCCTCAACTTGCATCATCGTCACAGAGGGATCAATTTTTGGAGGAAGAGGTAACTGAATAGAATACTTTGTGCGATCACATCCCACACGCATTCCTTCCTCGATGTCGGTGGGACTAACACGCTCTCCCAGACTGACAACTATTTTCTGTTAGTAACTTGACCATTCGGCTTCATAGCGGAAGTTTAGTTTCTAAAGCAAGTAGAAATGATTGCGAGCTGAATCTCGAATACAACTCGACGCTTTTTTTGCATACCAAACTTAGCTATTTGCTTCATATTAATCAGATATGCGGATTTTTCTGGTTCTTGTTCGTTTTCTATAATTTTTGTGCAACGAGCGACTTGGAGAGGCTGTTCTTCGCTCATTCTTTGACGATCTGCTGCGACATCCCAGTACGCAAGTGGTGCGAGACCGGTATCTGACTCTTTAATTCCTTTGAAACAGCGGGTTAGTTCGGATTTCGCGAAGAAAAGTAATTTGTCGCGAAGAACGACAATTCCACCATACCAACAGTGTCATTAATCCGCTTCAAAACAGCTTTTGTGTCCTTCTCGATCTCTTTCAACGCGCTACCGTAAGGTCCGGCACCCTGTACACGGTCAGATACAGCTTTAATGGTATGCGTGTCAATTAACGTACATATGTTTTCAGCAACGCAATGTCATTCTCGTCCAAAGGAGGAGGATTGTTCTCATCCTTTTCCTCTTCGTCAACAGGGCGTTTGTACTTTTCCCAATCTTCTTTAGGAGGCATAATTTGTTTTTACAACGCTACGTTTCTAGGTGGTAAAGGATAAGTTTAAATTCAGCGTGTGGTGAATGACGCTTCGAAGAAGCTTCGCTGAGGCGGGTGGGGGCAAATGTTGATAGTGGGATACTGTGGGGTATTCGTGGGGGAATGGGGGCGAGACAGATGGATGCAAGTAAACAAACAGGATGTATGCGGCATATAGAGAAGTACGAGGTGTAGGTGGGTTTTGTATCGCGTACGAGAGTCATTGAGTTAGTTACGGAACTTACAGGGCGGGTCCGATTAAATTGGTGAAACGATTTTTGGCCGCCTTGGTAATTTAAATTCATTACAAAAAAAAAACATTAACATTCATTATTTGACATGTCGTTAAAAGATTCGCTACAGGTAAATAAAGAGTAGATAAAACCCCTTAGTGTTACAGAAAGGAAGGAACGGCAAACGAAAAAGGTCATGTAAGGGAGGGAGGACCAAGTGACAAAACTATTTCAACTCTGCAAAAGCTTTTGGCATCTATAATCGTTGTTCGGTTAGTCAAGTGTCTGTATGCAATGAAACGTGTTTCATTGTCGCATAAACAAGTGTTGAACACATACCGCACAGTTTCTTGCACATTTGTACAGATGGAAAAACTCTTCAATACAGTTCTCAGAAGTATCCCCTTCTTCTTCCTTTTTCGTTACACGAGCAACACATTCGTCAAATACCTCTTTTTCGTGAACGCATTGGGGTGAATTCATGCAAACTGAAATGGTTAGCTAGGTTTGGAACAGAAGTGAAAGTACCTTCCGTGAAATGCTCTAGAGGGTCGACGAGTTCTGGCTCTTCTTCTTCTTCTTCTTCTTCGGTTCCCTCTTCGTTTTCACCGCTTCCTTCTTCTTCCTTTTCTTCTTCTCCATCTTCTTCGCTTCCTTCCTGTTCCTCACTTTCTTCTGTCGGTTCCTCTTCCGGTTGTTCCTCTTTGGAAGTTTCCTTGTCTGCCTGCGTTTCGGCGGTTTCACCAGTGGCGGGACCGTCTGCAGCTGTCTCCGTGTGCTGCTGAGCTTCGTCTTCCTCTTCTGCAGCTGGCTCCTCTTCAGGAGGTTCTTGCTGTTCGTCAGCGGACTCTTCTTTTGGCGCCTCTTCAGTTGCCTCTGTTGTCGCAGCTTCATTCCTCTCTTCAGAGGATTCTTTTTGAGTGTCCTCTAAAGCATATGTTAGCAGATTTTTGCTGGATTCATGCATACTCACCCTGTTTATTTGAGCCCAGTTTAGTACTCAAGTCCTTAGCGTTTTCGGGAGGATTATGACCTTGTTTTGAAAGTGCCATTCGCTGGGATTCTTTTGATCCAGTACCTCCGTGACCCTCATCCTTTCCATGGGTTAGTACTGTATTCGAATAACTATCACTCGCAGTTACGAACATCCAACTGTGTTTCTGAGGCCTTTTTGGAAGGCACGTTTACAGCTTCATCCGGTAATTTTTCAGTATCCTCTTGATCATCAGCGTCACATGAAACAATGGGAAACAAACTGTTTCGTATCCAACGTGTCCAAGCTGCCATTTTTGACGAGAATTCCAACTCGTTTCAACTGTTAAGTCAACCGTCAGTGTTCAATTATTTCTACGACAGAATTTTTACTTACAGCCTGTTTAGAGTGTGATTGAGCTTCTTGTCGTTGTTGTACAGCAGTTTCTCTTACATATTTCTGTGCTGCAGCAGGCTTTTGTCGGGCATACGTCATGATGTGTAAGGCCACGTGGCCTTTAAAGTTTTCGGTTATGCGTCATTATACTGTTAAAGTTTGGTTCAAGCGAACCTTGTTTTAAAAAACAAGGATAATTATAAATACAAAGCAGCCATGCTATATATTCATCTTGCTTGAACAAATGTATAAGTATGTATATTCCTCGTGTTTATTCTATCGTCGCTCTTTGGTCCCCTTTTTCTATCCCTTTGTTCTCGTCTGATTGGACCATCCGCTCCCACGTGCAAAACTATCTTTAACTTTAAGTATGCCTCGATTACTCGAACATTCTCAACCACCCCAGGTGTTGTCTCCCTAGTTGCGTTCTCCCGTTCGCGTTAGCTGCTGAGTGCTTGTTTGTTCGGGTTTTTACTGCGGAAACTGCCTTTAAGTTGACACGTATTTGGTCTCTGTGAGCAGTATGGCAGCTCCTACAACAAAGAAGGGCGATACCGCGCTCCGTCGCAGGAAAAACGCGACACAAAGCCCGAAATCCAACTTGACGGCTTCAGTCCGTGAAAAAAAATCCGAATTAGACGAAACGTCTGCTGGTGAAACGGGAAAAAGTTCACGTAACACTTTTTTGTACTCGAAAACATGCTTTCGTAAAGCTTTGATCGCTATAACTGTGTTGTCATTCCTTACACGTTTTTGGAAAATCTGGGACCCAGCTCAAGTCGTGTTTGATGAGGTCCATTTTGGTAAATTTGCGTCGTACTACATTCGGGGTGAATACTTTTTTGATTTACATCCTCCGTTCGCAAAACTGATGCTTGCTCTTGTCGCTAAACTGGCAGGATATGATGGTCACTTTCTTTTTGACAACATTGGTGATTCGTACACGGAAAACCATGTCCCATACGTCTTTATCCGCTCATTTCCCGCTTTTCTGAGCAGCATGGTGCCTCCATTGGTCTTTTTGATTATGAAGGAGTCTGGTTACGACGTTATTGCCTCTTTTACGGCGGCTGCTATCGTTCTTTTCGACAATGCACACATCACGCAAGGAAGATTGATTCTTCTGGATGCTATGCTCGTCTTCTCCATGGTTAGCGCCATTTACTGCTACATTCGTTTCTTCAAGCTTCGTCATCGCCCTTTTACTCGCTCCTGGTGGGCTTGGTTGACGATGACGGGTTTTTGCTTGTCCTGCACAATTAGTACAAAATACGTTGGCTTCTTTACTTTCCTCTCCATTGGACTTAGCGTGGTTCTCGAGTTGTGGAAGCTTTGGGACGTCCGCACAGGTCTCTCTGTGAAGGAATTTCTTAAGCACTTTTATGCACGTGCGTTTACTTTGATTATATTCCCTTTCTGTTTATACCTCTTTTGGTTCTATGTACATTTTTCCATTTTGAAGCATAGTGGTCCCGGTGATTCCCTTATGTCGGCTGAGTTTCAGGAAACATTGCTCGATAACCCTTTGCTTGTGCAAGCTACTCCCCTTAATTACTACGATGTCGTACTTCTCAAGCATAAGAGCACAGGTGCATTTCTTCATTCCCACCCTGACCGTTACCCCTTGCGTTATGAGGACGGCCGTGTCTCGTCTCAAGGTCAGCAAGTTACTGGTTATCCATACAACGATACGAACAGTTACTGGATGATTCTTCCTCAAGACCACTACGCCGACGGTTCCAAATACACTCCTGGTAGACCGGTTATGAACATGGATGTTATTAAGTTGCACCACATTTCTACGAAGACCGATTTAATGACCCATGACGTTGCTTCTCCCTACTACCCTACGAACGAAGAGTTTACCACCACTTCTGTCGAAGAGTCTGCCTCTTCCAAGCACAATTTCACACTCTTTCAAATTCGTTATGAGAATGACGCTAGTGCTCGTGCTGTAACCACAAAATCGTTTCCCTTCCGTCTCGTTCATCAATTAACAAATGTTGCAATGTGGTCGGGACCTCGTCCTCTTCCCGAGTGGGCTCACGAACAGCAGGAGATTAATGGTGCCAAGGATCTTACTAAGCCTGACACCATCTGGACATTTGATGAAATTGTTGACCTCAAGGATCCCGCTCGTTTACACAAGGAACAAAGAGTTCCCAAAAAGATTTCCTTCTTGCGGAAGTACATTGAGCTTCAAAAGCAAATGTTCCGACAAAATAACTTGTTGAAGGACGAGCATCCATATAGCTCTGTGCCTTGGCAATGGCCTATTCTCCACCATGGTATTTCATTCTGGGCTAATCAGTCTGAAAACAAGCAAATTTACCTGTTGGGTAACCCCTTCGGTTGGTGGTTTATGCTTATTTGCATTTTCACCCTTCCCATCGTTGCTGGCATTTTGATTCTTGCCAAGCAAAGAGGAGTTTCTTTGATGGACCAAGATGTCTTTTTGCATGTCAACAGATCTGCACTTTTCTTCTTGGTCACTTGGGTTTTCCATTACATTCCTTTCTTCCTTATGGGTCGTCAACTTTTCTTGCATCATTACCTTCCTGCTCATATCGCAGGTTGTTTTGTTGTTGGAGCCTTGCTTCAACTCGCATGTCGTAAACGCTTCGACTTGCCTATCTCTGAGGGTGCTAAGACAGCAAATACCAGTGGTAAGGTTCATTTCCGTGAGCGTCGTAACGGTGCTGCTATTGAACTTTTAATTTCCATCTTGATCATATTGGCATTGTTGTACTGTTTCTACCAATTCTATCCTGCTATTTATGGCACTAAGAGTCTTTCAGGAAATGGATGGTTAGGACTCAAATGGAGAGATACATGGCTTATGCATTTCCAGAAGCCTGATGCTAAGTAGCATTTTTGCAAAAATAATTGATGAATTTATCTGACATTAATAATCTTTTAATTTGAATATCACTATGTAAGTAATCAAAAGAATAAAATCGTATGCCCTATTGATGAATCGTAAATATGTACAGGCTGAATGATTGATTCGCAATAGAACTGAATCTAATATGTAGGTGATGAGCTTCGGATTGTTAGTCAGGTTGTGTTGTTTATTCTTGCTGGCGAATTGAACTGTTTAGTATAAGTCTTACGGTCAGTATTTTTGTGAACTTGTTCATAACACGCAAGGATGCAATTCTTGTCTAGCTTGCGCAGCGTTATTATACTCTTTGCATTATTTTAGGTTATCGCTTTTCGATTAAGTTGTAAAATTGCAATGATTTATTTAATAACTATGCAATAAACTTAACGTTTTTAATTAATTCATAAGAAACAGCAACTGCAAGTTTTAATGTTCTTCGTGTCTTTCTTCATCGTATCGAACTTTCCTTGAACATTAGAGGCAAAATGTGTCATTGTCTATAAAAACTTTTTACACAAGTACAAGTAATGAAGTTATTATGGTTATAATGATTAGCGCTAAAAGTCGAATATCTACACAAACATGAAACTGCTACATGTATAGAGTCTGTTAACTAGATCGACGATGTCCAATAACAATACTCATACTGTATCACAGCATCCCATTCGGGCCATTGAAAAGTTTCTTTCATGGATGAGTCCAAAATTTGTCAAGTTCATAAAAAAGGCAACATGCTAATCAATTCTAGCAACAATTTCAGTTTTAATAGTATGTCCTCCCGCATACATAACTCTTCCTATAACTTGAAATTAATTTTCCTTTCGATACATATACGTGCAATCGGCCTGGAAGGAGGGAAGAGCGGTTGCCTGACTTAGAACAAAGTTCTCTCTGCGAGTAATGCCGAAGACAATGAGCTCGCCAATATCTTGTCCAGTTAAAGGCTCGAGTCCTCGTGACACCCTGTCGGCAGCAGCCTTGTCACCATGCGCACGAACTGTAAGGAAGTCGGTGTCAATCATTCCTGGATCAATTTCCATTACACGAATGCGAGTATCAATGGTCTCCTGTCGCAAGGTGGAGGTGAACATGCTAACAGCAGCCTTGCTGCAACAGTAGATAGAACCGCCAGGATAGGAATCTTGGCCAGCAATACTGCTAATGTTAACAATGTCTCCGTGGCCATCGTTCTTGTAGAAAATGCGAATAATGGCTTTAGTCATGGCAATGAGACCGATAACATTAGTGTTGATAACTTTCATGGTATCTTGCATGTCCAAATTGCGAACATAATCAACACCCAAAGCAAGACCAGCGTTGTTGATCAAGACATCAATATTGGCAAACTCTTCAGGAAGAGAAGCAATTGTGGACTCTATCTCTTCGACTTTTGATACATCGAGTTTCAAAGGAAGAACCTTAACGCCTTCGTATTTTGACTCCAATTCAGTCTTCAGTTCTTCAATTAGAGCAATGCGACGAGCGGCCAAAATTAAGTTAGCCTTGCCGACCTTGGCAATTTCATAAGCAATAGCCTTTCCAACACCGGTAGAGGCACCAGTAATAAATACTGTTCTTCCATCCAAGCTTGTCATGTTAACGGATGCATAACTAGTAATAGTTTAGCTGATAAGTCATTGAAACATTAAACTCAGAGACGGGGAAGTCAATTGGGAATAAGTAGTCATGCAACTGCTGTTGCATCATTACCAGCTATGCTGTCATTAAGAATCCGAATTTGTTCATACGAGTCAGTCCAATTAGTTACGTAAGAGCAATTCACAATGCTTATTCTTACTATGTTTCCTGTTAGTGACACAACTGAAAGGCTCCCTGTATTATATAACAACTTCGCACTTGAATTCTTTTGGTTTGCGATAATTATAGCTACAGACCTTGCGATTCTAATATTCAATTAAATTTATTTCATAGCGAGTACATTAGCTGACAGTTTGTATTTTAGAACCGGTAAATTTGAATTCCAGGCTACATGTTTTAATAAACATCCGCACATAAAAAGCTGAAAAATTGCAGTTCATTGCCGCGGTGATCATTTTTATCAATCTTTGTTTTCTCAATGGCTTCAAAGGATACACGAAAAATCTATTACGTTGAACACCTTCAATGGAGTAAAAATACTCCAACTCGCTCTTTCATTTCTCAGTTTTGCTAGCATAAATGGAATAATATTCAGTATTAATACTCAACTAGTTGTTGTAGTGTCGTTCTTTAATCAAGCTGTGAGTAAATCGTCATAATTAAGCAAGAAACCCAAGCGCTCATTTTTCACAAAATTATTAATCAAAAATTGCAAAAAGAGGAAAGAAATGAAGGATAATGATTTGCACTTGGGAGACAATGAAGACCAGGCACTTAGGCAATAATGCTGCAAAAGTGTTAGTATAACAAGGTTATCTAAACGAGAATGCATTTTTAAGAAAGCCGGTAAGCTTATCTTAACGAATCGCGTTCGCTCCTTCTCCGCGAGTAGTACTTACCACATGTTGGGGTATCTCCAGTGGGTAGGGTGGTACTTGGCGCCCTTGGTAGGGAGGACATCAATGGCAGAGTTGGAGACGGTGACAGGAGTGGAGTTCATATTGACGAAAATTGAAGAAGTAGTAGATGTTGTTGTAAAGATGGATTGATGCCTCTTTGGATGCTGAAACTGGAGGTTTATGGCCAGCTATTTATGCAACTTCATGTTTCAATTTCCCAAGTCATCTGCTACAAAGACGACGTACAAACAAATTCTCTTTTAACAACTGTTCTATTGTGTCTTCTATTGTGACAAGAACGCAACTGTCCGTTCGCCGTCACATTTCGCATTACGTATGAACGTGGTACGGGTTTGTCTTTGTTCAGGACAGAAGCGAGTATTACAAACAAAGAAATTAATAACAAAAACAAGGACGAGAACAAAGAAATAACACCCCCCTCTGAATCCGTTAACGACGCAGCCAGCCTCTTAAAAGTCGCCTAACCTGTACACACACACACACACACACTGCTGTACTCGACTCGCTTTATTCATTTGACACAACCACACGTAGTAAGTAAAGCATAGAGTATATATATAGTTAAAAAAAAAATACAACAAATAGAGATAAAGTTTACAGGTCCAGTGTACATCTTAACGGCACGTTCCATACCGGCAGCATTCATTAGAGAAACGGGAAAAAAAAAATAATGCAAGGATATGCTGAACAAGGAAGAACCAAAGCCGAGTGCTTATTTATTTATGTCCATGCAACAGCCAAGGCCACCACTGGGATGACCCAAACTATCGGTATCGATGACAACATAAGCGATCCAAGCAGCAAGGAAGGAGAAGAGAAGAACGTAGCCATTGTAACTCATAAGCATCAACATCAGCAACGTTGCTGAACCATAGACTGCCGTATAGAGAATTGCACGGACAAAGTGTTCGGTAAATGTAACGTGCAGAGTGTCACTAGGAAGTCCCAAAGTGAAGAAACCATGCAGATTATTTTGACGACGCTTTGAAATCAAGCGATCAAACTCTCTTTGTCCACGTCTAACGGCAAAAATAGCCATTGTAAAGGCCATGATGCCAATAATACTTCCAGCAAATTGACCAGAGGTGTGGATGTGCCATGACTTGGCAAAAATACAGGAATTCTTCACGTACCAGTTCCATAGCATACTGATCTTACAAGACTCTGTGGTCGAATTCCCCATATCCATTCCACTCATTCCACTCATTCCGCTCATGTCCATTTTCATTGCGTTCATCGCGTCCATTTTGGTGTTTCGTTCCCGAGTCTCTCGTACTGGTCTTTCGTTCTGGTATCGGCGAAGGTCAACCAGCGATAAAGGAGAGGAGGATACGGCCAAAACGTCTCCAAATTTATGGAGTGAGAATCAGGAGGTCCCCGTTACGTACTTATTGCTTCTTGTATATATAGTCAGTATAGCTTAAATCTCTCAGGGAAGTCTTCTCCTATACGTTAGATACGTTATGTGTAGGTGTAGGTGTTGCGCTATCAGATATCTGATCGCAGGCCTTATCAACAGTATCCAATCGTCTTTGAGAACGATTAGCACATGGTCATCTTTCATGTACCTGATTGGCTGACTGTCGCTTAACCATCGCATCAGATACGAACTCACGCGAACAGCTGCAATGTCGGCGCGTTGTAGAAAAAGGAAAATAACAAAAAAACAGGATTCTTTAAGACTGTTCTTCAGATAAAAAGGACATAACTCGTGTATTATGCTGTAGATACCCTTTGTTCTATAACAAACCAAAATACGGAATAAAAACCCTGTCCTCAAAAACCCTTTTTGTAAACCAAACAACAACCCCGTCGGCATGTAGTGCGTATGCTTCTGTGAAGGCGTGAAACAGTCGCAGTTGCTGTCTAGGCCTCCATGGCATCGTCATCCTCACTCTCGACCTCCATGTCAACTTCGACGTCTTCGTTGTTGGAATTACGAAGAGCGTCCCGCTTCTTGCGACGGACAGCCTCCTTGTGCTCTTGGTCTTGTTGAACAGATTCCATCAACAATTTACGTTGCTCCTCACGAAGGCTGCGTTGTGCGGCGGCAAAAGCACCCAAAGGCGTGCTTGTCCATTCCACATCCTTCATGAAATTCACACCCTCCTCCAACGCGATGGGTGCAAAATGATGAGCGACTCGCTTCTCCTGCACAAACGCGGCATTCGCCTCCAGCTTACGCACAAGCGTCAGCAGAGAGCGATTGAGGTGGATGTTTTTGCTGCGCTTAATAAAACGCTTCAAGTGAACGATGACGGGAATAGAAATTTCGGGCATAGCAATCGACTTGCAGTAAAGTGTGCAGTATTCCAACAACAACTCTGAAACCTGGTCTGCAACACCTTCTTGGAAAATGCGTGTATGCAAGTAAGTAGTCGGTGCGTGGATTTCCACCTGGAAATCCAATGCTTTGAGCGTGCTAGGTCTAGGCTTGCGCTTCATCTCAGAACTGTTCAACACTTCAAAAAGGAGAGGGGCAATGGGTATAGACACGCCGCATTGTTGAGCAACAAACAACAACACACGGATAACGTGGAAACGAAGAGGGAAGTATTGCGCGGAAACAGCGACACGAACCACACCTAAAGCAATTTGAACAAGGGGGTATACAAGGGCACTCAGACCATTGTTAGACTTTCGTTCGCGTTCCAACCAAACACCCTTGGAAAGCAAGCGAGCCCACAGGTCAAGAGAATGAATGTATGACCAGTTTTGAACCAACTTCAATGTTTCCTTACCAGGATGCTGAATAACGTTACGCAGCGTAATGGCTAATTGACGAATGTACCGATAGGCAGTCTGATAGCATGAACTTTCCTCAAGCAGCATAAGTTCCACAGCACTATTCTTCATAAAGTTAATGCCGTCGAGTGTGTGAACGGAAGTATGGCCACATTGGCGCACAAATGTAAGATATACGGAACGAAGGATAAGGGCAGCAAGCGCTGCGTCTGCCGAAATACACAATTCACGCAGCAGCATAAAAGCTGACGCACGCACAGAGTCGTCTCTGTTCGTGCCCCATTGAGCGACAACTGCCTGCGTGAAAGCTTTCAGAAACTTTCTGTGCGACATGAGATAGGGCGTAACATTCTTCGCCTCTCGCAGCAGCAAAGACAAGTTCTTCGCATCAGACATACCCTCTAAAATGTGGAGCAAGGACAGACCATATGAACGAAGGGATGTAGACAGCTTGGCCAACCGTTTGTTGCTTGTGTCAATCGTTTGGCGGTGCTCACTAACTTTTTTAATGGGGAAATGATGTTGCAGGACAGCAGGCACCTCCTTAAGAGCGAGCAAAAGGACTCCATTGAAAATCTTTGGATCAGAGATGGTATACTTGAGACTTGCACTTCCTTCCTCGTTAAAGTAAGCAGCAGCCTTGAATGCCTGAATAACCTTTTGCATCACATTCAATGAATGATTTTCTGACATGGCAGTCTGCCAGCGAGCAATTATTTCATCGGTGATTAAGACCTGCGAAGAACCAAGACCAGCTTCTTTCAAATCATCCTCAACCTCTTCTTCAAGGGTTTTGGCGTTAAAGTTCAGCAAATCCTCGTCATTTCTTTCCAAATACTTGTAAAAATCTGGATCCTTTTCTTTCAATTCCTGAAGCTGCTTTTGATACGTCTCGGGATCAATATCAGCTTCGTCTTCACTTTCAGAAGACTCTTCTTCTTCCTCCTGGACGGGTTCTTCTACCTTTTTCTTTGATTTTTTCGACTTCTTCTCCTTCTTAGCCTTCTCAATCTTTTTAGGAGCACTGACTTCGGTAGGTTCTTCAGAACCGTCGTTCAAAAAGTCATCCATGCTCATATTCAAATCCAGTCCTTCATCTTCTAAAGGTTCCTTTCCATTTTTGACATCCTTCAGCAATTTTTTCACTTCGCCCTTCAAAGTCTCTTCCTTCCTCTTTTTTCCCGAATCCAATTTCTCGACTCTAGTCTTGGACTTTCCAGAGCGTGTCTTCTTCACGGTTTTTGCCTTTTTAGCCTTTAAAACTGCAGAAACTTTGGCCATACCGACATTCACCAGATTTCGACGTTGGTTAAGGAAGGAGCCAAAGAACGCCAAATACCAGTACCTGAAATCCACCAAATACACAAAAATAATAACAACTACGCTGTTTTATTAATGAAACTGATCTAATTCTTTTTGCTACACATATACTCTTGCTTTTTTTGAACTAGCCGCTTTTTCGCCGCTTTTTTTGAATATTGTATCGCTCTTTACAGATGAGAAATTCTGTGAATTGTGCTCTCCTATGACTGTTCTTAGATTCTATTCATTTTCTTCTGTGTGTATTGACAAACCCAAATCTAATCCATTGATTCAGTTTATCGACTTTTACAATTTCAAATTTGTATGAAAAGCCAACTTACGAGTACGAAGGGCATTCGCTCCAGAAATATATGCAATGGAGGATAACCGAGCATCTCCTCCGAATACTGTTTTAAAGGATATGGTTGTTAAACAAAATGATTCAAACAGGGTTCCTCCACATGCCTCAAATGAGAACTCATTGTCAACATCACAACCTTTACCGTTGCCGGTGCCAAAAAGAAAAAGAGGCCGACCAAGGAAACAAGCGAATTCTGTCCCTCAAGGGAATCCTTCCAATGTGAAAGTTGCTGAACTCAATGAGCCGGTGAAAAGGAAACGAGGACGCCCTCGTAAAAATCCCCTCATACCAAATGCTGCAACCAGTAGCATCCATAGTGCAACAGTCATGAATCCGGAACCATCGACTGTAGTCAACAATAGTTCGGAAGTATCAGCTTCTGTTTCAACAGACGCCATGGAGCGTGCCTTTTTAAAACGGAGAAAAGGCCGCCCTAGCAAACAAGATATGTTAGTGAGAAAAATTCTTTCTCTTGCAGCTGACTCCTTGGTAAATAATACTGATCCTAATTATTCGGATTTATACTTGACAGAGAAAGCGCCGCACGCATCAAAGAAAAAAGACGCATTACCTAAGGATGTACCGTCTTTAGATGATTCGAACACATTAGGCATTGATGATAAGAGTATTACCTCCCAAGCTTGCGCAGTTCCTGCATTGGGATCCGAAATGAACAACAGCTCTTCCAAAATGGCATCAAGTAAGCCCCAAAGACGACGGAGGAAGCACTCAAACTTTCTTTCTCCTTTTTCTTCTATTTTATCTACAAAGGCTCCCTCAACGTCTACTTCCCCTTTTCATTTTTCTTTCCCTCAATTACCTGAAAGAAAACGGGGAAGAAGAAGTCGTGAAGAGCAACTTCTTCGAAATTTTGGATTTGTAACCAGGTTTGATTTAGCACATATCAAAAGTGGGACTTTTTTTGACACGGTGTTAATTTCAAATTCGAAAGAAACCAAGGATTGCCGATTATCAGATGACTCTGCGGGTCCATGTAACAATCAAACACCTTCAACTTCTATTACTTCCGCAGTACGATCTCAAAATACATCCAGTACCACTGCACCTGACAGTAGGCGTTCTTTTGAAGAAGAATATGATTCATTTGACGATTCACAAATTAATCTTGACGTTTTGGAAAGAATTGAACAAGATGTACATCTTAAGGAACACAAAAATTCAACTAATGGCCACAATTCTCGCCCGAACCCCATCCTCCATGACGCTTCTTCTGAATCCCCTCCACCGCTTAGTTCCCAACCGTATAACTTTCCTGAGTGTTTATCCTCTGAATCACCGAAATCTCCTGTACTGAGCGCTTCTCCGTCCTTTTACACTCGTTCCAACAATAGTGCTACTTCTCCTACTTCCGCTAACGATGCTCATGAAGAACAATTACCATTTTCCTCTCCCCTCAAATCCTCCACTGTCTCAAACCAAATTACAGATGGGCGAGTTTTAGCCTCTTCGCCCATAATGGAGACATTCCGTATTCATCATGCCGACAGTGCACGTCCCACTCCATCAAACAGCACGTATCATTCTGGCAAATTGAATAGTCCTTCGTTTTCCGCTACTACAGATGAAGTTTCAAAAACGGAACCTGCGGCCAAACTTATTAATTGTATGAGCGGTTTACGTTCCATTCGAAACAAAAAACTTTCTAAGAGGTCACTCACCAAACCATTCAAAAGTCCGCTATTGAGCTCAAACAAGTTTCTTCATCAGAGACGAAAGGAAAACAATTTCTTGCGCGTGACTCAACGAAACGATCCACTGATACAAAAAGAAGCAGAACTGGAGAGAGATATAGCAGAACTCAATCATAAATTAGAAACTGTTCGTATGGCTTTGAAGGCTGAAGCTGGTGGACTCGATACAAACTCCATTGCTTCAAAGATTCAATGCTGGCGTAACGCAGCTCGCCTCGCAATTGAAGTTTTGTTTCCCGTCTTTTCTCTACGCTTTAGTACTATGATGCAGGAGGTTCCGGTGTCTGTTATTCCTAACGTTGTGGATGAACTTCGCGAGAAACCTTGCACTATAGGTACATTTTTGCGTCAGTTAGATATTCCATTTCATCTTGTTGGATACAACTCTGAGAGCAACTGTTGGGATGACTAGTTGGCATCTATGGATAATGTGGTTTAATTTGTTTTTACTCTTCTTCTTCGTACAGGTTCAACAACTGCCCCTATTGCCTCAATTTTAAGTCTTATGCCTACAATTTTTTCAACAAGGAAACTACTACGTTTTTTCCTTTCCACGCTCTAACGTCTTTGCAATTCTACTTTTAGTTAACGTTTAGTTTGTTTTTTTTTTTTCTCTTTTTTGTATGAACAATGAATAGAATGACTTATGAAAGATAATAATACCAACCGTAGCGTAAACCCAATAGACAACGTATACCGCCACTTTTGTGATGCATTTTATACTCTCTACCATGTTCTATGGGCGGGACTTGGGTATATTTCGGGTTTCAGAGTCGTTCACGAACAAACACCCACAGCATCAAAAAACTTGGTATTGTGCTTGTAACCTCTAAATTTATTCCTTAGACTTCAAATACGTTAATATGAGTAACAACAACAAATTTGCACTGTCAATCATTGATTTTCTGCAAGTCTCCGCAGCTAACGAGCATTTGGCAAAGAACAAACAGGAATGCCTGGAAGTTGCTGGTACGGATACAGATATAAAGAAATCATTGTAACTAACACGTGCAGCTCAATGTTTGGCAGATGCCTTTGACTTGGACAAGAAAGACGCACCCTCTGGCGCTGGTGCAAAGCTGAAAACTGCTTTTGAAGAATTTCAGGCTCGTGAAGCAGCCCTCACTGAGGCTAAGAAGAAAGAAGCAGAGGAACTGAAGGTTAAGGGAAACGAGGCTGTGGCTAACCATGAGTACGAAACTGCCATTGATTACTATACCCAAGCTCTCAACATCATTCCCACGTCTCCTGTCTTCCTTTCCAATCGTGCTTCCGCCTATAGTCATCTTGGACAACACGAGAAGGCTATTGAGGATGCTGAAAAGGCTGCTCAAATCGAACCTACTCACGTTCGTGCTTACAGCCGTCTTGGCTATGCAAAGTATTCTCTGGGACGACTCGAGGAAGCCATTGAAGCCTACAAAAAGGGTCTTTCTCTCGACCCCAACAATGCTGTTTTGCAAAAGAGTCTGAGCTTGGCCGAGAAGAAATTGGAGGCCAAGGAGGAATCCTCTTCTTCTGCAGCTTCTACTACTACCCAAGATCGTGCTGCACCCAGTGGTCTGCCTAACCTCGGCGGTCTCGGTTCCGGTGGCATGCCCGATTTGGCATCTCTTATGAACAATCCTGGTATGTCTTTATGTGTTGAAACCTAAATTGTCGAATTACTAACCTGTCATTGTAGCTGTCATGAACATGGCTCAGAACATGATGCAATCTGGTGCTTTGAACGGCCTTTTGAATAATCCTAACATTGCCAATATGGCCCGCAACTTCCAAAACGGTCAAATGCCCAACCTTCAAGATCTCATGAACAATCCTCAACTTCAACAAATGGCTCGTAGCTTTATGGGCGGCATGGGCGGCAACAGTGAGAACTCTAACAACAACTCTGGAAACCACTGATTTACATGACGCATTTAGTCACGCTTTTGTTTTCATAGTTTCTCTTCTAAAGATTTTTATTGATTACCCTAACTAAACGATTGTGACAGAATGTGTGTAGCTTTCGCCGATTTCGAGAAAATAATATTTTAATTGTAGATGACCAAAAAAAATGCAATGAAGTAATGTTTACTCAGTATCCTCAAAATCATCTGCAGTGTCCTCTTCGTCTAAGGAAGAGATAGCGTCTTCGAATTCGTCATTTTCATCTTCAGCTTCACTTGGGTTGGCAAATAAGCCATTAATGTAAGAACGAAGTCTTCGTAAGAGTGGTAGAACGGTATTGGTGTCCTCCAAACCATCAATAGCATCTCCTTGAACAGCATTCTCTCGGTCTTGATGCTCCTCATTTGTTGCATTAACCCCGTTTTCTTCATTTTCCTCTTGCTGTCCTTGATTCCGATTAAGAACGGCGTTCGTAAAATAAGAAACCAATGAATCCGTTAAACCATGAGACACACTGGGTTGCACCTCAGAGTCATACATTCCTGGAGGCAAAGGATCATAGGCCAAAATATTTTGCTGAGTAATTCTCCGGGGTAAGTATTTAATGAGTGGTTGTTCGTTCATTAATAGAACGCATCTAGCGATGTTCTCTGTAACTTCGGTGCAACGTGCCTCCACAGGCTCAAGCCCATCCAAGTCAGTGACACACTGTTCAACGAAGCTGACGACGTCAGGCGAAGACCATAACTCATGTGCATGCAGAGGATACATTTCGGCGTAAAACTCCTGCATTACATCCTCACAGGCTATAGGAGCTATCGTATGACGAACACCAATGGCATTTAACAAGGGTACCAACATAAAAGGCGCACGCTCACAAGCAACGTGCAATGCATTTCTTGAATCATCGCAATCTCCGTATAGTTGATACATTGCCAATGCAGATGAATACATTAGACTTGGGTAGGTCTCAATAAAATTCTCTTTATCCGCGAAGTTGGCATAATGAATAAGCCAATCGAACTCTCTCGATTTGAGTGCAAATATATCGATACAAGCAGATAAGGCATAAGGGTCGGTTTCGTCTAACTGAAGGAGCAACTTTCCAAATTCCAACACAGTATGCCAACAGTTACGTTGAGTAAGGTTGGTAAGATGCAGCCATATACTCAAGAAGAAATCGCGATTCGCCTCAACGACAAACGGCAATCGAACTCTTCCAGTAGCCAAATTGAAGAGAGGGTGCAACGATGAATCAAAAGCATACAAAGCGCGACCAACAAGGCTGCTAGCCAACTCGTGGTCGCCTTGTTGCAGTACGACATCGGAAACCTGCAGAAGTGTGTCAATGTGAAATGGATGTGAGCGAAGGAGAGAGAACAAATTATTGGGATCGTAAGTTTGGACGCAGAAAAGAAACGTGTCTTGTGCTTCTTGATATGTTCTGCTTCTCGTGAATTCGAAGTAGCTTATACCGTCCTTTTGCTCCGTCATCTTCATACTCAGACCCGTGCGAATCATTGCTGGCCATCCCTCCTCTGGTTGGATAAGCACATAGCGCCGTCTTCGCTGAATTCCTCTTCGTTTCGCTACAGAACGTTTTTCAACAAGCCGTCCAAACAGTTTTCTGAGCTCTAATTCGGGGTTTAGTAAGTTCAAGTTAACCTTACAAAGATCTGCACGAACAGCAACAGGATCATAGGAAGGTACCGATTGGGTCGACGATGATTCAGGAACTGCTTCTTCGTGATATTTCAGCTTAATCTCAGCGACAACCCTTTCCAAGTCATCAACACTCGTGTCATTTTCCAACTGTTCATTTGGGAGACTTTTATTGGCACCTCTTGCCTTCGATTTCTTCTTCTTCTTCTTTTTCTTCTTTTTTGAAGGTGCTGCCGGCTTTACAACCTCAGTCAGTTCCTCTGTAGATGTCTTTTCTTCAAGACCATCGTCATCTTCTTCATCCTGTTCTTCCTCCTCGTCATTAAGCAATTGAAAGATACTTTTTTGTTTGGTAGATTTTGAGCGTTCATACAACTCATCCTCTTCGGAAGACTCTGTATCTGACTCTGAACCAAGATATTGCAGTTCACGCTGTCGTTGAAGCCTGCGTAAAGCCCGTGTCGACATTTCGCATGTTTTTGGTGGAAGCCAACTTTTTGCCTCACCGTGACTAGGGAGGAAATAGCTATTCGGATACAAGCAGTATGGATGGCATTACAATGAATAAATAGAATAGTTTACTGTCTTCGTTGAATACAAAAGAACGCATGTAGTTCATTTACTAGCAATATAAAGTTCCACTTCCCCTATAGCTTACTCATATCTATTAAAAGCTGCTTACTAAAACTATGTTAATACAAATAACGATAATTGTAACGAAAACCCAGTAGTCACAGAACATGACTCTTTTTAACCATAACCAAAAATTCCCCATATCCCTTCACAAATCATGCTTAGAATGAAACAACCTTTTTAGCAGGAGCCTTAGCAGCCTTTTTCTGAGCAGTGGCAGAAACAATCCGTGAGTACTCGTGAAAACCATCTTCATCAGGTCCAATAGCGCCGACAGAAGAGGCAACACGTCCTCGAATAACGTCCTCACGAGTGATCTTGTCACAGTCTTTGGCAAAGTGGTGCACAGAAGAGCAAAGTTTGCATCCGCCTCCCCTTGGATACAAACCTTTAGGATTGTCTGGACATTTCGAAGCGAGATGGCCCTTCGCCTTGCAGATGAAACATGTCGCAAACTCTAGAGGTCCCTTCTTAGCACAAGAACTCAACGTGTGTTCTGTGCTTCCACAGCGAAAACAAATAGCCTTAGAATTTCCACTTTCTGGACAATCTTGAAGAATATGGCCTTGCTTTCTACATCCAAAGCAAAACTTGTCTGTCTGTCTCTTAACTTGTCTTCTCACACGTCTGTGTTCAGAACGCTTCTTCTTTTGGTATTCACTGAACTTAGGTCTTCCTGCGTTTTTCGTTTTTTGAACCAGATTCAGTCTCACCATCGCCAGAAGCACCTTTAGGTAATTCAACGGGTTTATACTCGTATGGAGTCGCTTGCAAAAAGCGTTTTTTGCCCATGTTTGTGTATCTAGCCATTTTGAAAAAAGAATGCAGACAGGAGATAACAAAAGGCTTCTCAAAACTTAAAAAACAAAAGGACTAGCACTACCCAAAACCTTAAAGGTCTATAATAAAACCAGTAAACAGCAGTAACTCGCTGTAATATAATAATACACCTTTTTCCCCAACTTTGTTGTGGTTAGAGTGTATTTTGGGGTACTCCCTCCTTGCAATCAAACTGCTTGGTGGTGAGTTTTTGGTGTAGCATTACCAAGGTTTATCCACGCATTAAAATATAATAACCGTCTCTAATGCTGCCACCAAACTCTGACTGCTGTTGTTAATAGTACGGTGTTTCACCCAGTCAATACAGCTACCCTCTCCCAACACAGCAGCACTATGAGCAGGGCCGAAATTCAAAGCTTGACGGTAAAAAATTACCGTCTAACAGACTTAATTGGTGACTTCGCCGGAGAAGAACTGTATGTCCTGTTAACACTGAGTTACTGTTACTGACATTTTTTCTACAGAGTCCTTGTTGAAGGTGATTCTTTGATTTTCCGCGTTTTAGGAAATGACTGTCACTTTTTTGGAAAAAATGGCGTTCAAATTTTGCATGGTATTTACAGGATTGAAAAGGAACTTGCGAAGTTTAAACAGGCTCGTTTAAACTACTGCATTGTATTTTTTAAAAAATGGGAGGCTTTATATACGAGATACGACCCTTTGTTGAGGGAATCACTCATTTTGTTTCGTCGTATTTTGATCCGTCATCTTAGAAAACACGTGTCGGTATACTCGTTTAAGAATGTTTCGGATTCTCAATGGAGTTTGTTTATTTCAAAGCATCGTCCTTACGGCTTTGTTGCTCTTGACACACCGCACAGTTCTACTGAGAATGGATTAAAGCTTTCTGAGGAGCAAGTACTTGTTTTCAAGTCATTTGTATACTCCGCTTTGGCAGACGGAATCCCTGTCGCTCTCTTAGGTTCTTACAAGTTTGTCGATAACAAAATATTGGTCTCCATCAAGTCTGCTTTCTCTCAACGTTCCCCTGAACACGTCGAAAGCGCCTACAAGGTTCTTTCTAAGGCCTTGAATAAGTTTGAGAAGGTTGACTATGAAATGGAGCTTCCTGACATTGATGTTGACTCTTGTGAAACGAACGCTGAGCGTGTGATCGTGCTCGTTGCCGGTTATTTGCTGCGTCACAGCAAATCTAAGAATATTATGAACTACGCCAGACTTTTAGTGCTTCTGACCTCTGTGTTGGATCAACTCTCCTTAAAATCTCGTTTCCAACCCTCTTACGAAGCTTTCCAACACGAGGATGTTCAGACTTTCTTGGTCGAGTTCTTGAAATGCAGCTCTACTGTACTTCAATTCATTGACTCTAAGGTGAACGGTTTCCACGATCTTTTTGACAGCCGTGTCTTCATGCGTTTGATGGCTGATGCCGCTCGTGGCAAGTTGGAACTTCCCGAGATAAACCAAGAGCGCGCCTTGTCTTTGTGGAAAGTAATCATCGACTTCTGCCCCGAAGCAGGCGAGTTACTTGACTTCAAGCCTTTTGAGGGAATTTCGGAAGACTTGTTTACTCCCATGCTTCCAAAGGTTACGGACGTTGACACTGCTCTTTGTGTTATATATGACCCTGTTATTGCTCAGTTTTATGAATCTTCTGAGTGGCATGAAATCCCCGAGAAGGAGCCTCGTCCCTTGGAGACCGTCTTGGACTTTTCTCGTCTTCGGATTAACGATAAGGCCATGACCAACAAGCGCTATGAGGATCTGAAGTCAATGCAGAAAAAAACTGGCGATGAGGTGAAAGATCGTCGTCAACAAAGCCGTGCTAGAAAACAAGATCAATTCTTTATTAGTCACGTTCAGAAATACGCCAGTTCTTTAACGGGTGCTAAGGGTGGTCAACTTAAGCGTTTAACCATCTTTACGAACACTGCAAAGGAAAATGTTGCCAAGTCCAAGGAGGCTGAGTTGGCAGAGAAGGAAAAGGAGAAGGAGAAAGAGGAACCCGCTAAGAAGGGTAAAAAGGATAAGAAGGAAAAGGGCGCAAAGAAGGGAAAGAATGGAAAGGCTGCTAAACCATCTAAGGCCGACTTAATTCGTGCGGAGATTGCTGCTAAAAAGGCTGAAAAGGAGGACAACAAAAATGAGATGATTTGGCAAGAAACTAAGGCTGACTTGAACCGCGTTAAGGACTTGCATCTTCGTGTTTCTCGTCTTGCCCAACTGCTTTCAATCAAGTCGTTTGATCCCTATATTGAAAATGAGATGCGTCTCTACAAGATTCGCATTCTCTTGTCTCTTTGGGCTGCCGTTTGTGTTTCTGACGAGGAGAAGGAGAAGAACATCAACTTCGCTGTTGAGATCTTCCGTGAAATTTCGCTCATCTATCCTAACCCCATCACAAAGCAAATTAAGGCCGCTTTAGACGACACTTTGACTGCCTTTGGATTGGAATCTGTTATCCGTAAGGTGAAAAAGCTTGAATCTCGTCCCCTCTCTTTCCCTTTCGTCCTTCCCGAGTTGGAGGACGAAGAGATGGATATGGAGATTCCCTACACTTCGTCCACATTCCAACTTCTCCACTTTGGTGAGTACATGGAGCGTTCTATGGGTAGTGCTCCCGACTCTCGTGTTGCTTTTGATCCCGATAAGTGGCAACGCGATACTTTGGATATTCTTGACCGTGATGAGTCTGTCTTCGTTGTTGCTCCTACCTCTGCTGGTAAGACCTTCATTTCTTTCTATGCTATGGAGAAGGTTCTCCGCGATAACGATGAGGGTGTTGTTATTTACGTTGCTCCTACTAAGGCCTTGGTCAATCAACTGTCTGCTGAGGTTTATGCTCGTTTTAACAAGAGATACCCTCATGCTGGTCAAACTGTGTGGTCGGTTTACACTCGTGATTATCGTATCAACAACCCTACCAACTGTCAAGTGTTGATTACTGTCCCCCACGTTTTGCAGAGCATGCTTTTGCAGCCTGCTTTGGCTAACGCTTGGTGCCCCAAGATCCGTCGTATCATTTTCGATGAAATTCACTCTATTGGACAAATGGAAGATGGACTTGTCGCCGAGCAATTGCTTCTCCTGTCGCCTTGTCCCATTGTTGCTCTTTCTGCTACTGTTGGTAATCCCAAGGAGTTCCACCACTGGCTTTCTGCTTTGCAACGTGCCCGCGGAATTCCTGTTCATCTAATTGAGCACAAGCACAGATACTCTGATCTTCGTAAGTTTGTCTATGGCGCTACTCGCGATTTCGATGGACTTCAAGATGAGAAGGACTGTGGTGAAATCCAGTTTTTGCATCCTGCTTCTGCAATGTCATTCTCTGATGGTTCCACAACAGGTCTTACATTTGAACCTCGAGACTGTCTTCAGCTTTATCATGCTATGAAGCTTGTCTCGAAGGGTGACTTTAAGATTAGCAAGAAATTGGACCCTGACAATTACTTCAGTGACTGCCAATTTATCAAAAAAGTTGACGTTGTTGCTTACGAGAAGAAAATCAAGGAAACTCTTCACACCTGGGCCTCCCTTCCAAATGCCTTTGCTCCAACCTCTCCCTTCCAAGCTCTCATCCGTCATTTCTGCAATGAGCCTCAACGCCTTATCAATAACCAGTTGAAGCTTCACAAGGATATTTCTAGCATTGAATACATTGCTAAGAGTACTTTGCCTATGTTGAAGGATTTGCATAGCAGAGATTTATTGCCTACCATCTGCTTCAACTACGACAGACAGGAGTGTGAGTTTATTGCTGAGACGGTTTACAAGACCTTGACCGAGAAAGAGCGTGAATGGCGTGAGAACTCTGAGGAATGGAAGGAGAAGATGCGTGAGTATAAGAAATGGCAAGCTTCCGCAACTCAAAGAGCTAAGCAAGCCGAGAAGTTCCAAAAGCTTGCTACCGAGAAGCAAAAACTCCAGGCTCTTAAGGAAGCTGGCGATGTCTCCTGGATTGAATTTTTCGACCCGAACGAGCCATCTGCTGAGTTCTCTTTTGCTGGTGTGAAGTCTACCTACGGTAAGGAAGAGCTTTACCGTGATTTGGAGTCCCTTCGTAATCGCCATGCCGTTCCCGAATGGTACATTGATGCTCTTTACCGTGGTATCGCTATTCACCATTCCGGTTTGAACAGACGTTACCGTCAAATTGTCGAGGTTCTTTTCCGTTGTGGTCAACTCACCGTTGTTATCGCTACTCGTACTCTTTCTTTGGGTATTAACATGCCTTGTAAGACTGTTGTTTTCTTGGGTGATAGTCAACAACTGACTGCTTTGAACTTCCACCAAGCTGCTGGTCGTGCCGGTCGTCGTGGTTTCGATCTCTTGGGTCGTGTTGGCTTCCTCGGTGTTCCCATGCACAAGATTTATCGTCTTCTTACTACTAAGCTTTGGGATATCCAGGGTCAATATCCTGTTACGACAACGTTGACTCTTCAACTTAGTCAATTGGTTTCAGGTTCTCAGGCTTCACCTTTCGCTCGTGACCTTGTGAAGGCATTGGTCAATGAGCCCAAGTTCATGAAGAATGGTGAGACTTTCAGCGTCCAATTCCTTCATCATCTTCGCTTCAACATTGAGTATCTTCGTAGAGAGGGACTGCTTGATGAGTTCTGCAAGCCCATCAACTTGTCCACTTTGACTACTCATTTGTACTATGCTGAGCCTTCGAATTATGCCTTCATTAATCTTCTTCGTCAAGGTATTTTCCATGACTGTGCTAAGGTTTATGAGAGCAACAGACTTGAGGCTATGAAGCTTACTGTCTCTATTCTCGCTCACCTCTTTGGTCGTATTCCACTTTCCGCTGAGTACGCTGCTGAAATTAAGAGTCGGAATGACTTGGCACCTTCAGAAGTTTTGCTTCCCGAACTGCCTTCTAAGGCTTTGGACGTTTTGCGTGCACATGATCAACGTGTTTTGGACTTGTATAAGACTTACATTCGTTTGTACCAGGAACATGGAAACGTCGGTGTCAATGACACTGAGCTTCCTTTGTCGAAGATTGCCGTTGGCGGTACCGAGGAATTGCCAAACTCCGCCAAATTTGGTGTTATTTCACCATTCCATGCACTTGGCGGTTATACTGATGCCGATGTCAAGGATGTTCCAAGCTTCCTTGAATCCATTTCGGACAACATTCTCTTGAAGACGTCTCATCTTCCTTTCGCCCTTAGTGGTGACAAGTATCTTAATGCTTACCTCCTTGATTTCTTTGTTCATGGAAGCGTTGAGCTTCTTGTTGAACAAAATGATCTTAAGCACTCTGAGATCTGGTTCGTTCTTAACGATTTCAGTTTGGCTCTTGCTACTATCTGTAGTTGTTTGGGTAACTTGTTGAATCTTGTTACCGAGGCTGATCTTGAGAATGCTATGAGTGCTTTGGAAGGTTCCGACGCTCTCCAGGCTTCGTCTGAGAAGACGGATAACAATACGACTACAACATGGACTTCTACTATTAGTACGAACTACTCTACTACTCAAAGCCCGGATGAGAAGCTTGACGTTGAGTTGTTCAAGGTTTACCGTATGTTTTTGGATGTTCGTAATGAGTTCGATACGAAGTTCAAGAAGATGTGGGCTTAGGCTTCGCGGGCGTGCTTGTCCATGCTTTTCACGACACTGGTACTGGCTGTACATTTTAGTGGTACTAAATGTTCTTTCCACAGAGTTATTGAGTTGATCCTCACGAAGTGGATAACTAATGTAGACATAATTTTTTAGAATAAAACTGGGTAGTACAAATAAGCCTGTAATGCTTCGTCGTGATGTCTGGTGTTGTGTTTACTGTCCGCTAGATCCGTAGTTGGTATGTGATTATTGTCGCATTAAATCATGTTATATAAATACTGTGTACTACTCACTGTATACGGTCGACAGCTCGCTCCTTCCGAACTGTTACTACTGGTGTGAGATACTCAAGAAGGCATTTTTTGGGATTACAACGACAGACGAGAAACAATGCCGTTAACTGTCGAAAATGCAAAGCAGTTGATTGACGATTTTATGCTTAGAGATGCCACATTCATGTTGGTAAATTACAATGAGCCGCAAGTAGATAAGATTTACAGTATGCAACATAACGATCAAAATTACTGAGAGACTACCGTTTAGTTTGTCATTTCCCTTGTAGCTAACTTAAATACTTGAACAGTTCTGGACAGTTCTTTCAACCCCCCTCAAAATGCACACTTGTCCATGTGCAAACTGGTACCAAAAGATGCTCAATTACTTCTTTTGTTAAGTGTCAAAAATGCGGACAAAAAAGCGGTTCCAGCATCTTTTGCCGAACGTTTAGTTATGATGGAAGCAATGGCACTGGACCTACAAGAGGCAAGACCAATTATTGGATTATGTAAACACGCTTTGTTTGCCGATAAAGCAGAAGCCATCCATAATTCGCTTCATACAGCGTCACAATCATACTTGCTCGGATTTGACACGCTAGTCAGACTCCTGGATCCAAAGTACTATGAGCCGCAAGGCATTGAACAAGCACTCGGACACTTTTTCGCCAGTACGAAAGTGATGTGCGTTGCTAGGCCCGACGTATCATCAGGTCTTTCCGAACAGGAGGAATACATGAGGAGTATCGCCAAGGGCGATATGAAAGGTATCCCAGCACAGTGGGCCAGCCGGATTACATTTGCAACGTTGCGAAACGGAGGAGAAGGAGTCAGTAGTACAGCTGTTCGAAAGGCCATTAAGGAAAAAAATGATGAACTTGTCAAATCGCTCGTTCCACCAGCGGTGTATCAGGTATTGAAAGAGCTTCGACCATACTAGACAAATACAAATGAGTAGATATATCTGTGATCATTTCGTCATTCACCAGAACCCTTTTTTGAGTATGCCAATAATTTATTGAAAATTCAGAGCTTTCTTTGCCATTTCCAAGACACCTTCGTAGGTTGCGTTACCACCAATGAAGCCGGAAGCATGAACGAAAATGCATCCAGGAATACCGGTCAGTTTGGACAGGGCATCGTCACGGACACCACGCCAGGGCTCGGGCAGAGGCAAGCGGGAAACGAAAGAATCGGGCGAAATGCTGACAGCTTGGATACGCCAATTTTTGCCATCACTGTAGAGTGCGTATTTGAACTGGCCGACGATATTCTTCTCCTCCTCAATTTCGAACAAGTGACTCTTCCAAGGACAGCTCTTTTGGAAAACAATGATCGGAGACGAACCAGCTTCGTTAACAGCGGACTCCACGATTGACTTTGCGGGAAGCCAAGAAAGAGTATAGTATTTGACAGCTGCCTCGAACCAATGACCCATCATCCGACTAGCCTTCATGAATTGCTCATAAATAGCATCGTCATCCTGCTTGTCGGAATTCCACTCAGGAAAAAGCATGGAAACCATACCGGGGAGACTTAAAGAGGAGCGGAAGGCAGGCTTCAGCTCGGCAGGGTATGGAGAAATACCATTGTCATCAGCGTCAAGGCCTTCGATGAACTCGCGGTAAATCTTTACATGAAGCAAGTCCAATTGGCTTTCCGTAATGGGAGCGCTAGGCAAGATGGAGGTAATAACACGCTTACCGAAATACTTGTACACAAGACCAGCACTGGAAAGTTTGGTTTTATAGTCGGGAGAGAAAGTATCATTGAATTCACGCTGGTGATGGTCAAAATACTTCACACCGTCGAACTTTCCGCCAACGTCTACGGCAATGTCACAGGAATCAATGAGCTCGAGGTCACGAGTACGAATTACTTTTGCATCACGGTATTCCTCCAGACAACGCAGCATATAGACTGCGAGGGCTAAGCTCAGTTAGTAAGCATGCATGAAAAGTGAGAGAGGAGCAGAAAGGATCACCGTTTTGGTGAATCTGTACAGATTCATCAACGTTTTCGTTTTCTTATGAACCGAAAGACTCCCTCATCTTTAACACGTACATTCATCAGCGTGAAATTTTCCACTATGAGTAGCAATTCGTTTTTGAGAAGACATCCTGAAGCGTCTAGAGAATGGAAGAACGCAAATTTTGCTTATTAAATTTTGGAGTGGTAGTTGGCGCATTCGCTACCATTGTATTGGATGCTCCCTGAGAAGCTTTCGCCGCGTTTTTAATTCTCGTTAAACGAGTAGTTTGTTCGCAAAGACCAGCAAGCACCGGCGCTTTTATTGTCGGGATTGAATTTTAATTGAAAATTGAAAAGAAGCGTGCATGTCGTTCAATACGAGAATGAACAAAAATTAAGTACGTGTATTGTTAGTAAGAATAAGCTCGTCGTTGCAGTGAAACGAGACATTCAGAGCACAAGAATCGGATCAGGTCGCAGAAAATGAGTAGTAAATGCAATTTTTTGTACGCGAAATTCAATGGCAGCGTCCATTCCTACTATACTCGTGATTCTTTATATAATCCTCTCTCTGGAATGGTTTACAGTTTGTACCAAGCGTTTATACCATCCATTTCATAACCACAGAAATTAAATTCGGATCTTCATCAGCTGTCATTTCACAGTTCATTGTGCAATTCTAGTTTTGAACGTCGAGTTGACATTTTTTTCGTCCTGTTTTAAGCAATTTGAAGCCTAGAATTCTGTTAAACGTTCAGTTTAAATTGAAACAGCACTCGTTCAGTGTTCTCTTTGCATTTTTTAACAATTTATTAAACATTGTTCTCATTTTCGTGACATTCAGTTTCTGCCGTAGTTGGGAGAGGACAAAACGAGATAGGTGGTTGCTGTGCTTTGTTGTTCCGGCGGCTTACGTGTAGAAAACCTTATTTGGGGTTTCGACTTCGACGTGTCGCGTCGTGCCCAGTGCCATAATACACATGGATGAGGATAATATCCCATTGGAGTCGTTAAAGACTCCAGAAATACAAAGAAGTATTCGTATATTTCTGTTTAAACGTCTATTAACGCTTAGGTTTTGTCCCTTCATTTGAGGATACCTCAATGCTTTCGAATTCAAAAAGCAATGCGTTCGTAGAAGACTTTTTCATGCAGAACTACATTCCAGACACGCTTGACGGTGCACTAAAAGAGTTGAATCTTGAATCTCATAAAATTGACGAAATAAACTCGCAAAATATAAAATCTTACTACGAGTTGATGGAGTCTGTGGACAAAAACGAAGATGTAGAGACGTTGACTGATGCAATGGACACTTCGGGTATATCGCTCCTTGAGCAGCCAAGTTTTGGAACGGTAAACTTTGACGAATGGTTAAATTCGCCTTCTCCGTCCAAACTTATTCAAACTCGCGAATATGAAAAACCAGTGGCTCGCATTCCGTTAATGGCTGTCAATCCACAGAGCCTTACTCCTTCAAGAAGCTTACGGAAACAACATATGTTGCAAAGTCCGACGAAGATGCAGAGTCCAGGGACACCGTGTATGCGTTTGCGAAAAAATAGACAAACTCCTCTATCTACAAGAGTTACCCCGATCCGACTACAAAGCTACCCGTTGAGAGATAGTCCCGCAGAACGGGAACAAGAGCATTGTGATGAAACGTGTCCTCACTTGTTTCGGTTAGAAAAGATACGTGACCTTTTAGCATTTGTTCAACTTGAGCTGAAATGCTATGTTGAGCCCTACAAGCGTCAAGTTAAAGAGCTCAAGGAGGAGTTGCAGCGGCGAAATGCCGAAGTGGACGAATTAAAACGACAGCTTGCTGCAAACGGTCGGATGGAGACTTGATACAGGCATTAAATAATATGCACTACGACGTATATGATAAAATAACCTCACATGCTGACAATGTGGATGACTGAATGGCCCATTCTACATCATGTGCTAATGGGTGTTAGTATGGTCCTGCTTATGTCGTTTTATAAAAAAGAAAAGACCTCGTTCAGTGGTTTAAGGTTACTTCTTACCTTCTTTTAGTCTGCCCCACTTTTCCGTTTGGTATTTCGTTTCCAGGTTTGCACATTCAATGGCATTCTTGGTGTCCATTTTATTCATTGTCATATGCATACCAATGACGAAGCTCTTCATGCTTCGGGTAATCTGTTCAAAACAAGCCAGACGCCAATGGTTCTGTTGCCGGAGCCATTGAAAGGCGGCACGTTTTACTTCAAGCGGCTGTTTGTTTGGAATTAACCCCTTGTCTCCGTCGAGATACTTTAGTTGGAGTCCAAACAGTTCCTCGATATTCGCTTTCAGCGGGAAATATCTTTGTTTTTGTTCAGCTAACAGTTTGCCTTCATACTCATGTGAGGGAGCATAAACGAGAACCGTGTCACTGTCGAGATAGTTCATGAGTTGTTCGTACAGTACATTCAGTGTCTCCTCGCCATTCTTTTGCTCTTTCCACGTCTTCATATCAATAGCTCGTGTCACGAGCGAAGTTAGAGAAAGTTGATACTTACCGATACTGCCTGGGGTCAATTGGTTCCATTCTCTAGCGACTAGATGTGCAACTGACTCCATCGTTTTCGGTAATACAACTGGAAACCCATTGGTCGTTTGTAATGGTTTATTCCCTAGCAAGATACGAACACAATCATTGGGCATGTACTCTACGTGTGTTTCCTTCCAGAGTCTTTTCCACAAGTTTTGTTTTAAATCTTTGACTGTGCTGACGCGCGCGTCCGCATACCCTCTCACTAAAAAGGAAAACGTTTGACGCAAACCATGAATCCGATTTTTTGTCCATACAGCTCGCATTTCCAAACTCCCGCGTTCTTTCCTGTCTTGCAAGTTGACTTCTTACTCCGCGCATAGCTGGCCTAATACCCGCGGCATTTCCGAATACAGAAGAAAAATCAAGAACGAAAAAAATGACGGGCGATTTCACTTTTAGCAAATGAATTCATGTTGAATAAAGTTATGCTTACGATTGCCGTTAACGAGTAAACGAGCAGAAGGTCATTTCTGTGATACGAATAAATGTCATTATAATACAGCTCTTTTACGGCGGCCTGGCCCAGCACCAGCTGGCGCCCGCTTTACCGGTTGAAATGAAGGAAGTTTTGTTTCACCTAAGACGTTTTCAGCAAGTTCCGTCGCCGACGGTGGAGCTTTTGTCGTGGATTCCGTTGCCATTCGCCGAACAACGGCACCATCATGAGAAGCAAACAGTTTTTTTGCTTCCTCTAGCAGTTCTTGCTGTTCTGCTTCATCGGCTTCTTGCTTTTCCTTACGTACAGACTCAAGTTTTGCAATGGCATCGTCAATGTCTATGCGAGATCGCCTAGCACTCTGTTCTCGAAGTTCATCGAGCGTGTCGCTGATCTCCATCCGCCGTTTTGTGTCGAGTGTCTTTTGTTCAAGCAATTTTAGATTGTCTGGCGTCTCATTTGCAGGATCTTCTCCATCAAGTTCGGGGTCTTCATGAGCTTTCAACTTTTGTTCTCTCCATGGCTCAAAATTCCGAGACGCACCTTTTTCAGCAGCGTAGTCCGTGTGTTTTGGGTCAGTGACAAAGGTGATTTCTGCGGCACAACGTGTGCAACGAATATAAAATCGCAGGATGTCGATGGAAAAGTACTTTTCACCGGTCTTTTCCTTACGAGCATTAAACTTCTTTCCCTTGTAAATGTATTCACCGCAAGTATTACACTTCATTGAAAATGGAGTCATCAACCGAACTGTTGATTTTCCTCCATTGGGTCCTTGAAACTTTTTCTTCTTCTTTGGAGGCGCTTTCGAAGGATCATAGTCTGGAGGAATGTATTTGTTCAGAACTTTACGTTCTGACATTGTTAGTTAATTTCGAAAAAGAAAAACGTGAAAACGGAGGGACGGGATGGGAATTTGTTCTAATGTATGAACTGTACTACACGTTTACGTTCAGATAAATCCGAGTAGTATTCTATGAATCGTTTAATCTACTCAATTTCTTGCCGATAAGACGAGAAACGTGTAAATCGTGTAAATCGTGTAAATGTATATTGAAAATGCTGCGGCAAGAAGAGGCAATTTTATGAAAATGTCTCGAGGAGTCTGAGCTTTAATGGTTGAACTCTTTTTTGTTGATTAAATGCGTGGCCAATATTGAAAAGACTCACCACCAAAAATTGTGTTGTGGGGAAGTGGGGGGAGACATTCGTTCTCACAAAAGAAGCCAATACAATTCTTCGCACAATACTTCTCGTCCTAAGATAGAAAAATAAGATGCTAATGTATGTGTTATTGTAATTGTAATTAGTCTTTTATTTTCATATGTCGTAGAGTTCCTGTTTTTGAATACGAGAGGTGGGTGATCTCATGGGACTTGAGGCCGTTTTGTTTCGTTGTTTGCTTTTCTACTGCAAGTCGTCAAGCATGTATGTGCGCAATGTATGGATAATGCCTAGGCCATTTTTGCATCACCATCAGCCTGCATTCGACGACGCTGCGCTTCCTCTGGACTAAGACCTTCAACACTCCAAGGGAATGTAACACGAGGCACGGTGAAAAACGAGTTTTCTTTTGAGGCAAGACCGGCCATTGCATTGTACCATGCGATGACAGCAGTCGCAATTCCGAAGGCGCCGCCAGCCTTGAGAAGATGAGAAGAGGTTGAGGCGTTTTTTACCAAGTGAGCAATGCCGAGGAGCAAAAAGGTTATGTCTAAGCTTACAAATAGCAAAAAGAACGCGAGGGTAGATCTCGTCGTACACAACATTACGAGGAATGTGAATACGAACCAACACATGAGATACAAACCAATGGCGTGGGTCAATTCCGCGGGGTCCTTGTACGCAGAAGCAACATTGAAGAAGGGAATATTGATTGCAGCAAAAGACAACCAGAAGGATCCGTAACTGCCGAATACGGCTGCACCGAATGTGTTTCCTGAAGCCAATTCCCACATAGACACAAGCACTTGAGCCATGCCACCATAGAAGACGGCTACAGTGATGATCATGTTCGAGGTGAGAATATCATCGGTATGCAAATTGAAGAGCGACAAGAGAAAGGTAGTGAAAGCGAATGAGAACAAACCCAACGGAGCCGGATTTCCAAGAGTGTTATAACGCAGACGATGAGGCATAGGCTCAAAGTCTGCGGCAGAAGGACCGAATAACATCTTTTGGCGATGTTGGAGTTCTGCAATTTGTGAAGCCAGGTGTTCAGCCTGATCATAAACCGGCCGAGCACTTGATCCATAGAGTTCAGTGTCGCAAATGGCGGCTTCAGAAGCCTTGGCACTCATACGCTCTTCGGGTGCGACAGAAACGGTGTAAGTCATAATGTATGCGATTAAGCAACTTCCCGTAAATTAAAAAAAAAAAAAAAAAAAAACCTGCGAGAGTCTTATTAAGAAGTGCAATAAAAACCTCGTTCAGAGTGATTGTTGCTGATTAAATGAAAGCAATGACTCGTAAATTTCTTTTTGGGCTTCGAATTTTTTGGTTTCCCAGCTTGGACCCTTGAATGTATCGCTTGTAAGTTCTAAGCGCTATAGCACCCTTTTTACGCTGTATTTCTCAGTGTTCAAACTACGAGGAAATGCGATAAAAGTACTGAAAATTAAATACTTCTCAAAACAGGGGAGATGGCACAGGATACTAAGGCTGAGATGTTGTATCACGCTCTCTCATAAGATCTCACGTCCGACAGTTGACACCCCAAGGTGGAAGCTCTAAACTGTCCCTTCGGCGGCTATGAGACATTCGGAAGAATGAGAAATTGTCTAGATTCCTTCCGTAGAACTATGTTTTTCGGGGAAAGTTGGCCTTATAAACCCGTTTTTTAATGTCCACGTGAGCAGTGGTAGCGTATTCTGCAACAAACACTGGGGTTTTGAATTTATTTAATACGACATACAACAGGGCTTGTAAAATTCTGTTTTACCACAATATTTACTGTTTGTATAGCGAGAATTGGATGAATGTTGAGTCTCTAGAAGAGGAGATATTGTCGCAAAAATGCGCGGTTGCATCTGTTTTGCGACACGATCTGATTCACGTGATGACGCTATCCAATCAAAAAATTGCCGATTCGCATCGGATGCATATAGAAAAAGGGTGCCGACAATTAAGCGACGCTAATAGGCAACAATTTCGCACCCGGTAAACTCGGCGACCGCTACAAAACAAAAGAAAACAAAGGTGTGAACAAAACTACAAAGTTATTTAGTGATTAGTCATTAATACGATGAATTGATATGAAACAAATACTGTATACCAAAAAAAATGAACGAAAGAAAACAGGGAAAATTGAGGGAAATAATGATGAAAGCAAAAAACGCGCAAACAAATAAAACAAAAAAAAAAACAAGAAACAGAATCCATGAATAATAATGAAACAAAACGAAGGAAAGAGCAAGTTGAACTCAACAGTTGCCTGCGATGGGCTGATTAGAAGGGATTATAACGGGTGAGCCCATTGTGAGTTTACGCTTGACAAGGGTTCGCCTAATGGGCTTGAGAGGAAGAGGTGATGCGCTCATCTGGTACGGGATCACATTTTGTGGCTGTTTAGAAACGCCATATTTGGCTTCAAGATACTTCTGATATTCTTGAGCAAATCGCTGTTTCTCCTGAAATTCTTCCAACGCATCTTCACACAGGATCAGGTCTTTAACGAAGACCCGCTGTAATGGCTCGAACTCCTGAGTATCACGAACATTGTTGAAGAGGAACACATCTTGTCGCATACAGAAAAACTGCGTGGGTCGACCCTGTTGTCGTGGTATGAGCTCCATAGATTTCAAATACATGTGCAACGGAAAACCCCGAGCAGCTGTGCCTATGCTAGTGATGAAGGCCAACCAAGCCAGGTCGTTGGGCGTGGAAGCGAATTTTAAAACAGGGGATAGACGCATGTGATGAGCTTTTAAGTTTTCCCCGTCCATCGGCTGCTGCAATCTGATGTTGGCTTTGAAGCGTTTACTAGAAACAACTGCCCAACTGGTACGGTGTGGCACAGAAAACAGGGTCCTTGGATCAATCAAGTACATACGAATATGACCAAGTCGGTGGCGCGCGGCTTGAAGGTGAAGTCTCGTATAACCGCGCTCATATCCGTTTTTCTCGATGTATTTTTCCACGCCAGACCATATGCATTCCTGATAACATTTTGGATAAAAGTCAAACAACATCACGTGGTGGACCAAAGTTGCCAGCGGAGCATGTCCCTGCTTGATAAGTCTCATTAACTTGGGGAGAATGTGGGGTTGATTGAGTTTTCGAATCGCTCGTAGTTATAGCTGAGCTTTTCGTTTTTACCTGCATACTCGTATGTGAAAACAGATGTTTTTAATCCCTCTGCGACGAGTGCTGTTTCTCGAGAATGCTGACTCCGTGATGGAGAAAAACCAACATTCAATCCATACTCAAACGGAACACTGAATAACTCGGAAGGAATAACTTGTGTAAAGTAAACTTGTGCCCTTTCTGCAAGCTCCTGCGTCCATGAATAAGCGCCGGCGCATTGGACGAGATCGGTGTTGGGGCAATTGGAAGAAATGCACTGGTAAGCTTTGTCTGGATTTAATTCCTTGTTAATCAGTGTTGCGGTGGAATGACTGTACTTTGAAGAAAAAAGTGTGGCAGATTCAGAAAGTTTCTCGGCGAGTTTTTGTTTCACGGAATCGGTATCGTCTTCATCAAACAGCTGCTTTTCTGGCCATTCTTCAAAGCTACGCGGCTCTTCTTTAGGCTCTTTGTACAAGCCAAGGCCCTTTTTTATGTTCTTAATTGAAAACAACTTCCTCATCGACCGAGGGACGAAGCGAGACCAAAAACTTCGGTGCTTGTATAATACAGTGTCGACTTCACAAGCATTTAGATTGAGCTGCTTCAGAACTGTAGGACACTTTTTTGCACAGTCTTGAAAACTCATCCCAGCGACTTTGCCCCATGCATTATCTGCATCGATGGGCTGTTTCCCTCTGATTTTCTCAGCGCGAGACCTAGCAGATAATGACATCAAAGGGATTGACGGATGATTCTTCTTTTAATAGAACGCCTTAACTGATTCAAAGAGTGAATTTTGAAGTTGAACCTTTAGAATTCAAGTTCAACCGAAAAAATGTATAAATACCGATCAACAGAATGAGAGACCAAAAACGGAGTTGGGAATAGTGCGGAGAAAGATAGACACGAACAGACTATATACTTATCCTGTGAGAGGTTTAATGAGCCATTTAAGCAATGTAAACAAGGGGAAGTTACAGAAGTAAAGTAAGCGAGAGCGGGCGAGAAGAAAGAGAAGACAAGAGGTGTGTTTCGTTCAGTATTAAGGGGCTTAAGTAAGCGTTATTCGTATGAACTCGTCAACATGCTCGTTAACAGACTCGTCAACTAAATTTGTATAGTCATTTTAGTCCAAATATCGAAATCAGACCTCCAAAAATCACTGAGAGCACCAGCATTATTCAGTAATTCATGTAAACTGGTCCTTCCGCTTTCAATTCATTCTCATTCTGTTGCTACACTTAAATAGCTTCATTCTTCCTTAAAAAAGCTCGTTTGAGCGTCGGAAAAAAACGAAAGCAGCTTTAATGAATCAATGAAGCGAATAAAGTCGGAATCCACTGGGAAAAAACTCGAATTTCGTATACAAATGAGCACTCGGGCATCCTTTGACGTTCTCTTTTTCTAATCCTCTCCACCAGTTTGCCCCAAGGCATCCCACCTTGACGAACTGTTACACGTAAGGATGCGGCGATACTGTCAGGATGCTACCCACAGTGGGTCTTCTGGGAGCGGGCCGCAATCATCATTTCTTTGTAATCACTCGCCATGAATTTGTTTAGAGAACGGTCGAGGATTTTCGTGCCCTTGTTGCTGATTTTTTTGGCGGTAGATGTTATAATAGCTGCGTGTTGGTTCAATTGGTTCTCTATTCCATCAAAAATTGTCTCTGCTTTGTCGGACGGAGGTGTCGTTACGATTGAAAATGCAAACACTCACACAGCTTTTTGGGCTCAGATAGCTTCTTTTGGAAAACAGAATCTGTTTGAAAATTCTACGGGACTCATGATTCACCTGGAAACGCCAGCTTATGACAATCCAGACGGTTGTTTCTCAATGTCCCCGGACCCGGTCACGGTTGAAAGGAAACGCGATGTTTGGGAAATGGAGAACGGAATTGTCCGCGACGGAACATACCTTCTCGTAAATCGAGGTGGATGTACGTTTGAGAAGAAGGCATTAGAAGCTCAGAATCGTGGATTTCAAGGAATTATTGTCGGTGAAACCCGAGGAAGATCTACTTCTTCTTTGGGACTGGTTCGCATGCTCAACAAGACGGGAGCAGACGACATTTATATAACAGCCCTTTTTGTACAGAAGACGGCTTTTATTGAGCTGAAACTTGAACTACTCGACAATCCACACACGGAGTACATTATCAGACCTTTGGCTCCAACCAATGCTTTGCTTCAACTACTGTTCGCCTTTCTTCCTTTTGGAATTGGTATATTAGTGTACGAAACGCTTGTGCTAGTCCAACTGGGTGTGGAATATTTCAGGAAACGCAGAACCCGACGCTTTTTAGATACTCTTGAGTCTCGGCCCCCGTATCGCCTAGCTCCAGCTTTCGACTGCTTAACAATGCAGCACCCGCCGGGGAAAATGGCAGCAGCGACGAAGACGATGAAACACTTTTGAGTGTCGATGAAGCAACGTGCAGAGCCCTGTACGGAGTAGAGTGTGTCATCTGTCTAAAATCTTTTACAAAGGGCGATACGATTGTTTGTCTGCCTTGCGGCCATCAATTCCATCGGCCTTGTATCACCACTTGGCTTGTAGAATATCGGCCCGTTTGTCCTACTTGCAACATTCCCGTTTCGCAAATGAACATGACTGCAAAACGACTTTCTGCTTGATACTTTATTGTGTATTTTTTTTCTCTTCCTCCTCTAGTTCTCTCTTGCTTATGACCTTTTTGCTGCACATAGAAACACACGCTGGAGCGTGTATTCATCCGTCATTGTTTTGTAACGATGTTATGTTTTACTTTGGTATACGCTTGCACGGTTCTCTCTCTCTTGAGATTCTTCCTTTAATATACAGAAACCGTCGCATCTACATCCTTCGCTTTCCCATTACATAGCTTGAATAATATCGCCTGCGATTCGCAGCAGCTATGGCCCACGTGCGTTTACATTTAACAAGATAATTACATTTTGTACGTGTAATAGTAGCACCTTTTCGATTTTTTCGTGTCGCCAAACGGGCTCTGTCAAAGAACGGCATTTTGGGCATACCATAGCCAACAGGTCGAGAGGTGTGGTACATGCTGTCAATGTATGATGCCCTTCATCAAGTACACCCTCATGCCCAGAACTAAAATGCAATCGAGCCAAAATATTACATAAACATATTTCAATATGCCCGAACAAAAAAGGTACTTTGGCGAAAGTAATCAAATCAAACAATAGTAATAGTCCATTCACTTTCTATTGCCATCGGTTCAACGGTCATTATTGAGGTCAATTAAACAGTTTAAGCAACACCGGAGAGAACCAAATCCACAGCAGTCTGGCTTTCACCATGTGCAGTGATCTTGACCGCGACACCAGCGTTGTCCTTGGCGCGGGCCATTTTGACTGTAGCAAGAACCTTGTCTCCAGTGACGGTCTTGCCGGAGAGCTTAAGAGTGTGTACCCGTTCACCTTCCATAGGGTGTTCCGAACCCTCCAATGGTTCAAGTTGCAGCATTTCAACAACTCGCTCACATGTCTCAAAATAGTCGTGAACATTGCTCAGAACATAGACTGCACTACCTTCAGAGGACGACAAAGATTCCCAAGCACCGGAAAAGTCGGGTTCATACACGGGGATTAAGTAATCACCAGAGTCAACTTCAAGATCATCAATCTCGTATTCATCCTCGTAGCCCTCTTCTTCGAGCTCTCCAGTGTGCAGATCAACCTCCTTGGATGTAAACTTCAAAACATTATTCAGCGTAACAGTAGGATAAGGCTCCTTAAAGCTGAAACTAACATAAATCGAAACGGGTTCCTTTTGGCTTGCTCGAGGAGCAGGAATAACACAATCCTCAACAAGGTCATCATTAGAAGGGGTTGAAACGACGACGACGTTCTCTAGTACAACTTCAGCCAAAGTGTTTTGCAGCTGGAACTCAACAACTAAATGATCCTTAAAGACGTGCTTGATGGTCTTAACAACGAACTCGGTCTCCTTCTCTGTCAGCTCAACAGGAGTAGTGGATGACTTAAGAATATCACCGTAATTAGAGAACTCTGGAATAGATTGAAAGATTTTGTTGTAAGTGTCAACAAGCACTTCAGGCTTCTCAACAACCTCAGCGGCTGCCTCCTCCTCGGGCTCCACGGGAACAGCTTCAGTTGATGCCTTCTTGGCCTTGTAGTTTTCAGCGTCAATTTCGTCTTGTGTAAGTACAGGAACCTCATTCAAGTCGAAGGCGTCGTCAAACTTTTCGTTCAACAAATAGTCCACCAACTTGCTTTCAAGAGCAGATAACGAAGGAATTTTTTTCATATCAACGACAGGAGTCAAAGTCTCCACGTTGTCCAATACCTTCAAGCTAAGGACGGTACGATCACGTACTTCGTCATCAGCATCATCCAAACATCTTGACAAAATTGTTTTGACACTTTCCCTCACAGCTTCGTTCTCAGCATCCGTGCCAAATTTAGTAAGAGCGCTGACCGCAGCAGATCGAACAATAGCATTTTCTAGCATGATACGATTGTAGATGTAGCGGATGTATTTCGTGGGATGGGAAGCCTTGGGTCCCTCTTCACCCAGGATGCGCAGAATGCGAACGGCAAGTTTGGGATATTCACAGTCTTCAATAAACTCCGCAAGCTCTCCAAGTGCCTTTTCCTTCGACTGAGGAATATATTTCATAAGATCATAAATGGCATCAACAGCACTACGCTTGTAGTCATAAGTGCCTTCACCGTCGAGAATGCTGGACAAGAATTTAAGCATCGCCTTGTACTTGTTAGGGAACTTCAGACAAAGAGAGCGAACGGCATCCACAACAACGATTTTAAAGCTGTCAGAGATGTCGGACATGAACCCGGAAATTTGCTGCATTAACCGGTCAACCGACTCTTCGTTGCCAGTCTTTAACAGAGTAGTGATAGCGTAGGATGCAATGGATCTGTTAGGGTCTGTCAAAAGGTTCTCCATGTCAATGTTGCAAGAGTGAACTAAATGAGGACGAGTCATAGCGAGCTCGCTCAATGTGCAAATAGCGGAAAAACGAGCGGCGGATCTGTGAGAAGACAAGAAAATCTTCAGCACATTAATGACGGGCTGAAGGAATTGCTCAGGCAAACCTTTAACACGGACCAAAGTACGGGCAGCTTCCAAGTTCACCATATCACTCTTGCCCTTAAGCCATCCATGAAGAATAGGAACAAACGAGTCGGTAAGATGAGGACTTTGTTGGAGCAAGACACCAGTGTAACGAATTAGCATAACGAGTGCATGAGGATTGCTCACAATTCCCTGCTTTCCACATAGCAGTTGGATGAGCTTGGAAATGGAGACGGGGTCCTGTCTACGGATGCGGTACAAAAGACCAAGGGCGTGGTACTGTGAAATCCCACTGGAAGACGGTTTGTAACCTAAACTGGACGTAAAGAAAGGGGACTTGCCGACTTGCTTTCCAATGGTTCGAGAAACAACGGCTTCTTGAATCTCGTTGTTCCAGCGAGAAACAATGTCCTTCGCAATGGGAAAAAGATGGTAAGAGGACACAAGTGCAGCAGCAGAAGCAGCTGAAATGGTATCAACAATGGCTGTAGTCATAATACGCTCAATAGCGGGAACTGTATTGGCGTCAATCACCCGCACAAGAGCTCTGATGGCGTTTGGACGGTACACAGTTTCACGGTCAGTAGCTGTGTCCTTCATTATACTACTGGTAATCATAATCAGGTCCTGAGCCGTTCCGGACAGCAGCTTGATAGTAATGTAAACCATCTGACGAAGACTGGGATCCTTGTTCTGGAAAAGCTTTGTGATTCCGAAGAAGAGCTCTGTAGCCTGTGCCTCTTGGAATTTTTCACCCGTATAGACGAGATACGCAAGCTTCTCCAAAAGAGCTCTACATTTCTTTGGGGATACAGGAGACTGGTTGAATATACGAGCCTCCTGCATCACTGTAATCTGATCTACATGGGCGAAGACTGATTCATCTGCAGAAAACAGTTAGTAAAATAGAAACAAGCCAAAACAGTACCAGTATCGTCGTCTTTTTTAGAATAACTCATTGTTTACAACGACACAACTCTATCTGTGGCTTTTACAAGACCAGCCAGTATTGTGTGTTTGTGTCAGAAGGTCCTCCACGGTGGAAGTGTATCAACGCTAGTCCCTACGGACGCAGAAGAATAAGGTTGCAAAGACGCGAGGTAGAATTTTTGTCTGAAGTAAACTAGTGTAAAGATTCGTAGAAGGCAATAAATATCTATGGAACATAATGAGCATGATAGTTGTGTATAATTCGTGTCTTGAATGTGCGACTTTATTCAAGAACAGCATAGAACTGGATGATTGGCCTGGCTGTATGGGTTGTTTAGATATTTATAAATTGAAATCTATGAAGAACATTCGTCTATCTTTGTTTTATTCTTGTTGTTCTGGTTGGCTCTCTTGGCTCGCTCTCACCTCTCCTTATTTACCTACCTGCTAGCCATGACACACCTGAGCACCACCGAGTGCATTATAGTGGACGAACTGTATTGACCACCTTTATTAAACCAAATCAATTAATACTTATAAGAACATTTGCTGAAACAGCTCTCTTGTAACTCAATTACGTTTTCCGAGGATTTGAGATGAAGAGTTAATGACAATGTCGGAAGGAACTGCAAATGAACCCTCCAGAGATGGACTCGACGGCATAAGCCTGAATAAAACGATTACCACGAGCGTATATGGAACGTCTGTGGGAACTTCAATTAGCAGGGGTGCCGAATCGTCTTCGCAATACGCCGAGCAGACTGGAGATGAAGATGGACTCAGTGTTATAAATGACGACGAGTCCATATTCACTCACCCTCGACATGGCTTCGAAGAAGAATACAACAATGAGGAGTATATCAATATGCTGGAACAGGTTTGTCTAAATAGTCCAAGTTGCTAGTTGCTGTATGCCTGTGTGCCTGTGTGCTAACTCAATTACAGGTTTTCTACATGTACTATGCCGACAAACGGAATTTCGGCCTTTCACGGACGAAGAATAAGGAAAAAAAGTACGTTATCCAGGACTGGAGAATGCGTGATCGCCTGAAAACCGTTTCAGCCGCGTTGTTTGTTTGTCTGAATATTGGCGTTGATCCTCCAGACATCATTAAACCAAATCCTGCTGCCAAGTATGAGTGTTGGATTGACCCGTTTTCATTACCAGCTTCCAAAGCCTTAGAAGCTATTGGTAAGAATCTGCAGCAGCAGTATGAAACCTTGAGTATGCGGACTCGTTACCGGCATTACCTTGATCCCTCTATTGAAGAGACCAAGAAACTGTGCATTGGACAGCGGAGAAATGCAAAAGAAGAGCGTATCCTCTTCCATTACAATGGTCATGGCGTCCCAATGCCTACACCTTCGGGCGAAATTTGGGTATTTAACAAAAACTACACCCAGTACATTCCGGTTTCTATCTACGACCTTCAATCATGGCTTGGTGCACCATGCATCTACGTTTACGATTGTAGCGCCGCAGGGAACATTATCATCAACTTCAATCGGTTTGCTGAGCAGCGTGATCGCGAAGCTGCTCAAGTACTAAAACAGGGAGGTGCGTCTGTCTCAACCCCTTCACACTCTAACAGTATTCAACTGGCTGCCTGTGGCCCCAATGAAGTCCTTCCCATGAACCCAGATCTCCCGGCAGATTTGTTTACATCTTGTTTAACGACACCCATTGAAATATCTGTGCGATGGTACATTCTGCAAAACCGCCTTCCAACGAAGCTTACTTTGGACATGGTGTTAAAAATCCCTGGACGACTTCAGGACAGAAGAACACCGTTGGGAGAGTTAAACTGGATATTCACTGCCATTACAGATACAATAGCCTGGAACACGTTCCCAAAACATCTGTTTCGTCGACTGTTCCGTCAGGATCTCATGGTTGCGGCCCTTTTTCGAAACTTTTTACTCGCACAGCGAATCATGCGCGTTCACAATTGTCATCCTCAATCTAGTCCTGAGCTTCCTAGTACCTACAATCATCCCATGTGGAACTCGTGGGATCTTGCCATTGACAATTGTCTTTCTCAGTTACCCGCCTTGTTGGACGCAGAGAGCAAGGGTTTGCCTTATGAGTATGTTCATTCCACCTTCTTTAGCGAACAGCTTACGGCCTTTGAAGTCTGGTTGTCCCAAGGTGTTGTGACTAAAAAGCCTCCCGACCAACTTCCTCTTGTGCTTCAAGTTCTTCTGTCACAAGTCCACCGTTTGCGAGCGTTGATTCTACTGTCTAAATTTTTGGATATAGGCGTTTGGGCCGTTGACTTGGCTTTGTCCATTGGTATTTTTCCTTATGTGTTAAAGCTTTTGCAATCTCCTGCAATTGAATTAAAGCCAGTCTTAGTGTTTATATGGGCGAGAATACTTGCAGTCGATAGTTCGTGCCAGGCCGACTTATTGAAGGATAACGGATACGGTTATTTTGTGCAAATTTTGAACCCAAACGCCAGCATATTTCCTTCAAGCAACATTTCCGAACATCGGGCCATGTGTGCGTTTATCTTGAGTGTATTTTGTCGAGGCTTCCCGCAAGGACAACTGGCTTGCCTTGGTCCACAGGTCTTGGGACACTGCTTAGCACACCTGCAAAGTGATGACCCGCTTTTACGCCAGTGGTCTTGTCTTTGTGTATCACAGCTTTGGGACAATTATTCTGAAGCGAAGTGGTCCGGTATTCGTGACAATGCTCACCGCAAATTGGCTGATATATTGAATGATCCAGTTCCGGAGGTGCGCGCTTCTGCAATTATGGCTTTTACCACCTTTTTGGGTTTTCCTGAAAAAACAGATGAGGTCGTTGCCGTAGAATCTTATGTCACTTTTGCTTCGTTATCAGTCTTGAACGATGGTTCGCCTCTGGTACGGAATGAGCTTATTATATTCTTATCGCACTTGGTTACGTGTTATAAAAACTGCTTCGTTCTTGCTTCCATTGAGTCCACTTTAAAAGAGTTTGGACTTCAAAACAAGAGTGAGGGACTCTTAGACTCACAATCTGTATTTTATGCTTCTTGGGATGCTATTTTGTGTCTAGCTGCTGACCCTTACATTGAAATCGCTTTGGCAGCTCAAAAAATTGTGGACTATGTATACACCCTTGCCTGCAAGTCACCGGCAGGTTCTTGTTTCGCGAAAATCATTAAGGAAAAGTTAGGATCTGACAAACTTTCTTCTCATTGTTTCCCTTGTTCCCATTCTGACACGCGTTCGCTGGAGGCGGATTCAATGTCTAAAAAATCGACTGCATCTCACAAGGAACCGAAGATTAAACGTACTTTCTCTTTGGCAAGATCATTGCGTAATATGGCTTTTGGAATTCCATCAAATGATACAGGATCTATTGCCGAAACCTCTTCGATTACTGAGCAAAGTAACAATCACGAAACGAAGCATCCTCCTCCGGCCAACTTTGACGAAGCAGTCTATAAGGCTTCACTTAAAATACCCCTTCAAAGTCGTTTGTTCGACGTATCTCGAGAGTATTTCACAGAGCCGCAAATGCGGCCCAATGAAGATGACGAGCCTGGAAGTATCTGTTATAACCAACGTCTTTGGAGACGTAACCGGAATGAGCGGTTAATCTACAGAACTCGTCCTCTTGCCGATGTTGCTACCAATACTTCTTGGAACCAACAGATTCCTTCTATCCAAAATATCAGCAAGCCAGTTAAGCTGCTTCTTCATCAGTTCGAAAACCAGCTTGTCACTGCTGATGATAACAACGTTATCCAAGTATGGGATTGGTATCGAACACGTCGGTTAAATAGCTTTGTGAATGAGTCGTCACCGAGTGCCCAAATAACTGACCTAAAATTTATAAACGAGGACGATGTTGCGCTCTTACTTATAGCAAACTCACAAGGTATTATTCGGTTGTTCAGAAATTATGACCAGGAGAATGTTGAACTGGTGACTGCGTGGAGGGCGTTGAGTGATCTTGTTCCTCCGTCTATGCCTACTTATATGCTCACGAGCTGGCAACAAAACAGCGGACATCTGTTGGTTACTGGTGACGCTCGTGTTATCCGGATATGGGACGCTTCTCGTGAACTTGCCGTGTGTGACATTCCTGCACGAACGAGCAATCGAATCACTAGTATAACTAGTGATCTTGTTGGATGCAACAGTTTGGTCGCGGGCTTTAATGATGGTGTTGTTCGAGCCTACGACAAACGTTTGAATCCCCGGGATTCGATGGTACAGTGTTGGAAGGAACACCGAGGCAGAATTGTGAATGTCGAGATGCAAAGCTCGGGAATGCGTGACCTTATCTCCGGAAGTGCGAATGGACAAATAAAACTCTGGGACATTCGTTATCCAAAGAGTCTCGCAACATCAAATGGTTCCAATGAGCACCTTGTTTCACTGTCCACACATCATCATGCACCTGTTTTTGCAAGCGGAACGGCAGCACACTCAATCAAAATTTGGAGAATGGATCGAACTAGTTTCCGAGATACGCCTACATATTTGAGCCAGTCTAAAATTGGTTCAATAACTGACATGATGTTTCATCCACATCATCTTCTTTTGGCATGTGCTGAAAGTACAGACAATCGTATTAACTTTTACACTTGTACGAAAAACGAAATAATGGATCAGCTGTATTGAGCGGTATCTGCTTTTTGTCAATTTATGACTGCTAAACACCTTCTGCATGAGTTTCTGTGTTTATAATTTTTCTTTTTGGTTAGCGTGAACTGTAATGCCTCTTGGGTTTGGATTCTTCTTTGGTCAACTTTTGGACTCCTTTCTTTTAATCAAATATACTAACAATCTAATGAAAGAATCAGGCCTTTTTTAAATAAATGTCTATAAAGTGTTTCTCTGTTGTATAGCTTATTATTGTGGGAAAGGCAGTTTTGACGGTATGATAGAATAAACAAGGTGAGTCGGGTTTATCTCTGTTTTATCGTTTGTACTTCACGGAAAGAACTAATTATTTGGTACTTTATTTCATAAAACATTTAAGAATAAATTTGAGAAACTTGTTATTGTTTCATTTGAAAAAAAAATAACCAAAGAAGATTGAATTGTATAAAACAGAGAAGAAAGTTTGTTATATCTCCAATGTGACCAGCGGGACCTAATCGCATCGTTATTTGCCATATTTTATTCGCATATTTACATATTGCTGCTCCAGTGGCCCCCACAATTGACCCGTCCCCCACTGTTGATGAAGCATACTCCTAGTTCGAGAACCTACCAACAACCAACACCCTCAATCCACGGAAAAGAGAACGAAAATGTCTGATTTGGAAGAATACAAGACCGTAATCGGTCTCTCTTTTGGTAACCAAAACAGTTCCATTTCATTCACAAAGGTATGAGCATTTTGCGACGAAGTCGTTTAATAGGTCGTTCTTCTGCAAAATTAAGTTTTATGCGCGAGTACCGTTACTGACATTTGTGTACAGGATGGCAAGACTGAATGTCTGGCAAACGAAGAAGGTGACAGACAAATTCCCGCTATTTTCTCTTACCAAGGATCGGAGGAGTACCATGGTGTTCAAGCTTATGGCCAGCTTGTTCGTAACTCTCATAACACAATTCTTAACTTCCGTGACATGCTTGGCAAGAGCTCTGAGGACGTCACCGACAAAAAGCACAAGCGCTCTGCCAAGCCTATCTCTGTGAATGGCCAGCCTGGTTTCAGTGTCACCGTTGTTGACCCCGAGACTGGTGCCGAGACTACTTCCAAGAAGACTGTTTACGAGTTTACTGTTCGCCATTTGAACCGTCTGTTTGAGTCTGCTCGCGACTTCTTGGGTAAGAAGTTGGATGGCTGTGTTATTGCTGTCCCCAGTGATTTCTCCGAGAAGCAGATTGAGATGCTCTCCAAGGCTTCTAAGGAAGCTGGTGTCCCTGCTATGCAATTTGTCAAGGAATCTGCAGCCCAGATCCTTGCCCTTATGTACTCTGATTCTGCTCTCGTCGACAAGTTTGTTGTCGTTGCCGATTTTGGTGCTACTCGTTCCGAGGTCTCTGTCGCTTCCATCAAGAGCGGCATCATTACCATCCTCTCCAACGAGCAAGACCTTCACTTGGGTGGTGAGCAATTGACCGAGGTCTTGGTCAACTTCTTTGCTAAGGAGTTCGAGAAGAAGCACAAAATCAACCCTCTTACCAACCGCCGTGCCATTGCCAAGCTTCATGCTCAATGCGAGATCACTAAGCGTATTTTGAGTAACAACACCACTGCCTCCGCTGCCATTGATTCGTTGGTTGATGGTATTGATTTCCACAGCAACATTAACCGTCTTCGTTTTGAGTTGGCCGGTAGCTCTATCTTCAACAAAATGTCTGATCTCGTTGTCAAGGCTGTTAAGAAGGCCGGTCTTGAGACCGTTGACATCAACGAGGTGATCTTGGCTGGTGGTGCTTCTCACTCTCCCAAGTTGACTTCTTTGATGTGGTCAGTCTTCCCTGAGCAGACCGTCATTCGCTCTTCCGCTTCTTCTGCTACTCCTTTGGCTGTCAACCCTGCTGAGTTGGCTGCAGTTGGTGCCGGTGTTCAAGCATCTTTGATTGCAGAGTTTGATGCTGACGAGATCGCTGGTTCTCTGACTCCTGATGTTGTCAACGCTCCTCATCTTACCAAGCCCATTGGTATCAACGAGGGTGATAACTTTGTTGTTGTTTTTGACATTGAGACCGCTTTGCCCGCCCAAAAGAGCATTGAGTGTGTTGCTCCTGCTGAGGGTGGTGCTTACATTCCTATTTACGAGGGTGAGCGTTCCATCAAGGTTACCACTGTTGAGGCAGATGCTGATGAGTCCGACTTTTCCGAGGAGGAGGAGCCTGAGGAGATTCGCGAGCGTGTCGTTACTCCTGGTACTCTTCTTGCCACTGTTAACATCGCTGATGTTGCTCCCAAGGCTAAGGTTGAGGTTATTCTTCATCTCGACGCCGAAGGCAAACTCACAGTTACTGCTCGTCCCAAGGATGGCAAGGGTAGCAACGTTCGTGGATCGAACTAAGCGTCTATTTGACGGGAAAAGAAAGCTTCCTTGTGACTAGTCAGTGGTCACTGACAACCTCGAAGTTCTCTCATTTTTGGGACACTTTCCAGCGTATTGTTTTTGTATGTTTTTTTTTGCCATAGCTGGATAGAGGATAAATAGAAAAACGGTGATTCAAACGGACTCATACAGCAGGCATGGTATGGTATTTGTTGAGTAGAAGGGATGTTAAGGTTCAATGCTCGTCTTGGTGATGTTTGGTATCAGATTTGGTTAGCACGCACTTGCTGGCTTCCTCTCACCAATTCATCCTGTAATGTTTAGAATTACAACATAAAATCGATATAAATCATCTTCATTCTTAACAAGAAGAAGCTCATTGCATGTTAGATTGCTTTTTGCGTGTTATTATTTGGTTAATTCTTTAAATAACGGCAATCTTGCAAGATGTCTTATAACACGCATTCAACAGGATCATTGTCTGATGAAATCATTATTAAAGGCCTAAGTCATGAAACGACAGAAGAACATGTGGGATACAAAGGCGTTTAGCTATTTTTTAACTGTTGTTGCTAACATCCAATCTGTAACAGATCAAAGAAGCTTTACAGGACACAGGCGCAGAATATACGTCAATTACAGTTATTCGTGATAGAGAAACGAAGAAAACCAGAGGATTTGCATTTGTTCGGTTCTGTTCGCCAAATGATGCAAAACTATGGATGGAAGAAAACTATTCTTCGTTCTCTGTGAACGGAAGGAATGTCATTGTGAAGTTCTCCAAAGAACAGCGGGATCCGGCGGAAGGATGGTCTTGTCAAAACGTTTGTACAACTCAACTGCATATGCGATAATTGTTGTGATTATTTACATCGTTGCTAACAACTTGCCCAGTGTGGTTCCAAGAATTACCCACGAAGAGAGTTTTGTTTTCATTGCCGCGTGCACAGAAACCAAGCTTCCTTGTCTTTACTACCGCTTCGGAATGAACGCAAAGGCGATCGTGATGTTTCGGAGGACATTCCCTCTGTATACATGCTTATCCGTAACCTTGACACATCCTTGAACGCAACAGTCATTTTAAAGGGTCTTGAAAAGTTACTCATTCCAGTGCAACGCTTGCTCATGGTTCGTTACAAAAGCAATGACGCTTTCTGTGGATTTGTATTTGTAGAGTACGCAAATGTTGATGAGACAGCAAAGGCTCTTCGAAACGCAAGGACAATGCCCAATCGGGGATTCACCATATCGTCGCGCAGGGTTTCAGCAACCTATATTCACCCGGGCGTATTTGTACCAGCGTACGGTCCGTCACAGCAATGGATGTTTCCGACACGCACAGGCCATGTCGTTTACTGGGATCCTGAATTGTATTGCGAAGTAACCATACCGGAAGGTATAAGCCCTGATCAGTTTTTGCCTGTTGCTATTCCTGAGCAAAAATCGAAAAAAGAGAAGAGAAAGAGAGACTTGTCGAAACTGAATCCAGGACCAACAAAAAAGGTACGTTTTGAGCTTTTTGTAACGACTTTTGATATTAACGGCGGAACCAAAGGTGTCCATGACACTTGCCCGTTGGCAAGGAGCACAAGAAGAACTTCGAGACAACATTCCATCTCTTACTGAAGAAGATGAGTATGTGCTGATGCAATACGCATGGAAGTCTGCTCTTGTGTGTGTGCTTTGCGAGCGAAGGTTTCGGTCGTGGGGACACATGGTAAAACATGTTACTCAATCTTTTATGCACAACAGCAAGCTACACAGCAAAGAAGCCATTGATAAGGCTACGGATCTTATGCGACAAGTTCGACAAATCGAGCAAGAAGGCGGCTACCGAGATCGTGCTACTGAAAGACGCCGTATTGTTGCATTTGGAGGAGATCAAGACGACGACAATCTAACAGCGCATGAACCGTTAGGAGCCACAACTATGCCATCGACATCCCGAACAGAAGAAGATGAAGGCCCCACTGCTTACTTGCCTGGATCAGGTTTGGGACATCGAGAAGGTCGTTTTCGAATGAATATGACACCTGTTGGTCGGGTCAAAGATCGCGCTAGAAACTTGTATTTCTCATCTACTTCAAATAATTCATCTAATTCTACTTAAGCTATGTTTGTTTACGTGTCGCGTTTTGCATTTAGGGTCGCGTCGGCATAATATATGTGACTGCTTTTCTGGAAAGATAAAATACGCGGGTTTACGCTTCTCATCCCCTGTCCTTCGCGAACAACTACTCTTTCCGTCGTTTTTTAGACATTTTCTTCTTTGAAGGTATGATGAGGTGAAATATAGGCATCGGCATGCGACACAGTGGCGGTTCGAACAACGGTGTTGGCGTAAGGTCAATGTTCTTGGAAACAAGTCCGTTACGTGTTTCCTGCTGCTGTACTCGCGTGTCTTGTACCCGTGTTTTCTTGACTCTATCACTATGGACACTCAAGAAAACTAATGCTTGCCCAGTAGATATAAAAACGAGTATTTAAAATGGTCCGTCAATCTGTTCTCTCCGACTGCCTTAACAACATTGTCAACGCCGAGCGTCGTGGACGTCGTCAAGTGATTGTTCGTCCCTCCTCGAAGGTCATTGTCAAGTTTTTGACCGTTATGCAACAAAACGGCTACATTGGCGAATTTGAAGAGATCGATGACCACCGTTCCGGAAAGATTGTCATTCAATTGAACGGCCGTATCAACAAGTGTGGTGTCATCTCTCCTCGCTTCAACATCAAGCTTAAGGATATGGAGAAGTGGGTTAGTCAGCTCCTTCCCTCTCGTCAAGTCGGTGTTGTTGTCTTGACCACTTCCCGTGGTATCATGTCTCATAACGAGGCCCGTGCCAAGGACACTGGTGGCAAGATCTTGGGCTTCTTCTATTAGACGCAAAAATTGAAAACGGGTTCAACGCCCAATTTTTTCATCTCTATTCGAGGCTTTTACTGCCCAGTTTCGTGTGTATTTTTAACCATGGAGGTGCTCTGTGGGTGAGCCCTTCGTATTCTGCTTCCGCCGCTTTCCGTGTTCCTTCGTAATGAATTATCTGTGGTTCCTGTTTCATTCAAAACTGTTAAGCCGGTTGCGGTGCGTTGATGTTAAAAGAAAACCATTTTAAACAGAGTCGTCATTGTCCTCTCAAACGAAGGGCGGTGGTGTGCGTTGGTATGCAGGCTGAAACGAAATAATCAAAGATTTGACACGTTCGACAAATGTCGCTGAAAGAACTTAATCATGAACAGGTCCGCCAGGGAAGGGCGACGCCGCCACTGAACTCATAAACATAGCCTTCCGGTTAAATTTACAAGGATTGCTGTATTACAAGTGAACTTGAAACGGGGTATGCCTATATCACCTATTAAACTTGGCCGGTGCCCTCGTCGCAGCTCTTGCTTGCGTAAGAACTCTGTTCGCACATGTGTTTGCGTCCCTGGCGCATCCACAAAACGTGTCGGAACGGTTTCAATTAAATGAGCTTGTGTTTGTTAATGTGCAAAAAACGAGTGGAAGTTTATATTCATAATGTGCGACTGATTGTCGGTAACTATTGCTTGAAAGACAACACGCGTGAGTGCCAGAAGGGTGGCTTCTTTTGGGCTTCCCACTTGGCCCTCTTGTTCTCTTCCCATTTACATTGGATTTACATAACGGACTGGCTCTATGGACTGCTGCAATTGGTGAATGGAAGGCAGTCTCGCCGGAGATTGTGACAACGACGTAAGTGAACCTGACGGCGGACCAGCCGGGATTGTTGGTGCAGGTCCACCTTTTGTGATTTCTTCTGTTTCTTCTTCTTTGGTAGTGGTGGGTGGTAAGACGCTGTTTTTCTCGTCCATGTTGTTGTTTTCAGATTCGTCTTTCACAGAAGTCTCGTACAGTTGAAGTGCTTTAGGAGCAGCACGGGATTCCACCAATGACTGTAGGCTGGACGCTGTGTGTTGCAGCAGTAGTCGCCGAAGCATGCATTGATATCTTCTGAACGAATACTCAATTGATTTTTCTCGAAAGGCATTTTGACGAGCCAGTTGTTCTCGCCGATAGTGAGCGCGTCGTTCGCTGAGAACGAGTTTGAACTGTCGCACTTGGTTGTATGAATCAATTTCCGTGGTCAGCACATGATGTGTGTCGTTCAGGATAAGTCGTTCTACCCGTTCCATCTGAACAATGTACAGCTCACTTAGAGCCTGGTGCAGTTTGTGGTAGCGGGATCTCAATTCATTCACACGAGCCTTTGCTTCAGATTCGTTACTGACTGCAGCCGACTTTTTTGACAACTGAGCAGGGACATTGCTCCTGCTTTCTGACTTTTTTGGCCGTCCTCGCCGTCTGCGAACGGGTTCGGGTGTTTTGTTTCCCGGGCTGTTGTTCATTTCGTGAATGTTCGTTTGTGATTTGAGCGCTTCTCACTTTCTCACTTTCTCACTTTCTCACTTTCTCACTTTCAAGCACTCTCACTCGCTCGCTCTCTTTCTACCTATGGTAGTACCTCTCTCTGGCACCTTATGGGAGCGAGAAAAAAAAAAGCCGACTGAAGGTTTGCCGAGTGTTTGCGCTGACCTCACTGCTTGCACAATCGCTTCGAATGGTCACCGTACTCGACGTCTTGTCTGTCTCCACTAAGTCGTTACGAATGCGCTTTTTTCGTGCTGTGGTACTGTAGCGCACTGGGATTTTGTGTCTCAGCTTCGGGATGGGTTGAATTTCCCCGTGTCCAATTGTCGGTCCAGGGGCGTGCTCAGGAGGCCGACTGGGGCACCCACTCAGCTAAGAACCACCAGGCCAGCGGGATAGTGAGCTCTCGCACGGGTGCGACAAACGCATTTAACGACTCGCACAGCAGTCGAACGTGACGATGGCGAAGCTGTCACCATGTTTCGTGCAACCATCTCACCTGAATCTGCATCATCCATCAGTTGCCCGTGAGTATACCGCGAGTTCTCCGTATTCCCCGAGTTCTCCGATATTGTCGCATCTTCAATATAAGCCTTCTTACGAGCACATCATCCGGCAGCAGACCCTTCACTAACCGTCGTGCGAATTGACATATTAACGAGGAATTCTGTTACAAGAAGCAGAATCTTGGTTTTACAAGTCGAAGACCTGCTGCATCTTTACCGAGAGCTATCCACAGAAAATGCAATTAGGTGGATTGGGGAACGTTGACCTTTGGAGTCTTCTAAAGCCTATCTTCGAGAGTGACCTGGAGGTCATTTTCGTGGCTCTAGGAGGTTATCTCTTGGCTAGAAATGGCTTTCTTACACGCCAATCGCAAAAGGTAGGGTTCGCCGGCGTGGCTGATAGAGAAGGAGCGACAAACAGAACGGTGTTTATGGTTATGGAGTGTTTTCAGCTCGTGTTGCGAGTGTTGCCGTTATGGAATGCTTTCGGCGACTGGCGTTACAGTCGTTAGCCTGTGGTCGTGATGGAATGCTTCGACGCTTGCCTGTGCCGTTCCTTGTTTTGCTCCCTACAGCTCCCTTCTTTCCTTTTTTTTTTCTGTCTGACTAACAATGTTGCGCACAGGTTCTTTCAAATCTCAATGTTTACTTCTTCATGTCCTGTCTTGTGTTCGAAAAGATTGCTGGTAGTTTGACGCTGGAATCATTAATTGACCTGTGGTTGTTGCCTATTCTCTACACAATTATTACAGCTGCATCTGTGTTCGTTGCTTACGTCCTCGCTAGAATCTTCCGTTTGTCTAAGCGTGAGCGGAATTTTGCTACTGCATGCATCGCTTTCCAGAATGTAAGTAAACCTCAGCGCGGCATCGAACGATGCATTGGATGACGCGCCTTGACGCCTTGTCTCCAATTCCTTTTTCTTTCTTTTATAATTGTCTTCTTACTAACGTCCTAGTCCAACTCTCTTCCTCTGGCTATGATTACCTCTTTGGCCGCTACTGCCGATGGTCTTTTGTGGGATCGTGTTCCTAATGATTCTCGTGCCCAGGTTACCTCTCGAGGCATCATGTACCTGCTTATTTTCTCGCAACTCGGACAGGCTCTGCGTTGGTCTTATGGTTTCCGTGTCCTGCTTGGACCTAATCAACCTCCTGATGAGTTGGACGAAATGCCCCCATCCGAGAGCATATCCGTATATGAACAGGCTGCTGAACAAGAGCGTTTGTTGGGCACAAGCAACGATGAGTCTGAGCTCGCTGCTCTTACTGCCAATGAAGGCATTCCCACTGATGAACGAAACCTCACGGCATTCCGTGATGCCCTGGCACACAAGCATGGCCATCTGGTGAAGCCTCCTCAACCTGTTAGCAACTCCACTTCGACTATTGTCGAGAGTGACGCCGATATCTCTACCAAGTCTCGTTTCCGTAAGGCAGTGGTGTTGATTCTTGACTTTTTCAGTCCTCCTCTGTACTCTATGCTTCTTGCTTTGTTTGTCGCCATGGTTCCTCCTATTCAACGTTTGTTCTTCGAGAAGGGTGCGTTCCTTGAACGCAGTATCACAAGCGGTGTTCGTATGGCCGGTAGAGCTGCTGTTCCTCAAATTCTTGTTGTGTTGGGTGCCAGTTTGGCTACCGATATGACGGGCAATGGCCCGGATGCCGTGGACAGCTATCGTCGCAAGCATCCCAACCGTGAAAAGCGCTTGATTTTCGTTTGCTTGTTTGGTCGAATGATCGCTGTTCCCCTTTTGCTGCTTCCTCTCTTCGCAATCGTTGCCCGTTACACACCTTTCAGCACATTCGATGATCCCATTTTCGTTGTAGTTATTTTCCTTCTTGTTGGTAGCCCTACTGCCATTCAACTTACCCAAATTTGCCAACTGAATGGTGTCTTTGAACGCGAATGTGCTATCATTCTCTGGTGGTCCTATGTTGTTCTTACTCCTCCTAACTCGCTTGTCCTGAACTTGGCAAGTTTGCTTGTCGTGAAATGGGCCAAGTAAAGCGAGTAGATCTGTTTCTTATTTCTTCTTTTCCTTACTGAGTTTCACTTTAAACAGTGGTACACATACATACATGTGCTCGCTGCCTTTACTATCTGTTTCGTCCCTGTCGTTTTTATACTAACTTACTACCAACACACTTCTGTTCCTTGTCTGGCCTGTGTACGTGTGCCATGCCCTTCTTCACTACCGTTACCGCTGGATAATCATTAGAAATGTGTTCATTTTATGCTATTAATTCTTCGACACTTGTTGTGCGTGAGTGAGAGGCATGTCGTTGCAGGCTTGTTGACTGTCCTCTACGGAGGGAAGTCAAGTCATGCAGACCGTGGACTTTTTCCTCATTAGTCATTAACGTCGTGTGTTTCGTGTGTTTAATTTATGGGATATTATGAGTGTTATAAACGCGCGTCATTGAGGCAACGGAAGACGCACGTATGGGGTATCAATGGCCTTCTTTCAAGAGGCGTGAGGGTTTCATGAGCACCAAAAAGGTGTGTGTGCGTATGGACTGTGTTTGTGTCCAGGACGAAGCAGCAAGAAGGTGACTTCAAAGTTTCATCAAAAGCAAAGAAAAACAAAACAAGCAACTCGTAACTCTACTCGGTGGACGAAGGCTGTGCGAATTCATCGCAAGTAGTCACCGTAGAGTAGAAACTGTGAATACTAACGAAGATTGCAAAGGGACCGACTGCTTGTTGCTGCAGACGATTTGTGCTTTGTACGCTTCGCCATTGATGTACCCATAAGCAAAGCCTGTGTCGCAGAGAAACGAGAACTGCTGCCGCTGCCGATATTGTGACGAACTTCTGTTGTCCTGCTGCCGATGCTGCTGGTGTTGAAACACTTGGAAATCTTCTAAATCACGTTCTAGTTAATAACTATGTTCAATGGAGCACGCAAACAAGTCTCTTACCTTGAGATCCTGCTTCTTCTGCTTTGTGTGAATAATTAGGACATCGTCGATAATCTTCACAGACAATTCCTGCAGAGGCTTGCGTTTGAGTGGTCTTTCGACTTTGTACACAAGAGGTTTGTGAGCAACAGCTGAGAGTGTGTCAGTCGACGAGCTGCACGGAGGAACGTTTTCCTTGTCTTCAAGCACCTGCATCACTCACGAAAGCCTCTGAGACAGACAAAGCAATGGCGGGTGACGAACAACTGGAAGGAAGGCCTTAGAGCTTTAACAAAGGAACTGGTGACGACTAACGCTTGGGTCTGTAAGCGGGGCCATTAAGCGAGTATAGCGAGTCGAAGTGGGCAAGTGGGGGTTCGTGGAAATAAGCGAGGTAGGCGATGTGCCGGCGAACATCGGTGATGAAAGCGTCACATTGGCACCGAAACAAAGCCGAAATGACACCGAGTCTACACCGAATCCCACCCCCCTTTCCGACGAGGCACCAACAACTCTCCTGTCAGTTGGCGGACAGAGGCCGAGTCCAACTACACCTGGCAAATCTCATTAATGCGAATTAACAACAGTGTGGTGCCGATCGTGCACGCTACAGTGCTTAAAGTTCATCGCCATTAATAGTGAAATTCATGAAAAAAAAGAAAAAACCTGGCACAGAAAGACAGCTTGCAGCGACCAAAAGGAAGAAGGCTTGGTAAGGCACGTCAGTAGAAAGATACACACTTGCGTGTCCTACACAGAATTATTTTGCGGGCGCAGGTTTTATAGAGAGAGAATAGAAGAATAGAAACTTTTTCTTTTACCTTTATCAATGCGAACGCAACATTTCTCAGCATAGTACTGCCGAGTCTCTGGGATACAGTGGGACGGCAACATCATGTGTGTGTCTGTGTGTATTGACGCCTCTAGCCGACACACCTTCCTGCACTCAGACCTGTCTGGAGGGAAAGGATGGGCGTGGATAAAAGAGTAATCGTCAAGTAGTCGAGTATGTGTATGAGTGCATGCAAAAGTGAGCGTCAGTGTTTCTGTGTTTCTGTGTTCCGTGAGTGAGTGAGTGTGTGTGTGTGTATGTGTGTGTTTTGTTTGTGCATGTGAGTGAGAATTGAGTAATCGACCGACCTAGTAGAGCTAAAGGGCCTCTTAGTATATTTTTTTTAAATGCTCACAAGGAAGCTGGTACTGCTGTTGTTGTACGGTGAAAAGACAGTCGACAAAGATGGCTATCGCCGTAGATGTTCATCAATACTGGCGCGAGCACATGAAAACACGGTATACAATGATAGACAACCTAGAAGAGTGAATCAAGGTGTGTGAATACTTGCAGCACAGCGGCAATAAGCTCAATGGACAACAGTTCGTCACCGCTTACGTTCGACAGCTCTTCAGTAATGGCCTTGGGCAGGTTTGTTGCTACCTGGCCAGAGGACCGGAGACCAAAGGGCCATTGGGAAAACTCATACAACAACTCATCCACATGACTAAACGCACGTTCTCGGTCCTCGTAGCTTAGCTGACTGAATACGTTGTCCAGCACGCAAGCTGCATACGCCGAACACACGAGCGTCACCGTACGCAGGTAGCGGAACGAGAGATGTTTTGGGAAATAAGGAGTATCGTCCAGCTCGGCAATTTGAGACGTAACCAAGCTCATGATCCGACGCTTCAAGCCCTCCTTCACGCCCGTGTCTGCTACAGGGTGTGTGGCCATGTCGAACAGCAAAAAGTTCCGCTTTTCCGTACGCAGCACGCCCTTGTCGACGAGACCTTTGGCCAAACGCTCACGCACCTGGCGCAATTGGTAGCCGATTTTCATGACATTCCACGTTTCACCACTCATTAAGTCGACCCATGAGCCGACAGACATGGGCTCGCTGCTTCGGATCATCTTGAGCGCCTCGTCCAGCAATACCTCGCCCGTCAACTTGTCGTCTACAAGTTCAACAATTCGATCAGTGAGCGGAAAACGTTTACGAGCAACATCCTTCTGCATCCGGATTTTTCCACGGAACGCCAACTCTATCAAGATGCAGCCTCGGAGAGCGTAAGAGATGCTGTCGTTCCAGAACGAGAGGTATCCCTGTTTGTCCTTAATACCTAGCAACAACACTTCCTCCATAAGCGTCAGCTTCGGCTGACGAGCCTGTTCTTCGCCTTGTTCCAAGTCTCGAGGGTCAAACGCAATTTTATGGTCGTCCCCATCCGTATGAATGGTACGCCGCTCACTCGGCGTCCGCGATATTGTCGGTGAGTCCTGACCGTTTGCACCGGAGGCAGCATTCACTCTTCTACGCGACAGTCCACTCGACATGATGTGTGTGGGCTGTAGATGAGCAAGACGGTTGAAGAATGGACGAAAAGTGAGTGTGTTGTGTGTGTGAGTGTGTGTAGGAGTGTAAGCAACGCTTGGTATTGGCGTCAGCCTACCACTGGTGGTTGGTGGTGGTGCTGAGAGTGGGTCGGGTCGGACGCTAAAAGTGGACTTGCACCACGGGGAGAAGAGGGAGTGTGAGGGTGAGAAGGAGGCAGACAGACTTGAAAAGGGTATTTTGGTTTCTGGCCTAAATCAAGGACGCACATTATTGCTGCGGTGGCCGTTTGTGCATTTATCACCGTCCTGTTGATCCCGCTTCGGATGCTGGGTTACGATCCTTTGTGTGCTTTTTTTGTGAATGCCTTTTGTCTCCCATAGCTGCGAGTATGTTTTGTGTCTCTTGGTTTGGGGCGATAGCATTCGCTTCCATCTCCTTTAAGAGCGAATGCACAGTCATCCGGTCGCGCCATCCCTCCCAAGAGGACAACAGGGCTTGATTGTAAACAGATACATCGCATGCACGAACGTACGCTTCTGCGCTCGAATGTTTCAGACGATTCATAAAAGCAATGGCCAACATAGGGTTGTGATACAGCCGTCGTGCAAGTAGCATGGCATCTCGAAGGGCTGCAGCTGAAGGGAACGTTTCCGAATCATGTGTCGACGGCTCAGTAGCGGCAGGATATATTTTTGTCCTCACTAGCTGCTGCAGCTCCCAGTCCGTTTTGCAGGCCCGCATCTCATTTTGAAGAACACGGAATGCAGGCGTTTGGTTTTCAAGATCAGTGAGTGTGTTTGATTCACGTAGGATCTGTTCAGAGGCAGCCGTCATCGCCGTCGAAGAATTAGAAGACAAACCAAAACTTTCGGCTGACTTCACCTTCAAAGCGGCTTCGTTCAATTCAACAGATTCCGCTTGTACTTCCTCTAACAGCTGAGAAAAAAGGTCGGCAAACGATTTACGCTCCTTCACAGATAGAAAGGAGCTTGGAGCGACGGGCTTTAGAGGTGAAGGATTTCCAATTGGTGGTTTTCGGCGCGACACAATTCGTTCTGTTCCATTGTAGACCATATCAAAGAATCTGAAATCGTCATCCGGCAACCTTTTGGCATCGTCCTTGTTGTCGGGCGATGTATAATCGACTTTTGGACTAGTGTTGTGTCGCGCTCGCACCAGCATTACAGGAGATTGGTTGTTGTATTTCGAAACAGCCATTGTCGTCCATCGGGTACAGCCACCGCCTTTCGCTTGTCGCAAACTCGTTCGCTGGAGGGACACAAGGGGCCCACGACAACGTGTAAACAGGCATGGCATGTTTCGCTAGTGGTGTTTAAAAAGAGAAAAAAATGTCACAAAAAGAGTTTCAAGGCACTAATGTGTCGTTTAGTTGTTGTGGTTCGGAGCCCAAAGAAGAAAACCAAAATAACGAGGACGTGTTGTTTGAATGAAAATGGTGAAACTAACGGAGAAAAGGGTGTGAGTGGGATGTTTGGGGTAGAGAGGATATCAAACGGGAAATGTGCGAGGTTTTGCTCAATTGAAAGAGTTTGCCCCGGAGGAAGCGTTTTAATTTATGTTCGAGCTCACGAAGCGGGATTTGTTCCTGTGTCATGCAGCATTCTTAAGTTTTGCAAAAGCAACTGAAACTGCTGTTGCGAGAACCAATTCCGAATGCGCGAAAAGAATTGTTCCGTCTGTTTCGAACCTTCCATAAAACCTTCCGTGTCGTACATAGAACAACTACAACGGTGATCGGTGATGCGGTTTTGTGCGTAGTTATACGTTCGAATCTTTTCTGAACGTACGGGAGAGGAAACCTGCTTACGGCGAGCGTCATGCTGCTGCTTCTGCAGATTTTCATGGCGAAGAGCAGCAACGCGGGATCGAAGAATGAGGAGCGCTCGCTCCTTGTTCTCGTGTTGTGAGCGGGAATCTTGCATGCAAACAGTGATACCCGAAGGAATGTGTGTTAATCGAACTGCAGACTCTGTACGATTCACGTGCTGGCCGCCAGCGCCCTTGGCTCGCATAACATCCACGCGTATATCGTTTGCATCGAGCTTGCTTTCGGTTTCCAGAGTCTGCGAATTCACGGTAGGCAAAACGATTACGGATACAGTGCTTGTGTGTAAGCGACCTTTGGTTTCCGTTGCTGGTGTCCGCTGTACACGATGCACACCTGCTTCGTGAAACAGCTCACCATATACGTGTCCGGAGACAGAAACAATAGCCTCGGTTATTCCATTTCCATTTTCTGTCTTGCTCAGCGACAGAGGTTTCCACTTCCAATTACGGAATGCGCAGTATCTTTCATACATGCTGAGCAATTCAGACGCAAACAAGGCTGCTTCTGATCCGCCAACACCTGCACGAACTTCTAACAGCGCAGGAGCTTGGTAGTTATTTGGTTTCAGTGACAGAAGCTTGTGCATCCCTTCTAGCACATCATGGGTCTTCTTCATAATCTCATTATTTTCACTCTCAGCTAGTTGCAGGAGTTCTTTGTCGCTTTCATCGTTCATAAACTGTCCTAATTCACGTAATTGCTTTTCGAAAGGTAAGTAGAAAAATCAAAAGGAGCCACAAGTCGTTCTAGACCAAATTTTCTGTTACCTTCGTAAGCACCTGGAAGGTTTGGTATGTGCTACAAATAGATTTCCATGGCAAAACAGATAATTGTTCCAATACGTGGTCCTTCGACTATCTTTGTCAGCACAATTCAGCCATTTGTTTCAGTAAAGTTGAGATAGTACCTCGTTTTGAGACAATTGATGTGGTTTCTGGTGTAATTTGGTTTCAGTTTGACACAAAAGTCGCGAAAATTCCAACAACTGTTTCTCGGATTCAGACAAACACAATTTTGTTGCAATTGAATCTATAAAACGTCTTACAGGAACATTCCTAAATCTTTTATTCAAAATTCCACGTACACGCAACCCAGAAACTCCCAAAAAATGAACTTTTTGAGCAAAATTCATGCTCTATGTTGCGGATTACGGTGTTGGCGGTGGGAAGGTACGCGAGAGGGAGGGTGAGCTTAATTGGGGATGATGTCATTTAGGCGACAACGTGTTCCACTCCCACAGCTTTCACCACGCTTATTTGACAAGTATATGTAGCCTGTTTATGAACCGAGGCAGAGCCACGAGTTTAAACGACAGCTTCTCGTTTGTCAGTTGCACTCTTCACCACACTAATTTGTACATTTTTTTGCCTAAAAGGTGCACTCTTTAGGGTCAGACGACTCAGAGAATAGTTTCGCTCGATTTATCTGGAGAAGAGCTTTGTGGAGATACTAATTTCACCGACTATGAGATGACAGCTGTAACTGAGCATCAAACTCATGCACCCGAGCTTGCTATTGAATACACTAATGCACCCAATGAAACTGTAAATAATACTGAAGAACCAGCTGGACTGGGCGCCAACTCTCGTTATAAAACAATTCCAGGAATCGTGCTTAATGAAGCCAGTGAAAACGGTGAGGAGCGAAGGGACTCCATGGCATCGGTCACTACGGCTCCTGAAGAACCGCTACCCCATGAAGATCGTCCGAACAACCATTTGTCTGTCGATCCAAATCAGTATACGCCTCATCGTAAAGGCCATTCACGGTTTGCATCCTCAGACAGGAGTTTCAGCAACCTTCCACAGCGTGCCAAGGCCAGCGGTAAACAACTATGGGCACAATTAATGAATGCGTTCAGGAAGATGAAGAAGGAGAATGAAGAAGTTTCTGTAACTGATATTCCTATTACAAGAATCTTCGAGAGTGGCACGCCTGCTGCTCTATTCCCTGCTCTTTTCTTCCTGCATAATCAGTCGGGCGAAAGTGCCATGCCAATGTTGATGGACCTGGTCAAGATTCGTGTCCTCGACGTTGAACCTAATCACAAGCGTATTCATACACTTTTTACTGTCCAGGTACAATACGGCTCTGGTCCTAAAGCCATTCGCTGGCTCATTCATAGAGAACTGCTTGATTTTCTTTCACTCCACTCTCATTTCCTCTTTCTCGAATTCAGTCATCATTTTTACGGCAAGCGTTTTAAATTGCCAAAGTTTCCAAAGGAAGCACTTCCTTATCTACGAAAGCTGAGGGGCTTTAATTATTTGTTATTTAACAAGGATCATAATGGCCAGTTGGCAGACGATGTTCGATCGATGTCCAACATTTCCGTCTCCGGCTCCTCTATTTCTAGTCGATCTGGGAAGTCTCATGCACATCAACGCTCATTATCTGCCTATTGGATTTCTCAACGAATGCATCTTGAGCGTTATTTGCAAGAGATGTGTTCTGCTCTGCAATTTCTTCCAGAATTAAACATTTATAATACCTTCTTGGAGCTTAGTATGTTTGGTCTGCGCTTGGCTGGTGACGGAAATTTCCATGGTAAAGAGGGCTATGCTTATCTAAAGAAGAACTTTAGTCCAGCACAGTCAATTCTTTGCTGCAATGGGCCTACAATGAAGTCACGGCCAAAACCATTTTGGATTATAGTCTCTCAAAGTTACATAGTCTTTACAGACAGCCCATTGAGTCTTGAACCTTTGGATGTGTTCATTTGGGACGCTGATTTTGAAATTACGCAGAAGGATTTCCGCTCGAAACACTCAAAGGATGTTAATCGTGCAACTTTGTACAACTCTACGCATAATTTTAAGATGAAAAATCGTGAAAGAGTTATGAAGCTTGAAGTACGAAATCATCGCTGGTTGAAGCAATTTATGAACAGTATTCAGGTTGCTCAGGGCTTGAGTTCGTGGTGTGAATTGCAACGCTTTGACAGTTATGCACCCGTCCGTACAAATGTTGCTGCTCAATGGCTAGTGGATGGACGTGATCACGCTTGGAACATCAGTCGAGCAATCATGAACGCAAAGGAATGTATCTATATTCATGACTGGTGGCTCAGTCCTGAATTATATATGAGAAGACCCGTGCCGTTGGCAACGGCTTTTCGCCTTGATCGGCTTATTCAAAAGAAAGCTGAAGAAGGTGTAATGGTCTATGTTATGATATACCGAAACATTGATGCAACGGTGCCTATCGACTCTTTCCACACAAAGGCACACTTGCAGCTACTTCATCCAAACATTTATGTAATTCGTTCTCCTTCACATCTTCGACAAAGCACTCTCTTCTGGGCACATCACGAAAAGTTGCTTGTCATTGATAATATCATTACCTTCATAGGAGGTATTGACTTGTGTTTTGGTCGTTATGACACATCCCAACACATTTTGCGTGATGATAAGAATTTTGGTTTCGATGGTGAGAGTGATTCACAACGTACCTTGGATAATGCCTTTACGTGTCAGACTTGGCCTGGAAAAGATTATTCTAATCCTCGTATCCACGATTTCTTTGACTTGACTCATCCCTACAAGACAATGTACGACCGTAACGAAATTACTCGTATGGGATGGCACGATGTTTCTATGTGTATTCTTGGCCAGCCGGCTCGAGACGCCGCCCGACACTTCGTACAACGCTGGAACTATTTAATTCGCTGCAAACGTCCGGCTCGTAAGACTCCTCTGCTCATTCCTCCTCCGGATTTCACAAAGTATGAGCTGCAAAACCTGCAGCTTACAGGCACTTGTGAGGTTCAAGTTCTTCGTTCAGCAGGTCTTTGGTCGCTTGGTTTGGTGGATACCATCGAAACAAGCATTCAGAATGCGTATGTTAGTCTCATTGAAAACAGTGAGCACTTCATCTACATTGAAAATCAGTTCTTTGTTACTTCCACCGTGTGCGAGGGAACTATTGTCGAGAATCGTATTGGTGACGCTCTTGTCGAACGAATTATCCGAGCGGAGAAAAACAAGGAAAAATGGAGAGCCGTGGTGATTATTCCCTTGCTTCCTGGATTTGAAGGTGAAATCAGTCAAAACGAGGGCAGTAGTCTTCGTTTGATTGTGGAATGTCAATACAAGAGTATATGTCGTGGCGATACATCCATATATGGACGACTGAAGAAGTGCGGAATTGATGGCAGCAAGTATCTTCGTTTCTATGGTTTACGAGGATGGACACATAACGGACCACATGATTTGCTGTATACTGAGCTTGTTTATGTTCACGGAAAGGTTATGATTGCTGACGACCGAGTTGCAGTCATTGGTTCTGCAAACATCAACGAACGTTCTTTGCTTGGTAACCGAGACTCCGAAATCGCAGCTGTTGTTCGAGATACTTTGATGGAAGATTCTTTGATGGATGGCAAGCCATACAAGGTCGGTAAGTTTGCACATCGACTTAGAATCAGATTGATGAGAGAACATCTCGGTATTGAAACAGACGTGCTTGAGCAGCGAGAGTATAATATGGATGGATTAGATCGCGACACCGTTGACAAACGCATGCAAGTCTGGAATCCTCAAGCCGATAAAGGTATAGGTGGATCCATGTTTTCGGCGGAAGAGTTGGAACTCAGATACCGTTCGCAAATGGAGTTTCAAAACTCTGAGGAACTCGTTAAAAGGGATTCTAGAGTACGGGAAACATTGGATAGACGTGTTCGTATCAAGAAGTTGCAACCAGCTAAGAACAAGCCAAACACGAATGAGTATAGAAGGGAGAAAGAGACGGCGTGTCTTGATGCTAATGCACTTGTTGGTGGTATTCCACCCTGCATGCGCAGGAAGATTAGAAATCAGTTTGACTTTTCTAAGTTCCCAGGCTCGGGAGAAGATCAAAGACCTCTTTTACTTAAGGATCCAGAGCACCCTGTTCCTGAACCTAGTCGTCCTCATTGTGGACTTGGTTTGGCCTACGAAGATACGGACAAGTACATGGAGTTTAATCCTTTCACCAAGAAGGAAATTCCAAAATTCACTGCGGATTCTTTTACTGATCCCGTAAGCGAGGAGTTTTTTGAAAACACGTGGTGTGCTATCGCTGAAAGCAATACTGTACTTTACAGAAATGTGTTCCGCTGTATGCCTGACGATTGCGTGAAGACGTGGGACGAGTATCACGAATGGAGATCTTACATACGTCGATTCCCTGAAGCTCAAATGGGTTGGCTTGAAGAGGAAACGCCTAGTGACAGCCTGCAAGCAATACAGAAACAGCCCTCCATTAAGTCCGGGGAGGGGTCAACCCAAAGCACTAAACGATCTTCGGCGAAGAAGGAAACACTGGCGAGTCAAACTGCGTTTAAATTTCCCACTAAGCAAGAGGCTACCGAGTGGGTCAGCGGAGTTAGAGGACATTTGGTCGAGTTTCCCCTCGATTGGATGCTTACAGAAGACGAGAAGTATGTTTATAAGAAGGATCATGGGTCGCGAATTTTTCGCCTTCATGCATTTCTTTTTTTCATTCGCTTACAGTTTTTACTAACATTTCAATTAGCAAAAAGTGGCTTTTTGGTTTCGACAAAATTCCTCCATTGGATATTTATGACTAAATGCATTTCATCATTCATTATAAAGTTTTTGAAACCAGCTTTTTGGGATGGGGATTTTGTTCAAGTCTCGTTTCAAAGGTTTGCGTTCACGGAGAGGAATGTCTGCGAATTTAATCTTGTACTCCCTAGCTTTGTCGATGAGCTTGTTGAAGGTAACAGCTAACGACCGCTTGTTCTGCAAGGCTGTGGGGAATGTGTCACAGGATATGGTGAGGATACCTGTACTACTGTCGTACCGGTCGTCAGCGATGAGTTTGAGGGCGTGTATAGTAGGTTGATCAAGGGAGGGAATGGCATCAGGGTGAAAGGTGAGTGAGACTTTGTTGTCATCAGCGGTTGGCTTTGTACGTGCAGTGTATGCGAAACGTAGGAATGCGTCGTTTTGTTTAGAGAAAGGTTTCACGAATTCTAGTAAGTTAGTATGAGTACGAAAGATATGTGTTCGCTGTTTAAGCGTTTTGTAGATCATAGTATCCTGCTGTTGGATATTTCCGTTTCAGACGAATTGTGTACGGTACGTACTTGATAGAAAGGGAAGTTCGTAGGCAATTTTCCTATAATACTCGCGAACAAATCGTTCATTGTCGAGCTCCTGAATAGCAGATTCCTTCATTTTGCGACGTTTTTCTGTGTCATCGGTCGCTGCCGGCCGGTTACTTCTGCGTTTCATTTTCCATCTGACACTTCCAATGGCCCATTTCGTAGTAAAATCCAACGTTCGCAGCGGTGTGAAGTTTGAGCGTAACAGCATTGTGCAGATGCTCAAGTAGACCTTCGATTGCACGCTGCTTTTTATTCTCCAGTATGCTGTTTTCACTGACCAACGGCACTTTCAGTTTCGCTACTGTGTGGGGGCATACCACTTGCTTAGTGGTGGTTTCGTGGGGGTGTTGATCGTTTTCAACCACCAAGTTTACTGTTTATTCCCGTCTTGGGCGAGGTCTTAAAAAAGCTGCTCGTCGATAAAGAACAACAATTGCCGACTATACGGAACGTTGATTGTCTATTCTGTCAGTTCTTAGTAAAAATTCTGTACAGATATCTTTTTTTCCCGTCTCATTCGCCTTACTGGACGTGTTGCAGTAACAAAACGTAAACTGCTCTTCTGTTCTTAAAGAAAAAAATCGCATAACACAGCCGAATTGTGAGGTTGTTGAGGAACGCGTTAAATTACAAAAATGATAACGGTACTACAGCCGATTCAGACGTATCAACCAAGTGAGGATGTCGTAGAGGAAACCGAGGATACTACCTTTGATTTGCTCAAGGAAGAGGAAGAAGATGAAGACGAAATGGATCTGGATGTTGGTGACGAGGTTCGTCACCTTCGTAATGTTGTCACTCCGGGTCAATTGATTACAGAGGACCCACAGTTTATGAGGTGCGTTAGTGAAAGTTACGAATGACCAATTAGTACGGTTCACTAACATTACAGGGGTCATGGAACATACGCAGATGGTGCTAGGATTTGTGCGTCTGTGGCCGGCATTGTTCAACGTGTGAACAAGCTCATTTCTGTTAAGCCTTTTAAATCCAGGTATGTTTACTATCGTGAATACTCTGAGTGTTTTTTCTTTTTTCTTTAATACGTATTTGACTGACACCGTTTTTAGATATGTTCCTGAAATTGGCGACCTGGTAGTCGGACGGATTACTGAAGTGCAGCCGAAACGTTGGAAGGTGGACATTGGTGTGAAGCTTGATGCAATTCTCATGCTTTCCTCTATTAATCTCCCTGGAGGTGTCCAACGGAGAAAGTCGGAAACCGACGAGTTGCAGATGCGTACCTTCTTTCAAGAAAATGACCTTCTCGTTGCTGAAGTTCAGCAATATTTCAGCGACGGTTCGGTTTCTATTCACACACGTTCATTGAAGTATGGAAAGCTACGAAACGGTGTGTTTCTAAAAGTGCCGCCTGTGTTGATTGTACGTTCAAAGGTGCATTCATACTCGTTTCCAGGCGGAGTGGATGTCATTCTGAGTGTGAACGGTTATGTTTGGATTTCCAAACATATGGAAACCCAGAAGTCGTCTGTAAGTATTACACGATTGGAAGAAGAGGCATCCTTTGCTATCTACTCTAACGAAAACGATGAAATCGAGCCACATACCCGGTTAGCCATATCCCGCATGTATATATGCATCCAAGCGCTCGCTGCTCGTGAGCTTCCTCTTACGGAGGCTACTATTTTGAGTATTTACGAGCTGTCGCTGCAGTATACTGATCTTCAGCAGCTCACAAACCCGGAAGTACTAGACCGTCTTGCAGTCGAAGTTATGCATCAGTAAAGTCTTTTGTAAATAAAATGGGTTTCGGTTTAAGGGCAAGGGTGAGAGTGAGAGTGAAAGTGAAATAGAAAGTGAAATTGAGAGGAATGTCTTAGGGTGCTGGGTGTCGAGTGTAACTGAATTGGATGTTCTGCAGAAAGGCATCAACATTGACTACGAACTAGAATGAGCCTTCAACTATTGTATGGTGGTTTTCAAGCAGCAAGTTGATGTCAAAAGTCGAGGATTTTGCGACAGTTTGTTCCTCAAGTATTACTATTACTGAATAATAGCTTTTAAAATACATTTTCTCCTCGTAACTGTTTAAAAACGAACACCAGTTAAGCGTTGGTAAGTAGAGCTTACTTCAAAAATTACTGGATATATTTAATTGTTGTCTTTATTTTATTTTTGATTATTTTTTATATATTTTTTATATATTTTTTAATATTTTTTTAATAATTTTTTCTTTAATACGAATAAATAAATAAAAAACACACCAGTCTAATCCAAGCAGCTCCGAATCATCATAAAACAAACGAAAACCCATCTTTCCTCTCTCCTCCTCTCTGCCGTGCCCTTTTCTCGCAACTAGTCTTCTTCACCACTCCTCCACGTCCACCTCGACATGGCTACGCAAGAACAAATCGTGACTCCTTGGGACGTCCAGGGCTCCGTGGTCGACGGTGTCGAAAAGGGAATTGACTATGATCATTTGATCAACGAGTTTGGAACGAAGCGGATCACCCCCGAGCAACTTGAGCGTTTCGAGAAGCTTACCGGTCATCGTCCTCACCTTTTGCTGCGTCGCGGTGCCGTTTTCTCTCACAGGTAAGACATTTTGAACAGATTGTCTCGAGGTTCTCGAAGGATTCGTGCGACAATCTCCATTTAAATAGACTTTTTCTTCTGTATTTTTGAACACGTCTTTATTTGCGAATGATTTCGTTCATTGTGCCTATGGTTCATTCACCGTGTTACCTTTGCAGCATTTTTTTTTTCTCTTATGTCCTCCTTTACTAATCGTTTCGCAGAGACTTGGATAACATTCTCAACTTGTATGAGCAGAAGAAGCCCTTCTACATCTACACGGGTCGTGGTCCCAGTAGCTCAAGTATGCACTTGGGACATATGGTTCCTTTTGTCTTCACCAAGTGGCTCCAAGATGTGTTCCAAGTCCCAGTCGTCATTCAGTTGACGGACGACGAAAAGTTCTTGTTCAAGCCCAAGTTGACGCTTGAGGATTGCCGCAAGTTTGCTCGTGAAAACGCCAAGGACATCATCGCTGTCGGCTTTGACCCGAAGAAGACGTTTATTTTCGCCAACACTGACTACTTGGGCGGTGCTTTCTATCACACTGTTCTTCGTATTGCCCGTTGCATTACTCTCAATCAAGCTCGTGCTTGCTTTGGTTTCAGTGACAGCGACAACATTGGCAAAATCCACTTTGCCTCTATCCAGGCTGCCCCCTCGTTTAGTAGCTCGTTCCCTCACATTTTCAACGGTGCTACGAATGTGCCGTGCTTGATTCCCTGTGCCATTGATCAAGACCCTTACTTCCGTCTTACTCGTGATGTGGCTACTCGCCTCAAGTACAAGAAGCCCTCCTTGTTGCATGCTCGTTTCTTCCCTGCTCTTCAAGGTCCTCAAACCAAGATGAGTGCTAGTGACGACAATTCCGCAATCTTCATGACCGACACGGCCAACAAAATCAAGAAGAAGATCAACAAGCATGCCTTCTCTGGCGGCGGAGCTACCGTTGAGGAGCACAGAGAGCACGGTGGTAACCCCGATGTCGATGTTGCCTACCAGTACTTGTCCTTCTTCCTTGATGACGATGACCGTCTCAAGTATCTTTACGATGAGTACAAGTCTGGCCGTCTGCTCACTGGTGAACTTAAGGCTGAATGCATCAAATTGCTTCAAACCTTTGTCCAAAACTTCCAAGATGCTCGTGCCAAGGTGGACGACGCTACTGTTGACCTGTTTATGGATGGCACTCGCAAGTTGGAGTTCTAGAACCAACGGACAATGCGTGTGCGCGTTGTAAAGGGAAGGAAGATGCAATTGGTCAAGGGCACTAGCATATCATGTTTGTGTCTATTAACTAATTGTTCCGTTTTGTTTCGTTTTAGATACCTTAGAATATACCTGTGTATGGTGCGTTGGACTGTGTTCGAGCGCAGTAAATACGATACGGAGGTTTGCCGAGATACGGAATAGTCGTTACTGATGATTACGGAGTTCCAACGAGGTATTAGTGTCGTATACGCACGCGTTGCAACTCCTTATAGTACTTTCTGGAGCACGGGTGCTCCCTACACTCTCCCTGCACCATGAGTTCGCCTTCATATGCAGGTTTGCCTACGAGCGCTCTCTCGGTAAAGATGATCTGCTCCGAGTGTCGTGAAGACCCGCCGAATCTCGTAGAGGAGTTTTCGAGCGGTGACACGGTCTGTGGTAGCTGCGGGTAAGAAACAGGAATTGTGGGTGAACGGGCGGTCAAAATCGGTTTTTGACGGCACCATGTGAATCAGAAGAGCAAGTTGCATGTGCTGCTCGCGTTTCAGTTTGTTTGAATGCGTTTTGACGGCATGAGTGCATGCTGTTCCTTAATGGAAAAACCGTCGAGGCGATTGGATCCACAATTTGCAAAAACATGTGTCCGTTCATTAGCTAACGATTTAGTCTCGTCTTAGGTGATCGTATCGTCGATACTCGAAGCGAATGGCGTACATTTTCCAATTCTGATGAAGCAAATGGCGATCCCAGTCGTGTTGGTAAAGTTGCCAATCCTCTGTTGAACGGTTCACAGCTTGATACGTCTATTTCGTCTACAGATGGCACAGGAGCTATGCTGGCAAAGGCTCAAGGTCGTTCTGTGCAAGTCCGTGGTGAGAAGAACTTGCTCACAGCTTACAAGGAAATCAGTGCGATGTGTGATGCTATTAGCTTGCCCAAGGTGATTGCTGATACTGCAAAGCAGTTGTTTAAACGTGTAGACGATCACAAGGCCTTGAAGGGAAAATCTTCTCAGTCCATTATTGCTGCTTGTATTTACATTGCCTGTCGTCAAGGAAAAGTACCTCGTACTTTTATGGAAATCTGCACGCTTACCAACGTGGCAAAAAAGGAAATTGGCCGTGTTTACAAAACACTGCAACGTATGTTGACGGAAGGTGGTGCACTGCACAATTCGGTCGACGCTTTCAAGGGCCAAGAGTACATACAAAACAGCTCTACATCGGCTGAAGACTTGATGGTGCGTTTCTGCAATCGTCTGCAACTCCCCACGTTTGTACAACTTGCGGCAGCTGAACTTGCTCGCCGTGCTGGCCAAGAAGGTACTCTGGCTGGTCGTTCCCCTATCTCCATTGCCGCTAGTGGTATTTACATGATTTCTTCCCTTATGGGCTACCCCAAAACGCCAAAAGAAATTTCAGAAGTGACGGGTGTGAGTGATTCAACTATACGAATCGCATACAAACTGTTACACGCCGAACGAAACAAACTTGTGGACCCTAAATGGGTAGCGAAAGACCGTACCATGGATTCTCTCTTACCTAAACCGTAAAGGGATTGGGTAATTCAACAGGTCAAGGAGGCTGTTCATGAGCCGCTCCCTTTTATGTGCGTGTGGTAATCGACATTCACTTTTGTGTGATGGAGTGTTCCACGTGGCTCTACTCTTTCATTTGTTCTCTATTTGTTTTCTTCTGATGACTTTTGCAATTGCAAAGCTTCTTGACGTTTTAGGCCCGTTCTTGTTGTTAAAAACTCGCCAAGTTGACATGTCATGTATGTGACAAATTCGGCGTGTTACTAGTTTTCCTCTTGTTTCCATCGCTCTCACCATGATTCCCAGATGAAAGCAACAACTAGTTCTTAACAAACGATTTATGAATGATGAAAAAAAGAAAACTTTAAAATCTTGAAAAAAAATAAGGAAAATTTACGGGACCATGAAAGATAAAACTGGATGATTGTTTGGCTGGAACATGTTTCAGACGAATTAGTCCAGGAACACGTACTATGTGCGTGGAATGGAACTTTGGCTGTCGGATTTTGCTGTTTCATTTGAGCCATTATCTTCGTCGTGTTTTAAGTAATCCAGCAAGGTTCAGTCTGCAAGTCCGCCATCTTACTTTTGTTACAAAGAAGTGTAAAGCTTCAGCTGGAATTGCCTAATGCGATCTACCGTTATTATTATGAGTTTGGCTACATTAGTTCATGGTATCCGTTCGTGTGTATAAAACGGTAGCTGCGTGTCCTGAGCAGTCAATAACACGGCTGCTTAGTGTCATCAAAAGCTGTACTTATTGCTTGGCCAACTCTTCACAAATGAGCTTTCCAAGAATTGCAGGGCTACGAGCAGTACGAACACCGGCTGCTTCTAAAGCAAGAAGTTTGTCCATAGCACCACCCTTGCCGCCGGCAACGATAGCACCAGCGTGACCCATACGACGGCCAGGAGGAGCCGTAACGCCAGCAATGAAGGACACAACAGGCTTAGGCTTTTCGCGGGTCAAGTTGTGGTTCTTCAAATACTCGGCGGCTTCTTCCTCAGCACTGCCACCGATTTCACCAATCATAATGACACCGTCAGTATTGGGATCGTTAAGGAAAAGCTCCAAACCGTCAATGAAGTTGGTTCCAGGGAATGGGTCACCGCCGATACCAATGACAAGGCTCTGACCGAGTTTGGTCTGGGTAGTCTGGTTCACAGCTTCGTATGTAAGCGTGCCGCTTCGAGAAATGATACCAATACGGCCGGGCATGTGGATGTGGGAAGGCATAATACCGATCTTGCACTGACCTGGACGAATAACACCAGGACAGTTAGGACCAACAAGACGAGTCTTGGATTGAGTCTTGAGCATGTCAGAGATGCGAAGCATGTCGTGTTGAGGAATTCCCTCTGTGATAGCAACAACCAAAGGCACCTCTGCCTCAATAGCCTCAGCAATAGCACCAGCAGCGAATGCTGGAGGAACGAAAATGGCCGAAGCATCAGCCTTGGTTTCCTTCATGGCCTCTGCAATGTCGGCGAAAACAGGACGGCCCAAATGTGTTGTACCGGCCTTTTTGGGGTTTGTACCACCGACAACTTGGGTACCATAGTCGATGGCCTGTTGAGCGTGGAAAGTGCCTTGTTTACCGGTGAAACCTTGGAAGAGGACCTTTGTCGAAGAGCTGATCATCAAGTTCTTAATCGTCGAGCGATACGCCGACGACGACGCGAACCGTTTGAGGACGAGACTCATTGTTATTGTAGAAGACTGGTTACCAGGTCAAGGTAGTGTGGAGTAAGTCAAACGTTGTCCAGGAGTATAGGAGTAAAAAAAATTGAGTTAAATAAAATTAACTTAACAATAATAAGGGACTGAGTGGGGAGGGGATTATATGATTTGCAGAATAAAATAAAATAATAAAAATAATAAAAATAAAAATAGTGAAAAAAATATAATAATAAAAAATAAAAAATAAAAGAAGCCAAGAATTAGAAATTCGAGGCTGAGGAGTTTTTAAGGTTTTGCAAAAAAAAAATATGGTAAAAGTATTTCTTCTCAATGTGTATATGTATATGTATATGTATATGTATATGTATATGTATATGTATATGTATATGTATATGTATATGTATATGTATATGTATATGTATATATATATATATATATATATATTTTTTTTATGGTTAATAATTCATTTCATTTCAATTAATTTTCTATTTTATTTTTAATTAATTAATTTGTGTAACAAAATAAAAGATGAATACAATACGTTTTAACCATAAGCCGTGAACATGGTTGTTACAATTCAATCTTCATTCAATCCAAGTATTTGAACTCTTTAACTCGTAACAGATTCTTAAAAATCTCATCTCGTCCTCAGTCTCATCTTTATATAACTTAATGTCCCTAACGAAATGCTCTCGTAGGTTCTCCAATGCGTGAAGCCAGACTTTTCACAGATGGCCTCAATTCCTTTCCGGGTCTAATAACCGTATGCTATCTCTGCATGGACAATTTCATCTTCGCGCTTCTTCTCAACAACGTGTCGAGGTAAAAATCCAAAAGGGAGCAGGCTTCGACCAAACGAAGCTCCATGATGATGAAATACGATATCCTTCTCTACCAAGAAGGTCGAGCCCAATATGATATCGACATTATCGCACTTGGGAATAACAACAAACTTTTCCCATGATACACATCTTCCAAACCGAAAAAGCAAAGACTCGGTGATCGCGCTGTTGGCCGTAAACTTCCTGCCAGGGTACCGGTAAAACATACGGATGGACCCCCTTGCAAGAGGAATGTCATTTGCTTCAACGAAATCACGGGTGATAAAGTTGAAGTCGCCAATTGAAGACAGCCGACACCAGCAACGTATGTAGTCATTAACTTTACATACAACGTCGTTTGTGCGCACTAGTTCCATTGCCTGTTTGTGTACTTCACACTCCACTATCTTCAAAGAGGGAGCAATAATAGGTTTAGGAGGTTCACTTTTCACTTCAGACGTAGACGAGTTAACGCCTTTATCGCCAACCTTGTTCTTCTTCCCCGCGCTGATGTTCAGTTCAACGGTTGGATCGTCATCCTCGGCCAACGAGTTTAACATGTCAACAGCCACCTTCAACAAATTGATGACATTGTTCAGTTTTTCCTTTCGAGTCGAACGGGCAAGGGAACTGTTATCCTTCTGGGACTCCAACGAGCAATCCTTCATGGCATTATTGATCGACTGAGTCATTTCTAAGAGTTAACACTCGACAATGGCTAATAAAAACAAAGGATGTGACTTGGGCGAACCCTTGGGGTCTTGTTTAAAAGGAATAAAATTGTAAAACTGAGAGTTCCCTGAAATCCGAAACCGAATATCCTCCTCGTCTCACAGACGAAAATTCCCAACTAAGAGTTGAGAAAGATGAGCCTGAGGCACCGGTTTACCGCCACATCCATTTTTATATAAATTGTGTGGACGCCTGAAAAGGTTGTGGTGGTGAGCTTTTGGTGGAGTAAAACAAGATAACTCTAATGACTCGTTTAGATTAACTACAAATGGATACATCATCATAACGTAAGCCGAGTTTAAGCTTAACTTAACTTCTGCTCCTCCGCGTACGCTTTCTCTATGAACCAACTCGTAATTGACTTATTCTCGCTGCTCGAAACGCGTGAATCGTTTCAAATAGCTGCTCAAATTCAGCTAAATCAGGCATTGGATGCTCTTGCTCGTGCTCGCGCCGTCTTGCTGTCGTCGAACGACGCGTTAAGACTGCTTGTTCCCCGAAAGGCAACGTTGGCTGTCGAAGACGACGGAAGCTTGAACAAAATACATCCGTCCACCCTCCCAGCTTCCATTTCTTCATCTGTACACCAAACCCAGCAACTCTGGACCAATCTCGTCCAGTCCCTGCTGTCTCTCAGTCGTGTTGAACGGGACGTGCTAGCCCACTTCAGCAAAGTGGAGGCGACGAAAACATCCCACAATTGAATGTGGGGTGCTTATTTATACCCCACATAAACCCCACATCAGTTACGCTGCCTTGTTGGCTCGTGATACAGCTGCACCCAGAAAAAAGCTGTCCATGTCTTTTGTTGAACTACGAAAAGGTACGTGTGCTTCTCACACTGACGCCTACTAACACACCAGCCTTTCTGCTCGAGCTCTACAACACTTCGCGGCGTTTAGAAGCCTCAACGACTGACGCAGGAGCCGCGGATGTTCCAGAATTGTCCGCGGAACAATGGCTTCAAGAGCGGTCACGGGATCTGGCGCGTTTGACTTTATTGTTTAATGAAGAACGCGACGCGCTCTCCGCATTTGACAATCGCAAGCGCATGGACCAGTTGACGCACATGGCCGCCGAGCTTCACGAGCTTCGCACGCGTCTCTGCCCACGCGCTCCATTTAAGTTTCGTAAAAAGCGTGATGTTTCGTCCAACTCTGTGCAGTTGGACGCGTCTAGTCGAGAAGTGTCTGTAACGTCAGAGTGCACCGTACGTGACGGCACTCTCGTGCTCCGGAATCTCCGTGGCGCTTCCATTCCATCCGCGGAATGGATACTTCTCGACAACAATCGCATCAAACTGAGTGCTTCAGGCCTCCGCGGTTGTTCCATCCATTTACCGCACTGCTCCGCGGTTCATATGGAAGACATCGAAAATTGTGACGTCAGCGTCGATCTTGTGGATGGTGCCGTACACGTGTCCGAAGCGAAAGCCTCCACAATAAATGTGACGTGTCATCAGGTACGCTATTCGCCAGAGACAACAAAGCCCCGTGGGATGTACAAGAACTCCACCCACGTTGACACTACATTCGGCTGCACTAGCTTCCCCGCACGCTTTCGTTTTGCTTGGCCACACATGCTAACCCCCAGTTTCGACTCCACGACTCGCAAAATCTCGGCTTGGTTGTCGACTGCCCAACCTCCCCGGTAGTTGAAGGATGCACTGGTGTGCGAATCGCGTGTGAAAAACCGGTGCTCGACTTCTCTTGGGCGCGGCCAGGACCATCGCCTCATGTGGAGCAACGCCCCTTATCCCGCAATTCTTAAAATGCGCAATATTGCGCCTATTCACCGATAAGATACGCGGCGAAGTTTTTGATGACATCATTTGCCACGATGACTGAAGCATCGACTTACGATTCGACGATTTCAAGCTTCCCCACTTTTTTGAACTTCGCTTACTCAGTTAAGCTTAAGTTGGTCTGCGAGTCTGCCGGAACAGCCTGCCTCTCACCTCCCTGAGACGCTTTCTTCACTTCAACCATGAGCGAATACTCGCGCGTACCTACACAACCATCACCACCTCCGTCCCCTTCTAGACGTTCGATTGACGCGGCGTTTGAGCCTACAGAAGACGCTGATGAACGGGCTCCTTTGTTCCTAGGCAATGAGCCCGACTCTCAACCCGCGGCCAACCCGGCAAGCAATTCTGCAGCATCACCGGCCTACACAGAGCTCAGTCACCTTCCAGCGGAAGGAGAAATTGCAAATGATCGCGTTGTGACGAGTCCTACGCCGTCCAGTACCGAGGGAACAGGCGTAGACGAACGTGCCGTACACCATCATGTAGACAGTGCTTTTCCAACCTCTCAGCAAAGCCAGAGGCCCGTTCAAACACATCAGATGCCGGTGAGAAAGAGGAAGAAGAACCACCTTCGTACGACGAGGTTGCTGCTGACGCCGTCCCATCGTATTGGGACACGACGCTGTTTCTTCCAGGCTACGAGCCATCGGACGTGTACATCGATGGAATACCCGTCGGAACAGTCTATGGGTTCTGTATCAACAGTGCTGTTTCCATCATTTTCCCTTTTGTGGGATTCCTTATGACATATATCATGGCTACAAGTCATGCAGCAAGGTTCGGTTCACAGGTTGGTCTTAGCGCTACACTCATCGAGCGTGGAATTACGTTATGGACGGACTCGACAACAGCCGGTAATGAGCATGCTGTTCCTGACGAAACAGAGTCCATGTATCAGTTTATCGCAGCCGTGTCACTCGTTTGTACGGGATCCATAATGTTTTTGCTCGACGTTTTCTTTTTCCTCAGGGTGTTACGTATGAAACGGGCTATATCAAGATCCACAAATGAAACGAACGAAACGGAGACGCCGACTGCAGCATAATCAGGGTGTTTCACCACTTAATAAACGCTTGTGGTCCTCATCACTCGTTTGTTTCGTCTTCTGTGTGTGTGTAAATAAACACATGCGCTTCACAAACGTGATACTCGCCTCTCTTTATTGCCTCAAGCGACATAAAAAGACCTCGATGCTGTGAGTAACTATCGTTGAGGTCGTCATTATATACGCATCTCTGCAGTCGCCTCTATCTCGGACACTTCGTCCTGTGTCATGGTGCACTGCTGGTTACAACTCCTGATGATGATTCTGTTGCACTTATGTCCACATCCTCATCCTTCCCCCAGATTCTAAACCATCGTTACCACTCCCTCCCATTCTCTCATTCACGTCTCGTCTCGCTTATACTCCAACTGCTACGATCGGACGCTTTTCAGGGCCTTTCTCTACCATTGCCCATCACCCATTTATCGTCCACTAGTTGGCTTTTTAGGTGAGTATGTTTTGACCAACGATTATAAAATAGTTAGCATTCGTGTAAATTATATATGAAAAAGTAATGTTTATAAAAAGGTGAGTGCGTTAATGAAAACGAAGTCGTATTCTTTTTTTATAGGAAAGAGAAAAAAAAGGGGAGTAGAAATATGTGAATCAAAAACGGTTTTGGTGCTGAAAACTTTTCTTCTTCTTGGTCCAAAACATTTCGTTGGAATCATTGTGTTTTGATTTTGAAGGTTCAGGCATTAAGAAGATAGTCGGGATCTCTCTTTAAACATTCAATCATTCCTATACATTCCTTCTTCACATAAACGAGCATGTATGGATTGGCGGTGTTTCCCGTGGTGTCCGAAAACACTTCACTTTCATCAATTGTCGTAACATATTCATCGTTATACTTGCGATACATATCACGTTCAAAGTCATAGATGTACGTCCAGTAATGTCCAAATGTAGCTTGTCCTCGGTGAATGAATACAGCAAGGAGGTGGTACTCCTCGGACATCATTTCCTTGCACAGCTCCTCTTGTTGTTTACATATCGCTTCTTGTTTTTGTCCGAGAGCACCAATTTCGGCCTCGATTTTATCAATTTCAGCTTGCAGGAGAGAAGGCAGCTCCGGGTTCAAGGGAAGCTCAGTCACTGATTGTTGCTGAGCCCATTGTGCAACAGCAGCCAAAGTATCTGTCGAGGATGCAAGTTTTGAATTTGTCTCCAAAAGCAACTGGCGATCCTTCAAAACGCTTTGTAGCTCCATGTTCAATTCCCAATAGCGCTGGTAACGACGTTGATGCTCCGGATCATCCTTTGACATGTATCTGTCCATGAATAAAGTCTTTCCAAATTCGACATATGCATTTGACTTGAAAGGTTGACCCGTAACACGGTTAAACTGGACACGCTGAATCTGAATTTGCAGTATATCAGGAAGTTGCTTAACGGAAAGGGATTTCTTCGCAATTGCGTTTCCAACTTCAACATCACTTAATTCAAATAGATGATCCAATGCTTCATATAGGGTTTGTCGATCTGAGGCAAGGTCAATGATAAGGTGTGAAAATGGTTCCTCTTTGCTACGTCTTCCTTCTCTTTGATCTTCCAATGTTTGACAAAGTGTTCCGTAGAATAGCTTTTTCATAAGGTCCACACAAATGGGTTTTTCATCCCCCTCCTGTATGGAAATAGGCTTCATCGAAGCCGATAGTTGGAATAAGACATGGTCAATGCATTCCGTCACATCTTGTTGACCGCCGAGATCCAATGATGACTTGATACTTTCTTGCACGACATCTTTTACTTCTCTTACTGAATTTTGTTTTTGGTCTTCTCCGTCAACGGAGTCCATATCGATCAACGAGTTTGTGTCTGGAAGAGAAGATACACTCTTTACAGAAACAAGTTCTTCTTCCTTTCCAGTGCCAATTTTCGTTTCAGCCATACTTGGCTTTTCCTTGTCCTCGGTGGTTGAGATGGATTTTACAATTTCCTCGTTTTCGTTTCCTGGAATAAGAGCCAAATACGCCAACTCGAGGGAAGGTAAAATGGAATTGCTGCGAGTAGTGATTAAGGTAAGAAACAAGTCCCTCAAGTCTTGCGTAAAACGAAGTGCTCTACGCAATTCCCATTTTGCGATTTTACGTCCGCCAACAATCTTTTCAGTTTCTGTATAACCATCAACATCTTCCTTGTGTTGATCAATATTCAAAACAGCATCACGCAGAGGCTTGATGATGAAGTAAAATTGCAGTAAAGAATTAAGGTAGCAAAAATTGCCATTATTTTCCAGTCCAACAGGAACGTCGAGTGTTACAGGGGGAGGTGGCACGTTTAAGTTTCCTTCCTTTAGGTAATGCCGAATTAATGTAGAGTCTCGCGATTCTCCAATGCATTCGAGTGCTCGTCTTAGAAGATCTGCATCCTGTGGTCTGTCTTCCACCGCAAAATCGTAAACATTTATCATTAATTCATCAGAAAGGTTACGATCCTGAACATTCAAAACTTCGTAAGCCATGTTTATATCCATAGGAGGCTCTTCAACTACGGAGTCGGCCATATCAGAACCACCTACTCCTATAAACTCCAGTATGGCTTTACTCCTCCGCTGTTCCCCGATCATCTGCAAGGCCTCTCTTGCTTTTAAAGCATCATCTTCGGACTTGACGACGAAAACGGATATAAGCAAGGAGTCATCAATATCACTTGATACACCGAGCCAGTTATAGCATTCTTTAACATCGTAAAAAGCTTAAAAGTGTTAGCATAAGTAAGTACCGGGTTCATTACATACCTCGTTCTGTAGATTGCAAATATGACAATAGCGATTCACTCTTGCGATGATAGGCCAAAGCTTCAAGACATTTTCGTAAATTGCGAATGTTGTCAGGGTCTTTCTCCATCATACGAAGAGCTTTCTTCAGCAGAACTTCGTCGTGTTCTTCATCTCCAAGTTTTTCATGATCAAGTCCAAATATATTGTAAGCTTCTTGCCAAACTGCGGTGGGAATAAGCCCATTCTTTTCCTCTGATCGAATGAGATTCTCTAAAAGAGGACTATCACGAAGCTTTGCAATATGATACAAAGCATCCATGTATACAGTAGCGTTGTCGGGATCATGTTGTTTTTGTTGGAAAAAGAAGTACCGAACAAGCGTATCTGGAACATCGTTCAATACACCCAAGGCCAAGAACGAAGGGACATCAGGAAGTGAAGAAGAGTTTTGTTGAAAAATGTTGCTGTATGCCAATGCCACACTTGGATAAGGAATCACATCCAAGCCATTGATTAATTCACCTCTTGCGTAGTTGAATGAAAGTTTCCATGAAGAGGTCTTGTCATACTCTGTATTTTTGTCACGATATTGTATGGCAAGAAGTGCTAGCTCATTCCGTGCAAGAGAGAGCAAACTCTTTTGGTCAGACGTTAACGCATTTCCTGCGTTGCAGGGGATATAGTGCTCTTCCTCGGGAACGTACGTAAATAGAAGCTGATTCATAATACGCTTAACGATATCACCTTTACCTACATGTTTTTCAAACGTGCCTTCGCTCGCAGCACTAATCGAGCGGTGATCACCTTTCAATAAGATGTTACGAAGAAACACTTCAAGCGATGAAAACATGGAGAATAGAGACGGTTGTTTGAATGGAGTCTTTTGTTCTTCCGATGAAGAGCTTGATCGGTTCCTACGAGATAAAAGAGACGCAAAAGAAGGGCGCCTAGAATCAACAAGTTCTTGAACGAGATCACCAGGCATGACAGGAGATAACCATTCGACTCGCACAGTAAAACTACAGTTGCAACATTTCCAACACATAGAACTCTCGGCCGAGTCAATGAATGATTGATTCGAACCAGACTCTGTTGTGCTTTCTGAAGACTGGTAGAGCACATGAGACCCCCTGTCAACATCGCGGCAATGAGAAAACTCTTCATCAGAGTAAAAAGTTCGAACATGCAAATGTTTTCTGGTTTTCTTACAGATGGCCCATATGTCAGTACACTCCTCATCTTCATCGCCAGATTGTCCGGAATCCGGAAGGTGTAGCAGCCACAAGTGCTTCTGATTAAGTAAAGTCCAAGGGTCGTTCCAAGGATCCTCGACTTTGTCGAAAGAATCAAAGTCTTGAATTAAACGACCAGGGGATTTTCCAATACGCAGTTTTAGTTGTTCATTAGAGGTCATCAGTGGAAAAGGGTGTTTATTTTAGCGGAAACGTTGTACCTGGTTAAAAAAAAGACAAATAGCGGAAAACTACAATTTCATAAATTCTTGAATCCTTGGCGAATGAATACACACAGATAAATTCACTCTAGGCGGAAAATGTAATGTTTAGAAAGTAAGTTGGTATATAGCAAGTTGCCTTTTATTTCTGTATCGTCAACACTGGCAGTTGTTAAGTGTTAATCCGTCTGGAAGGCCTTTTTCTTCAGATGAACTCCAGGGAAATCGGGTAACTCACTCAGCGATGTGCCGTATAAGTATATCATATCTTATAAGGAACTTCACAGTCCCAATGCATCGCAACAGAAAGTACATAATATTTATTTAGTTGTTACTAAAACTTTAACTTAAGGACAAACAAATATCCGTGGATAACAATCAACTAGTTTAATTTAACTTGAAATTACAACATACGTACACATACAATTGACTTGTATTAGCTGTTAGCTTCGTAGAAGAATAGGGCCAGAAACAGCTATATGTACGTATAAAAAAATGTAAAAAAAACGAATGAGGAAGCCGCTTTACAACAACGTTACGATACTTGTGATGCTTGCTCAACCATAGTGTCCCTTTCCATTCATCAACATTGAAAGAAGATAGACAGCAAAGACTTGTAACGAATTAAACGGTCAGAACGGTTGCCATTAATAGAGACAAATAAAACCTATAAAAACAGAAAAAGATTGGAATACATATGCGTAAAATTGTACATAGAAAATAATATGTCCGGGTCACAGCGCAGTGTTGAAAGAGGAAATGCGTTTTATGAAGACATAGAGTTTGATGACTTTTGCCTTCCTAGTGTTTTTCTCATCATGCTCTCAAGGAGGAAGCCCAATTGATTGAAGCACGCATGAAACGGAGTTCAATGCAATCAGGGTTCAGTTTTTGAGGCCTCATCACGGGGTTGCTCCTGTTGTTGTTTTTGTATGGAATTTAACAGCTCAAGTGCAGCACTCGCATCCGTAGGGGGAAGAACTTTGGTCAAAAGGTCGGCATACGGAACTGCAGATGCTGTTGACGGTGCCGAAGTTGTTGTAGACGTTGGTGCTGGGGCCATTGACGGCAACGAGGATGTCGAAGCTGTTGGCGATGCGCCTAATGGCAACGAATTCGCCCGAGGGAGTGCAGATAAGGAAGGCACCGTCGGAGCTGCAGAAAGATCAGCCGGAGTATAGCCAGCTGCAGCACCCATCCGCGGACCAGTTGGCAAAGGCATAGAAGCAGCGGCAGGCCCATCTGATGTTGGAGGAGCGAAATACGGTGTGTTATAGCGAGCATATGAAATTTGAAGGGGTCTGTTACCGTAAACATAACCATTTAACTTTTCTATAGCTGAAGCAGCCTCCGGCGTTGTTTGAAATTGGACAACGCCAAAACCGCGAGAACGGCCGCTAGGCTCATAGGCAATAGCGGCTCTTTCAATTTTACCGAATGAGTTAAACAAGTCCAGCAAATCTTGATCAACCGTAAGCCAGGGAAGCTAAAAAATTAAAGTCAGTAGATAAGCTCATTAAAAATTCCAAATGCACATACGTTTCCAATATGAATGATTGGAGAGGGAGGGCCATTCGCATATGCTCGATCGACAAAGTCATTTGGACCGGCATTGTATCCGGCAGGGCCCCCATACTGTCCCATATAAGGAGCGGCGGCAGCAGGGCCTGCTCCATATGCTCCAGCAGGTGGCCCAGAAAATGCCATTCCAGAACGACCGCCTCCTCGCGCAAAGCGATCCAAACGAACCTCAATCATCCGTCCCATAAAGTCCGTACTGTCAAACATACGAATAGCCATTTGAGCTTCCTGTACAGTTTCCATCAACACTATACCATTGCCACGAGAACGTCCCTCATGGTTCATTTGCACATCAGCACGAACAACATTGCCTATATTTTTCACATGTCAACAAATAGCTCTTAAAAAATAAAACAAATTGTTTCAGGTTAAATTTGCAATCACAACGCAAAGACAAGTACATACCGGCTTTCCGAAACAAATCCTTCAAATCCTGCCACCGGACACTGTAAGGTAACTAAAGAAACGCAAATGTCAGTACACCTAAACCACACAACGAAGGAAAGACGCTTGTTTGCAATCACGTTTGATGTTGTCCCGACCGACGCCCACAACGACTTCACTCATGATACACATCCGATCACCAGGCTTGTCACATCATCTAGCTCTTAACGCCTTGAAAAGAATATCATCGCTCTCGGAATGTTTCAGTTGCTGAATGATGTCTTTGAGCTCTTTCATGTTTATGCTGCAATCAACATGCATCAACGCACCCGAGTCAAAACACCGCCGCCGCAGAGATTGTAACCGTTGGTTTAATCAGTTGCTCACAAGCGAGACAGCCATAGTCAATAAAAACAACATCATCACGAAAACACAAACATCCTCTGGTCCCAAAAGAAGCACTTACATTACCAACAAACAGTTGTCTTGAAGATTCATCTTCTCCGCCCATTCCCTCGCTTCTTCTGACTTCGGAATTTATTCCAGTACCACTAAACTTGGGTTCCTGTTCACGATCCTGTTCCACGTTAGCTCTCCAAATTCTGAATACGAATATTATGGCTTGAGCACGCATAGACACAAAATAGGATAGCATTACCTCTCGAACGTAAATTAGACGACCCATCAATTTTTGATTACTGAGCATTGCGACTGCTCTTCTGGCTTCATCACGAGTAGAATACTCGACAATTCCACAGCCCTACAGGGAGTTAGCAAGATATCGAGACAAGCGGGTTTGAAAACAATGGGAGGGAAAAAAAGAGTGTCGTGTGGCTGCATTCAGTGCTCTTGTTTCTCTCGTAGTCCGTCTCGCGCCCTCCCTATGTCTTCTTACGCATCAAACATACTTTTGATAATCCGTTTGGCAACTCTAGAATTTCTGCGTACAAAACATGGCCAGCTTGACGCATAAAGTCCTTCAATTCATTCCAACGAATTTGATAGGGCAAGTTTCCGACGTAAACACGTCGGTCTTGTTGAGTGTGTTGTTTTCCAAGCAGCAACTCTGGATCCTTCTCGGGATACTTGCTATCTGCAGGGTTTTCGTCTCTTCTTCTTAAAAAATCGCGATCTCTATCCCCGCGATCACCCGCATCGCGACGTCTGGGAGACCGGGAACGATCTCTCGCGCCAGCAGACGACGAATATGCACCGGTCTGCATGTACGACATATCAGGCATATACACACTACTCTGAGTGGTACCATTCTGCTCTCAGTTAGCACAATTGCTCCTTAACGCGCCAATTTCAATCGAAAAGTACCCATTCTGTTGTACCCGACATAAGTGAATTGTTTATGAGGTACTTGGCTAAGGAATTGTTCTTCTCGGAGGATGGTGGAGAATATGCTCTGACGGGGGCGTGTGGGATAGTGTGGGCGTTGGTGGGGGCATGAAGTGACACTTGGTAGGAATTACGAAGTAAATGCATAGAATATAGGGATAAACGGGCGTAAGGATACATTAGAGATCTATTAACATTCAGTCGTTCATATACAAAGATCATTATCTGTCCGCGTTTGATTTATTAACATACACATTCACGGATGTGTCTTTTAGTAATACAGTAGCAGTCGGGAATGAGGCAAAATAAGAAACAGTAGATTTACGGTTTGTGGAATACATTTAAGAACATATTCCCACTGGCAAAGCTTAACCCTTGGCACCAAACTCCTCATTCCACTGCTGGAAGCGCTGCAGTCCCTCGGCGTTCACACTTGGACGAATTAGCTTTAGACTATTAGTAAAGTCCGTATAGTCTATGGGCCGAATAAACTCCATACGAGTCACCAGCAAATCTTCGCCCAAGCTTCGTAAGGGACCCATGGCAGCGTCTTTAGCAAGTGCCATTAAGTCTGAACCCGAGTAATTATGCGTAGCATCGACGATGGCTTCCACTTCCTCATCCGTAAGACAATGTTTTTGCGAACGAAGTAGTTTAAGCAAATGCAACTTGCGCGTCTCGCGCTCCGGCAAAGGAATGTATGTTCGACGCACAAAGCGTCGCCGAGCTGCTTCATCAATACACCACGGGAGATTCGTGGCCGCAAGCACTAGCACACGAGACTTATTGTCAGAGGATCGTGCAGTAGAACTAGCTAAAGAGGACCACTGGATTAAAAATTCGGTTTTAATGCGTCTTGAAGTTTCATGCTCATTTCCATCTGAACTGCGAGCAGAAAGAAGGGAGTCAATTTCATCCACAAAAATAATGCTTGGTGATAGTTTTTTCGCCAACGTGAAAAGGGCTCGAACTAGTTTCTCGGACTCGCCCAACTAAGTAAGGTTAGCATAAGACTTTGAGGTTCCTCAGATGGATACGTACAAATTTTGATGTAAGCGAAGAAGCAGAGATGGAGAAAAAGGTTGACTTGGATTCGGTTGCAACAGCACGAGCCAACATTGTTTTGCCTGTACCAGGTGGTCCAAATAACAACATTCCCCGTGCAGGTTCTCGCAATCCCTGAAACAAATCAGGTCGTAGAAAAGGATATACAACAGTCTCCTTCAAAGATGACTTTGCGTCTTCAAGCCCTGCAATATCGTCCCAGTGCACCTCGTCACCTTCCACAACAATCTCTCTCAGAATGGTCATACCCAGTTCTTGGTCTATGTCAGGACATTCTTTCAAAGCACGCAGCTGTCGACTAAGGGTGGGATTAGCGTTAGGAAATTCCTGCTCAGATTCACCATCCACAGGAAATTGCTTCACGGGTTGCTCTTTTGTGGGCTCAGAATCCGCATCAGCGGTCAAGGGAATATCGATTTTCACCGGAGGCGGCCGGCGTGGAGGGGGAGGATGACTGACAGATACCGGCGTCCACACATTTTGCGACGGCTCCGATGTGTATTGAGGTGGTGTCTTGGGTTTGTGCATTGACTTCTCCGGCGAACGCGGTTTGATTTGGGAAAGGTCGGGATCAGGAGGTAGCCAGTTTCCGGTTAGTTTTCTCGTAAATGTTTGCTTTACGACAGGTGATGACCTGATGAAATTTGGACTTGGGGAACGATTGTTTTGGTTGCGTTGGGGTGTCGCCAACGTCTTTGATGCAAAGCTTGGTTTCGCAATTGTATGCGGCGGTTGTCGAACAACGCGAACAGGCTCCTGCAACCGTTTTGTCGGCGACGACATTGTCGGGGTCGACGGAGCTGTAGTAGGAAAGGAATTCGCAATCGCATTCCAAGCAAGCAGGGCTGCTTGCCCTGCATTGCTCCGCTGTGGACGTTCCGGTGCAAGAGTACGCGAGGAGTACAAAGCAGCTGGTTTCTCCTTCGACGAATGTCCATGTTTTGTACTGTTGAAAGTGGGTCTCAGAGAACGGTTTTCGGACGAAGACGATGAACGAGGCCGTAATGTGGTACGTGGGACATACCCACGCGAAGTCAGTGTTAGTCCTTCAGGAGATGGAGACGAGGGTGAGGATCGAGTGTATGTACGGTGAGATGTATCGGCAGCCGAAGAAGAGTGCAAGTAGCGACTTCTTGCTGAGTCCTGAGACAGCGGACGTTGTGAATTTGGCTGGATAGAAGTGGAGACCGATTCTCGAGACTTTGCAGCCTGATGCTCCTCTTCCAATCGTTGATGAGCTAGTTTTTGCTGAATAATTTCGGCGTTCAAAAAGTCAACACGGGACGAGAGCCCTTCCAGCATACATTCCAAAGCTTCGACAAAGTACCGATCAACGTCTCCTACACTGTCTGGAAACTCGTGGAACTGACGAAATTCAGGGTTTTCTTTGATAAGATTCTCCGCCTTTTTGTACATTGCCAAAGCCTCAAGATACTCAGCATTCTTTTCCTTTGATATAGCAACTGTTGCATACGATTGAGTACGATTGAAACAGTCTTCCAGCGACATTATTGTTCATTCTCTTAAGAAATTATGAAAATAAAAACACACGTTCACAAAGCACCGAACTGAGAGAAATCTCGTTTAAGGTTATTATTAAGGTTTGTTGTTAGCTTAAGGAATAGGATGCAAGAAACCACAAACGCGTGCTTTTTCACAGAAATTGGTTTTCAATAAAATGTCTATGTTCTAAGTAACGTCGAAATGAGTGCCAAGGTTCAATTCCGTCACGAGGCTGCAATCGAACAGTCGGTATTGGGAAACACCTGTTGACAGTGTGTACGAGTACGAATAAGAGTGTGTATGGTTTTGGTGGTGAGTTTGATGCCTATGACGTAAAGCAACCTCACCACCAGAGAACAGCGCCATGCATCACCCCGCACACGTATCGGTAGAGCGGGGTAATGTTTGAGAGATGATCGATGAGTAAGTAGAGTCTATGGCGTGAAGAACACACAAATCTAATAAAACACAGTGCACTAGACTCGTCAATTGTAACCTTAAATCGATTCTTCACTTTCGCTTCGTCCTAAATAATTTATAATTGACATATTCTTCATTAAATACAGTACTTCGTTATAGACAGCCACATTGGTAGTTATTCGAAAAGCAGCTGAAAAAATTGAAACAAGAAAAAACTTCCAAAAAAAAAAGGATCAAATGTTTTGTTCATTAGCAACCTTGATCTGGTGAGACTTGGACGTAATAATATCGTTACCAGCAGAACCATAGTTCACCGATTGTATGCGCTGGAGTTCATCAACAAAACTCTTGCCCCAGAATTGGCTAGTGTACTTGTTGACATAACGATACAGCTTTTGGTGGTTGGCCCGTCTTTGCTCGGGTGGCATTATAAGGGCGTCGTGAATGGCATCCGCGAGTTCCTCGGTGTTCCAAGGATTGACAATGATACTTCCGTTCAACGATTGTGCAGCACCGGCAAACTCGCTAAGGATGAGGGCGCCATTGCGCTTTTGCTGAGTACAAATGTACTCATAAGACACCAAGTTCATACCATCACGCGTAGAAGTAATTAAACAAGCATCCGAAATAGCATACAAAGCCACAAGCTCGTCAAAGGTAACGCTCTTGTGCAAAAAGTGGATAGGAGTAAACTCGGCCGTGCCGAACTTACCGTTGATACGGCCCACGAGCTCGTTCACAACTGCTCGAAGGTTTTGATACTCTTCAACGTCTTGACGTGAAGGAACTGCAACTTGGATAAGCACAACCTTACCCACCCACTCAGGATACTGGGTAAGGAAGACCTCGAGTGCATGGAACTTTTGAGGAATACCCTTGATGTAGTCCAAACGATCTACACCAACAATAATTTTCATTCCTTGCAGCTTTCGCTCAAGAGCGGTGATGCGCTCCTTCACCTTCTCTGAGCGCAAAGCGTCGGCAAACTTCTCTGGGTCAATACCAATGGGGAATGTTCCCACACTGACCATGCGTCCATCGTACTCTACACCATTGGGTAGCGTATTTAGACCGAGAATACGGGAACAGGCGGACAAAAAGTGACGAGCGTAGTCATAGGTATGGAAACCCACAAGATCACAGCTTAAGACGCCCAACAGAATCTCGTTTCTGACAGGGAGAATACGGTAGATTTCACTACTGGGGAAGGGCGTGTGCAAGAAGAAACCGATCTTGATGTCTTTCAGTCGGTCGCCGATCATGCTTCGTAGCATCTGCGGCAGAAGCATCAAATGATAGTCCTGCACCCAGATCAAGTCGCCATCGCGCAGGTTTTTTACAATTGCCTCAGCAAATTTATGGTTCGCTTCACGGTAGGCTTCCCAATTGTCCTCATCGAAACTGATCTCACCGGGGTGGTAGTGGAACAAGGGCCAGAGGATGCTGTTACTGAATCCATTGTAATGGCGATCAGCAAGCTCATCATCTAAAAACACCGGAATCGCACTGCATTCATCCAGTAGGCGTTTCGTAATGTGCTCCTGTTCGTTTTCCGGAATTTCCTGACCTGTTCGAGAAAAGTTAGCTTATGTCATACATACGTCATTGACTAGATGTTTCTCGACGATCACTGCGCCCATGACGTCATCGAAACAACCAGCAACGCGAATCGAGGGGATGACGTACCACACCATCCAATCCACTGGAAGGTCATTAACTTTTTGAGACCGCTGAGGGCGCTGACAAGGCCTCCAGAGGACATACTGAAGTTGTATTTTCCTCCTTGGGACCGTTTAATAGTAATAGGAAGTCGATTGGAGACCACAATGAGCCGGTGACCCTTCAGGTCAGCGTCTTCGCTTTGACGGATATGCGTCGGATTGAGTTGATTCATGCCAGACATTGAATCGTTTCGTTTTAAATTGCTGTTCGTTGCTTTAAAGATTGATTGTACAGGAAAATAATTAGCGTTGAACTTTCTGTTCAATAAAGGGTGGATGGATGCGAGTTGGAGTGGGCAAGTCGAGCTTTAATAAAATAGCTTATGAGGGGTTCGAGAATAGTATAATGCATATAGTAGACGAAATGCGTCTCCTAAATGTAATAAAACAACTGATATATAAATCGGCTGAATCGATACATGTTTTAGGTTTATGCGTTTTTTTAAGCTCAACTGTGTTAGAGTTTTCCAGGCCCTTCACCAACTCTAAGCAAGCATTTCCTCCTCCACGAAAAAGACCAGAAGGAAAGCAATATTGCCTTATTTGAATGAACGAAAAGCTTTGTAGTTTCCCACACTCTCGAACAAATTGTTTATGTTTCAAAACGGTCGATGAACCGGCTCTGAAATATCAAATCTCCTCTATTTTCATATAACACCGATTTTTCAACCTTCTGAATGCCATTGTGCTCCTCCTTGGATGATTGACGCACCTAATGACGTTTCCGAATGGATCATCAGACTTTGTAGGTGTTTTGCTGAGCCAATTATGGCAATAGCGATTTATGTCTCTGACCGCTTGACAATTTAGGTGAAGAAGTTGTACAAAGTGCTTGAAGACCCGGCATATCACAATTTGATTCGCTGGGATCGTTCTGGCAAGTCGTTTATCGTGCTACAGGTATGTTATGCCCAAGAATACGTGTACAGGAGGAATTGAAGGGAGCTTCTCTGCGTGCATTCATGTTTACGCGTTTTTTTGCCGCAACTCTAGTGTTTCTTGTCTCCTATCATCGTTCATACATAAGTTTTTTCTGCTCACTACTAACGGACTCTAGCCAAGCGCGTTTACCAAAATTGTGCTAACGAAGCACTTCAAGCATTGCAACTTTTCAAGCTTTGTCCGGCAACTGAACAAATACGATTTTCACAAAGTTCGAAATTCTGGGAACTGTGAGGGCATTGGCGGCGAACAATGCTGGGAATTCAAACACGAAAAATTTCAGTTGCACAACGAAGAGCTGCTTGATGAGATCAAGCGAAAAGCGCCAGCTTCAAAGGGATTTTCGGCAGCGAACTCAAGAAACGCGCTAAATGAGGTCCATATATTACAGCAGCAGCTCGACAGACTCTCTTCCCAGCAAGCTAGAATGTTGCAGCACATCCAAATGGTTCACACGAATTATGAAGAAGTTTGTGAATTGCTCCAAGACTATAGTAATAAGGTGACAGTTCAGGACAAACTGCTCGAACAAGTGATGACTCAAATGTGTGGCTCCAAGCGGGCAGGGCTTGTCTCGAATCCAAACAACTCTACTCCCATGCCTGCTCAGCAATCGTTTTCACCACCATATTATGATCGCTCTCGAACGGTTGTCAGCCCTTTAAGCACTATTCCGACCATACCCTCTACCCGAGGTTCATCGGTGTCCTTTACCCACAGTCTCTCATCCGCAAACTTATCTGATGTTAGTCAATGTGTGTCAACGCCTAGTTCAGACATGTGGCACACTGGTAATGCAAGCATTGCATCGACAAACAATAAAAAAGCCATGAAAGTGCTCACAGAGGCGAACCTGGAGACGCCGACGCCTATACTCATGAAGAAGAGTCCGCCCAACTCGTTATTGTCAGATTCACAACCTATTCAATCTCCCCCTTGCAACCGTGGCATGATGGATTATTCTTTGTCAATGCCTCATTTCCCTGTAGCATATACCGCGCCAGCTTCTGCAACTCATTCGTTTTCCCCATTGCCACCTACTGCAGATTCTAGCAGCCGATCTTACGATCCGCTTGATAATTACGGAGTCGGAAGTTACTGTCAGCCGCTCATGTCAGAAAATTCGCTGGCTTCAAGTACCTCATTGTCTTCGTTGTCAACAGAAGCCTCTGCCTGTTCCGCGTCCTCCTTCGTCACTGCCTCCAATGAGAATCCGGGGGCAAGGAAGATGTCGGAGCCGTCTGTGTCAATTTCAACATATCCAATTGTTCTCGTTTTGGACAGTGATATCAAAGATGTTCCTTTCACAGTCAATATGTTCGAGGGCAGTGGATGTGTGACCTACACAGCCAGCGATGCCGTTAATGCTCTGCGCCTTTTGGAGTCGCAGTTCATTGAGTTGTTGGTAATTGCAGGATCGGCACTATCCGTTTATGATTATTTATATCCGTCCATACGGCAACGTCATCCTTTTGTGGTTGCTCTATTAGAAAGTGTATCCGAAAAGGATCAAAGCTATCTTCTCGAAAAGGGAATTGATATGGTGGTTCTGAAGCCATTAAACTCCAATTCCGTCAAAACTATGCTTGAACGAACACGCGCCATGGCTGCTTCTGCGGACGAGCAAGCTTACAAATATATTAATTCCGGTGTTTCCCGATTATAACCTTGCCGGTTGCATCGTGTTCCTCTTTTGTACGCGACAAAAATGACGGCGACGACCGCGCCCTGATTACTTACACTCCACTCACACCAATGTGTTTCACATTTTCCTCTTATATCGTATTATCTACTGTTACATACTGCATCATCGTCGTTTTTTCATTTTGAAATTAGATTGTTTCGCGAGACAAAGACGAAGTGAGACAGAACTACGGATGGTAGCTCTGTTCTGTTGGCAAGGAAATGTCTGTCTGTTGCTATTAGATGACCAGCACAGTTTAAACGGACGAGCTACCGGACGGTTTTAAGTCACCCACGTCGTCAACACAGCTTTTTGCTTAGATTTTTTATAATAAAAAGTGTCTGACAAGAATTAAAAGAAACGAACATAGCACAATAATGGTTATGAAGGGGAAACGTGTCCTCGAAGGGAATGAGCAAACAAGAGTCTGCTTCTTATACGAAACGACGAAACAAGCATTAGAAAAGGCGCATCAGGGGTCGTTGAAAAAAACCTTTAATAGGAAAATATGCAGGGAGCGAATAGAGAGGGAGAGTAAGTGCAGGTAATTTGTTTTCTAAGCATCAATAACATATGTCCAGCGATGCTCCGAAAGACCACGAACTGTGTCATCAAGCAGCACCTCGCGCCGACTTTTGACATAAACAGTTCGATCAAGAACCTTTTGTTTGAAGCTGGCGACGTCTTCAGGAGTAAACGGGCTCTCACAAAGCTCACTGAGATTTTCCACTGCAATTTCCAGGTCGCGTTGATTATCTTCAAAAATCTCCGTTTGGTTGTCCCGTTTTAAATAGAACGCAAATGCATATGTCCACTTCAAAGTCTGACGGCAGATACAAAGCGTGTCTACAGCATTCTTTAAGAATTGTACCTCCATCCATGACAAGTTGGATGCAACTTGCATTTCTGTCATACGTTTCTGTGTTTGTTTGTACAGCTCCCTATCGAGCTTAGCCGATTGTTCGTGATTGGCAAATCGGTTATAATAATGCAGATACCGATCCAGTGAAGCTCGAGAAGAAGATTGGCTATCCCGGGCTTTGGCGCTGCTCTTCTCATCATAACGGTTGCAGGTATACCAACTGTTCCCGTGCTCTGTCCATGGTCCGAGACAAACCCAGCAAAATCCGTACTTACATTTCTTACAAGTCATGTGGTTGCAGCCACCATTTTTCTCAATCGTTGTCAAACACTTGGGGCACTCCTTTGTATTTGCGTGAATCCAGTTTGCCGTCTCTGAGTCATCTTGACACTTTTGAAGCCAGATCTTTACAAGACTGCAGATAGCTGGCTGATGATTATCACGGCCACAACCGAAGCAAAACTGGTTTCCGCAAGCACATGTTACTGTGGGCACCACTGTTTCCAACTGTGACCGCCGAACATGGCAAAGAATTGCGTACTGGCAATCAGGTGCAGGACACCAGCACAAGGAGTCATTCTCGTCCACGAATGACTGGTCCAGCAATTGATAGTATCGATCAAGAACGTTTTTTGGCAGCAGTAAATCAAAAGATGCTCGTGAAACAATATGACTGCAGTTCTCCTCGGGACATTGAACCAAGCTTTCACCTTCTTGTATACGAGTAGTTAAATAATGTTGGTAGCATTCTTTGCAAGCCTCATGTCCACAATCCATACCAAACATTTCGAGCATTCCTTCGTCGAAACAAATATTGCATGTAGCTTGCTTTTTGACAACGCTGTGTTGATGTTGGTCACTCGATTCAACACCTGCTTGCTTGAGAGTGCGTTCTGGGTCTTCAACATACTTTTCCAGCAAGCGCTCTTTGTTCCAACGAAAGTACCGAAACAGAGCAAGTGTTTGTTCACGTGTAAGACCCGTTATACTCATGATGTGCTCGAGGTTTTCAGCCTGCCAATTCCGAAGATCTTGAATGGTAGCAACCTTGAAATCGACATCATAAGCCTTCTTCTTTTTCGAACCAATAGTAAATCCGTCACTTTCGTTTTCGTTTAACTCGATATTATCTTCACCGAAGCTGACGCCTACTGTTGTTAGCAGCTTGCAGGAAGAGAAGAAAGGTGGGAGAAGAGGAGAAACATAGGATAGGAGACATGTTAAATGTACCAAATAACTAGTACCTTGAATAAAGTCTTCATCTAATTCTCTTATGGACCTTCCCATCAATGTGACGTACCTGAATCATCCGTATCAAAGTCGGAAAACTCTGACTTGTCCGAGAATTCGTCGTCGAGAAACGCATCCTCGTCAAGACTATCCATTGTGGATTCTTCTTCCACGCGTTTCCGTTTTAAGTCTTTCGTCTTGAACAAGAAGCTTTAGCCTTGGCAATTGTATGTCTTTGTGGCAAACCGTCGATGGCAAATGGACGAATTGCTCTCAAACTGATATGATTTTAGGTGCTAGCGGCTTGTAGTACCCAACTAATATAAACGATTTGTACCAACAGGTCGCGTGCAGCTCAACTTATAAGAACAAGCGCCTACTATCAGATACGAGAGAACAACCGGTATCTCAAGCGAAGCCTCTAATGCTTAGTCTGCTTTACTTTAAAGAATGAAACTGAGCTTTCCTTTTGGTGGTGAATCTGGCCTAAGCGAATCCAGCGGAGTACCGAGTCGGAACGAGGATCTGCGAGAATAGGCGACACAATCTCCGTTATTATTGGTACTCCTTTGTCGAAACGACTCGTAACGAAATATGACCGAAGAGCTCTCGGTTATGATTGCATTGAAAGCTACCATACAAAAACAAAAAACAAAAACAAGTTTAGTGACAGAACAGTAGAAACCATTAAATCTTTAGGTGTAGAATGATATAAAGGACATAAAAATGTAAATAATTATTTGTGTTGTTTCAGCGGTTTTTCTGTGGGGTTCCAGACCTCCGTCTCCTCCCTCCAACGAAGTTTAGATGCTTCACCCCTAGAAGAAGCTTTGAGCTGATCTTCTGCTAGCACTTAACAAGGCACTTTTATGGATGACACTGTAATAAATCGAGTACTAGAGGCTTTGGATGTCGTCCATTCCTCAACGACTGCACCTGATGTGCGTGTTTCTGCTCAGCAAGTAAGTTTATCGATGAATCTTATCATATTAGAATACATACTGATTTTTTTCGACAGTTCTTAGATGAGTTGAAGGCGTCTAAAACAAGTCCAGCTGTAGGAAGTGCCTTATTAAATACGGTTCAAGAACAACTGGCCTCCAATGGGCTCCATGTGGATGTGAATTCGGTTCGTCATTTTGCTCTCAGTTTGTTTGAGGCTTCCATTTGTCAGTATTGGCCCCAATTCTCTGAACAAGAAAAAAAATTCATTCAAGTTTGCATATGTGATGTAGCCCTTCGGAATACAGACTTTTTGACTGCTTATTATGTCCGTACAAAAATTAGCACGGTTCTTATCGAATTGGCTAAGAGAGAATGGTTCCAATCGTGGAAGGAGGATTTTAACGAGTTCTTACTAAGTCTCTGGACACTAGGTGATGCACCTCGACAATTGGCTTGTTTGGTACTTAGGGGGATAATGGAAGATATGTACCAGTTTGAGGATCCAATTGCAGCTCTGCGTCTTCCCATTCTTCACAATGCTCTTCTGAGCGTTCTGTGTTCCACAAAGGTGCTGAAAGAGGTGTATCCCTCAGGTCTTCCTTACTCCATATCTATTCCTGCAAATAGCGAAGGTTGGCTTTCCTTATGGTCTAAGGCAATGGATCGTGAATCCGACATTCTAGAGGTACTCCAATGTTTTAAAAGCTGTTTGTCTTGGGTTCTTACTCGTTCTATTTGCGAGTGCAACGTTGTTCCCCGCATCTATAACTGTCTTCTTAACTCGTCGCTTGAGTTGAAAAAGCAAGCTGTGGATTGCTTGTATGTTTGTGTCACTCGTACCCTTGACCTTGATGATCCTATGTGGCCTTTTGTAGATGAGATGCTTTCAACGACTTCTCTGATCACTCTCCATCGACTGTTCACGCAGGCCAGCGAGTCTATTACCATGAATTCGCTATCTTCTACAAGTTCAGAGTACACTTTCTTGAAAAAGCTGACGGAAACCATTGTTGCTTTGGGACAGTATAACTATATGGATGTCCACCGACGGGCTTGTATTAATTCAGATGCCCTGGATACATATGTCAATCTCGTAATTGAAATTATGAGACATCCAAGTATGCTCATTAGCGCCATATCACAGCACTTTTGGGTGCTCGCACTGCGTGATCCTATAATTTCAAAAAACGAAAAGTTTAATTTTGTCTTAAATGATTTACTGCAGCTCGCCTCTGAGCGTGTCCTTCGGTTTGAGGATGCGCTTGTTGAATATATCGCCGGTTCTAAAACGGCACAGTTTTTGGAATACGATGTTGAAGGAACTGCTGCGGTCCATGCTTTTTGCGGAAATTATCGACGCTTCATGTTCGACATAATCCGTCTCTCCGTATCACTAAAGCCCATGGAGTCATTGGGATGGATTTATGGAAAGTTTGAATCTGTGGTGACGGCAGAGATGCAACAAGCTCAAAACAGGAATGCCTATTTGGAACGGACATCTCCTGCGTATCTTATTATTGATTCAGTTTTCACCACTATTGAAGCAGCCATTCACGGCGTTACGCGCTGGCATGACATGAATGAGAACGAAAATGAACTGTACGAGATCCTAATGCAAAAACTCAACGGATGGTGTGAAATTTTGGTGAAAATCAACTTTGAAGACCCGTTACTTATCAGCCGCTTAATTACTGTTCTTGTTCTTTGCATTTCTATGATAGCGAAAAACAACACGAATTTGCTTGGTTTGGTTTTGGAGAAAGTTATCTCATCAGTAACCTCTTCAAACTCATTTGCAATTCGTCTTCCAAAGGACTCTCAAAAAATCCAGGAGATGAGAAATAAGTGCTGTTATGAGCTGTTGCGTCTTGGCGAATTAATGCCAAATCCGTTGATGAGTATCTATGATCAATTGGAGTCTATTATTGGGCAAATGGGCGATTCCTCCAATTTGAGCGGATCGGAAATAATCATTTTAAAGACGTTTCTATTTGTTATTTCCCAATCCTCTGACACTGATTGGAGTGTAAAGCAACGTTATTTCGAGAAACTAGTAAATCCAGTTGTTACAACTTGGTTGGATGTACACCCACCAGTGTCAACATTTGGTGAATTCATTAACCATGTTTCCCTTCCACAAATTTCTGATTATCTGGCTGCAAAGTTCCCATTCAAAAGCGACCTCACAAAATACGAACTGGATTCTGATGCAGCGAGTTTCCAGTCCGACCTTGAGAATGGCAGGAAATGGCTGTGGCCCATAAAGTGTCTTGGACGTTTCTGTGAGGCCACCGTTGCAAATAAGCATTTGCACCCTGAAGAGTTTCCCAAACATATCCAATTGTGGAGCACAATCATTCCTAGTATTTTACCCGGTATCTTGTTATTAGTCGAACAAATGCATGGATGCTATGATCCTAGCGTGGTAGCAACTTTGAATGAGCATACGCGCTACTTTCTTCAAAAGAGCACGACCGAGCGCTTTTGGCTTCATGGTGTGAGCCAAGTATCTAAGTCACAATTCCTTGAGGAGTCGTACAAATCAGACACAAGTGCGAATAAGCTTGTTCACTCATTTGGCCATTTTCTGCGGAGGATGCGTGAGTACTGCTACTTTACTCTGTCCTCTTTCATGCTCCTTGGCGAGCCTTTCTATCGCACAACCGACATGTCCAAGCTTTTTTTGAAGTCTTTCTTCTATCATGCCGCCGGTTTCACCTTGCATCAGTGGACTGCAGTAGTGAACAATATCCTTAAACCATACTGTCTGTATTGTCCTCCTGACCTTCGTGATGATTGTCTCCTTCCGCTACTGCCTCCGCTGCTCTCCCAATTGGATAAGACCATTGTGACCGAATGGAGAAAGGTTGCTGAGCGCGGCACTGTTTACGATGAGGACAATGACGAAGATGAAGAGAATCTGTCTGAAGAAATGATTGGTGAGTCCTTGCTTCGCTACCTATCGTTTGCTACTGCACGTTTAATCTCCGAGGTTTTGCTTCAGATTTCTCCTAGTCGTTCATCTTCTCGAAGTGCTTCTGCGTTGACAACTAGTGCAAACAAGTCAGCCGTTCTCAACCGTTTGTCTGATTATGTGTTGAATAGCGTTCTTATTGCTGAACCCTTGTTGTGCATATTGTGTCACATGCTCGTTATCCATGACACCCGTACCGTTTCCCAAGCCATTTCCGCTTTCCTTGCCATTGTCCCTTCCCTTGTTTCAGAGCAAGCGCATGTTGTTGTTCGAGAGTTCGTTTGTCAGCAAGTGTTTCAAACGGTTATCATGGCCATTAACGACCCATACTTTGAATCTCTTCAGTCTGATCTCCTGCGTTTGTCATGTCTTATCCTTTCTTTATCACAAAATCTTAGTTCAACACCTGCACAAGTGCTTAACAGAATACCCTCAATTTCTTCTCAGCCTGATCTGCTTCCCAATTTCCTCCAAAAGTTCAAGGAAGCTACTACACTGAAGGTGCAAAAAGCACTTTTATCTAAGCTGTTGCATTCAGGAAACGTGTTTCCGCGCAACAATCGTACAGCCATCAATGCTGCCATCCTGGATGTCAGTACGAAGGAAGTTCTGAGTCGGTTTGAAAAGAGTGTCACCATCAATGATGACAGTAAGAGTAATTTACTCTCTCGAGACGAAGACATCGGATTGTCTTCGTTGTTTTCTTGAGCAAGAGACGAGCGTTCTAAAAGTTTGCTATTACTCTGTCTCTACACACAGAGACTGAGTACAATCCCTGTTTCATACTAAAATATTAAAAACTTAACTAAGGCTCACATGAAGCGGGATATGATTATAAAAGATCACTACAAAATTATTTACGAGAATCACGAGCTAAGAAAGTTTCGTAGAGATGGTAGAGACGGAAAGGACGGCAGATATCGACCGCGATTGAGGGCCAGCAGTTTCAATATTCGCATAAGCGGGCTGTATATGTCTTCTGCACATTCCAATCCAACTCTCGTTATTGCCGAGGGCCGCGCTGCAGGCTCTGCAAATTACAATCCTGTTTCTCTTTAAATTGCCTTTTACGTAATCCAATATCTCTTATCTAGACTTTAATTTGCCTATCTCCTTATCGGCAAATTAAAGTGACACGCGATTATCATCGCTTTGTTACTTGTGTTACTTCACAAACCTCTGCCTGTCCGCGGCTCACCGTTGGCCCATATTCGAACAAACGACATTTCCTGGCCGCAGTTTGTCACGTATCAAACCGAAACGTGCAGTACTGGTACCAAGATTTGACATTGATATTGAATTTCAGTTGTGGGTGAAAACGGCAATAAAAGTGTGTTTCCAAATTGGACGTCCTGAAGGGCTTTCCTTTGACATTCGTTAGATCGGGGACTTATAAAAGAAAACATCAAAGATGACGAAGAAGAACGTCTTCAAGAACGCAGAGGATACCAAAAAATATCATCTCAGTGACTTTAATTCTCAGGCAACTCCATTGTCTAGGACGTCAATGAAAAGTACTGAATTTCGAGGTTTAATTGATACTGACCGCTAGGTTTACAACATGTTCCGTGCAAGTTTTTTCGTCAAGGAACGTGTACAAGTGGAAAAAACTGTGTGTTTAGTCATGATTTGGAGCCAAATTCCGAAAAAACTGTGTGCAAGTATTTTCTGAAAGGCAATTGCAAGTTTGGATCTAAATGTGCTCTAGATCATGTGTATCCCGATGGTAAACGAGTGAAATCTCGAGCCATTATCAACGGCACTGCTCTCGCGGGCACATCAGCATCTCCTCCTCCATATGCAGGAAATATCAGTGGTCCTCCCTTGACTGCCATGGCATCGAACAATGCGAAGACTGACGGAGCAGGTGAACGAGCATCGGTTTCTTCGGTTCCTATACCGAAAAAGGCAGTAGGAACTGTAAGCCGTACCCCTTCACGTTCCATCAGCTACAGCTCTGCCGATCCTGGCTCCATTTCCGGTACCATTGGCTTGGGTTCCTTGCCTGCAGCTGTGGATCCTTTGAAAACAACTAGTGCCACGGAGGGTACTGGTACCGATGGTATGAATGAAAAGAGAGGTGTGGACGAGTACTGAATGAAGTGTTTTCCCCTCATTCATTTGTCGCTTACAAATCAATGAGCATATTTGACTAACAAAAGTTTCAGGAATCTCTCGTGAACAAGGAAATGACAGCTTTTCTCATCAACCTAGTGTTCCCTCTTCTCCTTCAAATAGTCTTTCAAGAAAGGATTTGCTTAGCAAGCTTACCCAAGGAAACGGTGTAGGATTTTCTCCCATAAAACCCAACCCTGCTCCATCTTCTCTTGATAATATGTTCTCGTTATCAACTCGTAGGATGATGCCCCCCATGCATATTACCTCTGCATTCCCTTCTCTAGGAACTAGTCCTGCGTCGCTGCGGACAGACCCGTTCGCTTCGGCGAACGTTTCTCGAGCGCCATTCTCACCTTCCTTTTCTGCCGTATCCCGTTTCTCCGTGTCACACACAAGCAACGGCAGCACTCCAGGAAACCTGGCGTCCGCGTTCAATGCATCTGCGGAAAAACAAAGTGTAAAGGATGATTCAGAAGATTTTGCCAATGAAGAGGATTTCGTACCGAACAGTCTGCAAGAATTGCTTACGCCTCAAGAACTCGAACGACGACTTAGTCACTTTGAGGAGGTCTCGGGAAGCATGACTTCGTCACGTTTCATTTCCAAGACATCTTCAAACATCATTTCAAATGGTGGATTTACGGTTGGTTCAGTGAACGCGGCTGCATCCGTATCATTTACGGGGACACCCACGTCTAGTAGGTTTGGAGCGATCTTTGAAAAGAACAAAATGCAAGATCCACTGCAGTCACCGTTTACGAATTCACCAACCCTAGCTTCCCCAATGACGCCTGGTGTATTGGAGTTTCACAAAAATAATTCATTAGCAAAAGGCGGTAGTAATACTGCTGGGAAAAATTCCTTGTTTACTATACCAAGTGAAAATTATGAACAGCAAGCTGATGACGAAACACAGTTTCAGATGGATGAAGCTTAGAACAGGCTTACTTTCGATTCTCTCATATATGTACGCTCACAAGCAACAATGATAACATTGGATGTCTTTAAATCTGCGTCATACCTTTGTTTTATAAAAGCGTCTGTGAAAGCGCGAGAGTTCTTTTAACCTGTCTAAAAACTTTAAAAAAATCGTGTATTTCTCGTTTTAAAAAAGAAAGAAAAAACTGCCTATTTATTTTCCAGGCTTCGATCTCATACAATTAATATAGGAAAATAGTTTCGACTTGTGGAGGAGTCGTATTCGTGTAATTGATTTAGTTTCATGTACTGTAAAACAATTGAGACTTATTTTCCCAAGTGTCGAAGGAAAGAGCAGGAAAGAGCAAACAAACTGTAAATGTGAAAAAAATAAATGAATAACGAGCTACGTCTCGCGTACTATAGTTAGAAGAAAGAAGATAGAAAGAGATAATGAGCGTTTAGATATACTCTGAAAATTAGGCGCGCAGTTAAGAAAGGTATTTTCCTCCATTATGCTCCGATGATAATCGTTTTTGAAGATGATCCTCCGCAAAAGGTGCGCTAGGGAATACGAGTACTTAAAACAGGATTGTCGGGTAATATTGCCTTAACAAAGACAGAACTTAAATAGTGGTTTTGTTAGGGCGAGTGATAACGACAATACGAACAGGAGGACCATCATAGTAAAGAAGGCGAGGAATGTCAATTTGAGGAACATCTTGAATTTTCAGGTGGCTGATGAGCTTAAGGAAGCGATCAAACGTAATTTGTCGACGGATCGTTGCTGCCAAGATGACTTTGCACTGAGGATTTTTATCAAAAGCAGACTCAATGGTACGAACAAGCATCGACAAATCTCCCTCGTATGTAACATCAGCGGCGATTACAGCGTCGGCATAACCGATCATGTCCTTTCCCCAGGTAAGACGTTCAACCGTCAGTTTGCAATCATTTAACTCAGCGTTACGTTGCAGATCATTGCAAACGCGCTCATCACCATCTGTAGCCAAAACGGAGGCGCCCATCTTGGCACACAAAATACTTACAAGTCCAGTTCCTGCACCAAGTTCGACAATTTTAGAGCCAGATTGAACGGGGTGTTTGTAGAGGTACTCAGCAAGTGCCATTGAGGCCTCCCAAGTGCGAAGACCAGTAGTTCCGTCTTTAACCAGTACATTCTTATCTTCATTGATCTTTACATTGTAGTCGCCAAGCGTGTACACGACTGGAGGATTAGTCTCGCAAGAGAGAGACTCAATATGCGCGTTCAAGATCGCTTCATTGACTTCTGTGTCTTCCGGAGTGTATAATTCAAGGAAAGTGAGGTATGTTTTTAAGAATATGCGGCAATATTTAGAAGGTGAAACTATTTTCGCAATTTCTTCCTGCATCCGAGAACTCGTAAGAAGGGAATAGTCCTCAGCAGTCTCATACATTGTCCATTTGAACGATGTCATGGGAATTTGTTGGAAGTATTGATCCTTTATGCGCTGAAACATTCGCTCAAACGACTCCATTTTCTTTAATTACTGGCAATTAGGTTTGTCTCTGGTAAAGGGTAGACTGAGAGTTGCTATATACCACGATGCTTGTCTTTGGTGTAGCATTTTTGGTGTAGTGTTTCTGCATTCAATAAACTTATCTAAGACGTATATATGCTTATCTCTTACCAGTAATTGCGCGAAATTACGACTAGCATTCGGTTAAATATAACGTTATATCAACTTTATTGTCGTTTCAATGACGTGTGATGAGTTCGAATACAGTTGTACGACAGAAAAGAACCAAAGAAATGCAATTTCCGTTATCAAGAGCTACTTATTGAGTTCGGAAGTTAGATGACGACGTTTCCTAAGAATGGCGTTTTTACTGAAGCTTTTTAAGGCTTCCATGTTCTTAGTTGCATTTTGCTGCTTGTCCGTACTTAGTTCAGTGTTTTATTCGGTCTTCTACAATTTGGTCATTCCTAGTTCATTAGTAACATATAATGTTCATTTTGAGTGAGTAGTTCATGAATGGTGACAACTGTTAATGAATTCGAAACAATTGCTAACACGGCGATCGTTAGGGAAGTATCAAACTTAAAGGCCACAGTACCGTTGGATGCATCTGTGCTAGGAAAGGAAATTCCTTATACTGTGGAACTTGAATGGAGCTTTCCAACTTCCGAGACGAATGCTCAAATTGGCAATCTAAAGGTTGACCTTGCAGTTACTGACAACAGAGGCTTCAACGAAACCACTTCCAAAGTGGTTGTCCTTCCATACACTTCGTCCTATCTAAAGAAGCTAAAGGTATTAGCTTTAGCGCCTTTGTATATTACCAACATTTTGAGAGAGAAGGACAGTGCAAGGGTGACACTCTTTCAATCGAAGATTTTACGACCAGCGTATTACGGGCATGTCGTCAATGACTATGGCAGCTCAAAGCAAGTGACAGCTACTCTTCAGGTGGATTCGAGTAAGCTCGAAATTTACGAGGCAAAACTGCATTTTGTGCCCCAAATCAATGATGTTCGGTAAGTGTCGAGAATTGAAAATGCATGTGTGACTAACAAATAGTTCATTTATGTACAAACACCGCATAATCAGCTTCTTCTTTTTGTCTTCCGTTTTTTGGTTGACGAGTTCGGGCAGCATGCTTGTTATCTATGCTGTAGCCTACTCAAGATTCCGACAAACAAGTATGAAAAAGTCTGTATGAAGCATCTTCATGATGGTTGGATAAGGGAATTGTCGTTTGCACTTAAACTGTAATCGTTAGAATAAGCCATGCGGACCAAAAATAAAAATGTAACCACGAAAAAGTAAAGAATGTATAAATGCAGTTGAGGCTCTGTAACATAGAGCAAGTAAGAATATAAATAAACAGCTTTTTGCAAAAGTGTTGGGGCCTCAATGACAATATGAGGTGACGGTGCTTGCTGTGAAATGGAGGCCGGTATTGGTAACGGCTCTTCTTTTTCGATCTTTTTTTCTACAAACGGGTTTGGTTCATCAGAGTCAAATTGATCATTAACGGCTGCGGTTACGGCCGTAACAGTGTCTTCAATAAAATGTAAAGAAGTATCCTCTATTATTGAAGATGTGGTATTTTCCTCTAGTTCTTCGTCTTTCTCGTCCTTAAGACGATTGAGCGTTTCCGTTAGTTTTTCGATCAATACGTGTTGATCAGAAAGTTCTTTTGAGAGAAGATTATTAATAATAATAACTTCATCTGGGACCGATTTCGAAGTTGATGGCGACTTTGTTGCTTGTTGACACTTCAGTTCGGATAGCTTTTCTTGAAGTTCACGAATAAACAGATCCTGCTGTTGCATGTAAACCGTCAAGTGTTTTGGAGTCTCCTGTGAAGAAAGAGATGGAATGGATAGCTGAACTACGGGTTCGGTAATCTGATGCTTTTCAGACCGGGGATGATGCAATTGAGCAATTTCTTGTTCTAAAGCTTGCCGTTTCAGCCGTTCAGTGTGAAGTTCATCCGTAAAGGCTTGAATTGCCTCTTGGAGATCTTGCTTTTCATCCTGTATTCGTCGGAAAACTTCTTCATCTAGGGTGCATTCTTTTAATGTTCGCTGTAGTTTTTGACATTTTGATTCCTCATGACTTAGCCTTTTTGTAGCGTCGGCTAAATCTTGTCGTAGCAGTTCTTGCTCCTTTTTTAATATCTCATACTGTTCATATACTTCCTTATTTTCGAGATGTGATGTTTCCAACTGCTCCTTCAAAGCCCTTAATTGAGTAGCCTGCTGTTGAAGCTGATTCGTCTGAACGCGTACTTTTGCTGTGAGACCCTTTGCGACATTGGAAGCTTCATGAAGCTCTTTTAATGTACTTTTGTAAGTGTTTTCTGTTAGTGCAAGCTCATTCTCCTTATGCACCAATTCATTCCTCCATCGATCACGCTCTTTTGTAATCATGTTCAGTTCTTCTTGAACTTCTTTTAGCCGCAGTTCTGCAGATCCATTATTTGTTGAAGACGCTTGTGGTAAATGGAGACTGTTTAAGTTAGAAAATCGTTTTAAAACAATACACAGGCCCACGTACTTTGGAAGAGGTGTGGATTGAGCAAGGATATTCCGCCTAGGAGGTGTTTGAAAGAGGTCTTGTCGTTGTGAATGGGGCAGCGAATTAGCAAGGTCCATAGGCCGACCGTTATACATATTTATATGCATACCAGAAGGCATTGGTGAGGGTGAATCTGGACTTCCACGTATAGATGATAGTTCTGAAATCTCGTAAGATTCATTGTCAAGTTGGAGGTTGGGAGGGCCGAAGACAGCAGAGTTGTTTCCCGTTAGTTTGTAAACAAAATCTTTAAATTCTGATTTTGTGACATAAAGTTGCTCATTTTGCTGGATAAAATCCTTTGAAATAGCCCGTTGTCTTTCGTTGAGGAGTGGAAACTCATTTGAATTCTGTGACGCTTGTAAATCGTCAATTACATTTAGGAAATCCTTCAGTGAGACCTAATAAACGGTGTTAATTCATGCTTCAAAGAAACCATGCTATCGCACTACCTTTCCTTGGTTTTTATAGTCGTACGCATCGAAAATAATGTCGAATTGGTACGATTGCTTCATACTACAGAAAGTGTGAAATACAAGGTCTTAATAACCACATATCCTATCCTGTACGACGTTCACTGCTTCCCCTAACTCAGCTAATGCTTCCGCAGTGTTTTATAATAGAATTATACACCAATTAAGCTGCAATTGGGCAATGTTGATAGTGCGCGCGTTCAAGCAGGTCGGTAATATGCGTCGCTACCAAAATACCAGCTTTACGAGAAGTACCAAATTCAATATCAACGCTGAACGACAAAAACACCGCCCTGCAATCGGACCCTCACATAATTTAAAGACACTAGTTGTTTTACAAGCTCCAATTTTCAATACATTAAAATCATGAATAAACATTATTTTACCATACAGACAGTTGTAACACCAATGATAGTAACCAGGGTAGTAATGGTAATAATAGTACAGACGTCTTTAATAATCATAAGCATTAAATAGCGGTAGTTAATAACAGCTAAAGGGAGGAAATATCCCTTCCGAACATGTTGATACGCATCCAGTCAAACGCAACGTTCGTCCGGTTGCGAATCGTATCCAATTCAGAAAGGTACGTCGCACGCCAGAAGTAAAAGGCAGGGAGGCCATGTGCTGCATAGACTTTGTGAGAAAACGGTAGAACAATATCAACAATGGACCTATTGTCACCAACATAGGCGAGTGTACCGCTGTGTTGATATACAAACGGTTTAAACAAAGCATTTCGCGCATGCTTTTTGATTTGCTAAGGCAATCATTTCGTTACCACTCAGATTTTGGATGACAGGAGTTTGCTGCAAACTTTCAACGTCTTTAAATGTGAGGCGAGCAAGTTTGTTAAGCTGTTGACCCAAGTAAATGCCTTGTTGTTCTGCAACTTGAGCGGTAGCTGCGAATTGAGTCGTGGTACAATCTCCAATAGCCCAGACATCCTTCAAGCCCTTCACTTGCATGAAATCATCAATCATTAAACCGCGTCTATTAGTTTGTTCCGGAAGACTGGAGATGAGAGATTGAGTGAGTTGGCGGGGCTTGTTTCCTCCAGCCCAAACAAGTAAGCCGTATGGGATGGTCTTTTTGGTCTTATTGCCTTGATCGTCAGTGACTTCAACATGCAACTCTTCTTTCGTCGCCTCTTTTAGCGCGGTACGTGTTTGAATGTTTATACCGGAGTCGGCAAAATGCTTTACAGCGTACATCCGTCCCTTCTCGGTGAACATGGGAAGGACAGAGGGAAGAGCTTCCAGCAAGGTGACTTGGAAATCGTCTGCCAAATCAGGGTACCACTTCTTTAAATCATGTCTGATGAAGTCACCCATTTCAGCAGAAAACTCCATACCCGTAGGACCTCCGCCAACGACAACTGTGTGTAAATAACGCTTCCTTTCTTCAGGACTCAAACCGGGCAAACTGGCTTGTTCTAAGCACCGCAGAACATGAGCACGAATTTTTTGCGCATCCCAAACTTCCTTCAATTGGCAGCCGTTTTCAAGAACGCCTGGGATACCAAACGTCTGGACATCGGCTCCGATAGAAAAGACAAGATAATCGTATTTAAGTTCCTCTTCAATCTGTTTATCATCCGTGGTCACAGCAGAACGGATTTTAAGGACTTTACTTGAAGGGTCGATGTCTGTACATTCTGACCGAATAAATCTGACTTTATTAGACTTGTGACGAAGGAGGTACCGTGTAGGAGTTATAATGCTGCGTGTCTGAACAGCGCCAGTAGCCGTGCTCGGCAAAAGAGACGTAAACAAAAAGTAGTTCCTGGGGGATACAACGATGACATTGTACTGCGATGTATCCAATGTTCGTAACAATGAAATAGCACCCCAACCTGAACCCAGAACGACGAGCGTTTTCTTGTCTGGATCGGCCTCCGGCTGTTCCACAGCAGGGTTCTTAAATCTGTGAACTCGATAACCGTAGTAAGCCAACGAAAGCCCTGTAACACCAAAAAGTGTGTTCCTTATGGTCTTCCAACGTGATCGTGTTGCATTTGGCTTGAAGTTTCCAGGGAACGTTTTAGCATCTGTACTTGCACGACGAAGAAAATTCGAACACCCTCGATTGCACAAAACCGAATAAAAGGCTGAAAACCTCCCTAAAGAAATGCTTGGAGATTTCATATTTGAAAGAGAGTAGGCTAGAGCTTCAAGCCTTGCAAAAAAGGAGCCAAGTCGTAGATTCAACCAAGGAAGGAGTATTAAGATATCGTAAAGTTTAGAAATATAACTGTTAACGAAAAATGTTACCAGCGGGCAATATCAACAAACAAAAATTTTGTTACATCATAAAATGACACAATTTTTGCGTTCTGTTACGGCACTTGACGTCAAAGAAGGATGAACTTCACAGCCAAGAGTTGACCAAATTAGCAAGAGGGAATGAAACATCCAGAGAATGAAACAAAAAGGAAAACAAAAAGATGAAGAAGGGAAGCTGTGTGTCTAACGTAACGAAAACAAACAATTCAAAAGAGGGAAAAATTGCTGTCAGAGAGAGCAATGTGGAAGAAAGGAAGAAGAGGTAAAACTAGACGGAACGGACTATATCAAATTCCCAATTATACGGCATATTCGTATAACGGAGAAGAACGCTAAAGCATTTAAACCACAAAGTTCTCAAGTATCCTTGAATAATACTCTTCTTCTTCCGACAGCAATTAAGTTAAACGTAATATCTGTCACTTGCACTCCATTGCTATTAAGCAACGTACGCAAGGTTCGTATCGTCTGTACGCTCAATGTATTCCTTCTCAATGAGTTTCTCAATGCCCTTCTTAACTTCAGAAAGGTCTGGTTTTCCTCGTATTTGCAAATAGTCCATTGTTTGTCGCACAAGTTGGTTGTAAGTCATAGTTTTATTTGCTTTCATAAGACGAACAACACAGGCTTGGAGTTCGAATTGTCGATCACGAACAACTTCCTCTTGAACGCTTGCCTTTTCTTCTTTACTTTCGCGAAGTTGAATCTGGTTGATTTTTATGCGGAAGTGAGGATTGGTAAAATGCTGGTTATAGAAAAAACGATGTTCTTTCGTTATTCGCCGGCTCTTAGGTTGCATAAGCAGGGGTCGAACGTGGGCACAACATAGAGATTGTAATGTGCGCGTGAGATCATTGTCGTTCAATTGCGTTCGTTTCTGAATGTCAACGTACGACAATCCTTCGTCGCCAACATCGTTAAAGAGCAAAAGAACACAGGCCTGGAACAGGGACACGCTCAACTCCTTACTTCCCGATGGGAATTCTGCTTTCAGCAAACAATAACACAATGCCGGCCGCCAGGCGAGTCGGCGTGCCGTCTGCTGAGAAAGGTAAAAGTTCTTAAAGATATCCAAATCGGTTTCTAGTTCGGGGGGAAGAGTAATAGTGGTGTCTGGGTACGTTGGCCAGTATGCTAGAGAAAGTACATTCACGAACAGATCGTAGTGCAGAGATCGTCCAAATTTGGACTCCTTGAAGGACTTTGAGAAGTCTTTGGAGAAATCAACGTCTTTAAACATGCCTTCGAGTGAATGTGTAAATGTACTACCGCATTTCTCCTTCAACATCTCAAGTAACTTTCTCTCATTATCGGTATTGGCAGACTTGTTTAACAGTAAACGTTTGGCCACATCACGCTTATAAAATGCTTCAAATACATCCTTGTTTGGCAGGTAACGGAAAATGTCTAACAATTCTGCGCACACGTTATCGAACGTGTTGTTGCCGACGACAGACTTCGTAGACCGCATTAAGTGGTCGATGTATTTTGCCAGTAATTCAGCTGGTTTCTCCCTCCGCGTAGAAGGAAGACTGCTGAGAAAAGTTTCAAAAGACTTGCGCATGCTGTACGACAGTGCTTCGTCTCCCAAAAACGCATGTTTCAGTACGTCTTTCAAAAAGATATGAATCTCTAGTAATTCAGATATGAGAGAGTCATCATGGTTAGGATCATTAACGAGAGAAGAACCCAACGCGACAATTCCCTGCGACCAGGGATCACACAGCAACTTTGTCTCGTCCACCCTTTTTAAAAGTGTGTACAGTGATTTGCAAGAGTCTGTTTTTCGCTTGAGTACGAAATCCTTCAAACCGGGTGTCATGCTGGATATGTGTTGGGACACTAAACAGCGGTCTAAAACAGCATTGACGTCTACTAAGACATTGTCGGCGAACATTTCGTGTACGATATCTTCCTCGTGCTTTAAACACCGCTCGATGTATAGCAAGAACTCATCCAGGGGCACTTTTTGCAGCTCAGCTTGGGATGCCGACGTATAATTTGTTTCTAGCGAACAGAGGTACATCGGAAAAAACAATTTGTCAAATAGATGAGTTTGTTGGAGCATTTTAGAGGCGTCTTTTAACAGTGTCTTGTCGACATTATTGCCGTTTCGTAACTGCTCAAATAAGGATGTGAGTTGGTTCAAGAAGGGAACACGAATTTCATCAAAAGACATGAAGTCGTCACGGAAAAGGGAGACAGAAAACTCAAGTATGGACGTTTGGCCGGCTACCCGAATCAAGTAAGCTCGGTCCATGTAGTAAAAAATGTTGTGAATTAGCTCAATACGTTCGGTCCACTGCCTCCAACAATGGATGACGGCTTTACAGCTTTCATCAACAGCCGTAGATATAGATGCGAGAGCAAGTTCTTTTAGCTCGGCGATTCCTTTCTGACAGTGCCGAAGTAAAAGCTCTAAACAGCTTTCCGTTTGACCTGCACGTACCAGGTTCTGAACGCCGACATAAAGTTCCTGGTAGCCACTGTTCAAGCCTAGGCCTGACATAATAACGCTAAGAGCAACGTCTAGTTTTTTCAGCGTGTCATGGTAATAATTCTCTTGACGCTCTTTCGTTTTCTTCGGATCAAAACCACGAACAACGATTTTCTTAACTTTTCCCTGCATTGAATGATTACTGAAGTGTTGTTTGGAGGATGCTCGGGAGCGAATTGTTCAGGAACTGTTCTTTTGAGAGAATTGTTCACAAATAAATATTTCTATAGCAGAAGAAAGGAACAAATGGGGAAGTGTGGAGGAATTTCGTTTAGTCTAGTATTTCACAGAGGCAATTATCTCCGTCTCGTCGTCTTGTCACTTCGTTCTAACGGTTTTCACTTCAGCGCTTGTCGCCGGGAGAACAGCCTACTCCTTCTGTGTTCTTCCCTGCCGAGTGTTAGTTTTCTTGGAATTGCTGATAGAACAGATAAGAAGATAAGTTTATTTTTATCTTAGTGGGGTTGAGTGTCCATATTGCTGCGATAATACCCCTCTCGCCGAGTAGTTATAACCTTAACCTCCACCTAAACGTCACCTCCACACTTCCCCTGCTGCGAGGTTTAAGTTGGTTTATTTTGTCGTTTCGAGGGAATTCGCTACGATATTTGCATTTCTTATCATATTCGTTGGTTAACCTTGCATTACTGCGAAAATTTCATTAAAATAGGTGCATTCTTGGTATTTTTATGGCTTGGGAACAGCTTGAGATTTCCAAACCTCATTTAGCTTATGCTATCATTGGCGGATTCACATCATTGTTTATGCTATGTTCGTCTATCATTAAGGAGAAACTGTATCTCGGTGAAGCAAGTAAGTAACTCGTACACATGCTGTGTGAAAAAACAAATCGGACTAAACAACGACACCCGGTTGCCATTGGTAGATCTGGTTGCCGTTTTCATCTTCTTTGCATGATTTCACTGCGTTTCGTTGTTTTTATGTCCTATGTGTATATAGGAAGTGTTGCTAACGAGTTAATAATAGGTGTCGCTACAGCTATTGGCTTAATTTTTGGTCCTCATGTAGCAAACCTGTTTAATCCTACTACTTGGGGCAATGTTGACTACATTACGGAAGAATTGTCGCGTATTGTGCTTATTGTTTCAGTTTTTGTTGCAGGAGTCGAATTGCCCAGGGCTTATCTGCTTCGCCACGCTCGAGGCATGTTCATAATGCTTCTGCCCATCATGATTGTAGAGTGGCTCGTCACTACAGCGTTTGTGTATGCCCTCATTGCACGATTGAGTTTTCTGGAATCGCTTGCTGTCGCAGCATGTGTCACAGCAACTGATCCCGTATTAGCATCGACAGTCGTAAGCAAGGGTAAGTTCGCAAGACGTGTTCCTGGTCATTTACGAAACCTGCTTCTTGCGGAGTCTGGTTGTAACGATGGCATGGCAATTCCTTTCTTATACCTTGCCGTGTATTTGCTTATTGAAAAGCCGGCCAGTCATGCAGGACGTGATTGGGTGCTGCTTATTATTTTGTATGAATGTACGTTCGGTGTCATCTTCGGAGCTATCCTTGGCATCATTGCTCGCAAAGCGATTAAGTATTCCGAGCGTCATGGACTTATGGATCGGGAGAGTTTTCTCGTGTTCTACTTTGTGCTTTCGCTCTTTTGTGCCGGCATCGGCACAATTATTGGAGTCGACGATCTGTTGGTTTCTTTTTCTGCCGGTGCAGCCTTTGCATGGGACTCGTGGTTTCAGAAGAAGACGGAAGAATCGCATGTTACGAACGTCATTGATTTACTTCTTAACTTGTCTTTCTTCGTTTACTTTGGTTCTATCATTCCATGGTCTCAGTTCAATTCGCCCGAACTGGGTCTGCCCGTATGGCGGTTAATTGTGCTCGGTATTTTGGTACTTTTGTTTCGTCGGATTCCAGCTGTTTTAATCTTTAAGCCTTGGATTCCCGAGCTTTTGAATTGGAGAGAAGCCCTTTTTGCTGGCCATTTTGGGCCAATTGGTGTGGGTGCCATTTACACTTGTATCGTTGCCAGAGCCGAACTTGAGTCCGGCCATACTGTTCCTGAAGTCGACATCTCAGATGAATCACATCCTCATTACTACATTATTCAAGTGATTTGGCCTATCGTGTGTTTCTTGGTTTTGAGTTCTATTATCGTCCATGGCAGTACCATTGCCGTGTTCATGCTTGGAAAGCGTATTAATACATTGGCTCTTAGTTTCACGCAGACAAGAGACTCGCACTTTTTGTGGAATCTGCCTCGAATCCGTCAGGGACAAAGTCTACCTCTGCGACGTTCTAAGACACAGGCCAAGAGCGAGCGTTCTATCCAGCAATCTATATCCCCGGAAAATCGAAATTCTATTCACCAGGATCTCCTTTCTCAACCCGAAGCTGCTCATGTTTCGCCGAGCTCGCCTGAAGTTCACGGTCTTCGGCACACCGATTATGAGAATGTCGACACGTCCCCTCAACCACCAATTATTGATATACAACATTCAAACCCGAGCAGCGATGAGCGTGTCAATAGTAGCTCTCAGGAACAGTTTCAAATTGGCGATGATATTATCGTTGAAGATGAATCTGGTAACGTAATCTCCCATACAAAGTCTCGCGAACCTGAGATGGAAAAGGAAGAAGAGGAACCAGAATGGCCTTCCAAGAAACCAAAGACTTTCGTTGGACGGTGGTACAGAAGATTCATGGATGCTGTTAAACGAAACATGGATGATCGGTTTGACGGTGTCGAAGACGAGGAGAATCGTATCGGCAGACCGACGGATTTGCGAAAGATGAACGACGATGTTAATGCTGATGACTATTCGGATCGTGAAAACAGTGTTGAGCGGCGGCGCCGTGAGCAAGTACTTCAGACATTGGGTGACAGTGATGATGAGGACTCGTATCTTGCACCTCCTACCCAAAGCAGATCAAGAAGACCATCCACAGTTAGTTCTCGTTACTCTCGTACATCGCGCACGCCGACACCGACTCCATCGTTTGATGAGGCCCATCAAACCAGCGAGGCTTCCAATACTGGTACTACTGCTCCCCGTGGAAATATTCGTTTTGTGAACCTCGTTCCTCCTAGTCAGTATATGCACCGACGTTCTCACTCTGGGTATACTGAAAAATAGGGAAACCTATACCAAAAAAAAAGTATGTTTATGATACCTACTAGTACTCTACCAAATCTTTTTGTGAAACATGCACACCTTCATCCTTGGACATTGTCTTTGTGAACTGTACATACATAAAGTTTTAACGTTATTTTAATACCGCAAGCGCGATCAACGCCCGTTTGTCCTGACGAATAACGCTGTGCGCACCCATCTTTATTTTTTCGCCTTTCTTCCATTCGGTATGTATCGGCCCGAACCCTCAAGCACCTTTCCTTTTCTTCTTTTTCTTTCTTTTGTTTTGTTTGTTTTGTTAAATACTTGTCATGTGTTCTTCTTCCTCTGGATGGTTGGTCATCTAGAGTGTGTTTGGAAATTACATTCTTCTATCACTACGTGCTGTAGTCCTCATTCGTAATAATACTCGATACTAAACAGAGCCTGCCGTACATAGTGTAATGATATTCTTCTTTGGTAACGTGAAACAAGCATTGATTCATTAATATCGTATTACGGTGAAGGAGAAATGTTAATTAAGTAATCCTAAAAGATGCCCGAACCATCAAACTCATCTTCAAACTCCAAAGGGGGGTCTTTAACAAGGGCCGTAGCCTTCTCTGTCTTATGCCAGACCCGAAGAAGGTTGTGACCGGCAATACCCATCAAATCGGGTATACTAAGACCCTTTTCGGCGAGTCGAATGAACAAATCCGGATATTTGGAAACATCTTCAAGACCTTTAGGGACAATTTCAATACCGTCGAAGTCCGCGCCAACGCCGATATGTTTATAGGAGCCAGTAACCTTAGCAATGTGCATGATGTGCTCCACTACCGTTTCCAAGGTAGCATTGAGGGGATCAGGACTAATAAATCGGGGGTAAAAGTTGACCATCACGATACCATCCTTCTCCGGAATTCGTTTCAAAACATCGTCTGGGACGTTTCTAGGGTGATTATACACCCCCTTGGCTGAGCTGTGTGAGAAGAAGGCAGGGGCAACAGAGATGTCAAGTGTCTGATGCATAACATCAGGAGTAACATGAGAAAGATCGACCATCATACCCAGGCGATTCATTTCTCGGACAAGTTTTCGTCCGGCATCCGACAGCCCACCGTTCGTATGATTGCCATGAACAGCAGCATCGGCAAAAACGTTGTCACAGTTATGAGCGAGAGTAGCATAACGCACACCCATGTTGTAGTATTGACGAAGCGTTGATGCGCTACCGGCAATTTGATGCAGGCCTTCAATACCCATCATGCTTGCAACCTTCTTGCGACGGGAAACGGGAAGCACCTGTTCGCTCCGAGTAACAAACCGAAATTCTTCGGGATAAGCTTTAATCATGCGTTTAACAATGTCGATTTGTTGGAACGTTTTATGAACGGCTTCGTATTCGCCCGAACGATTCCAAGGAAGACCAGCTGCAGGGTCAAGAGCAGGGCAGTCAACATATAGAGACCAGAATTGGCCTTTTAACATTCCCTCCTTGATGCGAGGAATGTCGGTATGACCCGAAAGATGATCATACATACTGAAATTAGACAAATGGTACTCGTAGGTTTCACGAACAAAAGTAGGGAAGTCATTATGGCCGTCAATGAGAGGTGAAAGTTTCAATGCAAATAAAGCTCTATCCTTGGGAGAATGGAAGAAGCGGCTTGAGCGATATTTCTCAACTTCTGAAAAAGTCATTCCAAGAAAGAAGATACAAAACGCCGCCGAAACTGCAAGAACAACTTTTTTAGTAAAGACACCATTTCTTCTTGCTTGCGGAGGGGGATTCCCAAGCATAAGGTCTTGTTTTTCCGTCATTGCTAAGAAATAGGTCAAACGAGAGGAAAAGTAGTTACAATGTAATAAGTAAGCAAGTGTGTTAGGAATTGGAGAACAAAACGTGTGGTGAGCAAATTGGACGTGCGCGCCAAGATATGAGCAGGTGGGTGAGCCTTATTTCGTGATTGTACATTTTTGATGTAATGATAGTATGCGTTATTTACTAGTAGCGCAAGATAGCAGAATGAGGCAGACAGAAATAAACAGCCATTCGGTTGCTAATTACAGGAGTTAGATATGTGTAGAATTGTGCCCCATAAAGTATCGTAAAGAACATTTGTTTCATTAATATAGCTGGTTGCAAATCTAAAGGTATAAACATTAAGCATTGCGTTCAGCCATCGTACATTAATTCTATATCGTTTTACAAAAAAAAAAGAAAACTTAAATGGCCAGATACTTATCAAGCTGCTCGTTGTAACGTTTGCCGTGGATAGGATGCTGGTCCAAAGTGTCCCGAACTTTTTGATATTGCTCTTCGCTGAGAAGATGATCAAGAGTATCAAGATTGCTTTTCAGACGGGCAGCAGTAGTGCAGCCGGGGATAGGGACAAATGCGGCCTCCTTGTTAGAGAGAACAAATGAAAGCGCCAATTGGGATAACGTCATGCTGAAGCTAGCGGCCAGAGCTTCAAGAGCATCAAGGCAGACCTTGTTCTTACGGAAGTTCTCTGGCTTGAAACGGTCAAGCATAGTTTTGTTCTGGCTCTCTGCAGCCCTTTTCAAGTCCTCTTCTGTCTTAATGGTACCCGTTAAGAAACCGCTTGCGAAGGGAGAGTAAGCAACAATAGGAATGTTCAGCTCGGCGCAAGCCTTCAAGATACCGTTTTGCTCAATATCAAGGGACCACATGGAGTATTCTGTTTCGACCATTGCGATAGGAAGAATGCTGTTGGCCTTACGAATGCTAGAAGCCGAAGCTTCACTAAGTCCAATACAGCCAATCTTTCCTTCATCGACAAACTCCTTCAACACTTGCATAGTTTCCTCAATGGGCACACGAGCATCCACACGGGCACACTCAAACAAATCGAGTTTCTTGACCCCACGAAGATGTTTTAAAACATTGTTGACACTTTTTGTCACGCTAGCACGGTCTCCACAAGGTCCCAATGTTTGGGGATCTGTGGCACCTTTAACGGAAATGAATACTTTATCGGCATTCTCTGGATACTTTGTGAAGTATCTAGCCAACAAATCCAAGTTGGCCTCAATAGGGTCAATACCGTAGAATTCACCGGCATTCCAAAAGTTCACACCTCGGCTAATGGCATAATTCAGCAACTCAAAAGCCTGTTCATCTGGGATGACGTTTTGTCTCCAAGTAAGGCCCATAAGGCCTAAACCGAAGGTACCGATCTCCTTTCCATTAACTTTGATTGTCTGCATGGTGAGCTTTTACGAAGAATAGTTGAATGTCTTCGGATGCAGGGGAAGTATTTTTAGGAGAGCTTAAGTACGACTGTGCTGACTAATAGCTTCGGGGAAATTCAATACGTAGTAGATTAGTCAACTTGATGTATGTGTAAGATTTGCTAAACTCTGATCTAATTGAAAACAAACAAACAGATATGAAGGTCCGACTGATGAAAAATATGCGCTTTTAATTAGATTTAACTTGTGATTAGTGCTACTTTCCGAAAATAAAAATCGAAATGGGAATCAATAACCTTTTTTTTTTTTTTTTAATAATTCAAATCTTACCAGATTGTATAGAACTAATGAACAGTTCTGCCTAGACTCAATGACAAAACATAATAACTGCAGTGAATCAATAATAGAAATCATGGAAATATACAACGTTTCGTAATACAAACAGCAATTTTCTTAACTCACTAGCAACCCCGATCCTACAACTTTTGGAACTCACTTGATACTGTTCATCAGCTATAGCCCCCAACCCACCCTATTCAATTCGTTCACTTCATAGACGTACATACTAGAATAACAGTAATGCATAGTATAAACATGCGCAGTAAATCCAAACAGAGCTCGTCTACGCAAAATATTGCAGAGTCTTGGACTTACGCATCTGGACTTCGAGAATACCTTCCATAAAGTGTTCGTGTGTGATCTTGGACTCACCGTGACGAAGAGCAATCATGCCTGCTTCCACACACACACTCTTCAGCATGGCACCATTGTACTCGTCGGTACTGCGGGCAAGTTCCTCCCAATTAATGTCATCGGCAACGGTCATCTTACGCGAGTGAATGCGCAAGATACCGACACGGGCCTCTTCGTTAGGCAAAGGGAATTCAAGCTTACGATCAAGACGACCAGAACGAAGCAAAGCGGGATCCAGGGTATCAACACGATTTGTGGCAGCAATTACCTTAACACGATCATCGCTACTGAAACCGTCAAGCTGATTCAACAGCTCAAGCATTGTCCGCTGCACTTCACGATCACCGGCCTTTTCCGAATCAAAACGTTTAGTACCGATAGCGTCCAGTTCATCAATGAAAATAATAGCGGGACTTTTTTCTTTTGCCAAGGCGAATGCATCCCGAACAAGCTTGGCACCGTCACCAATAAACATTTGCACAAGTTGGGGGGCTGCAAGTTTTAAAAAGGTAGCATTTGATTGAGCAGCACAAGCACGTGCAAGCAGCGTTTTTCCTGTACCAGGAGGTCCGTACATAAGCGCTCCCTTTGGAGGTTTGATGCCCAGACGTTTGAACTTGTCTGCTTGTTGCATAGGAAGCACAATGGCTTCGAAAAGCTCTTCAATTTGTTTGGACAATCCACCAATATCAGAGTAGCGTTCTGTAGGCTTCTCATCCACCTCCATAGCCTTGACACGGCTGTCGTACTCAGAAGGAAGCTTGTCGATAATTAAGTACGAGTCTTTGTTCACACCGATCAAATCACCGGGATGCAGCTCTTCCGGCTCTACCAAGCCAATTAAAGGCAAAAAGATTGTTTGACGAGTAGATGTCTTAATGACGGCGGACTTTCCATCGCGGGTAGCCTCAGAATTTTGATTTGCCGATTCCTGAACATCTTCGGCTTCGGGGTTCATGTCAAGAATTTCGACAACATTACCAACCAAGTAAGGGAGCTGCTTATTGTTTGCAATTTTCTCTTGGTTTTCTCTAATTTTTTCCAGCATAGTGCTTTTTTCATGATTCAAACGTTGATACTCTGATTTCATTACCTAGACATAATGTTAATAAGAAATTCGTCAAACCGGGAACAACAACGTAGAACGCGAGCACAGACTTAAGGCTAGAACAGATTATGAAAGAACTGAGCGGCCTCCTTGCAAAATATTCGCGTACAACATTGTTTTCTAAAACATACTTTTATGTCATTTTCAAGTAAACGCGTCCGGCTTCCAAGCTCCTCAGTGCTGGCATTCAGAATCTCTCTTTCCAATTCTTCGTCTTCGGCAGCATGTATGTTCTCCGTGGGCTGCTGAGCTTGGTTTAATGCGTCAAGTTCTTCGAGCGTCGACATTTGGTTCTGGTTAAAAGATGAAAAGCGGTTGCTCGAATGAAAGCTCCACCACCAATTTGTCTGTCATAGCTCAAACGGGTTTTAGCTTATGTAAAAGTACAAAATTAAATTTTCAACAACAGGCCTCGTGGCCTAGAAGTAAGGCGTTGGTTTCCGGTGAAGCCCTCTCATCGCAAAGGGCTCAGGTTCGCCAAAGATCGCGGGTGCAAATCCCGTCGGGGTCGATTTTTTCCTTCTGTCAACTGAGACGTATTTTATTTGGATTATTTTGCGTGGCTCCTCCATTCGATTTACTACACCAAAAACTCACCACCAAACATCTACGCTTCTAGTCTGCCTAAAAATGGTGCTGCTCACTAAAGACTGGCGGAATTGCCCTTTCCAGTACGCAAATACCGTTTTTGCAACATAATGGACGAGCTCGTTCGTCGGTATCAGGATTTACAGAGTGGTATGGAATTCACTTTTTCTGAATTTCGTCTTTCGTCCAAAGAGAAAATGTGAAATTGTGTGGAAATGGTTTTATTAATCTATTTTTTCATTCTTGCAGAGGTCTCCAATCATGTCCAAGCTTTAAAGAAACTTGAGTCTCAACTGCAAGAAAATGTAACTGTACAAAAGGTAAAATGATAAGGATAACAGTCGACACGACTGGCGCATTCACTGAGGCACAGTCCAGACAAAAGCTAGGAATAAATACTAAACGACTAGGAATTTGAAAAACTAGATCCCTCTTCCAATGTGTTCAAGTTGATTGGACCGACCCTGGTGAAACAAGATCAAGAGGAAGCCAAAACGAATGTGGCCAAGCGTCTTGAGTTTATTCGAAACGAAATGTAAGTAAACAAGCTCGAGTGAGCGATAAAGGTGACACGTATCCCTTCCTTACCGTCACCGACTGTAACTGTGTCACAAACTTATTTGACGAGAACCCTCCGCTGACTTTCCCAGTGTTCGAGTAGAAGGTTTGCTTGAGAAAAGCCGTAGCGATCTTACTATGGTTCGTGCTGATCTCGCACAAAAGCAGACACAAATGGCCACTCCTCAGCAATAGATTAGGCATTCTTTTTTGCATTAAGTAATGATGACTGTGGAGGGCTTTGATGCGGTTCTTGTACTAACCCCCAATCGTGTACTGTTGACCTTAGTAGCAAAACGTAAGCTGTTGAGAGACTCTGCAAAGTGGTCACGTAATGGAGAAACATTAACAAACATGAGTGTTTTAGCGTCTCCTCCTAACGAGTACTTTAATAGATATGTCAACTGTGTAAGTAGGTTAGTAAGGGCATGTGCGTACATTTTCACCATTCTTACCTTTGAATTCCGATATGGAATGTGGTGCCGTTCAGAGTTGCCTGAATTACTGGCGAGAGCCGCTATGACATCTCCAAGACAGCTTAAACTCTTATTGATGGCTTGTGTTTCCCGCAAACGATCGCCCACTGCCTGACTGTGGGCGAGTCTTTCCGAACCTGCCAAATCAACAAGACTTAATGATCCAAACGTTTTCTCCTTTGTGGCCGCGTGTACACCATCAATGTGTAATGTAAAGACTGAGTGCGAACGCGAAGACCGCTCGTTGGCTTTTGTTGCGGCGACTGATCGTCTCTCACTTGCCCGTTGCAACACGGCTTGCATCACTTGCTCTGTTTCGAGATAGATGCATTTACTGTCCGTCACACGTGTTCTACGAGTCCGTTCATCATGATGGATTTCAAGGCGTTTGCGAGATGATGTCGTTTCATCGGAAAGTAGGTCTCGGATTCGTTCATTGTATATCTCAATCATCTGGGCCGTCAACTGATATTTCCAGCCCTTCTCTTCTAATCGTTTCACTTCCTGAAAGACATGTGCTGCAGCTCTTGGAATGACACCGTCCGAAGAAGACATGGTATGCGTTTTTCCCGAACCAGTCTGTCCATAGGCGAAGATACTGACGTTATAGCCATCCAAAGCGCTTTGCACAAACTCGGAAAGCTCCTGAAAGACGTCCAAGTTACTGCTATTAGGTGGAAATACGCGGTCGAAGCTAAAATTATAAATTTTGGTTGACGGCTGGCCTAGAGAATTTTCAGTGCGAAGTCCTTCAAGTACAAGCTCTCGAGGTTCAACGGAATGGATATCAGGAAATTTCATGACAATTTCTGGATTTGAAATGGAAGCTGCCTCCACGGGAAGCACTGGACGCACTCGACAAAACACCCGGATATTTCCTTTTAAATCTTGAATAACATTGTGAAGGCGTCGTCGATGCTTCTCTTCTTCCATGAGTCGGCGCTCTAGCTCATCATTTCTGCGCTGGACCGCATCTAATGTGATCTGAAGTTGTGCAGCGTCATTAGTGTTGGAATTTAAAGACGACTGGATGAGTTCCATCTGCTGTTGAAGAGACTCATTCTTCTGATTCGACAGGTTTATTTCACCAACTAATGTCGCATTTTTCCGTTGGAGCTCGTAGATTTGAGCAAGTGCTTCTGAAACTTTAGATTGCAACTCTTCTAACTGTGCGCGTCCAACAGTCTGTGTCTCATCGTGTATCTGTTGAATTTCGTTTAACTGGCGTTGAAGATCCTGAACAATCAACTTATGTTTCTCTTCTTCGTTGGAATACTGGATTTCATATGCCCTCTGCAATTCGACTATTCGCTTTTCATACGATGCATATTTGAGTTGGGTATTTACTTGAACCTCATCCATGGCTTCATTAAAAGAAATACGAATAGCATCTATTTCGCTCTTGAATTCGTGACACCATTTCAGCTGTTCCGAGTACTGTTTAGCTTTTAACTCCGCCAGGTTTTTGTTCCAAACAGTCTCTTTTTCAGCATATTGTTTTTGCAAGTCGGCACACCTTTGCCGCTCTACAGATAACTGAGTTTGTAGTCCATTAATTTTGCCAGTGTATTGTGCGCTGCATGAATTAACCTGTGCAGTCAATTCCGTCACTGTATTGAAGTTAGCAATATTCCAAACAAAATTAAAGATTACCTTGCTTCTTTTCAGCATCTAGGGCTGCCTGAAGGGAGGCCAGTTTTGTGTTTGCAGATGTTTGGATTTCATCGAACTGTGCATTCTTTGCATGAAGCTTCGACTTCATGTCGAAATATGCGTTTTCCAAACTGTCTATATCATTTTCGTCGTCCAAACCCTGCCGAATGGAGGACTGCTGCAATGAAAGTAGACTATTTGGCTTTTGAAAGGTAGGGAACCGAGTTTGTTGTCTGCCGTAAGCTAAAACCCAAGTTGTCGTAAGCAAGGAATCCACTCTACCGCTTCATTATACCACACACACCTGTGTTGGAGAATCCTCGATTGATTCTCGACATAGAGAAATCATCATTGTGGACCCCGCCTAACAGAAAAATGTTGCTTGAATTCGCATTTTGGGACAATGCCGCTGAGCTCTTTTTCGTTGGCGAGTTTGATTGATCAACCATAATGGAAATCCAATCCACACAGTATTTTTCTGTACCACAATTCTTGTAAGTCTTGGTATTCAAATGCGTTTCTCGACAACAACAGCACATTCGCACCATGAAGTCATTAAGCAATTATACTCAATATTCAAACCAGAACTGCTTAATATCCAAAATGTGCGTACCTGATCTCGTCTTCTGTCCCCTGGAACAGCAACTCACAGCTGAATATCACGTACAAACAAGACCGCCGCACCTGAAATCCTGTTGTTGATTTTTGGTGTGGGCAACTCAACACCATTCCTCTGACCAAACTCACCACCAGAAAACGGCTGTTTCGAAAAGAACGGCCGAGGAGCTAGCTGGGTAAATTGCATAAAAATGAGCATTACACTGTGGAACTGGCCGAGTTATTATTTCCTCGGTTTGGACCTGAACGTGTACGACAGTTCCCAATTTTCTGAAATTCAAGGAATTGAAGAGGGTCTTCATCTTATTACTTGGGCTCGTCGTGACATTGCAGGACTTGTAAGTGGTGCTGTTGTGTCTTTTGAAGACCGGACGAATTTACTGTTGAAATTTGATGAAAGAAGTGAATCAGTTGAATTGGAGTTTGTGGACGGTATTGTGGCTACCAACGGGCCGACGCAACAAGGAAGAGCAAAAGATTCAGCAAAAGCACGAACGATCCCGTTTCGTCCATCAACTGATTGGAACAGACTGTCACGATTTATTTCCTTGGAACTGCTGGGACGGTTATTTTCTAAAAGCTCAAAAAATGGTCCGGCTGGCTCCGCCTTTCTTATAGACACATCAACCTATTCCAACACGGATCAGGCCTCAAGTGCTGCGGAACAGTTGCCAATAATGCAGCCGGGAAAGGACGACTTTGTTTTACAGTACACAATGTTTGACCTTAAGCGAAGTTGGGACCCCCTCAAGTATAGGGCACGAACGGTCCATCCAAGCATATGATAAGTCATTTCTATTTCAACGTCTTGTTCACACTTCATGGAATAATGACTCTACAAATGCTCTGGGTGAGTTCAGTCTGGCTTTCTTGTTGTACCTGGAATTATCTCATTACGGTTCATACCTGCAGTGGCACAATCTTATACGACTGATCCTTCAATCGTACCAATACGCTCGTGAGGAGGCAGAGTACTTTACTACGTTCTTGTGTAAGTGAATATTTGTTTTTGAACGGAGTTTGTTTGTTGTTCTTAAACTATTATTGGATTTTCACTTTCAGTGTCATTACTAACCTAGTTTTAATACAGACCTTCTTCGTTCTCAGCTGGAATATATGAACGACAAGCACTCGACAAAGGAGTTGCTACCGGATGAAGGCATCTTTGCTCAGTTATTCGAGCAATTGCACGAAGAGCAATCTGAAGAATCATTCGCTCCGGCTGTCTACACAGCCATTCGAGCCCTGGAGGAATCCATAAGAGACAATGTCTCGCATCCAAAAAGCACTGCACAAACTTCGGCTGCTCAATCCACGCCTACTTTTTCAGAAATGTTTGACGAGGGCAACGAGGCCGAGCTGTATGAAATGGAACATCATGAGACGGTCTCTAGTGTTATCGAACCGAATGAAAATACTAAACACACCTTGAATGAAAGTAATTGAAACAAGTGAGGCAGACCTAGGGTGAAGACACCCTTAAGACACTCATTTCAACCAAGCATAGCTCATACAAACTACCACACAGACAAAAAATGACACTCAACACACCACTCTGCAAAAATAAATTCTAGGCGATTCATTTAAATTCTACTTAAAAAGCCTGTAAAAGATGTCGAGGACCTTGGAACAAATATGCTGAACAGCAGACAGCAAAAATTGAAAGGTGCTCACAATCTGCGACCACGACGACCACCCTTTCTGCGGGTGGAGTCGGTAGGGATGGGAGTAACATCCTCAATGCGACCAATACGCATACCGGCACGAGCCAAGGCACGAAGGGCAGCTTGAGCACCGGGACCGGGGGTCTTGGTGCCAGTACCACCGGTGGCACGGATCTTGATGTGAAGAGCGGTGATACCAACCTCCTTGCACTTGGCAGCAACGTCTTGAGCAGCCAACATGGCGGCGTAAGGAGAGGACTCGTCACGGTCCGTCTTGACCTTCATACCACCAGTGACACGAACAATGGTTTCCTTACCGGACAGATCGGTAACGTGAACAAAGGTATCGTTGAAGGAGGCGAAGATGTGAGCAACGCCAAAGACAAGCTCGCCGGCGCGAATTTGAGGTCCAACGTTAGTAGCCATGACGGACTTTTTTCTTAAGTTTTGCTGTATACGAGTGGTGTGCACTGGGTGAGTTGGTTCCGTCGGAAGACCCAACCTGTCACTTCGTCGTGGATAGCAGTCACGTTAGGGTAGGGTTGTTGAGTGAAATGAAAATCGCGTCGCGTAAACAACAATTGGTATGGACAAATGTTTTACGCCACAGAATAAGAAAAGAACAATTAAATTGGAATGTAACGGTTGATAATTAGTTCATTGGGGAATTGTTTTGAGAATGGTGCATGTGATAGATTATAATGTACGCAATAGCTCGGAGAAAAAGGGGAATGTGTTCATTAGAAAGTCGTTATTATTTTAGTAGGAGGCATATATGGCTCCCAAATTAACAAATTTGCGAGCATTCTTGTTCAAGTAACGAAGAACCACAGTTTCTATAGATCGGCAACGAATAAGGCCGTTCATTGTACAACCCGTTGGATTGTGTACCGCCGTATGTAAAAACTTAATTTGATTGTAAAGAGACTTATCGTCAATTTCAAAATGCATGTGTCCACGACATCCCGGTGCACAACATCTACGACCATACACGTTCATTTGGCGAGTTTTGTTTCCGCAAGAGGAATCATCACAGACGAGGATACCTTCGTAGTAGTGATTTAAATAATTGCGCAGTTGTCCGAGAAATTGCAGATTCACTGTCAAATTAGAGTATTCATAACCGCAATCACACTCAACGTTGTCTGCAAACAACACTTCACGGATCTCCGCAACAGTTTTCATGTTGAAAGATTCACCCTTGCATTCAGGGCAAATGAGCAATAAAGGACGAGCAGAACTGAACCGCTGATCGTCCGTTAACGTACTTTCAATTCGTGCGAATGCAGACGAATCGGCATGCTCCGGCGTATAGTACTTTCTCGGATCCAAACCAAGACACTCAGCCAAACGTGCACGATCCGTGCCTTCAACAGGAGCAACCAATCGTTCTAGTGGAGGCAGGATTTGATGCGAGAGGTAATACTCATAGTCGATTGTAAGATTCGATGACTGGTCCATCACCTGTTGAGGACTAACAGCTCGGTCGGCAGGGTGACCTTGTGATTCATTTCCGGTAATAATAAACGGAATGACATCGCCCACACGAACATTTTCTCCTCGTGCTTTCTTCTTTAAAGCAACTTGAACAAAAGGCATCGTTTTTCCGTTAGGGTAACTTTCGGGTGCTTTTCCCAACTTGTTGAAGATGATGAACTTGTTCGCTGAAAACTTTCCACTGCGCATTTTTTGAGCGAAATCAACTAAATAAGCATGAATATTGGAGATTACCGTCTCAGTGAGCTCTCCAGAAAGAATTTGATCCAAACTATACTTACTGGCTTCCTTAGCCAGGGCACAGAATTCACGACGTTTCATATCAAGGCCCTTGATATCAAGAACAGGTTTTCCTTGGGCATCCATTTGAAGGGCAGCATATTTCTTTTTTGCATGAAGAAGCATTCGTTGGTAAACATTATCAATGTCAATTTCCAGTTTTCGATACCGCTCATTGACACGATTCTTAAATTCATTACCAATGCGCAACGCATCGGTCATGTTGTTGGCATTCGTATTGATCATAACAGAATCTGTATCACCATAAATAACTTGAAGTCCCATGAGGTCTGCCAACTCTTTTGTGCTAGTCAATACCTCTCGACCCTTGTATGTAACAAGTACGGCCAATGGACGAGCGTAGAATCGCGATTTTGTGTAACCAAGACAGCCGTACATGGAGTTGGCTGTCAATTTAAGAGCCTGTTGTTTGATATCCCACTGCAGTCTTTGCACCGGCGTTGCATTTTTGTCCTTCAGTAAAGCCTTGATTTGCTTACGCCTATTAACTAAGTTTGCAATGAGACGAGGGAAAATTCCCTGTTCGAGCGACGAGTTTGGCACGTCTGGGACAACGTCAGCACCATTTTTTGAAGTGCAATGTTTGCGATGAACAGTAGTGAAACAGATGTTGTATTCCTGAATGATACTGGGATACAGACTGTTGAAATCCATGACGAGAATGTATGTATCATAAAGGCCTTTCTTTGGTTCAAATACAAGACCACCCTTATATTTGTCTTTCTTTTTACCTAATGTGTCTGCAGGAGTTTCTTCCGGGTCAACAACATCGACCTCTCTGCTGTTTTGGTATTGCTTGTCTGGCAGAATATAGCCATTTTTTTTGAATTCGTGTAGCAGAATGTACTCGTTTCTTTCTGCACGCGTACCCGTTAGTGTGCGCGACCAAGAATTGCCAGCAATATTGGTCAAATTTTTTGATAATTGTAAAATTTGAGTTTTAAAAGCAAGAGCCGAAATAAAATATGTATCCAACTCACAGTGAAGCAAATAATCAAGCAATCCTTTTGGAGTGTCTGTCCAAGACTGCAAAGCCTTGTCCTGATCAATTTCTTGGCGTTTAATATTAAGCTCTTTCTGCACAATTTCTGATAAACTCCATGACTGAGTCTTAATCATGGACCGGCCAAGGTCGTTAGAAAGATCACACAACAAACGCCCAGAGGCCAGTTGACGCTCAATGAATTGTTGTGAACCCCTATTTGTAATTTTAGGCCATTCATAACGTCTAAGTCGTCCAATTCTGTGCCAATTACGAATTCTTTTTTCCCGCATACGCGATAAAAGAATAGAATATGATACCTCAAAATCATGTCCAATTAGGACATCTGGATCAGCATTTTGCAACTTCTCAAGAAAGTAATTTAGTAAAGCAATTTCTGTGCGTTCACAGCGTATGTTGGATTTGCTTTTTCGAGCCTCTGCCTCGAAGCCATTTGGAAAAATCTGCTTCAAAGGTCGGATGACAGTAAAAGAAGTGGATGCTGTATCTTCAGCAACAATGGGTGATTCAATGTTCACTAGAGCATAGATTAGTATGTGTGTAATAAAAATGCATCTTACCATTTTCATAAACCCGAGCACTGATGGAGAAGATTTCCTGCTTGTTCACTTGATGGTTGACTAGCGTTCTGAAAGCCAGACTCATAACAGTTAAAGGAGGCGTAACAGCTGGCACCTTTTCTGTTCCTTTAACAACGCAGATATTGGGTATAGCGCAAGCGGTTTCTAGACGGCACCAACTTGTATTTTTTACGCTATCGAAATCAGGAGAACGGATGCGAAGCCAGCAAGGACCCATAACATCTTTTTCAAGTACAAATTGCTCGAATAACGCAGTGTGCGTACCAAAAACACGTGAAAAGGTTTGGCCCGATAAATCGAAAGGGAACGCGGGATATTTATATGAGTACAATACGTGCAAATATTCAGTCTCTGCGGGCACATCTGGCAGTTCAAAGGCGTACTTGAAACGATCCACCTTACACTTCCATTCATGGATACCGCTTTTCGAGAAGAGAGCCGAAACCTCTGCCTGGACCTCGTCGAGAGAAGTATGCGTAGGGGTCGGTGTTGATGAAGCAGAAGCCTCTTCATCCTTTTCTTCATCTACGTCCAATGGCCTTGGCAAGAAATATAGATGACGTTGGATACCGTCGAGTTTGACAAAGGCGGACGAGTACGTTTTATTTTGTCCGGTCGTATACTTTTCCGAACAAACAGAGCGAGGAAAAGATTTCTGCGTAATCCAGCCAAAAAAAGAGCATACTTTCGTCATCATCAAGAACGTGTTTTGGGTTAATACGAGGAAAGTCGTGTTGTCCGTCTTGGAGAAAGGTAGGAGTAGGCTGTTGTAATGCTTGCAAACGAGTGCTAAGCTCAACCCATGCAGGGGGATCGAGCTCAGACAGCATTTCAGATGGGGGAGCGGAAGTAAGACCAGTATGGGCAGGAAGGACAGTTTGTGAGGATTGCGAGGTTATCGGAATAGCATCATCAGGAGGAGGAACAACGGGCAATTCCATATCAGGAAGGTGAGCTTGGTATGGCAGTAGCAAAAGATTCTTTAGGAACATTTTCAAGGTTATTTTGTGGGAGACATCGTCCATGGGAACGTCAACACTTGTTGATTTAGCAACGCTTGCCGGCACTGGGCTGCTTTTAACTGTCGGATGGAGATTCTGAGAAACCGTGGATGCACTAACAGAAACAGATGCATTCAATTTTGTAGGGATAGGACTTGAGACAGTAGCGGGGCTGTATGCTTGTCCTGCGTCTGTTTTGGATTTGCGCACTGACGTACCAGAAGGGGGGTTTCTCGTTTCATTAAGCTTTCGTTTTTTAGGAAGTTCAGTCATCACATCTGCGTCCACAGCACCCAATATATCAGCAAGGAATGCATCGTCATCGCGTTTATCGGCGCGTTTTTCTGAACTTGACTTTGTGGTAGGAGGAGCCAGTGCCTTTCGTTTGAAAAAAGTGCTAATTCGTTGTTCTGGAGCAGCTAACCGTTGTGAAGAAGACCGTTTTTTACGATCCTTTGCGTTTTCGTCAGCTTCATCGTCACTCGACGTGGGATTCCGAGGACCCCATTCATCGTAGCCGTTTTCTACGTATCCAGCACCATTGTCATCCACAACGAAGTCGTCCTCATCTAGCCGTTTACGGACAACACGACGATACTCGTCCTCATCCACCGAATCGTAAAGTTCGGGATTTTCCTCGGTTTCATATACTGACGCGCGTGTTTTTCCTGATTCTCGAAGAGCACGTAGCTGCGACAATGCCTCTCGAGCACTCGCCTTGCCTGACCGGCTCATATTGTGGAAGAACAGGTGCTAGCTCGTGTGTGTGAGTGGAGGTGAAGTTCTTCGGTGCCAGTTGACCAGTTCGCAGCAGTAGCGGTAGTAGTTACAGAATTGTACCTTTTGCAGTTAAATAGAAGTTGTAATTGCGTTCTTTAGTCCAAATATGGAAAGTTTTATTTCCTGTCAACGGTTAAGTTTATAAGTGATGATTTTAATTTTCTTGTACCAAGAAAATATCTTCAATGGAAAAAGAAAAACAATATGAAGAGCATGTACGACCCATTTCAATGAATCAATCATTAGTCAAAAGAATACGTCGTATTCACACTAATCGGTACTCGACGTTTCAGTTTTCTAGGATAGAAACGTTGGATGCCAAGGACTTCTAATTCAGTATGCAAATTGACAACAATCAGGGTTGTGCTGTAAGAGCGAGTTCAATACACGTGTGTTGATGCGATAACTGGTTTCTGGTTAGAGTAATACTAGAGGCCAGTGCGTTCTGCGAATAGCGAACAATTGTCATGATTATAAAACTTACATTGAGATGATTGTTACTAAAGTTAGTGCTATAATTGCACGGTTATTTTCTAATGCTAGAACATAAACGAGAAAGTTTGTTTTCTTCACAGAATAGCAATTCATCAATCTTTACTGAATTGCAAAACATTACAAGACATTTGAGATTTTGAGCATTAGGCATTAGAACTCATACGGTCTCGATGTAATGGAAGAGTTATACCAAAAAACTGTAGTCGTATACTTGTAACAACTCTTCAAATGTGAATTAAGACGCAGATGAAGTTATTGGCAATTGATACTACTTGCTGCAAAGGTTTCGTGATTGACTTGAATCCTTTTGTTGTTCACCTTTATGGTTCATGGAACTTTCTTCTTAAGTACAGGAAAGGATACAATGAATTTCGTAACAAAATTAACAAAAGCTATGCTATTAAACATCATCACAACTCTCACTTGATAAGACAAATTTATCAAAACAAAGTTTGCGCTTGACGAACACGTTACTCTTTTCACGATTAATGATTCTACCGGTAATAGAAATATAGCATACATAAAACTATGTCCTCTCTACATTTTGACTGGGTTGGAAATTACAAACGAAATTTATGCTGATTGCATGACGAGCTGTCTAACGGCTGCAGGGTTGCTTCTTACCTTTTTTTTCGACGATTTAAATAATCGGTATAATTGTTCGTTACGTGATTGAAGCAAGAATAGATGGCCTAATTCATTTCGCTGCACCCAACATGATGCTTAGCTATACATGCTTAGTCTTCATTCAAAACCAATATCAGTTCCGTGCGAGAGAAATCCGCTGGCTCGTTTTGTAGAATTACGAGCGAGATAAAAATATAAAGTAATATACTAAACCCTGAGACTAATTGTATTGTCCCGCGAAGTATTTCCCTTTGCTCTATCCTATATATACTGGCAAACAATGATAATTAAGACTTTGAACCCTGCGACTGAACGAAGTTCAAAACGCTCGCACAGAAACTAAATCACAATACTAAATTGCATCGATGCCACTCCGATCAAAGTTTACTGCTTTTGCGTTGATTCATCGCAACTCGTTCTCATACGTTTCGGTCGCCTGACTAAAAGCGCAAACTATATTCGGGTGCCGAATTTATTTTAACACACTTAAGCTACTAATTTTATCGTGACATAGGACGCAAAAGGTTTTCTCGATAAGAAACAAATGCATTGAGTATTATGAGCGAGTTTTTTTGCGACAATTTCTTATCCTTGGCTATTTCTCTGACGTTAATTTTTAGAAATAGTACCTAAGCTTCAGCAAACTTTCGCTCGAACTCGGCGAAATTACAGAGAACTTTCTTTTTCCACGAATTGTAGCCAAGTTTAACATCGGCGGTTGAATAACTTAATGTGACAAGCTGATACTACCAATTGGCATTTAGCGACAATAATGTTGGTTAAATTCAATGACTATTCAATAAGAAAGCTATGGTACAAAACGGGTTCCACAGTTTGTAGATAACTATGCTCATCCGTAATCGGCCTGGACCGTTGAGGAAGAGAGGAAACCGATATTCCTCCCTAGTCCAGGAACCGATCTCGGGGAAATGCCTCAGTCCGTAAAAGATGCAAGCGATCTTAAAAGTGAAACTGACTTATACGAATGATACAACTGATATTGACCTCATCGATCGCAGCTATCTAGCCCCCGTGATCAATTGGTAAAGATGCATTCGCCTATTTACATTCCTATCCAAATCTCCTTTTGCGTTTAACGGTACCCTATGCGGACCTCTCAATGGAACTTGGATGTGTGCATGGAGGGGTTCCGTTCTGCAGCGGAAGGGGGAGCTATTGGAATTGGCTGACATATAGGAGTGAGTATTTTCGACTGATAACACTACGCTCTGAGCTCTTTAAGCATGTAGTTACAACTGGCACTGTTGGAGCCGCGCGAAACGGTATTACTGAAGATGTTGAATGGCTTATTGGGGATGTCGAAAACGTTTGTGCTGAATAACGCAGATTGATGATGGAATCCAAAGTAACTGCCGGTTGCCGGTTATCGTAATTATTCAGTTTGTAAAATAAAATAAAATAAAAATAAATAAATAAAAATAAATAAAATTCAAAACAAAAAACAAAGTCTTAGGGTTTAGGAACAAACTCATAAACTGTCAATACGTATGAGCTCTGTGGTTGGGAACTTCCAATCCAACAAAGTTTTCGTCCACTTCATGTGTCTTGGATCCTGTCAACGAATGCTAATCCAAACCTAGTCTACTCGTACCAACAGTCAAGAGACTCGTTAAGACTCGTTACTGTCTCATCTCTCTGCAGGGTCAAAGTGTTTTATGATCTAGTCTTCGTTTTCTCGTGTTCCCATCCTCCTCCTCCTCCCATTACAGGCCTTTCGTTGACCGACTCTATTCCCTGCCTACTGCCTGCCTCCTGCCTTCTACTCCCACTACGCCCTCCAACTCCCTTCTGCCCCACCAAAAATAAGCTCAAATGAAAACGCGCTACGCGAATCGCACGCGCGCATCTGATACCACCCTCCTCGCGAGTCACTAGGGTAGGGTTACGAAAAGCAGTCACGGTTGGAACACTTGCGTGTGTGTTTCCCTCTACGATACCATACGCCAAAATGGTTGCCTCTTCGACTGTCCCCAGCGTGGCCGATATTTTCGCTCCCGAGTCTCTTTTGAAGAAGACTAAGGCTCAGGCTCAAACGCGCGAGCAACAAGTTGCTGCCGCTGCCGAGAAGAAGGCTGTAAGTGAAGACGGACAAGGAGGAAGGTGTGTGTGTGTGTGTCACGGATGTTTCCTTTCATTCATGGAATCAACGCCAGTGGTGATGAAGACCTATTCTTTTGGATTGCGAACAAGAATGTGCGTTCCACAAATACCATCTTTCGGGGCTGAGCTGTCGTTGATTCTGTGAATGAGAGAAGGAGAAGTGACTTTTTCACGTGTACGGTTCCACACACACACCGTTTCCCTCCATAGTTTTTCTCTTTCGATAACCCATACTGACCTGTCTAGGCTACTCAAAAGAAGCGCGAATTGATCGCCAAGCGTACCGAGGCTTACGACGCTGAGTACCGCAAGGCTGAGCGTGAGCAAATTGACCTTGCTCGCAAGGCTCGTGCTGAGGGCAACTACTACGTTCCCGATGAGCCCAAGTTGGCCTTCGTTATCCGTATCCGTGGTATCAACAACATTGCCCCCAAGCCCCGTAAGGTTTTGCAATTGCTCCGTCTTTTGCAAATCAACAACGGTGTCTTCGTCAGATTGACCAAGGCCACCCAGGAGATGCTTCAAATTGTTGAGCCCTACGTTACCTACGGTGTCCCCAACTTGAAGGCTGTCCGTGACCTCATCTACAAGCGTGGTTACGGTAAGGTCAACAAGCAACGCACTGCTCTCTCTGACAACGCCATCATTGAGAACGCTTTGGGCAAGTACTCCATCATCTCCATCGAGGACTTGATCCACGAGATTGCCACCGTTGGTCCCAACTTCAAGCAAGCCAACAACTTCCTCTGGCCCTTCAAGCTCTCCTCCCCCCGTGGCGGCTGGAGAGAGCGCAAGTTCAAGCACTTCATCGAGGGTGGTGACGCCGGCAAGCGTGACGAGCACATTAACAGCTTGATCAAGCAAATGCTTTAAATGAATGAGCAACTACGTGGGCAACCGCGTGCGCGTGTGCAGTGAAGAAGTGGGATGTGGGAGGTTGAGTGGGGTGCAAGTGGGCGAGGAGCGGGGTGAGTGGAATGTGTGGGATGCGATGGGATAAGTGGGGTGTGTGGGATAAGTGGAGCGTGTGCTCTGGTGGGATATGTAGGCACTCTGCGAGCTTCGTGTGCCTCTCCAGGTGCCTCTCCGAGGCCTCTCCAATTGCTTCCGTGCCCCACTCGCCCCCACCACCCCGTTAACCTTGCGGGGCTTATTTCGCCGCCACCTGCACGTGCCACTTTCTCAGTTCACACCCTATTCTCCGCCTATCTCCACGTTAAAGCCTCGTCCCACATTGCATCTCCTGTAAGGTTTCGTGTAACGCACACATAGCTCAGCACGCGGCTCGGGAGCGTCGTAGACCGACCATCTGAAATAGTCATTCGTCTAACCGACTCATTTTGAGTTCGCGAACGGTGGTCCCCGTCGTCATTGGTGGCTCTGGACTTTAACGCTTCACAAAGCCTGCGACACACGTCATCTCAGACAATCTAAGATCGTGGGGGCGACGCTTAGAGTCACGTGCATGTCGCGGACCGTGTTCACGTGCATCTGAAGCGGATCGAAACGTCATTCTTTTTTGGCCACAAGCGCGCCGGAGAAACTTTAGCACACTCGCTGACAGGCCGGCGAATCTGCGCGGCGCCTGATTGGGTCGCGATTATAAACAAAGACGCTTCCGGTCACGTGAATGCACAGTCTGAACGAGCGGCTGCTGCGATTGGAGGAGATAGTGTATTTTCGAGCTGCGGGGAAAAAAGACTAAGTGAAACGACGGCCTGACTCCGCAAAGCATACGAACCGATTAGAGGACGCGTGGCGAGAACATGCACGGCGGGGAGGGGAGACGAAAGCAGACAAAAGCGCAGACGACGGCCGAGCAGAAACAACAAAGCAGCGAATTCGCGCGCGCGTTTACGTCGCTGTGATACAATTCGGCGACGGTGATCTGCTCTTCATCGCGTCCCACCATGTCCCACCGCGTCATCTCAAGGCCGTGGTGTCGAACCCTGCCAGCGGCGCGGTGATTGGCTGTTTATAGTCTGCAGGCTCGCTAAGTCCCGCCAAGTCTCGGCTGGTCCCGGTAAGCGGAAGACAGATCTGCCGGCTTAGCGAAAATACAGCGCGTGTCACTCGCCACGTACGATGGTGGTGGGTGCCCTGGCCGTCTTCACCAGACTGGTGCAGTCCCCCACGGGCGCGCTCAGGGATGAAACGAACCCTGTGGCAGCCTTCTCCAGGGCAGCAGGCCTGAGGCGAAAAATACGCGTCTGCAATTGGTGCACAGCAGGGGATGCATTCCGCTCCACATCGAGCGCTATGACGGCGGCCTGCCATTGGTTGCTGCGATCAAGCATCGGGAACGGTTTTTTAATTTGCCCTCGGAAGATTTTTCGTGCTGGATTTATGAACCAACGGGCCCCAGAACAATTCATCCCACTGCGCGCAAAGCATATAAACACTCTTTGACTTTCTCGCTCTGCGTCCTTTACCAGCACACCAGCACACCCACACACACCGGCCTCGTCGCGCGCGCGCGCGTAGCATTCCCACCAAAGCTTATTTCTCCACAGAATGCCTCGGTTTCGTATGTGATTGGCCAGGAAGGGCTCATTGTCCTGCCTGCTGCTGCTTCCGGCTGCACTCACCCGGAAGGCCTTCTCCCTCCTCCAGCACTGCTGCTCCCGGAGGCGCGGCCGCTGACGTAGCCATGACCGCGCTGACACGGTAACCCCACCTCTCGCCTGACAACCACGCGACGTCCACGTGATATTCCAAATGTGGAGAGTCTCTCCACTGGGGCGCATGATCGACCACTCGCAGCAGCCCTGCGTCCGCGCTCCCAGTCGGCCCCCCTCTGGGATTGCCACCCGCCGTGCTAATATGAGCTCCTCAAAAAACCGCCTCTGAGAGTGTTTCCATCGAATGAATCGTTATTACTGTGCTGTGTCACGTTCGCAAAAATTATTGCGCGCGCAGGTGCGCTCTAAGAAGGGAAAAAACCAAAACAAAAAAGAAGGGTCGCTCGTTCTATGCCCAGCGGGAAGCAAAATTCGTACGTGACAGATGTGTGCGTTGTGCCCGTCGTGGACGCGAGCAAGACTCACTCGCGTCTAGGCGCGCGCTTGAGATGCATGCAAAAAGTGTGCTTATGTGCGTGTATGTGTGTATGTTTATGTGCCAGAAAAAGATGTGCGACTTATGTCGGCAGCGAGATGAGAATCACAGGCGATGCGGGGGACACGTGCCTGGCCGCTGCCCTGCGGGGTATCGCGACGATCCGCCGCCGCACTCACGTGTTGGACAGACCGAAATTGTCGGCCGGGCCGCCGTCGCCGAGCGTGCGCGGGGCACGGCTGCCCGCCGACGAGCCTTCCTTGTAGTAATTGGCGCCTGCGTAGTTCGCATAGGCACCGCCCCAAAGGGCGCCGTCTGGGTATGCTGAGGCGGCCGCCGCGGCCGCCGCGGCGGGGCACTCGTACCCCGGAGTCACGTGCGAATAAGGATAGAGGGGATGGGGCGGGGGCGGGACGGCGGCGAGAGGGACTTGGGAGTACGCGTTCATGACGGCGGGGGCGTGTGGGGGCATAAGCATGTGGGGAGGAGGAGCGAAGGGGCCGGCGGGGGCTGTCTGAGCGACGGGTGCCGGAGCATGTCGTAGTAGGTGGGCGCCTCGAGGAAGACGGGCGTCAGCTGTGCGGCGGCCCTGGAGGCCTCCTGCTCCTGCTGGAGGGCGAGCTGGGCCATGGCCTCGCGCTCCTGGCGGCGTTTTCTCTCGCGCCAGGCGGCGCGAATTTCGCTGAACTCTTCGGGCGTGCGCCGGGGCCCGTGGTTGTGGTCGAGAACATGCGCGTTGAGATGGTTCAGCGTGCCGTAGGCCTTGGTGCAGCCCTCGTAGCCGCACACGTAGATGCGCTCAATCTCGTTGTACTTTCGGCGCCGCCGGCGACTGCGAGGCCGCATCGGCTGCGGCGAGGACGCAGGCGTGCTGCCGGAGCGTGTGGGTCCCGTGGGAGCTGCAACGGCTGCCGGCGCGGCCATCATGGAGGGAGGAGGGACTGCAGCGGCGGACGCAGGAGCGGCTGCCCCTACGGCGCCGGGGTTTCCGGCGGCCGCCGGGTTCGGCGGCTGCGTTTGTGTTGCTGGAGCCAGCAGCGACACCGGTGCGGCCTGCTGGGGCAGGCCGGCGCATGTGTTCGCTGTGGGGTAGGGCGACCAGACGCCGCCTGCCCCTGACCGCGTGCAGTCGATGGAGGGCGGGGGCGGGGTCAGTGCGGAGATGTCGCCCAGAAGCATAGAGTTGTTTAAGAAAGCGGGGCCCGACGGGAGCGATGCGGGGTAGTGCATGTGGTCGTTTCGCGCAGCAGCAGCGGCGGCCGCCGCCGCTGCGTAGGCGGCGTCTGCAGACGTCCGGTAGTAGGCGTGCTGCATGGGCGGGGCGGCCGACGCAACGTAGCTGGCCGCGCCGGCGCCGCTGGACGCTGCTCCGCCCGCAGACGCGGGATACGCCTGCATCGGCGGGGTGAGAAAGGGCGGCGGCTGCCGCGTCTGCGCCAGACCTGTCTCGTCTGCAGGAACAGATGCTGAAGTGACGTCATCTCGAGCCGTGGTGGAGGCTGGGGAGGGAGAGAGGGGCATGCTGGTCAGTGCAGTCGACAGCGGCGGAGGCTGCGGCGGACAATAGAAAAGAGAATGCAATGCAGGGGTGTTGGATAGAGTGTGGGGTAGCGGGGAGAAGCGCGGGGGCGAGGGGGGCGCTATGCGGGGAGACAGGGGGAATGGGGCTGAGCGAGCCAGTGGGAACGACGAAAGAGAAGGGGATGGAGGCAGGGAAAGAGCAGCAGGTACGTCGCGGTCAGCGATATACGTGCAGAGAGAAATAAGACGTGTGCGGGGTATGTGCGGAGCACGCGGGGTGTGCGCGGCGCGTGATTTATGGCGTGTGGGCGAAGATCCGCGGAGAAACTCCGGACTACAGAGGAAGAAATTTTCGGGGAGCTCGGTAATCTCTCGGGAAAGTTAGTTCCGGACAAGGTCGTCGTTCGGCAAGCTTGCGGCGACTTTTCGGCAAATTATCGGCGACTCTGACGTGTTGGAGCGCGGGCGACAGCAGCGGGCAGAGAAGAGAAGAGGCAAACGCGACGTGTTGTCTAGCTGGGTGGAATGGCCTTGGCGGGGCGTTGGCCGTGGTCGTCGGTGGTCGTGGTCGTGGCCGTCTCAGGTGGCCGAGCGTTACGCCGGAGGGCCTGTGGTTTACGGACGCAAGTGTTCACGCTACTGCTGACGTCGATTAGAGCAGCAGTTTAGAATGTCGTCGTTGTCGTCGTGGTCGTTGGTTTGCTGACGTGTGGAGCGTACAGTGGCGAGTTGCAGAGTCGTCGTAGTCGTAGTCGAGGTCGTCAGTCGTCAGTCGTTCGTTAGCGTCGTAGTTGGTGCGTGCGAGAGCGGTTCGCAGTGGCAGCGTAGAACACAGTTGGAGAAGCGTAGGTACCCATGGCGGCCCCCTTTAACCAAAAGCGTGGCCAGGTCTCTAAACGTGTCGGCACGAGCGATGACCGAAAACCACGTTGCGAAACGATAAAATGGGTAAACCCCCGCCCGAAAGGTTGACCGAAGGAGGAAGATGACGTTATTGTGAGGCAGTTTCTCGCGTATTTGGAGTGGGCGGCGCGGTGATTGGAGGGCGTAGCGACAGCGGCTGAGACAGTGTGGGTTGCGAGGCCTATTTCGCGTGCAGAGCGAGCCTTGGGAATATCCGATTCGGCCGGGCCCTGGCCGGGACGACGGTGACCGGCAATGGCGGCTATTGGCTGGATGCGAGATTAACTATGGGAGAGCTTGCGCCCTTGGAGGCCATAGGTGCAGGGCGCGGCATCAGCTACGCAGGGATGACGCAATGCAGCGCAGATTGTCGGGTGATTGGTCGAGTCCGGAGTCGCCTCGCGGAGCACCGTTTCGACGCGCGCGCGTATTGCGCTAGCGAGCGAAGCAGCGTCTGGCGGTGATTGGGTGCGAGCGAGCAGAGGACCGGAGGAGGAGGCAGATGCGGCGGATGATTCGTCGGAGGACGCGCGCGGTGTACGTAAGCGATGATCTCGGTGGCAAAAAACGCAGCAGAAACCGCCAGGGCCAGCGCGTCGAGGGCTGCGTCATGCACGCGATAAAGTTTCGGCTGCGACCCAATAGGCGACGGAACGGGCGACAGGCGGGCGCAAGCGAGGCGGCACGCTTGGAGCGTTGAGAAGACGCGCGCGGTGGAAGACGCCGCCAGACGTCCGTCGTGGCTGTGTGGAGAGCCGACGTCATCCAATTCAGCCCAGCCGAGCGAGGCGAGCTGGGCGCTCATCACGAAGCTTGCTGGCGACGGCTCCGTTCGCAGAGGCAGGGCACCGATAGATCACCGACGAGGCAAAACTGCGAACTGAGTCAAAATAAACCCATCAATCGACAGGCTCCTGTGGTCTGCTTTCCACACAGGCGACGCAGCGAAGCGAGCTCGGAGCGCAGGGTCCTAAACCCCGCGAAAGCAACATGCGACGTTGCGTCATCGAACCGCCCGCGACGCGCCCACAATGCACCACGCACACCCTGCCCACTGGCGGTCCTGAGCTCTCGCAGCCGCTGCCCTGCTCCACGCCCCCTAGACGACCCCCCGAGTCGGCTGTGCAAGCGAGCGTGGGGTTTGCCTTTGACGACCCCGTAGCGGCTGCTCTCCGCACCTGGGTGCACGTAGCCGGCGAGTCACGTCATGATTCGTTTCGGGAATGCTTAAAGAAACGTGCCCAGGGGTCACGCGACATCCTGGGGGTGCGGAAGAGCGCCGCCCGCTGATTGGCCGAGGGGGCTGCCGCACGTGCCGCTTCGAAAGCCTCTCGCTTCCGGAGATTCCCCGCAGTCTAGTTGCGATTTGCCGGAGCGCCGGAGATGATTGGGCAGTGGGCTGTCAGGTGACAGCCAGGCGATGAAGGCGACGACAGGGCGAAGCTAGCGAAGGCGACTGCTGGAGCGAGTGCGAGCAGAGCAGGCCATGGCGCTATTGGGGCGAGCGAGTGGATAAGATTTCGATCCTTGCCGCTGAGATCGAGGGATAGGAGGATTCTAGCAAGTTCGAGGGAGATAGCGATCGTTAGCGAGCGCTAGCGAGCGGCTGCGAGAGGCTGCGAGCGCTAGCGCGCAGGCGGGAGACGCGTCGTGCGGGTTGGTGCGGGTTTGCGTGATTAAACCCTAAGGTACCCCAGAACCCTAAGACTAGGAGAGGTAGGAGTGAGCCCTAGACCCCAAGTGCGACGCGCGAGCGGGATGCGAGCGGTAGCTTAACGGGCGCGAGCGAGAGCGAGCGAGCGTAGCTTAATGTGGGATAACGAGTGCGAGCGAGAGCGAGCGCGGATTAAAGTGGGTTAACGAGTGCGAGCGAATGCGAGCGCAGCTTAAAGTGTGATAGTGTGGGGTAGCGTGGGTTAACGTCTGCGAGCGAGAGCGAGCACAGCCTGATGTTTGGTAGCGCGGGTTACCGCACAGCAACGCAACGGTACGCAAGTTTGCGCACCGTTACACCCCGCTACACCCCGCTACGCACTGCGGTCCTTCGTCCCGCACTGCTCGCTGCCTCCCACCTCTCCTCTCCTCTACGCTATGGAGAAATTGCTGGCATTAGCGACGAGTTTGTCTGCAAAGGATGCAGACGGCGCCGAGGCGACGGCGGCGGCGCCGGTGACGACGACGCCGGGCGAAAAAATCGACACCTCGGTGCTGGACCACATTTTCGGTGCCAATCCGGCCGAGGAGATGAAGCAGGCCATGGCTGCGATTGAAGACCCTGAGGTGACCTTGGAGAACAAGGAGGTGGCCTTTGACAACCTGGAGATGCTCGTGGAGCAGATTGACAATGCGAACAGTAAGTGAAGTGGGGGCGTCTGGCGTAGTTTCGTAGAGGAGACAGTTGTGGGTGCAACGAGAGCGGAGTAAGAGCTGGAGTACCACGTCGTACTCCAGCTCTGTCTCAAGAGCGTCTGTCACCGTCTCTTCCCTCTACGACCATTCATTCCCTCTCCCTCCCTCCCCTCCCTCATTTTCCACTAACAAACCAGATCTCGTCCCCCTCCAACTCTGGGATCCTCTCTTGAAGCAGCTCCAAAACGAGGAGCCTTCGCTGCGTAAACTCGCTGCTTGGACAGTGGGTACGGCAGTCCAAAACAACCCCACATCACAACAAGCACTCCTGGACCACAGCGGCTTGTCGAAGCTTTTCGACGCTCTTCGTGCGGAAACGGACGATGAAGTCAAGAGCAAACTGCTGTATGCGCTGTCCAACGAGTTAAAATTCAACTACAAAGGTCTTGCTCGCTTAAACACGGTTCCCGAGGCCTGGAACACGTTGATGCTGCTTTTGGAGGGCCAAAACTCGACCATCGTCAAGCGCCTCGTGTTCTTCCTTTACGCCATCTTGGCTCAGGAAGACGACAGCTCAAAATTGTTGCTCGAGAAGTGCAACGAGTACGCTGTCGCCGACAAGGTGGTCCGTTTCATCCTCCAACACCGTGAAAACGAGGATTGCGTGGACAAGGGACTCCAAACGCTCTTCCTTTTGTTGGAGAAGAAGGCTCGGCTGACGACTGGTGAACAGTTGGCCGCCGAGTTGGCTGCCCTCAAGACTGAGTACGAACACATTCTCACTGCCACTGCATGGGAAACGTTGCAGGAGATGTTAGCACGGAAGGAATAAATGGTTGTGATGGATCGTTAAGGAAGAAGGGAGGAGGGTGACAAGGGTGTGTAAGGCAGACACAGCCAAGTTTATGAGGACGATTTCGAGAATGATTTCAAGGACAATTTCAAGGACGATCTCGAGGTCGATTTCTCTTTTTTTTCTTTTTTTTTTCTTTTTTCAAATGGCAACTTTCAACTTTCATCGAATTCTTCTGCTATGATAGGAAGAGTGTCTCTCTTCACGATTCTCTTCACGATAACTTCTGTGGCTTCTATGACTTCGATGGCTCCTCCGGTAGCTGTGTCGGTCCCGTTCATCGTGCTCACGGTTTCGTTCCCGTTCCCGTTCATAGCTTCCGCTCCGGCTCCTGTCATGATTTCGTTCTCTGCTGCTCTCCCCCCTTCGTCGTCCATCCTCTTCCGTCTGTGTTCTTCCCATCTCGGAAGGTCTCTTTCGAAGCGGGATGTACATCTGCTTGCGCGGGTTCTTTTTTCCCCAGCTGCCAAGTTCGGGAATCTCTTCCTCTAGGGGCTTGGCTCCCATTCCCAAGAACGTCGGCCTCCTGTTGACGTCGAATGCGTCTTTGGCAGAGTACTCGTTGTTCCAGCCCATGCCTCTCAGCATGGCTGCTCCGAACTCTTCTACCGGCATTTCCGCATACTCCTCGACTTGGGACGCCGATGGCAGCTCGCCCATCTGTTTCTTAAACAGTGCGGCAGCACTGTCTTCTGGCGAAGGGGATTTTGTGGATGCCACAGAGATCACTTTTCCCGAGTCGCTCCGAGCAAGCGGATCGTTTTCTCGTTTTGTTTCTTCAAGCACGAGACGAACTTCTGCTGGTAGTTGTTGTTGTTGCTGCTGCTGCTGCTGCTGTTGCTGGCGTGTGGACTCTTCGACTCTTGTTGTTGTCGTCGTTTCTTGGGAGACGGTTTCTGCAACGCCCGTGCTGGTTTCGGGAATGTCTTTTTGGGTCAATGTAGTTTGTTGCTTCAATGTAGTTTGTTTGATAACGACATGGGTTGTAGAGGCTGACGGTAGGTTGAGGCCATATTTCACAGAGGGAGGTTTTGGAGAAGCATTACTCTTGTCGTTGCCGTTGTTCTTCCCTTCAATTCGCTCGTTCCCTTCCCTCCCTTCGTCTCGTTTCTGAATCCTTTCCTGTAACCAATGTGAGGACGAGGGAACCGGAATGACTTTGGGTTTTGCCTTCTCGCGCTCCTTGCGCTGAAACTCTTCGTCTTTGTATTCAATTCCTTCTTCACCGAATCCTGTGATGAATTGAGGCTGCCTGGTTTCTTCGTCTTCACTTTCGTCGTCCGAACGGCCGCCAAAGGAGCGAGAAAACCGGTTCTTGTTGCTCATGAATAAATTTTCCCGTGTCTTTGAGGTGTTTTCCGGTTACAAATGGAGCGAATTTCGTGAGAATACGAACTTTTTTGTGTTTGGTTCTTCCAGCTGCCAGACTCCCAAGTATAAAACTCGCAACCACCAATTAGGCAAATTGTTCTGCAGTCTCCTTTTTCTCAATTTGCTGGACGTAACGTTTGCCGCACGGTCAAATTCAAGAAGCAATGGACTTGTTCGCCGTGGTCACTAAGGGAGGAATTGTGCTTTGGGAGAAGGGCAGCCTTGCCTCAAGCAGAAAACAACTAAACGCCTTGTTCAGCGATGTATTTTTAAACGAACAGGTCTTTGAAGATGATGTCGTTCAAATTGAAAACCTCAAGTACAAATGGCTGCAGTCGAACGTGTACAGTGTTGTTTTCGTGGTAAGTTGATATTGGAAAACGAATTGGGTTTTTTCGTTGGCGATACCAAGTTTTTAGTTTGCTAACAGCATTTCCCATAACAAAGGCGGCTTTTCAAAATGCTCGGCTAGTCAAGTTTGCAGACAAACTGACACAAAGTATGCACAACATCGTCCTCAATTCATGCTTAAACGCATTGAAAGAACAACGATTATTCAACAAGGAAGAAAGTCAGCTGCTAGAAGAGGCGTATCAGATGAAAACACAGCAGCTGAGGGAGGAGTTCAATGATCTTCTTGTCGTGAAGACAGCAGCGAATACCGGGGGAGCGAAACCTTCTTCCTCGTCAAAGTCAGAAGCGTCTACTCGTTCCTCGAAGCTGGCTCCTCAAAAGCAGAAGAAGCAGCCAAAGAAGGCGACCACGAAGAAAGAATTGAGACGTTGGGACGATTCGTTGCTGGATGAGGAGGAGGCTGCTGCTCTTAACTATTCGGAGGATTTGCCTGCAGCAGAGTCCGCTGCACATGCCGATGCAGAATTGTCAAGCATGGTGGGGGAGAATAATAATTTGGTAAAGACGAAACAAGGAGCCTTCGTTATCGAGGAACTGGAACGAGCTCCTGCCGCTGAGGAGACTTCCTCTCGAGGATTCTCCTTTTTCTCGAATCTCATCGGCCAAAAGACGCTCACCGAGAAAGATTTGAAGCCTGTCCTTGCAAAGATGCAACAGCACTTAATCGAAAAGAATGTTGCCCAGCTCGGTGGCCCAACAGCTTTGCGATTCACTTCGTTCATCGCTCGTGGGCAAGAAGACCGGTTCTTTCGAAACGGTAAAGGGAACTATTAAAGCTGCTTTACGGAAAACGTTAACGAAAATCTTGACTCCAAGCACTTCTCTCGATCTCCTTAACAATGTTCAGATGGTTCGCAAGAAGGAGGCCAGACCATACACGATTTCTCTTATTGGTGTCAACGGCGTTGGAAAGTCGACGACTTTGTCGAAGCTGGCTTACTGGTTGTTGTCGAAATAAGCTCCGCATTCTTGTTGCTGCCTGTGACACATTCCGTTCTGGTGCTATTGAGCAATTGAACGTTCATGTCACAAACCTGAAAAAGGTACATGGTGATAATATCGAGCTGTTTGCACAAGGCTATGGAAAGGATGCCAGTATAGTCGTAAAAAATGCTGTACAATATGCCAGTCAAAACAACTTTGACGTTATTCTTGTCGATACGGCCGGCAGAAGACATAACGATCAACGACTAATGGGATCATTGGAAAAGTTCACAAAAGCTACGAAGCTTGACAAGATATTTCAAGTTGCCGAAGCACTGGTGGGAACTGATTCCTTGGCTCAGGCAAAACATTTCCAGGCTTCTCTGTACCACCGCCGTCTGGACGGTTTTATTATATCCAAGGTAGATGCTGTAGGCGAACTTGTCGGCGTGATGGTTGGCATGGTTTACACGACGCACGTTCCCATCGTTTTCGTTGGCGTTGGTCAAACGTATTCCGACTTACGAACGCTTTCCGTTGACTGGGTTGTGGATCAACTGATGCGTTAGACGCTGTAATGGGAAATTCTCAGTATACTGATCTCGGCTGTTATTTTCTTAATCATTTTCACTCTCTATTTACTTGACGATTAAAAAAAAAAAAACAATTCATTATTAATTAATTTAAACAGTTGAGTCTGTAATATACCGTTACCGTTTGTTTCTAGTTTCTGTATTGGAATTCTTATTATCTTGAACTCGTAAACCATCTGTACCGGTAGACAACGAACCTCCGTCATTAAGGTACTCCGTCAGCGATTGTTGGTATCTTGATAAATAATCATCCAGACATGAAAGGGAAGCTCGCTCTGGCAGGAGGTGTTTATCTTTTAAGTGTATATGCAGGCGCTCTTGGTTGGAGGGTGTGGAAAGATGTTTCTGCGTACGAACAAACAGACGGACATAGTAGAACACAGAGGCAGCCTAGTTCTGTGCCAATTTATAACCAATGTGCTGACGAGTATAAAAAACGCCTTCGTCGAGAAGAATTCTGGACGGGTATTAGACACCAAAGACGTTCTCTAGTTCGACAAGCAAAGGTACAGAAGGATGTAGTATTCAGACAAAAACAATTGGCTAACAAGAACAAAGGGTAATGTCTTGGAAATGAGCAGTGGTCCAGGAACGAACATTCCGTTCTACCGATGGGCAGACATCAAGTCACTAACACTTGTCGAACCGTCTCAGCAGATGCAACACTTAGCAGAAACAGTAATAAGAAAAAAAGTACCAAAGAGGGTACCGTGTACACATTATGGAAGTGCACAGCAAGTCCCCGAGGACATGCTTTATGATACCATTATTCAAACATTTGGCATATGTTCGCAGCAAGACTCAGTGACAGAGTTGAAAACTTGTGTAAGACACTTAAAGCCACAGGGAAGAATTCTGCTCTTAGAGCACGGGAGAAGCAAATACGGGTGGTTAAACCGTATCTTAGACGCATATGCCGAGAAACATTTTCTTCGATGGGGCTGTCAATGGAATAAAGACATTCGGTCAATAGTACAGCAAGCCGGTTTGCGTGTAGAATCGATCAAGCGGACTCATCTTGGAACGACCTACTTATTAGAAGCGAGGGTAACCCCTCAGACGTCAATGATTTAAATTCAACACGAATTGCCCAAAACGCCTTCAGCTGCTTCTCCATCTGCTGCTAACCCGGCACAGTTTGGCTGGGCGGCCAGACGGCGCTCGTTAACACCACCAAGTGTCAACTAAAAAAAGAAAAGTGTGCTCAAAAGCAAAAGTTGAGACTTGCTGCGACAGTCTTAGAACGCAATTATCTCATGGAAGACGAAGCTAGCTCGACGAACGCATTGAATGTGCGGGTACTTAAGTTTCACTATCCTCAAGTCCAATCCATTGTCGACGTAGCATCGCACGTTGCTGTCTATCAATTCGATGTTCAGCTTCAGAAATGGGTACGTAGTAACTGCTCGAATGTTTCAGTGATGAATTGTCACTTCAACAGAGAAGTTTACTTTCCTTTTTGGTTTTCTAACCGTCCCTTAGTTAAAATCGTCTGTTGAAGGAACGTTCTTCTTGGTAAAAGATCAAGACAACAGACTAGGATACATTATCCTTAACAGAAACTCGCTTGAAAATCTTTTTTTTGTATATTCAACAGGGGTCTGACGTCCACTTGGTAGACAATTATCTTATCCATAAAGTCTACAACCATCAAGTTATTGGGCTCTGGATGTTTGATTCCTCTGAACTTGCTCGCATTTTCAAGACAGTAACGGTACAGGTTTAAGTACATGTACCGACGCTTGTAATTATTTCGGTCGCTTGTATTTTTTTTCCACTTGAATCGGTCGCCTCACAGACAGACCAACACAAACCTATTTTTACAGCCGGTAACGGTTAAAAGTGGGATTCTTGAAAGAAAAAACAACGCTTTGTTGTAAAACGAAAGGCTCAGTGTCAATAAAGAGCCTAAATTTTCTGTTGTTTTTTGAGTTCTTTTTCATTCATTTTTAGACTCCCCAATCATTATGTGTAAACACATTAAAAACGCACAAGTCTCTATTCGAACGGCGTGCTGTCATCGTTGGGTTGACTGCGTTGAATGTCATAATGAGATTGCTGATCACCCTTTGCTGAAAACAGCTGAGCTTACACTGATTTGCAAAAAATGTCGGAAGGCCTTTCGCAAAAATCTCACAGATGAGATAGACGAGAGTGACGAGTATTGTCCTCAGTACGTTAAGCGACTTAATTGTCCAAATTGGGCCAGTCTAATGATCACAATTAGCTAACCAAATACAGTTGTGACAACCACTATGTAATTCCGGCAGTGACAGAGGCAGATGTTGAACGTAAACGAGCCGAAAAAGAGCTCGAGAAGAGACGGGCAGCCTTTGATATCCGTTATGTGAAGGAAGAAGACCTGTTGTTCACCGAAGACATGGAGGATGTCACTAGCCGTCTTGGATAATGAATGAATGAGTCACGAAGGCAAAGCCGTTGACGGAAGAGAATGTATGCTCATTCGGTAATTGTGGAGAGTAACTGCATGAGTCTATTGTTCATTCGTATTGTAGAAATTACATGCTCGGTGCATGAACGTGGTCAACTATGCCTGCATAGTATAATCGACTTCAAAGTAAGGCAACATAGTCGATATGAACTTCAGAAAAAGAACCATGTAATGGTCAACTTCGAAAGACTCGCCCCGATTTGCATACTGCTTCATCAATTTGAGCAAAACGCTTGCGTGCTTGCATGGGTGAACACTAGCCATTGAGTTGTGGGAATGGAAGTGTGGGAAGGGTTCCATAGTAACGGTTTTCCCGGCATGTTCAACGGATACGTCTTCGTAGATGCTCTTCATACTGAGCAGCTGCCCTGAACTATCCCAACCTCTAAGGTACAGACGTGGTGTACGATAATATTTGTCGTAAGCAATGTATAGATCATAAAGTCTCGCTTTTGACTGCATCACTGGAGCAGCTTGAACGTCGTCTTCTTCATCATCATCGTCTTCATCATTATCGTCGTTAACTTCGTCACTAACAATAAAATCATCGATGTCGGGTATAGCAGAAGCTGATGTTGTTTCTGTGGTCGCTCCGGTTCCAGAAACGGTGTCTGTTGCCGTTTGTGTTTCAGGACTTGCATCATCCGGATGGTCCGTTTCAATATCTATCCAATCTTCTTGTACATTTACCTTCACTTCCCTTGGAATGCTATAAACTAAATTGAATAGTCAGAAACTCATTCGCAAGTGTATATCGAACAATCTTACCGTGCTTTGTGACCAGGTACTGTCGATCCTTTGGTAGAAAATCGCGAATACGGTCTCCTGTTTCCCATTTCCACGTAGGAAACTTTCGCACCAAGTAATCACCGGCCAATACAAACTATTCTTCTGTTAGAGATAATTGTTGTGACGAGGAATGGCGAGCGAATTGCCAATTGCGTACCTGCTCAGGGCTAATCATGCCTGTTTTCTCAAAGTTTGAATCTTTCACCGGAGGAGTGATGTGCTGTCTCCAATTCATAAACGCTGAAGCTAAACGTTGAGTCATGGTCTTTCATAAAAATTGTGTCGCAAGTTTGAAAAAACGCGAGTTGTTTACAGAGTTAAGTTATAAACCAATTGCTCAACCAGCAAGAAGCCTCTCAAAAATAAAACGAAATATATTGGTTAAAAGAGATGTGTGTTAAGGGTAGGTGAAACAATGAAGGAATCCGCCTTGCCATGCAGGCCACACGTATCGCGTCTGGCCCCCACAAGACTCCCACCCGATAAGATTTAGCTTATCTAAAGTTTAAGCTTAATTTAAAGTTTCGCTATAGATAAGCGAGTTTTGGTGAACGATGGGGCTAGCTTTAACGAAAGTCAAAACATGAACATTGGTAAGGCAGTTAGCAAATCCAAGCACAAAATGTTTCCAAATTTTTAGTACAAATACGAAAAGTGAGAGGGACGAAGGTATCGGTATTTTATGAGGCAATGAGGTTGCCGTGAACCAGGGTGACGCCAGCTTCCCAATGAAGTCTAGAGAAAATATGTTAGTATATGCAACAAAAAAAAAGAATAAGCGTAGCATAGCATACCCATTGACACGGAATTTAAGTTTGCTTCCAGGTTCGACTATTTCACCCTCGTCAGTTTTCCATTTTCCTTGCTCTTCCGTGGTGCTTGGTTCAATAAAAGACCAAGTAGAAGGAATGCATTCACGAGGAATTGAGGCATTGAAGATGCCCATGACGAGCAAACCAATATGACTAGGACTAACAAGGTTCACTTGTCCTTCTGTAAATTGTGTTAGATGTTGTATACACGAAAAGGAACGAGAGGGGGGTGTTTGGAAATCCTTAGATTACCATACACAAATACATACCTAAACGGTCATCCTTCTCCGGAGAGAACAGTAGAACGTCTACACTCACCCAAACAAAAGAGAAAGGGGAGTCGTACATAATTTTAGCGGCTTTTTCTAAAAACTTTACGTTTTCGTAAGCCAAAACGATGCCTTTCACTTGAGGCAATTTGCTCAAGATGAGACTGTCCATGTGTTCCTGCACAGCAGTCAAAGGCTCCCTGCTATGAGACGGCGGGATAGACAGGTAAAGTTCGACGTTTTGCTTGTAAAGGGAGAGTTGAGACATTGTATTTTCTTTTCACTTTTTTTTTATTCCAAAACTTTCAGGCCAGCGAGATCACAATAAAATTTTTCTTAACTCGGAGAAACACCAAATCAAAGTAAGGTCACAACAACAACAAGCAATTTACCGCGTCCAGTACGTCAACAGGAATCTCCTCTGTCCCCGTTGTTCGTGGTCCTGCGAGTGTGCCGAACAACGCTTGACTGCAGATATTTGGTGGTTAGCTTTTTAGGTTATGGATCTTATCTAAGCGAAGTCTTAATCATGGAGCATTATAAAAAGACAATACTGAAGTTGAATCCATGTAGTAAATCAATCGGAAAGCAGATATCGATATGAGCTCAAACGGTGTTGGCTAATATGAGTCGTCAACTTGGTATTTTTTTTTTTTTTTTTTTTTTTTTATTATTATTATTATTATTATTTTGGTAATTATAAATATATTATTAAGCTCCACTTCGATTTGTCGTAACTAACTCAATTGACTTAAGTTTTGACAGCGTTGATATTTAGTTTAAACTACTCAACCGTCGAGTTAATATTATTTTGTATTTATATTGCTAGAGGTTTCTTCTATATTGAGTTCCGACTCAATACAACAAAATCATTATAGATAGATCGGGTTAGTGGTAATGCATTTAAAGCTCACAGCTTTAACTTAAATATAGCCCCAAATAAAGATTGTATTGTATTAGACAATTGTAATTGCATTCTTTCCATGCAATTATATTGATCATCTTCGTCTTGCAGTAATCCGAGCGATTAGATAAAACAAGTCCATCTACCAATTTGGAAGAGCACGTTGTCCGTTAATCTAAATCCAACAACGATGAAACACTTGCGAGAGAGAAACACCGAATCACAAAATGATACGCATGTACTCATCACCCTTCCTTGAACCTATAACATTTATTAATATTATAACCATAACGTATTTCATTGCAGCTCATGAAGTTCAGTCCGAAACAAGAGGTCTTGGTTGTTGTCGAACTGTGTTTCTTATTCCTAGTTCATTCTTCCGTATGACACCTGGATAAAATTGAAATATTAATCGCCAAAACTTAAGTTTACAACTTCATCAGCGTAACAAAATAAATAACTTTTTACATCTAGTTCAAAAGAGGGGTACTTTGGTTGCAATGACAACACTCCAAGCGACGCTCCTTTGCGTTTCCAGATGCTTTTTTCGTAAACATCCGAAATGTATCATTTCCGCAGTGAGAGCATTCGAATTGAGTTTCGTCTTCAGCGTAGTTCACTTTGTTCTTATCCACCAGATTCATTTCACTAACAGCAGCAGTGGCCGTAGAAGGGGGCTTGATTACAAGAGGGGGCATTGAATTGCGTTCTAAGCCAGTTCCCATTGAAAAATAAGCTTCTGCCTTGTTCAACGGCTTCTTCCCTTTGACAAGATTGGATGAAGGTGAAGCTCTACCTTGAGGCGAAGCCGTTTGTGGTCTTTGATTCGATGAATATAACGCAGTGTTCTGCAAATAAGCTTCAGGCTTATCGGCAACATTGCACTGCTGAGAACCGTGGTGTAAAGGTAATGCGTAGTAAGCCATGCTAGCAGGTCCTTCTTGCAGCAGCATCACATCTGCTCTTCTCAATGCTTCACGCGTGTTCATAGTCCGTGCATTTCGTGCTTGCGTATTTATTGTCGATACATCAGAATGCGTAGCCTGTTGAGTGACGCGCGATAGCGCAGGCGTCAAGCCAAGTTGAGAGGTGCTCGCGGCTTGTGGAAGTTTGGCATTAATGTAAGGAAGAGTGGTAGGACGATCACGTTGAAGACTCATGGACGACTTTGAACGTTGAATTGTCACCTGTGGAATGTTAGAGTTTTGTGTACCGGGGTCTGCGCGTTTTAAATTTTGAACACTGGCATTGATTCCTTGGAACTGTTGTTTCTTCTGAATAGCGATGGCTTGTCGCTGATCAAATGCACTGTCTTGGCGGAAAACCCTAACGACCCCATCAACATCACCACACACTATAATATGCCCATTGGAGAATTCTGAAGTAGTTTCATGAGGGAATGCAAGTACTTGATCAGTAATAATACGGCTCTCGCGAGTACCACTCGCGCGTGGGAGTCCGTAGATGGGATCACTGCCTTCAGCAAGTAGTCGCTTGGTCCAAGTGGGTGCAAAAATAGCCACCGTAACTGTCCGCAAAGATGCCTTGAAATGTTCGTATTGCTGGCTTTTCTTTTTTCGGTAACGATACGCATCCACATCCCAAACATAGACTTGATCATCTTCACTACCACATATGACATGTTGCATATCATCGCTGAAGGACGCTTTAATTTGTCCTTGTTCATTAACATGTCCCTTCAACTTGTATTCCAAACTTTTGTCCTGAATGTTGTACACACGAATTCGAGAATCATTCGTAGTAATTAAAAGCTGCGTTTCACCTTTCACGCCGCTTGCCAACATACGAGCCTCGATTCCTGTAATCTTACTCCCTTTTGCTGTCCGTCCCCGGCTGTCCTTAATAGGCATTTGAGTCCGATACCGAAGGCCTTTTGTGTCGTAAAACAGGCAAAGACCACCAAAAGTTCCCGCAATAGAGACCGATCCATCTGGAGTGAATGCGACTGCAGTAATCAACTCTGGAAGTTCATTCCAATATGTCACACTTTTATCCGTAATAGACCACAGACGCAATCTACAGTCAAGTGAACCAGACAAGAAGAATCGATCATCCTTGGGATGGAAAGCAATAGAGGTAACAAAATCACTGTGTTCAAAACAGCACAAGCAATTCGCTCCGCTAGGATGCCAAAGTCGGACTGTACGATCCATGGATGAGCTTAACAGAAAGTTATTCTTACTCCAGCAAAGGTCAAGAATATCAGACTTGTGGCCTACATATTCACGCACAGGGCGAGTAGAGAAAACGGGCGCATGAAGAGTGCCATTGACGGACTTGCTTGCAGACGTGTGACCCATTTGTCGGAAAGCTTTTTCTTGCTCCTCATTGTACACGGTCCAAACCCGAATGGTTCTGTCCTGCCCTCCAACAGCTAAATATTTTCCATCATGACTAAATTCCATTGCCCAAATAGCTGCACCGGTTTTTGTGCCTGCACGCGAACTGGTACCTGTACCGTTTGTGCGTATGCTTCCGCGTCTAGAACTTGTTTGAAGCGGCGACGATAAATTCTCAGACAGAGTTCGGGAAACGGAGGGCAGCACAGGCGACATAGCTGAATTGCTGCATGTAAAAGATATATTGGTCACATAGGGCATAAGGTCACTGCCCTCAAAGGCCGTAAGTCGTGACAAATCGAATTCTTGAGCAAGAAATAGACGCGAGAAATCCTTCTTGCTCTTGTTCTTAGAACGCACACGCACGTATCTTCCAGGCTCCTCTAACAACTTATTTGACGCGTCCGAAAACTGCAGAGTGCTGTTTCCTTCATAACATGACTCATCATCTTTACTCATCGATGAATTGGCATTGCCTGGTTTCAGCCTCCGTGTCGTACGAAAGATTCGTTGCAGTAAAGACGGCCTGCGTCCAACCTGCGTCGGCTCCAAGGCGGCAGCAAGATTGTCCACCGCATTATTGGAATTTCCGGCAAAGTCTTTCAAGCTTATTGGTGCATCATTTCTACCTGATTCGTCTATCTCTTGAATTTTTTGCGAGGCCTGTCGTCTGTGAGTACCGGGAACGCTCAGGAAGTTGCCGAAAACGGAGCTTTGCTGCTGCTGTTGCTCCGAGTCTGGCTGGTCGACTCTGCTACGAGATCGGTCAATTATCTTCCGTGACAATGGGTCTATTCCCTCGGACACATGAGTCTTGCTAGACCGAAAAGGCAGAAAGCCCATATGTCCTTCCCCTTCATGTTTCCGTATCTCTAAAGCCCAATAAGTTAGTAACAAAGTCTCGAATATATAACAGTAGTGGGGACCGAAGTGTATATACCTGGTAGCGGCGGCGGTTTTACCGGTAGCTTTTCATCAGAAGTGTGTTCATCATGCACTCGAGTGCAATTGTCGTTCTCTTCTATCGATTCGTCTTGAACGGAAACTACAAGGGGGTCATGACTGTCAGAATTTCCATTCATGGAATTGGTCTCAGTAATGGGAGTTCGGATCTTCACGGTGTCGATTAATTCTTCAGTTAACAAAACTTAAGATGTTCAAGTCCTTCTCCTCCTGCAAATTGCAGGAAATAAAGGTGAATTCTGGTGCTAGTGGATGGGACTGTGTGGTGGTGGAATTCCCTAAGAAACAGTGTGTAGCTGTATAGCAGTGTGGTAGACGTAATGTATGGAGAAGTAAATGTAAGGACTATGGGAACAAGAGCACCGGTTGGTAAATGCGAGGTTGTTGGGCGTGTCAAATAGCCTCAGGATCATAAGATGCAGCAGTCAAAGCGACAGCAAATGCGACAGTAGTAGAAGCGGACCCTGGCACCGACAGGCTTATGCCGATACCGATACAGAAAATGCGAACAAGTGTGCGCATGCATGCACACACAAGTTTGATTGTTTAGATGTTTGTACGTGTATGAAAGTACTATATCTACAAAAAAGAATATCAAATTACATTACATGGAAAAATTCATTGCTGTTCTATATTCATGCCTTACTCGGGAAGGGATAGGTAAAGGGGGGAGGAAACAAAAAAACAAAATTGTTGAGTTGAAAGAGGAACAAAAGTGCAGGAAACTAGAAAGTAGAAGAGAGAAAGTAACAATAAAAGTAGAGAAGTGTGAGGGGAACAGTAAGTTATTGTTCGCATACGAATTGCGGCAAGACGAAAATCTCATTGAGGACCTTCATTTGTTAAAGTTCCCGAGCTGTCACCAAGAACAATTTCACGCTTAAGGTTATTGAGAGCATCTTTACTGATTTGATTAGTGTTCTCGGCCGGTTGCTCTTGGTTAGATGTTGACGAAGTAGTGAATGTGAGATTCAGGTGTGGAATATGCTTCTTTATGACTTGTGAGATTTGTTTGCTTCGGCGACCTTGAGTCTTCCAAAATGACTTTTGTGAATGCCGTGAACGTATACTAGCAGCGTTCGTTATCATCGACGTTTGAGTGTCCAGCACAGGCGATTGTCCGGCAGTAAGACTCCTCACCGTTTCGTCATTATAGCTACTAAGGAAACCAGTCTCTGGATCCTCCAGTTCTTGTTCCAAGCGGTCCGAATTAGAATTCTTTGAAGTTGTTCCTGTAAACTTCTCGAGAATCAACTTTCCAGAGTGATTCAATATTACACGCAACATATCATGTTTTAATTGCATGGTAACTTCCAACAGCGACCAGATCTCATTACGATACTCCATCGTTGGCATTGTAAATACAAAGTCTGTAATGTTATCCAGTCCCAAATGACCTTGGCCATGGTAACTAAAGCAGAGAACCACACTTGGAACCTTGAAGTATGTAACTGCGAAGAAAGAGCCGGCGCGTTCTAGCATTGTATTCAACTCAGCTCTTGCATCCTCGTCAAGTTCAAAGTAGGTATTAGCAACAGACATTTGACTCGACTGTACCCGAGACGTAGCCATTGTGCTGCCTGTCCGGGAGCTCACTCGAGACATAGCACTTGCCGACCTCTCTACTGGAGGTTTATCTGACTTTGAGTCGCTTTGCTGTTTACGTTTTCTAATACGAGAAAGAATGGATGCACCTTCCATTCCCTCAGACTGTTTCGGAAACACATAATTGAAAACCAAGTTAACCAGTTCCTGCTCTAATTGTAGACGCAAAGGGAAAAGTGAGCATTCGACATGTTCAAACAAAGGGATACCAGCAACAGCGTCCTGCACCTGCCAGTGAATTCGGATAAGCTTTTCCTGGTGCAATTGCTCAATGTCACTATCCACCTCAAAGTACGGCGAGATAACATTTGAAAATCGTGCACCTTCGAACAAGCTTGTTCCCTTCAGTAGTCCAATTTCAACGGTATTTGAATTAGAGGAATCCGTATTATCAACCCTTCTAAAAGATGCTCTATACAAAGCAATGTCCAAAAACTTTTTATGGTGCTCATCTAATAAATGCCAGATAACCTCTTTCGTCATAATCAACCAGCTTAAACGAGGACGTCTATCAGACTGTCCGACCTGTCGTTGTGCAAGCGCAATTGACTCCATGATGTAGAATAGCTCTTCTTCAGTTTCAAAAATTTCGTTTTGAAGAAAGTATTGTTGCTTGACATGCCGTTGAACATTTAGCGTAATATCATAAAGCTGGTAGTGCTGTTTAATCGCTTCATAATTTCTAATTCTTCGTTGCAAAGCACGAACGATTTCCGGGGTTCCTTCCAAATCCGTGAAATCAGCAGTCAGCAAAATCTCCTCGATTCTCTTGCTCCGTCTTTTTTGATTTGGTTCTTTATACAAGAGAAGGTTCGTAACGATGGTGAATATTTCATAGTACTGCGACGAATCCGTATAGCAGACAACTTTTGGAAAATCGACAGTAATAGTATTTGTGTGCGAATCCAGGTCTTGAAAGTGCCCGTTTGTAGCTGCAACAGTTCGCTTTAGGCGCAACGCATTGTGCTTTGTATATTCAGCAGAGAACGATATTCTGTCGAGGAACCGAAAGAATCCAGGAGGAGTCAGAACAAAATCAAATGTTGCCTCCAGAGGGACCCACGGAGGATAGAAGCTGTTTGCATCAGAACCGTAGTTATTTGCGACAAGAAACTTGGCGTTCTGTTTCGAAAAGTAAGCTCGCTTAGCAATGAAGAACTGAGATTCGCTCACATTTACGAGGAAACGTTGCTCAACAAGGTTGTTCAAATCGTCTTCTGACAATGATGGATCAAGCACACTGAGAATTTTCATTTGCATACTTTGAACTGAAACAATAACAGACGTGTTCGGATTTACAGCGCTCTGAAATTGAATTTGCGGAGCAATAAATCGAAAGATGTAACTGTTCACGAGATCATAATGCTCATCTTTGAGAGAAAAGCTTCCACTTGAATTTGTAGCTCCAGGATGCCTAGCTCCTGAATCCGTACACTTAACAACAAAGTGCTTGTCTATATCATCCATGAGGAACTTTATCAAATTTTTGGTTTCTTCTCGCTTCTCTTCATTTCGCGGACCGACATAAGTATCAAAAAAATCGGTATCAACTGGGGCTTCCTGCTTCTCTAGCAAACCCTGAAGAAATCGGATAGCTCTTTGAGACATATAATAGGAAAAGCCCCGTCTTCTATCGACTTCATTTATGTACTCCAAAAACGTATCGCGCACAAAGTGATTCCATTTGATCTGAACATTATGGACCACAAAACGATTATTGAATTCAGTAATTGAATCAGAAAATCGAGCATACACAAAACCGTAATGATCTGTTTTCCGAGATTGTTGCGCTGAGTCCTCGTCAGTATTCTCAAGCGCGAGTTTTCTCAACTGATCAAATATTCTTATGTTGGCGTGTACCAACTCGATGCTCTTCCGTTCTTTTTCAATTTCTTTTTGAATGAATTCTGTAGCACTGTTTGGAAGCGAATTAAGCTTAGCAATTCGTTCTTCTGATTCTACAACAAGAGCCTTAAGCTCCTCTTGCCGCGCATCGAGAATTTCCGTCTGGATTTGCGACGTATTTTCCTCGCTTAAAAGACAACGGTGCGTATTCTCTTGATTAAATCGACACTCTGGTTTTTGACCATCTTTGTTCTTTCTTGGTTCATGTTGAGCCACAGTATGTCGATAGTAAGTGAACCTGGGCGAGTACGCGAAAGGATAAATGGAACAAATTGACCCGAATTGTGGAAGTAACCAATCGATTTCATGGAAATCATCTTGATCAATCCACTCCAAAGGTCCTTCCACTTTTTCAAACATATCCTTGTTTGTATTGTTAAAATAGGCGGGTTGGTGTTGATAATTGTTATCACTTTCCACATTGCTTTCATCAAACAAGGCATTTAAGACTCTTAGATCAACTGCTCTAAAATCGACCTTTCCAAGATGCATCTTCATGGTGGAAACCTCTTTAAGTTTTGAATCTTTAGAAAGATAGACATGCTTTTCTTTTCGTTGATGTAAATCGATGGTAAATCTTTCTACCTTAGCCTTTATACCAGTTGTACTTGTGCACTTGGTGTGTAAATCTTTTGAAGTCTTGTACCGATAGACATGGCTGATGAAAAGAGGTGCTATTTCCAGGCAATACTTAAACGTCGCTAGGTAACGGCCAAACTTTTTATCAGGCTTGTTATTCTCACTTGGATAAAGGGAACCTGAACGCAGTGGATATGACATATTGTTTGAAAACAATCTCCACCAGTCAAAGAAATGGGCAAAAACCAAAGGCGTAAGATGAATGGTATTACTTGATTTAACCTCAGAATAGCGATTCTCATCATCAAGAAACCTGGGAGACTCTAAAGCAAGTGAACAATGAAAAAAGTCACTGCGAAATCCCCTGTAGGCATCATAAGGTCCTTCGGAATCTGGCTCACAAAATTTTGGAATCCTTGTGACAATGTCCCAATGAGGTTTGAAATTCCACAAGCGGCACTTCCGTTGACCATTACACTTATCACAATGTTTTCCGCAGGCTCTTTCAGGAACAAATCCACATCTCCATCGGACTTGCCCAACGAGTTTTGCTATAATTTTTCGACATCGTAAATCTCTACTCTTAACGATATCTTTTGTTTCCATATCATGCATATCAGTGGTTTCATCATACATGGAATTCCAGATGGTCGAGGCCTGTTTCGGGAAGTCTGGCACACTAAGATAAAACTCATTGCTGTCGACAGTCATAAAGTTCCTAGGATCTTTATCACAATTAATGTCCCATGCAACATTGCCAGACCAACATTTTTGAAAACCGGCTCCCGAGCCCAAAGTTATGTAAGGATCTCGAGATCCTTTCAGAGAAAAGAGGACATCACCATTACCAACCCAGCGAACCCTAATTTGCGAATGAGTAATTAAACGCAGCTTATCCCAAAAACCAAGTTTTTCCGAGGGATCTACGGGAAGCTTTGTAAAACTATCCGTAATTCGAATAATGTCAGAAAAAGCAGGTTGATATGAAGTACACCACAGCAAAGTCGTGGGAAGGGGTGTACGAATGTAGATCCGAGTATCTGAAAACGTTTTTATAGGAGAAACAGTACGAGTAACATTCACAGCAAATGGGTTGATAAGACTACTGCCCAGCTTGGCAGGAACAACTTGAACGGTAACATCTCTTATAGCTGCTTCAGTAGGGACTTGTTCAGTAATTACTATATTGCTTTTAAGTAACCACGAAGACAATTCATCATGACAGCGTTTGGGTTGGGCTGGAATAAAAATCATAGGAATTGGATAATCACGAATGTACAAGCTTGCTTGGTTCATTTTCCAATCAATAGACATAGGGAAATAAATTGAATACTGATAATCCTTTGGCTGACCATTACCAACTCTGTTGAGAAATTCTGGCAGTTCATCTAATGGAAAGGTTGGCTTATCCATTGTAAAGTCAAAAGATTGAGCAGCAATATCCATTAAGGGCGGACTCACTGATATTGGAAGAATCTTTTCCGAGAAGAAAACATTGTCATTTAATGAAGGGACTTTTATCCAAACATCGTGCTTCTTCCGTTTCAGTCTGTTGTAGCGAAAACCTCTTACACGCTTAAGGTTCACAATCCAAGAAAGTGAGTCGTATTCCATCAATCGTTGCCGTGCTTCTGTAACGGTGACTGAAAGATTATTAAAAAATTGCTCATCGTTGTCATCGTTATTCATAAAGAATTCGGCAAAGCTCTTGTTCAGATCATTCAGACGTTCTACTCTCTTTTGTTCTGTTGCATCGTTAACTTCAGGATCTTCTGCATGACTTTGATAATCCTTGAAGCTAGTATTGAAGTCAAATGATGAGTTGCTAAAAGTGTCATCTAAGTAACGAGTCCGAAGCTTCATTACTCTGTTTTCGAATGCTTCCCATCGACTTTGACGCAATTCCTGTTCAGCCAATCCAGTGCGGAAGATAATCGCTAGCTTAACCTCAAATGGATCATCTTCAATTTCAAAATTGAATGCTGAAGCCTTAATATTTATATGAGGAGAGATCTTCGGTTCGTTAGGGATTTGAGCTTGAACGTGTTGCTCTTGAACCGTAATAGGCGGTTTTACAAGACGAATAGCACCTTTAACCGTGTTGATCAGACTCTCAATTAGCTTATAGGGGATGAATCCATGAGGTATACGGATGCAGATACTGTTAGTATTGAAATGATGCAGCATTCTTTGGTGATCAGACTTTGTCATAAAGTAATGAATATGAGTCAATAAAATAAGCGGAAGCCAATAATTCTCATCGTCTTTACTCCAAGTATGAATCTGTAAACTATCCATGGTTAATTCCCACGAACGACTTCTTTGCTCTTTAAGCATATGAAGATCAGTAATATCGAGAAGAAGGCGGGCATTATCATGCAAGATCATTTTAAATCGAGATCCCCGTACACGAATATCATATTGTTTTTCGTGGGAATAAGGTAGTATTGCTTGTTTTCCCTTCAGGTTTTTTGAAGCCGGTTCATTTTCCGGCTTACTCAAGATGCTTCTTAAAACATCAAACGCTTTCAATAAGCAGAAGTTATCGAGCATTGAGTATTCTCCCCTTAAAGCATTGATATCGCCATGTAGCCTCGTGAGGACATTCTTACTTCTCGGTTCGAAAATGGTTGTATGATACAACGTAAGCTGGGGAGCAACGAGTAGTAGAGTTTCATGGTAGTTTCCCGATATACTTGAAAGCTTACTCTTTAAACTGACATGGTGAAAACCAAACCTTATGTCTTGAGTGTGTTCCAACGGCTTATTACGACCAGTAGTTTTAACTTCCATATTGCGAATACGAAGGTGGGCTCCGCACGATGTATTGGATTTTTCATTTTCATAATCGCAAACTGACATATCGAAACCAGAACCATAAAGCTTAAAATGTTGAAGCCATTGAGGAAGAAAACAGTCGCTTTGTTTTTTTGGACGCGCTTTTCCTGATTTGGAGGAAAAATCCCTCTTTATGTCTAAAACCGTGTGTTGAATACGCTTCAAACAATCGATAATTGCCTTTTGATCAACAAAAATAGCCATACGTTGATAGTCACATTCAATACGAGCCTTTTGTTCAAAGAAAGAATAGTCGCATGTAAAGTGTATAGTGTCCGATAGATTAACAGTACTCTTATTATTCTGTGGGTCCAGAAAGAAAACCGTATTATTGCCAAGACGCGCCGCAAGTTTGACTGCTGATAAAAGCTTTTCATTGTCTGATGGATGTAAATTAACTCGCATCGTTGACAAACTTGCGACGAGCATTCCAGGGGAATCATAGTTAAAAGGGTCCTTCACGCTTGAAATAAATAAACGAAATGTTGGATGATTCATGTTGAGAGATACATCCAAACTAGGAAGCTGACAAAATTTGGAGAACAAGGAGTCTGAGCTTTTAGAACGCGTGCTACTCGTTGTTTTGTTCCGCAAAGCATCTATAAACTGCTGGACAAAATGTAGCCGAACATCTAAACAAGGAGAAGCAACAGAACTCTCAATCCGTAGTGGACAAGAACGTATTCTAGAATGGGAAAAAGGCGTGCAGAAAAGTTGTGTAAACATGGAAGTGAAACCCGTTACTGTAAGCAGTGGAACGTCCAAAAGTACGTGTTTTTTTTGTGAACGCAAGAGATTCTCAATATTCACATTTAAGGCCGTTAATAATACTTGATGAGCAGTAACATTCTGGTCAAAAAAAAGTCGGTATGACGAGTTGTTTTGATTCAACTTGTTGAAAGTGAAGCCAATATCATTACATTTGACTTTGTGAATTGAGTTCTTTTCAACAAAGTGCTGTATGACAACTGAAAATGTACCAACTTGCATATGTACTTCCTGAAGTTGCAACAACAATGCCGAGTAATCTTCGTCCTTTAATTTCCATGATGATTCTTGGTGTGAACTACATGCATCTGTTTCCCCACGTTTATCACTCTTTGAAAACATGTCAATGAAAAGAGGACTGTTGAGATTCAAATCCAGTCTGCCAATCTTGATACCTAATTCGAAAACGTCCAAAAGTTTTTTCGTTTTGGGAAACAGCTCCTCGGCATTTTTAAAGCTAAGAGAAAACGTGGTAAAATCATTCACGTAAAACTGTTCTCCATTGCGTTCGACAAGTACCAAATCAATAAACCGAATAAACAATTGTCGATGAGAGGTTTGTAAGTCACCTCCAAGCACATTCGTAGTATCAATAAGGTCGGTCTCAGATGTTTCACCAAGTGATACACTTCCGAACTCAATGACCTCACCACCTTGGAGGACAAATCGCATTTCACGGAATGTAATATGTATCATAAGCATGAACTTGCTTCGAAGAACACGCATAACATATTTCTGAATCTTGAACAGCCTCAAACAGTCCACGAGATGACGAGGACCGCTAGCATTTGCGCCCTTTTGTGACTCATTCCGTGTGGAAGAGACAGAATTCTTCAAATTTAGTTGAGTAATGGTCAAGCCTTTAATAACGAACGTAACAGCATAAGGATTTGAGGGTGAAGGTCTATGTACACGAATTTTAAACGAAGGAACAATGATTGAAGAACCATTAGAGAAAGTGTGCTGTAAACCATGGATAGAGAAGAAACCGATCCGTCGGAAACGCCAGCCAGAACAATAACCAATTATCCAGAACAGAGTATGGAGAACTAAAAGAACGAATGCAATTTTCCATATTGTGAGGTAGGCAATTAATTTCCGAAAAAGACCAATGCCAGCTCTAAGCATACCCATTGAGCTCCTCAAACCAGAGAATTCAAAACTTTCTGTCAAGGGACTTTTTGACAGTTTTACTGGGCCCTAAAACAACTTATGTTTATAAGTAAACACACTTTTTATGTGAATAATGTCATTCGCGGCTGTTAGGAACGCCGGCGGCAGCAGTTGGAAGTGACTCCATTTCCCCATGACGTCGATTTCCGGCAAAATCTTATCTTTATATCTTATCAAACCTTAATTTGAAAAATCAGAAGCCAAAAAAAATACAGAAAACAATACTGCGTTTGATAGAGACGTATTAAAAACACATAGTTTCTTATTATCACTACTTTTCGTATTTTTTTCTGTTCAATCAGAAGAAGCAGTCACACGCCTTAAATACGAAACACCACAATTTCAGCACTTTTCACCCACAGCAGACATGGCCGCAGTGAAGATCGTCAAGAAGCACACGACCCAGTTCAAGCGTCACCAATCTGACAACTTCAAGCGTGTCAGTGAGTCGTGGAGAAAGCCCAAGGGTATCGATGGCGTCGTTCGTCGTCGTTTCCGCGGTACCATCCGCATGCCCAAGATCGGTTACGGCTCCAACAAGAAGACCAAGTACTGCATGCCTAACGGTTTGAAGGCTTTCCTTGTCCGCAACGTTGCCGACGTCGAGCTTTTGCTCATGCAAAACAAGACCTTCGCTGCCGAGATTGCCTCCAACGTGTCTGCTCGCAAGCGTGTCGAGATCATTGAGAAGGCCCGTGCCTTGGGTGTTAAGGTCACCAACGCTGGTGCTAAGGTCCGTTCTCAAGAGTAGATCCATGAAACGTTTTTTGTAATGTTTCAATCGATGTTCCGTGCTATGTCCTTTGACTGGGTATATACGTTAATCATGCTTTGGGCCAAATAACTTTTGCGGGGTAGTGGTGGGGCTGGGTGTTTCAACGTGTGCTCGTAAGCGAACCTAAAACAATCTAAAATATTTTAAAACCTTAAAAACTCACCACCAAGAACTGCGGGGAGTTGCTGGGGCTCGTCGGGCGTGTCCGCATACGTATCTTCCAAGTAGTTGGGACGTACTGAACGTCTTGTCGTGTCGTACTAAACGTATTTGGTGAAATTACTTCTTCTAAAAGTCTGTTTATTCCTCTTGTGAGTTAGTTTGCGTAGGAGTTGCCAGTGCAATTCGTAAACGCTCGTTTCTGTTCGACCTTTACACAATTCCTCATACACGGTAAATTGCAGTTGTTTTCCTATGTCACAATACAACGATCAGTGTCTTTCAACTAATCCAAAGACTGCAAATGACTATCATGGTGCATTTCCTTACTGCTCCGTCCATGCTCAGTTAAGACCTTACGTTGCAGATTGCTCTGCCGCGTGCCGAAGGAATGCTCCATTTTCCGAAAAAGACTCCCTTCAAGATGTTGTTTGGCAAATTAGGAATATTTCTAACAAGCTGAGTACGTTTGTTTGCCTGTTTTAATTAATTTTGTGTAAAGAAAAAAAGCTCTAACAGATTTCATTTAGAGGGAACACCCATCCAACCAAAAATCTGCTCTCTTTTAATTGTATCTAAACCCGGTGAGGATGCGGTGGAACAGAAGCTGATTGAAATTGTAAAATGGCTCCTGTCACACAAGTCGTTTGTGGTATATGTGCAACATACACTGAAATCTCTATTCGAAGAGCATGAACGCTTGCAATATTGGACTCCGCTGTTATGTGCTAAACAGTCGCAGTTATTTGATCTCGTGCTGACTGTAAGTTCTGATTGTGAGATTTGATATTGTTAATAGGCTGCTAACATTGTGAGTTGGGCGGTGACGGTACAGTATTGTATACTAGTCGACTATTTCAGCGGACGGTCCCACCGATCATGCCGTTTGCCATGGGCACTCTTGGATTTTTGACGTATGGTTTAATTTGATGAATGAAGCAAAATTGCTAAACGTTTGCAGGCACTTTGATGTTAGCAAATTTCGCGAATCAATTCAAAGCATATCAAAGGAAATGTACATTCATTTACGTACTCGCTTTGAATGCCGGTATATGCGGAAAAAGGATAGTCATAAGCGGATTGAACTTGGCGATCATGTGTTCAGCAACTCGCTGGTGGAAAACGAAGAGACACATGAGTTTGTGGAATCACTTGTCGTATTAAACGAAGTCGTAATTGATCGTGGTCCAAACTCTGCTATGACGAAAATTATACTTTACGTTGATTCGAAGTATCTTACAACGGTAGAGGCAGACGGTTTGTGCCTATCCACACCTACGGGCTCAACCGCGTATTCGGTATGCTTTTTTTTTTCTCATTTTAAGACATTTTTGACTAAACTATAAACGCAGTTGGCCACAGGTGGTTCGTTATGCCATCCAGAAATTCCCGTTGTCATAATTAGTCCTATTTGTGCACACTCGCTTTCTCTACGGCCCATCCACGTTCCGGATTCTATGTATCTTCATGTTGTCATTCCCGAAGATGCTCCTCATAGCGGATGGATATCGTTTGATGGAAGAAATCGAACTGAGCTTCGTCCAGGCGATTTTCTCATGGTCCGAGTATCTCGGTATCCTTTCCCTAGTGTCTACTCTCGTGAGGAGCAGGCGGACTGGTTTGACAGTATCAAGCGCACGTTAATGTGGAATCAAAACTAGAGGGCTACAATTTCCTCAAAATTTATGTTATACCGTACCAACAATTCCTTTCTAAATTTATTTTCGTATCTCACTTAAACGCGCCGCTATGTACGTGTCCGCGACGTCTTAACAGGTTTCAGCTCTTCCTCCAAGCTAGTCTCCTCCGCAACCGCAGATGTTTTGACTGGCACTAATGTTTCAGCCAAAAAATCGGCCACCGTATAACTTTCCTCCTTTTTCGAGTCCTTTCGCGTAATGTTTTTCAAACGGTTAAGGGCATCCTCTCCAACTGTTCCTTCTTCCAAAGACTTGTTTCCGTCCTCCTCATGCTCCATTGTCTTTGTTTCCAATAGGTTGCCGTCATTGGCAGCGGCTTGTTCTTCTAATACACCAAGAGCAAGATCCTAAAATCTCAAGTTAACAGCTGTTTCTCAAGTGTTTGGACAAACCATTTCAATGTATGTCTCTTCGTTCGTCAGTTTCTCAAGATCTGCCTCCTCTCCTTGTTGTTCGAGCTGATTGTTGGCCTCTTTAAAGCTTTCTAAGAATGATTTACATTGTTCTAGCACTACAACCATTGTTAATATTGCAATAACCCAAGATACACTTACGTGGAGAACGTCCTGGAAACTTGCCAGAAAACCCACCACCAAGTGGATTAGTACGTTCTTTTTGTTGGGTATTCTCTTCTTTTGCACTCATAATGTATGTAGAAGAAGGAATTATAAGACCTAACAATTCACCTAAAACTACGAATTTGCCTCCACGGATGAACCCTTCTGAACGCGATTTTTTGGTGGTGAGTTTCACTTGGGGAACTAGACAAAAGGCAACGCAAGAAACCGCACGTACGTACGACGAAATGATCGAACAAGAACAAGGGTAAGAGAGCTCTAATTCCTGCGGAAGAGAGTCTTCCCGCATACGGCTGCATGCCTGTGCTGGCTCCTACTTGGAATGACTACGAAAGCCGATACTCCTTACGCTCCTCAACCTTCCACTCTTACGGAACAAAAATACATTAAGATTTTTAAGCACGGCCAGCAGCAACAATCTTGGCTTGGACGCGGGCCTTGCGCTCGGCGTTGGTAAGCTTGTTTTGCTTGTACTTGAGAGACTCGGCCTTGATGGCAGCCTTGTCCTTGGTAGACTTCTCGGGGAGAGGGTTCTCGCGAATGTTGGCATAGGCCTCAGCGTAGATGTCCTCGAGTTGGTCACTCTCAATGCCATCAGCAATGAGAGAAGAGAATTGCTTTTGGTAACGCTCCTCATCATCGTCAATAAGCATCTCCATGTACTCAGCAACGTGACCACCGTAGATGTACTTGCGAAGAGTCTCATCGTCCAACTCCTCAGTCTCGATATCCCAACCAGGGAAACGGCTAGGAGAGTGGGGAACGTAAAGACCACCATCAGAAGCACCCTTCATAGCACCGAAGACACGAGCACCGGTGGAGGTACGCTTCAGACCAACGTCCAAGAAGACCTTGAAGGGACGAGGACCGTCCTCAATAGCCTCAGTGAGCTCAAACTCACCCTCAGGCTCGACAACACCCTCGTACTTCTTGTCAAGACCCAACTTGATAAGAGCACGACGGGCAACCAAGAGACCAGTAGCGTAGGCAGCGGTCCAGTTGGCCAAACCCCACTTGATGCCGTAGCGAGGAGCGTAGATGTCCTCGAGTTGGTCACTCTCAATGCCATCAGCAATGAGAGAAGAGAATTGCTTTTGGTAACGCTCCTCATCATCGTCAATAAGCATCTCCATGTACTCAGCAACGTGACCACCGTAGATGTACTTGCGAAGAGTCTCATCGTCCAACTCCTCAGTCTCGATATCCCAACCAGGGAAACGGCTAGGAGAGTGGGGAACGTAAAGACCACCATCAGAAGCACCCTTCATAGCACCGAAGACACGAGCACCGGTGGAGGTACGCTTCAGACCAACGTCCAAGAAGACCTTGAAGGGACGAGGACCGTCCTCAATAGCCTCAGTGAGCTCAAACTCACCCTCAGGCTCGACAACACCCTCGTACTTCTTGTCAAGACCCAACTTGATAAGAGCACGACGGGCAACCAAGAGACCAGTAGCGTAGGCAGCGGTCCAGTTGGCAAACCCCACTTGATGCCGTAGCGAGGGAGCTCGGAAGAGTGAGCAGAAGCAAGAACATAGTCACCGTTAACCTTAGAGGAAACGATTTGGCAGGTGACGAAGCGGTTGGAAATACGAACGACCAAGCGGTACTTGGGGGCGTTGTACTTGTTCTTGGCTTGAGAGATCAAACGCTTACGAGCATAGTAGTCGGTCTTACCCTCACGACGACGACGGTACTTGGTTTGGTAGCGAGAGAAGTAGGCGCTGTTCTTGACACTCTGGAAGGCCATTTTTGGTGGTAGAGAGAGGGACAAACGGCCGCGACAGAGAATTCGCGAACAAAACACAACCGTGACTGTTTTTCGTTTTGTTACTACCGCCAAAACTCATAACCTTAATTACGCGTGTGAGGCTTAATTCATTTCGCGACGCGCTTTCCACCGCTTTTCATTTTCGTTCGAACAGAAGGAAGAACTCGGTCCATCACTTATTTTTGCATATTGGGTGCTTCCACAGCCAAAATGAGCCTTAGCTTGTGGTTGCTTCGTTGAAAACAGAATTCCTGGCTTTTTTAGTAAAACTCAACATGTTCTCGGCGAAACGACTCTGGAACTTGAGTTCGTTTTTTGGTAATGGACGGTCAGCTCGATTTATCTGCAAATCATCGAAATTAACGCACAATTCTGTGCTCTCGTACATGAAGTACGCAGAAGAAACCGGCTTGTCAAAGGCGTCAACTGTTTATCAAGGAACATTGTTTGAGTACATTATACAACACACCTTAAGTCGACATGGCTTTCAGTTGAAACGTTGTGGTGGACGAAATGACCGGGGAATCGACTTGCTTGGGACTTGGACTTTAAAAGGACTAGTTCCTGTAATAAACCCTGTTGCCATCTCGTGTAAATGCTTAAACCAAGCACTTGGCCCACTTTATGTTCGTGAGCTTGAAGGCTCTCTCTCTGCAAGACCAGAGGGAACCATTGGTATATTGGCCGGCCAAAGTTCTTTCACAGATGCTGCCATCAAAACATTAGCAGGAAGTAGTTTCGCCATGGCTGCGTGCGGTGTTGTTGCTCAAGATTTGAACAGTTACATCTACCAGTTTCTTTGGAACGAACCAGCCGCAGAATTATTGGGAAATCTTCGCGTGTGTCAAGTCCACAATACGTCAAACTCTCCTCCGCCTGTTACCTTTCTCCGCTCATGAGACGAAGAAAAGGCTGTTTAATGATTCCCTCCGTTTTGTGTTGTGCTCTCTCACTCCTTTATGATAAACTAAAATGAAACTTGATAAATCAACATGAGTTTACATTCTAAAACAAGGAGCGTAAGTAGGTTTACGTTATGTAGAGGTGAGTCGCTAAATAAACTGGGATACGTCGAGCGTAGTCTCACATGGGCGGACCTCGGTGTATTAATGAAACATGAAAAAGAGGGATTGTAACTTTTTGTCAACTTGTCGCGGCGGCGGAAGTCTTTTGCATAGAGATAGGTTATCCACATAAAGTAAAGACCAACGACATTGTGAATAAGGTAGGGTTTCTCTGCTCCGTAGATTAAGGAGTAAAACGACAAGAAGTAGAGAAGGAAATTGTTGAGACACAACTCTAAATCCGACATTCGTGGAAGCATCCGACCCGTTCGTTGAATCTCAGTGACAAGGATAAACGGGATAATAGAGAAGAAATTATGATGGGTAGGAAAGGGAATATACCAGTGCATAGAAACATTCCGAATCCAGACAAGAATGATCGGCATATCAAAAGGCACTAAGTGGAGCATTATTACAAGCAAACTTAACGAGAAGTTGAAAAAGCTCCATCGCCTCCGAACACTGGGTCCATATTCACAACACTCTGCAGCGTACAGCGCCTTGGCAGTAGTGCAAATTTGAGTTAAACAGGTAAATAAGTAAGCAAATTGAAAAGGAACGACGGTAAGCGAGACCGTAAGGAGGATTATATTCGCAATGATGCGAAATTGAATGGTTCGCTTGTTGCATTTGAAGACATTGTCTCCCCTAACATGTTAGTTGAACGTTATACTGAAATAAAACCGACAAAAAAAAACGTACAAATCTGTTTCTTGGGTTAGTTGTTGTATATTTTCTTTCGCCGGACTAAAGAAAATGTTTTTAAAAGACCGCCTAAGCTTTACAAAAATACGGATTAAGAAGGAGACACATTTCAAAATCACAGTCAGCAAGAAATTTAGCGAAACGGAAAAGCCAATAAACACAATGGTCAAAACAGGGGCCAACATCCAGACCATTGGTTCCTGTAAACCAAACACCAGATAGTTTTGTTTCCAAAACGCGGATCGGGAATTAATGGCGGAAGCCCTCCAAGCTGCGACAGCATTGTCGGCATGTTCTGCAGAAGCAGTCGTAGCCCGATAACTCATTGACAAGAAAACAGTCAACAAGGAAACTACTGCTAGCAGCTTTATTAGGCCTCGACGAGCAAATAGCTCAAGTGCTTCCAAAACATCACTGAAAGAACCTGTCATTTTAGTTAGCGAATAAGGAGTAAAATAGACTCACGTACCTCCTTTATTAAAGCGAGTAATTTGGTTTCTTAAAACGTAAGCGAGAATAACGAAGGGAAAGGAAGCCAGTAGGGTTCTGTAGCGCATAAGCAAGCGCCCCATACTTCCATAGTAATCTGGTTGTATCCTCAAGAAGACATGTTGATACTTTAAAGGATTCATGTAAAACTCCAAAACGAGTGACTTATTAAATATTGTATCCACGTTGTCAATAAAAGGCGAAACACCATGCATAATAATGTCTGCAGATTTTATGTTTGGAAAATAGCGAGATTCAACCGGATTTTGTAGTTTCTGTTTCATAAATGGTGCAAAGAGAGCCGGCACACCATCGTCTATTTCATACTCAAGCGTCAGCTTATAACTGAACAATGAGCTTTGAAGGCCGGTAAAGTGAAATGCCGAGAGTAAGGTGTTGTTCGGTGAGAACTCTAGTCGCTCTCCAACTGTTAAAAGCTTTAAGACTGAACTGTCTATGAGCGTTGGCTTGAGGGATAATGGTGAAAGGAAACCTTCCAAAAATCCTTCTCTTCTTTCAAAATTACGATCATCAATCAAGATAAAATCATAATCAACTAGATCCTTTGACTCCGCTGACAAGTAATAAAACACACCTCCGTCATGTGGGTGCTTAGTTTCAAACGTGGAAGCTGGATACAGTCGTAAAAATTCATTCTTTTCATGGCAAAGGGCATTAATACCAAATTCTGTATCGTCGCTTCCAGGGAAGCTCGAAGAGGGATCCAACTTACAGAACTGTACGCGAACATGCGAACCTATGTCCAATGATTGGTCAGTGAGTAGTTGAAAAGATTGAAACTTTCCATGTGGTAATGGCACAACAGTTTTCTTTTTGTTACTATCGCCAAAATGGTCGAATGTGACATGTGCAACTTCACCCAGATATTCGGTGTCTTCGGAATAGAGTAGCATTTCTTTGAGTGGGTCCTTCTTGTTCAGAAACAAATCGTTTCCAATGGAAGCACCATACACATAGGTACGCCAGAAAAGGGCACGCCGTTCATCCAAAGGCTTCGTACCACCAGGAAAGCGAGCGTCAGTAACTGCCAATAATCCGCGGCTAACAACCTGACGAAAGCGTTCACACCAAGCCATGGCTTCATGATCCACTTCTGCCCAAACAAATGGTATACCGGATGTAAAAATTACGAGACCATTTGTAGGAGGTACAAAGCTTGAGATAGCAGAGTATTCTGGAACAACTGTAGTATCGAGGCCTCCGCCTCCAATTGAAAGAACAAACACATCAGCTAGAGCGTTGTTCTCTGGTGGTTGTAGAAAAGAATTGGTCCAGTACTCTTTTACCGAATCATAGAATTCAACCAAGTGACGGTCAATGGGAAAAGGTGCCATTGTGTGTGGAGCTGAGAGTGTGATGATTGTGTTCACCGACCCCTTTACATAGTTGTATAGGGAGAATACGGACTGCGCAACCATTCCTCCCATTGAGTGGCCCAGGAGAATTACTGAAGTTGGATATGGCAAATCGTCATCAGGAAAGGAGGACCGCGTTCGCGTATCAGGATAAAGAGAAAGGATGTAAGCAATCGCATCATTAACGTATTCGGCTTGATCAATCAAAGTTTGCCCGTGGAATGCCGAGAAATCCTCGTTAAAATCTAGAGTGAAGAAGTCTAGGTTCCGCTTTCCAGAAGCAATTGCCTCGTCGTAAGAAGCTGAAAGTAAGTCTGCAAACTGGTGTGCTACATCCGCTGCAAAGGCGCGGACCTGTTTGTAACTGCCGGCATTTCCAGGAATGAAAATTATTGGAATGCCCGAGGGCTCTGCATTTTCGATTACGCTTTTTTCTCGGTAGAGATACAGTGAATATTTCTCTGAAAACCTTGTGTACCGTTCATCGAAGTCGTGTATTCGAGCATAAGAAGGCCACACGGTACTAGTCTCACAACTATTCACAGGCTGGTGATCGACAAATGAACGGAAGACGAGAAAAAGAAATACAATAGAGAAAATACTAATGGGGAAAGAATACCCTTTGAAAAAGGCACTTAATTTAGTTCGCTTTTGTTGGACATAACTTCGTTCTGGAGAAGAAGCTATAGACTCGTTCGACGGAGAAAAGGTCCCATGATCAACTTTCTCGTTCACTGTGTCCATAATTCAATGAGAAGATAAGTAATCTTCACTTTTAATGGACTTTTTTGTCGTTTACGTGGGCTCTTTTCAAACTCAATAGTAATGCCAAACACAATTGGTAATTCCAAGGTTCTATACACAGTAACTGGAATAGCCTTGAAGGATGAACTATGAATAAACGAAAAATCACCTTAGTTACGCATGCGTTTAGCTTTTTTTGCTGGTTTCTCAAAGTTGGAAGAGGAGCTACAGACACGAACGTGTGTACGTCTCAAGGTCTGGTTGACGGAACCCACGAGACCGATTTGAGACGTAGAAGTAAGGAATGAAACGATTTGATTATGATTTTAATGCAATTATCGTCTATCATTAGCGGGATGGGTGGTTCTATTCATGGCGAGTTTTTAATTTTCTTGTTGACAAGAAAGCAATTTTAGTGAAATACAACGCTTTATTAAATTACATTGACCAGTGTAGAGGACGTTTTATTACATAAAGCGTTAAGAAGAAAAAATGAAAGACAAGAAAAGAAAAAGAAAAGAAATAAAAGACAAGACGAGACGAGAAAAAGATAGACGTATCAAAAGATTGAAAATTGAATGTATGAGTCGCAGGGTATGGTCAAGAAAGGATTAATGAAAAATGAAATAAGAGTTTCCAGTGTCAAACCTGGGTCGTTGAAGAAAACTGTGAATACAGGAAATCGCAGCGGGAAGGATATCCGAGGACAAATCATTGAAGATGCAGGGTATGTTAGAAAGCTCGAGGGTATCAGTGACAGACGGCAACGTCTAGTGGCCTTAAAAGCATTTGGAATTTAGCAAGTCGTAAAAAATGGGTAGTGTGAAACGGGCTTTAACCGCTCAAAGATGACAGTACGTCGTTCAGGCTTACTTGAAGCCACGGTGTTCCAGCTCTTTGTTCGAGAATGTTTTCGTTTCCAGTCCTTTTTTGACCCCTTTCCATCCTTCATGCCTTTCAGGTTGGTTTCTGAGTTCGAAAACCCATGCGCAGGAGTCGGTGCAGACGTGGAAAAAGGAGTGGAAAATGTGGCATAGTTTCGCAAAGCAGGTATTTGAATACTTCCGTAACCAACCGAATGAATCGGAGGCGTAGGGTGCTGAAATTCGTCAAGAGCCGCATCGGGTAGTGATATTTCAACAATCTCATCCACGACATAAAACGGCGAGCATTCACATAAGTGGTACACATTGCTTCCAGGGACCTTTAATGTCTCAACAATGTTGTATGCTTGGCCTTTTAATAACGAAAACTGTCGTCGAAACATTTTGTCCTCAAAGTCAGAATCCTGACTATGTAACTGGCGCATCTTAACGTAAAGAGTGTTCCACCAGTCCTTTGAGGTGAGCTTGTTTAGAAAGACCGTGCGAGTAAAGCTCGAAAATGGCTTTCTCAAAAAGATAGAAGGCAGCGTCAGCCAGCCGTGAGGATAGGAACGCCATTCATCTGGATGCTTGTAAGGAAACGCAAGTGAGTTATCGATGGCTCCAATATGAAAATGGGGTAAGTCGTCCTCAGTAAGTGAATGATGGTTAGAAATAGGATCATCTTGATGCCGGCATTCAGGTTCAAAACAAAGAGAAACCATCCAGTTTTCCATATTTCTGTCTGTATTTCTCATTAGGTAGTCCAAAAGTACCAGTTTTTCAAGTTCGAGTGAAAATCGCTCGCAAAGCTCTTCATTCCAGAAGTTTGTATACCATTCGCCCTCTTCAGCAAACGATTCTTCACTCGAGGTGGAAGCCGCATACCCACTTAAGGAATTCAACATCGATTTAGGGACTGGATGCATGCGAAAGAACTCGGATGCGGTATGGTAATTCCGCAGAAAAAGTTGCAAAGAGCCAATTTTGTCGGGCAATGGTTTCTTGCCAGACAAAAACGCTTTGCGTTCAAAATAATCATAGTTAAAAGTGGGAGATGCAAGCCACGTAATATCCGTGTAAGGAACAATGTGAAGTCCAAGACTACGATCCAACAAACAAGCAGCAGCCTCGGATATGTAGCTCAGATTGGGAATAAGACAGCTTCTACCAAAGAAGCAAGGGAACATTGTCCGATGGAACCATTTTGTCCATTTGGGATTCAATCTGCCATAAGGTTCTTCATTTTTAGGTTTGAAGATGCCTATAATTTCACCGCTCTCTTCCAATGTAAAATACGACCCAGAAGATCCCTTTTTTATGAGTAGTGGATACACTCCCTGACGAATAGCAAGTTGAATGGAGCGAAGCTTTTGAGCGAAATCTGGTTGATTGTAGCATCCATGATTCGGGTATGTAAGCTCTACGTTGGGAAGATCTAACAGGTTCGGAGGTGCTGTAAAAACCGAATAAAATATCGGGGGTATAGATTTCTGCGAACGTTTATGGGATTTTCGTTTCAGCTTCAGGGATTCCATCAATTGTTTTCCCCATCTTTCGAGAACCGGATAGCTGGTGAGAAGAGGACTCCGTTCGCCTTCACTCGTATTTGGCGTGGAATTGGTAGGCGCAGGAGGAATAGAATGAGTTTCTGAAGTAGAGTCCGTAAGAGGCCATTCCTCGCGCTCTTCCTGATGTCCGGTTCCTTGAGAATACAACTCTGTAGAAGACTCTGATAAGTGTAACACTAGCGGACGTCTTTCTGGTGTCTCAACGTCATTGGGGAATGGTTTCAATGGAAATGGGTGATATGAAGCGAAATGGTTTTCTACAGCCCCAGAGGCAGAATTTGGAAGCAACATGTGTCAAATAATTTTCTCCTTGGTTGTATTACGGTCAAAATTCACATTAGAAATCAGCTTGGACTTGCTGGCGATTCTGTTCGCCAATTCACCACTCTTGGTAGTGGACACGATGAGACTACCAGAAATTCTTGATTCGGACGTGGAATGTTTCGGTGAAAATGTAATCAGTAGTATTGTTGTAGAAACGTCTCATAGAATAAGAGCAGTCGTGCAAGCCGTATAAGCGAAATGTTTACTTTTCAAATGTCGGAAATTTATAATACCTAGACTATATAAAGAATGGTGAAAAGCAATGATGTGAGGAAGATACTTCATTAAGGAGGTGGGTGAGATCTATAATAGTAATAAGAACCGTGACTATTGTAACATGGCTGGAAGGAAGTTAGATTTTTGATACCGAAATGAAAAGGTAAACAGTGAGGGAGAATGAGAATGAGAATGAGATTTGTTTAATCGGATGAGTGATGGAGAAAGGAACACAACAGCCGTGATGTGACACTGTAAAATTTGACGAATTTTGAGTATGAGTTAGAATGCTCACGTAAACGGAATGGTGAGCAAATATATTGCGATTTTCAGAATGGCGCCGTCTTTTCAGAGGTAGAAGCTTTGCACATTCCCCGTAGACTTACTAGAAGTACAATGGGAAAATAGCCTTACGAGTTATTCTAGCTCCACAATGTGGAACAACGCAAGATCCTGCTTTACGCCGGTAAGGAGCAGCGCATTTTGAACAGTAGACATGCCCACACTTAGTAGCAAAGACAGATACATCCTCATTAGAGACCAACTCCTTTTCACAAGCCGGACACACAATTGGAAGTTCCTTTTGAATGTTTACCGAATAACCAACATGTGCGGCCCTAGTAGTAGTTTTTTCTTTTGGCTTTGGAGCAGCAGTACGTCGAAGTCGTGAATTAGGAAAGCGAATAGCTCGGAGGATGCGAGCCTGTTCGCTCGTTAATCGTGATGTGAACGACCGCGGCCGTTGTTGCTCCATATCAGACGGCTGATTGATAGCCCGAAACCTTGGAGCTGCGTTGTTTTGAGATGTCTCGACTTGCCGTGAGGGTGGAAGACTGTTGACATTTTGAGAAACTCGTTCTTGCGTCAAGTCGTAATATGCAACAGGAGCAGTATGCGTACTTGATTCCAAGATTTGCGGAGCGTCCTCCACCGTCATATCTATAACCGTAACTCCATGAGGCCGTTCCCTTCCGGGCACTGAAATAAAAGTTAGCACGTCGACGTCGTAAAATCTAACCATGGATACATACGCTCCAACCCATCGATATTCATGAAACCGCTAACATGAACAGGAACTGTTTAACCTTCTTTTCGAACGAGACAATACACGCAATCGAGCAATGGACGGTAATATGACTTTTTGGTGGACAACAAACGATGACTTCTTACCCATGCAGGACGAGGAAAACAAAATTGTCATTCAAAAATAGAAGCGCAAAACGTGAATCGGTCCTACCATTTATTCGGATTGAGCTATTAGTACGAGTACTAGAGGTGGCAGGTAGAGTTCTACGTTCCCGACAAGAAATCCGTACTGAATTTTCATCATCAGCGTTATTAGCCACAATTTTTGGGCAAACGTTGGCTTCTTTAGTTTTAGGTTGTTTTCTCTTTAAATGAGAATGAGCTCCTCAGATGAGAATGCTGAAGTATTTGATGGAATGGAAGCGGCTATTCCTGCGTCTTTTGGAAAGCAACAAGTGAAACAAAATCCACAGCTGCTTCTCAAGCAATTTGAACGTAACAAAGAACAGGACGAACTTTGTTACAAAACCACGATCTCTAAGGAACCAATTTCTCAAGAAAAATCTGATGACGATGACGACTCTTCAAGCAGTGATGGTTGGTCAGACGAAAGTGATGATGAGGATGTTGGTGTCCCCAGTTCTCATGAGTTAGTTCTTAAAGAACATTCAAAATGTATCACTACAGGCACGTTCGATGTTTCGGGTACTCGATTTATTTCTGGCTCGCTCGATAATACTATCCGGTGCTGGGATTTCCATGGAATGGATGCCTACAATCCGAAGCCCTTTCATGTTTATGACCCGGCTAATATTGATATTGAGCGCTCAGGTCGATATCCTGTAGTGAAACTTACAGCATCCCCAAAAAATACGATTCTCACCTTATACTCGCATTCTAAACCCATGGTGTTAGACACAAATGGAAAGGTGCTGGCAGATTTTGTAAAAGGTGATGCATATATTCGTGATATGTTGAACACTAAAGGACATGTTATGGAAATTACGGATGGCTGTTGGAAACCACAAAGCTCACAGGTGTTCCTGACTTGTAGTGCGGATAGTACAGCTCGTATCTGGGACGTTGAACGGACGAAGTCACAAATTCAAGTATTTGTTCATCGTACGGATGCTGCTGCAGGCATTTCACGGCCACATGTGTCGGCTTGCGCTTGGAATCCTTCAGATGAAAACCAAATTTGTACTGCTGTCAACGATGGTAGCGTTCATTTTTGGGATCTTAGATCTCGACTTTTACGACCCTCTTCGAAAATTATGCATGCTCATGCACCAAACACTAATGTGCAGTCTTTACTCTTTACAAAAAGTGGTACCAAACTGCTCAGCAGGGGCGGTGATAATCTCGTCAAGGTTTGGGACACCCGGAATATCAAAACTGCTCTTGCTGTTTCTTGTGAGCTAAAAACGCCCTCTTTTGGTTCCAATGCTATTTTTAGTCCAAATGAAAAGCTTGTTCTTGTAGGCAATTGTGCCTCGAGTTCGGAAGGATGTTTCTTAAATGTATTGAATGCCGAGGACTTGAGCTTACATGCACGTCTGTCGTTTGCTTTGCAAGGATCTTCAGTTGGAGAAAGCAGTATAACATCCATTTCCTGGAATGATCGGATCAATCAATTGGCCGTTGGTATGTCTTCCGGTGATGTTCACGTACTGTTTTCGGCAATGGAATCCCTTCGTGGAGCTAAAGACGCTGTACTTAAAGGACCAAAAACAAAACATATCGATGACAATCTCACAAATACTGTTTATATCAATGCTTTGGATGGCTCAGGAGGCACATCAAATGGATTGGGTTTGGTTGAAGAGACAAACGAGTCCATCTCAAGTTACTTTACAAACGCGCGAAAGCGTAAAAATGAAGCTAGGAAAAACCCTATCCTGTCTCGTCAACCTCAAATTGGTCGAGTAAGCGAAGCAATTGATGAAGCATCAGTCCCCTTTGCTAGTATGCGAGATGAGGATCCCCGTGAAGCGCTTTTAAGATATGCTGAGCTTGCTAAAAAGGACCCCATCTTTACAAAAACATACACAGAGACACAACCAAAACCAGTGTACCAAAACGTTACTGAAGCCGAGGACCTCCCGGATCCTCAACGCTCAATCCGGAAGCGACAAAAATCCGAAAAACCTTAGCATAAAACCCCAGACACACTCAAGTAACATGTTTGAATAAAACATCTTCATAATAAACAGAGCAATTTCTATTTACTTCAAAAAGGGGAAGTCTAGCAAGATAGGTATCAAAAAGATTAAGTGTTTTTTAAATAATTAAGTTTTAGGCGGAGATTTGATGCTTCACCCAGCCCTCAAGGCCGCCTCTGATGAAAAGACTTTGGACGGATTCACCAAGTTGGCCAACAGTCCATGTCCAAACCTTGTTTTCAGTGTTCGTTACGGTGATGGTGCTATCGCGAACATTCCATTCAAGCTTCCAACCGGTACGGACAGTGGGGTCGTTGTTAGACTTAAATGCGTCGCGAAGCTTGGAGACAAGTTCAGGGAGTTGAAGAGCAAGAAGAGCATTGTTGATAGAGTTTCTCTTGAAAATGTCACTGAAAGAACCACCGACAACAAGAGGTATGCCTCTAGACAAAATGGCTGTAGCGGCTTGTTCTCTGCTGCTACCACAGCCAAAGTTGAAACCACTCACAAGAATGTCACCGGGCTTGGTAATTTGACCAAACTTTTGATCGTAATTTTCCATGCAAACCTTAGCCATATCCTCCTTTGTCAAATCTTCACGGTATGTGTACTTGCCGGGATAAATACCATCGGTATTCAAGTTATCGGCATCACAGAAAACAATCTCACCGGAAACCACCTCAGGGAAACCGTCAAGAATTTCAGTCTTAGAGGGGACAGCATTGCTTGAACCAGCAGAAGAAGAGGCATCAGAGATAGACTTAACAACCTCACCCTTGACTTCTTCAAGTCCAGGGAGAGAGGCAATTTTACCAGCAACAGCTGAGGCAGCAACAACAGCAGGAGAGGCGAGGTAAGCAAGAGACTCGCGGCTACCCATACGACCCTTGAAGTTACGGTTCGTAGCACTAATACCCACTTCGCCGTCCTTCAGCAGACCAGCACCCAAACCGATGCAGGGGCCACAACCATTGGGTAAGGGAATGGCACCCGCATCAAGGAGCGCTTGCCAGTCACCATTCTTTTTGGCTTCCTCCTGAACAATGGTAGAAGCAGCACCAACGTAAAACTCAACACCGGGTGCAATCTTCTTTCCACGAACGACCTTTGCGGCCTCGTGAATGTCAGATGCACGGGCATTAGTACAGGAAACAAGGTACGCTTTGTTTACCTTGATGTTTTTCTTTTCGAGTTCGTGTGCTGGGTTGAAAATCTTGACAGAGTTGGGACCAGCGACACAAGGTCTCAAACTACTCAAGTCGAGGACAAGGTTTTTGGCGTAAGCAGCACCAGCGTCAGGACGAAGAATGTTCTTTTCAATGGACTCCAACAATCCCTTGGTGATGCGAGGGTGGTTGGGTCCAACAGCACGAAGACGACGTTCGTACCACTCAAGTACCTTGATGTCAACAGGGAAGAGACCAGACAAAGCACCCCACTCAGTGGTCATGTTTGCGATTGTCAAACGAGAATCGACGCCAAGCGTCGAAACGCCCTCGCCGGAGAATTCGACAGCATGGTTCAATACCTCATCGTGGTTGAACGCACCGCACAAACTCACAATGACATCTTTACCGGAAAGACCTTCAGGCAACTTTCCAACAAGCTCTACACGAGCGACAGGAGGAATCTGCCACCAAGTTTGACCAGTAGCCCAAATAGCGGCAGCATCTGTACGCACAATAGGCGTACCAAGACAACCAATACCACCATAGGTGTTAGAATGAGAATCACTGGCGACGGCCATGCTGTTGGGCACAGCATAACCCTCCTCGACCATAATTTGATGGCCGATACCACGTCCGGCAGGATAGAAGTCAGTTCCCTGTTGTTCAGCAAACTTGCGAATACTCTCGTATTTGCGCAGATTTTTTTCGCTCTTGTTTTGAACGTCATGGTCAAGGGTCATTACGACCTGGCGATTGTCAAAAATCTTTTTGGCACCAATGCCCATGAACTTCAATGCCACAGGCCATGAATTGTCATGGGACATGCAGTGTTTGGGCTTGATGGTGACATAGTCACCAGAACGGACATATTTGTCAGCGGGAAGATCCTTGGCAAACTTTTGAACGATCTTTTCAGTAACATTTTGAGGTACTGACTTTGCCGTAGAATAACTACGAGCAAACCGTGGAAGGATTCTCACCCTGCCAAAATGATACATTTGTGCTCTGGTCTCATTTGCACAGTGGTAGCGCGGGTTTATTGTAGTCGAGGAAGGGCGGGACCAGATTCAGCCAATGATAGCACAGATATTTTTATAGTCAACGCGCATCTCAAAATTACTCTACGAGTTGGTTGTCGGCTTATGATTTTGAGAGCATCTTGGCCATTCGTGTTTTCTGTTGAAGTTTATTGGTTTAAGTTTGATGTGTGTTTTTTGTTTTTTAATCTCGTCTGCAGATAGAAAGAAGGTTTTAGTTTGAGAGTAATATTTCAGTCGTTTCAGTGACAACAAGACCTGTAAATCTAGCAGCCTTTGGTGGATATGCGTTTCAAGTACGAGCAATTGGAGAAGCTGGTGTACTTATAGCAACCTAGAATTAAGGTTAGAAATCCATTTGTGTGAAATAGCAATAGTTCGTGTATTTCTTACTATATCGACATTTATTAGATTCAAAATGTCTTTTCTATGAAATGTATGCGTTAATAATATAATGTGGTTGCAAGCAGTGAGATCCGTGTGAGGGAAGGTGCCAATGAGAAACAGTATATAGCATGCAAATTCTGGTGAATGTAATTATTTTATAATTAGGATTGGCCTTGATTCCATTCTGGTTTAGTTTTCTTCTGAATTGCTTCCTTCTACGGAGGGCTCTACAGAGGTGCTACCTTTTTTATATTGAGACAACTGCTCCCGCTGCGTCTTCCGCCGAACAAATTGTCTGTGCCTACGACTCGCCAAGTGGATGGACCATGCCCGTTCACCTATGGCTACAAACGGTGCCCTCCGTTTGTCTAGACATGTGTCGCATACAAATCTTTTGTGTAAATCGTTGGGATCAATTTTGAGCCTACCGCGTGCTTCTTCATACAGTTCCTTTTGTTCTTCAGAAAGAACAATGTTAGATGCAGTGTTTTCGTTGAAAAAGTCCCGAAAGATATCGCATGCATCAGACACTTGGCGCCTCCATTGTGTTAAGTCAGTAGAGTTTAACACATAGAATAATACAGAACTTGAATCGCGGTCGTGAATCTGAACAGCCTGAGGAAGGAACCGATTCTTGATCCACTTTACTTGTGATTTTGCATATTGACGAGTGGAAATCTTCATACGGTCAACGCCGGAAGCGAATGACTTTTCGGTTCTATCTTTTAACCACGGGATAAACTCCTTAAAGCCAATACACTGCCATATACCCCGAGTAGTATCTGGCTCAAAGTTCCGACTTTTTGCTAGTTCGTGATACTGGAGAATCTCATTCACGAGTCCGCGTTGAAGCATCGCGTCAACCCTGTTGTCAAGACGATCCGCCAATACAGAATAATCGCACCGAGGCCAAAAAACAAGGGTTTTGTAATGAAGTGCTAATTCATTCTTTTTTTGAGAAGCATAGAGATCACTTGGGCGTTTTCCCGTGTGAAAGAAGATTTCAAGACTACGCCGAATCTTGCGACCGTCTTGTGGATGCCACCGCTGTGCCATGACAGGATCGACTTTTTCTAAATAATCTAACATGACTTGAGGGCTTTCGTCAAGTATAAAAGCGTCTTTATGCTTTTCACTTGTGGTGTCCTTACCAGCTGCTTTTTCAATTACATCGATATCAGATAACGTTGAGTCTTTAAAAAGAAGAGATTGTAAATAATAGTGTGTACCCCCGACAATGACAGGAATCTTACCTCTGGCATGCAAGTCGTCAATCTTCCAAACTGGTTAGTTTTGAGCTTCATGAAAATAGTCTTTTCTATTAATTCTAACGTACCACCCGTCTTGCATCCTGTTCAAACTCTGCCACACTGTATTCTTTGTTGAAGTCCAAAAACGACATCAAGTGATGAGGAACACCTTGGATCTCCTCTTCGGTGACTTTATTGGTGATAATATCCAGACCCTTATAAATCTGCATCGAGTCTGAGTTGATAACTTCTGATGCAAAGCATTTTGCTAATTCTATGGACAAGTCTGATTTGCCTGCACCAGTCGTCCCCAGGACGACGCATACTGGTTTCATCATACACTTAAGCATGAGCAAATTGTTACTGCCAAGAATGCATCAAATGTAATTATTGGTGGTGAGAACTGTTACTCGTTCAAAGTCTACGCCCACGCAAAAAATAATACCAAAAAAAAAAAAAAAGTTTTGTGAACAGTATTACTACGAATCTGTGCTAAACAACATCGATAACTGAGTTTAAGCTGTAGAAGTCAATCTACGAATATTTACCGTTGAATAAAGCAAATGCGCGTCTTTTTGCTAGAAGTACTGTGAATACTACTACCACCACGAAACCTTCTTTCAGCTTCACCAATCTAATTTAGACTTTACAGAAGATTGGCCGTAAAAAACGGTTTAGAATTCACAACTATGGCAGATAAAGCTCTTCAAAATATTGAACATAGTTACCCAGCCGTGAGTAATCTCATTGCGAGATTGAAGCGTCGCCAAGTGAAAGGTGCTTTTCCAGTAGCTGTTGAATCGGCGCTTGTTATGCGCCAGGTTATCTCTCAAACAAGATGGTCAACCGTGGATCAGTTGTTGCAGATTGTTCACACAATCGGTAATAAATTGGTAAAGGCGCAGCCTACAGGTATGTGTTTTTCGTGTGCTATGGTTATTGTGTTCATTCGTCTGCTAACCATTTGTAGAATTTTCATGTGGAAATATTGTTCGCCGTGTTTTGAGAATTATTCGGGAAGAGTATCAGGACCTTTGCAAGGCTGCAGAGGATTCGATTCAAAAAAGTGATTCAGACGCGTCTCTTAAGACGATGATATATAAAGCAGAAAGTGAAGCCATGAAGATGCATGAGCCTATCTCTAGTCAAATGTATTCTTCTATGCTTAACTTACTTGGTCGGCCTACAACCGAGTCAAGCACTCGAATTCCCGGCGACTCACGAGTAATTGGAGGTATGGATATGCGAGGCGCCATCATTTCTGGAATTCAAGAAGTGATCGACGAACTCGATAAAATCAACACCGATATTGAGGTTCAATCCATGGATCACATTCATTCGAATGAAATTATCATGACACAGGGTTTTTCTAAGACTGTGGAGGCTTTCTTATGCTATGCTGCGAAGAAAAGAAAGTTTTCGGTCATCATTGCCGAAGGTTTCCCCAATGAGCACAGTGAAGCCCATTCCATGGCAAAAAGACTTGCGAATGCGGGTATTGACACGACCGTGATTTCAGATGCAGCCATCTTCGCCATCATGTCTCGCGTGAACAAAGTCATTTTAGGCACCCATGCTATTTTGGGTAATGGTGGCTTGATGACCAACAGTGGTGCTCAATTAGTTGCTCAAGCAGCTAGGTACCACGCTACTCCTGTTGTGGTTTGTTCTGGTATCTACAAGTTAAGTCCCGTATACCCCTACGACTTGGAGTCAATCATTCAATTATCCGCTCCTGGAAGTATTATGCCGTTTACGGAAAGTGAGCTCATAAGTCGAGCCGATATTCTGAATCCCTACTACGATTACATTCCACCCGATTTGGTTGACCTGTTTATTACAAATCTGTACGTTATACATTTTGCTACTTTCCAACGTCTTACTAACAAGTATTAGCGGAGGATACCCTCCATCCTATCTTTACCGTATTCTTAATGATACGTACGACTCCTGTGATACCATCCTTTAAGCCATCATAACGATTGTTTAGTTAGATTAGAAAAATAAAAGAGGATTGTTTTGGGTCTAATTGGTGTTCTTGTTTACCTTTCTATCTATCATTGCAATAAAAGTAAGTTTACTGGAAGTAGTTTGCAAAAGGAACGATCGTCCCCATATTCCGAATCCCAAACCAATTGTAATGTGTAATCCGTATTTATTTTTATTCTTTTCAACCCTTAACCTCTTTTAACGAGTTGTTTGTTCAATAAATTAATGTCCTCGACCAAAAATTCTATACCGAGTCCCTTTTTTATGTAAGTTACTTGCTGGAATTTTCACAGAGCACCGTATTGTTGATGAGTCGTTTAATTTCATCAGGCTTTGCTTTTCCGGAGGAGCGTCTCATCACATTTCCAATGAACCAATTTAAGACACCGTCCTTTCCCACCTTCAAGGCATTCACCTTGTCACCATTGGCTTGGATAAGTTCATTCACCAAATCCTTTAACGTGTTTTCATCAAACTCCGCGTTTGCATTTTCATTTACAAGCTTGTAAATTGAGTTTTTCTTTGGATCCTGAACAGCAAGCTGAAGGATATGCTTAGCAGCGTAAGCTGAGAGCGTTCCATTTGCGAGATTGCCCAAAAGAAAAGCGAGATCAGCAGGTGGAATAGTATCCAGGTCACGTTTCTCGTCTGGAGCATTGGCACAGTCGCCGACGTATTCATTCACCAACCAAAAAGGGATGAGTTTTTCTGCCTTCAGTTGCACATCCGGGGACATAGAAGAGGTGACCTTTTCCAATTCACCGACTAAAACTTGATAGTAGGAAAGGCCGTCTTCCGTTTGCAAAAGAGCTTTAGCGTCTTGAAGGTTAAAATATTTCTTTTGCAACAATGTCTCAAGAAGCTCATCTACGGACGGTCCAATACTCTTACGTACGTCATCGACGTACGCAGAAGTAAGAGTAATTTCAGGAATGTCAGCTTCAGGCAAGTACATGTAGTCTGAAGGGCCACGCTTTTTTCTAAGAAAAACGGTAGCGTTCTTCTCAACATCGTAGGAACGCGTCTCCGGCACGGGAGAGGATCCATTGTTAAGGAGCTCAATTTGTCTCTTGGCTTCAAGCTCACTTGCAATTTCAACATATCGAATAGAAGGTAAATTCTTCAATTCGACTGTAGCTAATTGTTTAGTAGGATTTTCGGCACTTGCAACAGATACATTTACATCACAACGCATATTTCCCAATTCCATTTTCGCGTCCGAAACATTTGCAAGTCTAAGGATAGTCTGGAGTTTACGAAGGAAACAAGCGGCGTCATGAGGACTATGGAAACAAGGTGCTGTAACAACTTCAATCAAAGGCACATTTGCTCTATTGAAGTCAAGGAGAACAAGATCCTCATTCAACTCGTTAACCGTCTTTCCGGTGTCCTATAAAAATGTTAGTATTAAATTAGAATGAAACGAAACAAACAAATGAACACGCAGAAATGCGTCACTCATTTTAAGCAAAACATACCTGTTCCAATTGGAGACATTTGATTTCCACAAGTTGATCCTTCTCAACGCCATCCAAGGCGGCATTTAAACGAACGAAACCATTCGTTCCTAATGGTCTTCTCTTTTGAGTAATTTGGAATCCAGCACGTTGATCAGAATAAACGTAATGTTTTCTGTCGAACTCCAAAGACGGTGCAATTTCACAATTACATACCAGAGCAGCCTTTGTTGCAAGACGAATGGCTTCTGGGTTGACAATGGGAAGAGTTCCTGGAAGCGAAATATCAAAGAAAGACACAGCAGAATTAGGAGCCTTATGATTTTCGGCCAGTGCTCTAGAGAATAATTTCAACTTTGTAGACAATTGAACATGAACCTCCAATCCAATGGTAATAATCCAACGTGCGAGAGACGACATTTAGCAAACCTTCCTATATAACTCGTTGTTTGAACAAAAACCGATAAACAGGTATACTTTTAAAACGTATTTTGTGTTGAGCAATGCTAGATTTTGTATTTAATTTTATTTTTGTGGTTTGCTCTGTATAACTTCGCGGATGAGCTAAATGGAGAAAAAGTTTTCATAGCCGTTTTTCTTTCGACCAAATGAAAAGTCAATAAAGCCTGTACGGCTTCAAAAAAAGACGTAAAGTAACAAACAGCATCATAGAAAGTTGTTCATTCATAATGCTTTACCCAAAGCCAGCTGCCAACAAAAATTGTTCTTTAAATGACAACATTTTCCCAAATGCTTCTTTGTAATTTACATGACCCAACCTGCAATGTTTAGGTTCATAGCAGAAACTGGAGTAATAAACGACTCTTCTATAAATAGCGAAACGTGTATTACCACTCTGATAAACGTTAAGATATGAACACTAAATCGTTATCAAGAACTGTCCGAACTGCTCATAATAGAGCTGTTAGAATAACTTCCGTCTTAGATTTGTAAATGTACATAGCTATAATTCCGTGACCTAAGTTTGTTATGAAGAAAGTGAATAATAGAATACGAGATTTAAGAGGATTTTGTCCAACAATATACCGTGTGCATAAGAAAACTTTTACAAAACATTTGCTGAATTTTAATATATGAAACAAACTATTGTATGAGAACAGAGGCGGTCAAGCCGACAACGTGCAATACAATTGTTGTACTGCATTGTTAAAAGTAAGACTTGAGTATTCGTTTTGATTCAATAAGCATTAATTGCATGGACTTCCTATCTAAGTCGTCGGCTACTTGTTAGGTTAATTGGGTTAGATAAATTATTTCAGCTCGCTTACTCGTATAGTTAAATTTCATGAAGATAGTAAAACGAGTATAGGCAATCGATGTAGTACATCTGTATTAATTTTACACGCTTCCTTGTTAAACGATAGACTTTCAGTTGTGCAGGTGCTGCAATATTGCAGAAGGAGTTAGTAGCACTCATTGTTTAATGAAATATGAACTTGAGTTAATGTATTTATATGAACGTATACACTGTAAACGGGGTAAATACCAATTCAATTACATAGCGGTTCCCTAAATATAACGTATAATCACTGTTTGCTATGAACGACTAATCTCTACAAAAAGCATTCCCTCAGATGGAAATGCTTGATACTACATCTATTCCGTGCCATGGGTATACCGCACATTTGCGCGATTGCTCTCAGTTAGCGAGATAATATTTATTCGGTGCGGCATGAAACCTCTCAATGTCTTAACTCATAATAAAAAAAAATGTGATAAAATACAAAGTATCTCAAAAGAACTTAGCACTTCTTGGACTACAACAAAATAATACTTTTGGTTTGTGTGTTCGACAAGTTCGTTTTAAAACAAAACAAATTGTTCCTGGTAAAGACCCACTGAGAATGTTACAAGTCAGTTTCTAATACTACATCACATAATGACACATAATCATCATAAACATCATAACTTATTAGACTCTTCAAATAAAAATTAAATAATACAAGATACTATAGCAATTCGAAATTAATCGAGATCACTAATCGCAATTAGATGCAGCTTAATCCGAAGAGTAAACGGCGGGACCAGCAACAACGTGCTCGTTAATAATGGAAAGGTTGTAAGGAGTAAGAGGAATAGCCTCGTCAACAAGAACAACGAAAGCAGTACCGTTGACAACCTGTTGAGTAGCGTTAGGGAACACATAAGCAGAGGGGTGCATAGCAACACCGCTGCTGTTTCCAGTCATGTTCAAAGGTGTGTACGTAACGTTAAGCTGGGAAATCCAAGCAGCGTAACGGGGTTGGCTAGCAGAAGTAGTAGTGACATAAGAGCTGTTGGGACCAACGCCGTGGCCGGGAGTCTCCCAGATGAAGCTAACAGATTGTCCAGGGACAGTCATGGAAGTGCGGTTCGTGGAGACAGCAGCAGGGTACATGTAAGTTCCGTTTTGGAAACGAGGGTAAGAACCGTTAGAAGCGTTTGAGACAAAGTTGGGCGAGACAATGCTCAACTTTGGGAAGTTTTGCCAGGCAACACGGCTGTTGTTGGCAGGACAAGAAACGATGTAAGGAGCAATCAAAGACCAAGCAAATGATTGAGGAATACCAGTCTCAAACCAGACAGGGTAAGGGAACATGCCACCGAGTTGACGAAGAGACATCTCTTGTCTAGCCTCAGTACTAATGGATTGCAACAACAACGTTGCAGCAGCACCAGAATTCATGTGGGCCAAGAATCCGTAGACACCGGATTCAGACCACTTGGTGAGATGCTGGGCAAAGGTAAGGTACTCACCAACACTGGTGAAGTTGAAGTTGTAAGTACAGGCCTTGGGGGCGCTAGGGCCCAACATGTTGGAAATAAGTTCAGCATGGCCAATTTCCTGTTGGGCCATGAAGCGAATTAAGTGTTGGTAGTCTTCATTGATACCAGCTTGTTGGAACTCTTGCTGACTGAATGCGGTAAGACCCCAGTTGAAGAGATCAAGTTCAATGTACTCATGGTACAGAGCGAGTGTGAGAGATTGATAGTCAAAGTCACTCAAAGGATGGTAAACGGGGTTAGGCTCCATGGGAGCAACACCACCGGCAGGAGTGTAGTTTGCAGGCATAGATTGGTTGCTGTAGGATCCTGTAGCATTGTAGGTCCAGTTACCAGCAACGTTTCCAGTGCCGTTGAAAACAACACCTTCATCAGCACGGGTACCTATTTTGGAAGTAGCATCAGCGCTCTTCTTGAACAATCTCGTTAAGGAGAAAGCTTCAGCGGCTTGAGGTACCACAAGGGTAGAGGCGGCGAGGAAAGAAAGAAGATTAGCAAGCATTGTATTTTTTTTTTACCACAACGATTGCTATTCACGTCAATTGCTAATGAGCCATGAACTTACATTGTCCATTATATAAGACTTGGTTTCAGTCTACGTCACTCTTTGCGATATTTGTTCTTACCAAAACTTACACTTACCGGTTTTCTCATAATACTCTGAATCATACATTTTAGGTAACAATGAGTCATTTACAAATAAATACGTTGAAAGCATGAAATTAAAAATGCACACATATCGCATGGTGTCGCAAATATGCGCCTTTCGCCAAGTTTGAATCGCGCCAGCATAGTTCTTCTTTCGCTATGCGTTTACGAGAAACAAAGCTAGTTGTAGTGAGATTTAGTGTTAAACTTTTATAGACTGAAGTCCGTATTGATAGATTGTGAGTGCATCATCCAGCATTTGTTAATAATTGGGAATGTGTATTTTTCTTATTAAATCCTTCATGACAAGAATCATTTCCTTGCCCAGTTAAGCGAACAAACATCCAATCGAAGAGGGACAAATGACCATTATTAGCTTTAAAGCTCATCACATGAGTAGGGGTGGATGCGTCACTCGTGACTAAGTTGCCGAACAATCAAATGAGCTTTCTCTGCGGTAATTACACTTGACGAAGCTTATAGCGTAAATGATGTGTTCATATATGTAGTTGGGTCAATGAGTTATTGGAGGTTGATGTTACAGACTATCGTTCAGATGATGAATGGGTTAATTGATTAAGACGTAAATGGATCTCGAAGTGTCCGTGGAGTGATTACTACATTAATGAGACTCATCATAAACTGAAAGCATAATGAATTTGGCCATCTTTTACGAGTACATTACAGCAAATGTTGCATATGAATCTCAATGTTTCAGCAAAGTATCCGTAACGACCTCATACGTGCTGTTATGATTTAAGGATGTCAGAGAGTAGCATCGCCTAGTATATGAGTATAATAATAAAGAGTAAATGGATTATCAATCTATAGAAAACTCTTGAATTCGTATCTCTAGTGATTCAATTACCAAAAAAGTAGACCAAATAAATACTCTTCGTTTCTGTTAAGTTATATATTCATTAATCAACGACCGATAACAAGACGACCTAGTTTAAAAATTTGATAGAGTACAACGATGTGTAATATCTATCTTTAACATCGAATTTTCAATTGTTGTTTTTTTTTTTTTTTTTTTTTCAATAAAAAGCAACGAGAGATAAAAACTTAAAAAATCAAATAAAACAGGAAAAAAAAGTAGGACAGCTTGTACTAATTTCTTTGTCAAAGAAATCAATTATGCACCCCTAAACTCTTCGTTTTACTTTCGTTTTCATTTTACACGGGTAAATTTCTATGTTATGAAACCCGACTCCACTGCTGTGTCAGACTTTTGACATCGGCTGAAGAAGATTACTGGCAACTTCCTTGCTTTAATAGAATCTCAAAACTTTATTGTTTAATGTAATTTTGTGTCCTCTCCCTGCATAGCTCAATATATGGTCTGGAGATAACAAGTTTTGTGTTTTTTGGTCAATTTTAGCAACCTCAATTGTGACAATTCAGAACATTCCAAAAGGAAAACTGATTCTATTTCCCACCTTTTTTGAACCCGTTAATCTCCAATTTGTTTGAAGTTCTCGCCTCTTAAGACATGGTGCTTGAACATACACCGATTTTGAAAAAAAAGAATTCAAACCCTGACAATGCTACACGGAACACAAAATCATCCTCCAACAAACAAACGGTCACATTTGATTTACCACTTGACACACAATTAAGCAGCCAGAGTTCGGACGAAGAATCCCCAAAAGTAAGAATCGTAGAGAGATAATGAGGGAATGACCTAACCTTACAGAAACAATCAGACTCTGAAAGTTCGTCGCCGTCATCATCCGATAATGCTGAACCAATAGATGTTGACAAAGAGGTACCCGAGGCTTCCAATAGTGCCGAAACCGAAAAACAAGTTGAACTGAATGCCGACACTGCAGATGATAAAAAAGAGGTTGAAAATAGTAAGGAAGAAAAAGGAAAAGAAGCAGACGAAGAAGAAGACGATGACGGGGAATACGTGGTAGAAGCGATCTTAAATCACCGACCAAGTTTTCGAAAAGGATGGGGTTATGACTATTACATCAAATGGGAGTCCTATGATGATCCCAATGATAATACATGGACACATGAACAAAACTGTGCTGGATGTCAAGACATGATTGATCAGTATTGGAAAAAAAGAGGCGGAAGGCCGGACCCATTCCCCCCGAAGAATTCATCAACAAAACGCAGAAGGAGCTCGAGCCTATTGACTACTTCACGTCGATCTAGCACGTTGGCCAGCCCGAAAACCTCAAAAACCTCCAAACGAAGACGGCTGTCGAACGAAAGGACCAAAAAGACAACCCCCCCTCGTACTCGCTCATCTTCGGCATTGATCAAAAGCTTCTCATCCAGTTCGTCAGATTCGGAGGACGACTTTAAGCCACCAACTAGACGCAAAAGTTGGGAAGATATGGTGGAGCGTGTTGAGGCAATTGAACGTTTACAGAACGGAAAATTGATTGTTCGACTGAAATGGACTAATGGACATTCTAGCCTTCATGACAACGTTGTCGTTTATGGAAAATGTCCAATGAAGGTTCTGTCGTATTATGAGCAACATTCATCATTTGATTAATTGTATGTGTGGTCCTATATACAATGAATAGAATGGCATAGGGTTAGGTATTCAACGCTTGCACGAGTTATTGAATTGAAGGCAGTGAAGTAAATTTACAGAACCGTTAGGTATTAAACGAGTGATCTGCTGACGATGCTGTTGAAAAGGAGATGTGTGCAAATAACTGTTTTATTAACATTTTCTACCGAAATTGAAATTCTGCTTCTATTGTCGAGGAACAAAAATAAAGTTTTCGGCTTAGCGATCGCTTCAAAACCTTATTTTCTGCTGCGTAAACAAATGTCAGAACCAGTTAAAGCGAAAATCGTAATATATGGGAAGGGATACTGTTTTGATGTGTGGAGAAACTCAACTCGGTATTATATTAATCGTTTTTTGCACTGTTTTCGGTTTAAACGGCTAAAAAACTTTTAGTCAAATTCATTTATTTACCAAATTGGAGCCGAACGATCAGCAACAACAAGGTAGAGTGAGCAGGCTTACCATAATTACATGTCTGTCTTACTGACGACACACGTTTCACTGTTCTGGTACATGCAGCACTGCTTATTCCTTTAACGAGTTACAAAATATCGCTAAACCCCAGTAAATCTCGTTATCCGGTTTTAGGGTTTTTTCATGCTCGTTGTCGCCACGACAACGAGCGCCCGTCGGCGAAAAAGCAGTCACGTTTCAAATAGGTTCTAGCAAGAAGGAAACACGAAACCTCCACCACACACCAGGTCAAGTATGGCTGCCGTCAAGATCGTCAAGAAGCACACTACGCAGTTCAAGCGTCACCAATCTGACAACTTCAAGCGTGTCAGTGAGTCGTGGAGAAAGCCCAAGGGTATCGATGGCGTCGTTCGTCGTCGTTTCCGCGGTACCATCCGCATGCCCAAGATCGGTTACGGCTCCAACAAGAAGACCAAGTACTGCATGCCTAACGGTTTGAAGGCTTTCCTTGTCCGCAACGTTGCCGACGTCGAGCTTTTGCTCATGCAAAACAGACCTTCGCTGCCGAGATTGCCTCCAACGTGTCTGCTCGCAAGCGTGTCGAGATCATTGAGAAGGCCCGTGCCTTGGGTGTTAAGGTCACCAACGCTGGTGCTAAGGTCCGCTCTCAAGAGTAAATGCAAACATAGTCATTTATTCTTGTTCAAAAAATTTCAATGTACATCATAACGGGTTGTAGCGAAGTCGAAGTTCTTGGAAAAATGGGTGGTAGGTAGTGAAGGGTGTGGATTGTGAATGATGTAGCTGCGGTAGAGGTACGTCGATGTTCGCTTTGATCCCCAGGACATGTTCTCTGTGTTCCAAAACTCCCTGCAGAACCTGTGCGGTATTCACATTGATGCGACGGAGGGTACCTGCTTAAACAATGATTTCTTCGTTTCTTACATAATACAAGCACAAAGAACCTTTCGCGGTGAAGTTCTTCTTTTTTAACGAATGACTTGTCCGATAGGAACAAGCTCTTCAGGACCAATTACCCATTTTCGGTTAGCAAAGACACGGACGCTTGCATCGTTTTCAGACGACGGTGCGGCAATGGATGACAATCGCTGAGAAAACTCGTGCACTGTCTGTCGCATCTGTTCAATGGTGACGTTCGCAGCGTCGTTAGTGCCTTGCTCGTTTTCATCTGAAACCACGAAGTGGATTTGATCGCCTCGGAAAGCACACAGAGGCTTGTAGCGTTTCTCCAGTTCTTCGTCCAGCGAGACCAGATCGTCGATAATAATTCGAGTGTAAGGATCGCTCCGTTGAAGGCATGTCTCTAAAACGGACGCGAGTTGCGTCTGTGTAAGTGTAGCAGACCGGGCCCAAGGTTGATCAGTGTAAGCTTCCGCAACCAAAAGACTGTACCATTTTGCATAGAAGGAGAGTGCACTACGCGTTTCTTCATCCTTTTCTTCATCTTCTTTGGACATCTTTACCCTTGTCCAAGGGTCTTCTTCCTCGGCCTTGCTGTATTCGTCGATTTCCGACCACAGTGCACCGATGAGTCCGGGAAGGAAATGCGGCTGTTCTTCGGTAATTGCTTGGATCAACACGATCCACAGCTTTTGTACGCTCGGGAATAACCGGATGTCATTTACTCCCGCAGGAATCAATGCTTTTTTTTCCAGGAAACAGTCAATCACATACTGAAGATTGGTTGTTTCGAGTGCGAACGTTAAATCATTTTGCAACTCATCGTTGACAATTGAGGCAGGAATGTAGGAGAGCCGGGTGTTAGCAATAGTAATAATAGAGTCTACTACAGCGAGGGCCCGTTTCACATAGCGTTGCTGGTTCTTGGATTTCAGTGTCGATACATGCAAGTGACTTTTTCTCCAAGTACGCCAGGTTTTAAGCAGCTGTGCTATTTCAGTCTGTACTTGGGTCTTTGCCGTTTCATTCAACCGTTCCGTTTCCTCTACATCTTCTGGCTTGACAGAAGCTGTCACGATCCAATAATGCTCGTAGAGCCATTGAAGCGCTCTCTGGGCAGCAACCCGTAAAACGGGCAGACTAGGAAGTTCCTCATGCGTGATTGCATGTCTAATTTCTACAAAAAAGGCAGGGAGTCCAAGAGTTTTCGCGAGAGTTGACATAGGGATAGCAAACTGTGATTGCTGAATAGGATCCAGTAAACCGCTCACAAATCGAGACAGAGATAGAGCGAGGGAGAGCCGTTGGGAAGGTCCTTCAGTCAACAGAGCCATCACCAGTTGAGATGTTGACTCGACTGAGTGTGGAACTCGACCGCGAGTGGACCAAGCTCGAACAATTTCAACACCCCGGTACAAACTTTGAGCCTCCGGCGGTTCACCTGTCCCGTCTTCCGCGTAGAAACACGACATCAGGTACAAAAACTCTGTTGTCGACCTCCATGGCACCACCTTGTAATCCATGAGCTTGGCTACAGGAAGGAGGATGCAACGCGTCCAGCTGGAAAATAGTTAAAGTTAAGGTTTGTGGGGAACAGTCACGTGTACGCTGCTTATATTATAGTGATCATGTGGATGGAAAGCGAGAGCATTGGAGTAATCCTGGGGTAAGAGGCTACTAGCTTTGCCTTTGCGTGTTTGTTTTATTAATTTATTTTTTTCTAATTTATTTATTATTGCTAGTAGTAGTACGAGTATACACAACTGTATATATTGTACATGCTTTTTTGTTTTGTTTTATTTTAATAATCACTAATAAATATCTATTATCGCAAAAAGCTACGTTGTTACGGTTAACTTTTATTACTGGATACGAGGTCCATGGTACCTTTTACATGTACTTGATCCCAAGCCAAAAAAGCGGTAATAGGAATAATAATTAATTTATTAATTTATTTATTAATCGATTAAGTATTTAATAAATTAATAAATAATAATAATAATAATAATAAAAAAAAAAAAAAAAAAAAAAAAGACGAATAACCTCCATGAACATCCTAGTCATGATCAACATACTTCACTCCACTTAAAACCATTCTCCTTCATTAAAATCCCTTCCGTCACCTTTCATCCATCCTACGGTATACATCGTTCGAGCACCGTGGTCTCCCTGGCCCACCTCGTCTAGCTTATTCATAAGCTTCTTGTTATCAAAAGTTGATTCTAATCATGAGACATTTCTAAATTTGTCTTCTTGTTTTGTTCTTCTTCTTTCCGTTTACAGTTCATTTAATTATTTTTTTTTACGACAATAGAACTTTCAGTGTAACAAAATATCTTAAGGGTGCAACTTTATTACTTACTCCTTAAACCCTGTCTCGCCTGTATTGTCCGTTACTAAATTTGTACAAAAAAAGGAGGATTTCCTCCTCGTTGATCGTTCGAGTGGTTCCTGTACTATTTACTCTCTCAATTTCTCCGTTTCCAATTTCTTCTCTTTTTTTCAGTTAGATTTTCTTCTTCGTCATTCTCCTTAAAACGTTCCGTTTCAGCAATTGTCCTTTTTCACGTGTTTCTTTCTAACTGTACGCCCGTAATCAGAGAATTGCATTGACTACTATTTTCTTCTGAACAATTTCAATACCTGTTGCAATGAGTTTAGACAAAGGTGAAGGTACTGTAAAAACTGCCAACCTTGCGGATGAGAAAAATGATGTCTCTGGAATGGACAAGCCAAATGCCAATGACAAATCTCTTCCCCGACGAATGTCAGGTCTTTCGTTAAGCACCTTGTCAACCAGCCCAGGCATTTACAGAACTGGAAGCAGTAGCAGTCTTATGAACAAGACGACAGGCAATCCTCGGACCGGAAAGTCTCGATGGACACGCAGAAACTCGCGTACAGAATTCGATACTCGTAAGCGTCAGATTGGCCGTGTAAAGAATGTTCCCATCGGCAGTTGTCTACTCCATCTTTCACTTGAAAACAAACAAAAAGATGCTTTGCTTCATCAGCTTTCTGTTGAACCATCCAACAAAAAAGATTTAACCATACTGGGAGCTAAGGTTAAAGAACTTTCCCAATTGCTGAGCTCGACAAAGCTCAAATTCGAGTTTCATGAGATTTTGTTTATTACTAATGAAGGCGAGAGCGCCATATCTGCCATGGTCCAACTTGTGAGGCTTCTCACTCAGCGGACCCAACCTCTATCGGACGTTAACGAGAAATCTGCTCCCAAGTTTTCCATTGGCGCTGCCAATGGAAATCACCAGCAAGAAAAGCAAGAAACCGAGGAGGGAAAAAAGCCGCAGTCTACATGTACCATATACCTTGAAAAGTCTCTCTTCATGCACCCTGCCATCACGAGTTTACCACACGGACGTATCCAATTTTGGACACAGGAACTGTGTGCCAACAATCCAAATATGTTTGACTGCGTGATTACGGTAGGCGATGACAGCACCGCATTGCGTGCAAGTTGGCTTTTCCAGGAAGTTGTTCCCCCGGTCATTTCCTTTTCGGTAGCAAAGCACGGTTTCCTTACCATGTTCGATGCAAAGGACTATATGAAAGTGATTACTCGCGTCTTCGACTCCGGCTTCACCGTCAACCTAAGAATGCGTTTTGAGTGTACGCTAATGAAATATTCGGCAGACACAAACAGCCATATGCAGGCGGGTCAATGGTCAGTGCTGAACGAACTTGTTGTTGACCGGGGTCCAAATCCGTTTATGACCTCGCTTGAACTGTTTGGTGATGAAGAGCACATTACGAGTGTGCAAGCCGATGGTTTGTGTATATCAACGCCGAGCGGCTCCACTGCATATTCACTTGCCGCTGGCGGTTCTTTGTGTCATCCCGGAATTCCTTGTGTGCTCATTAGTCCTATTTGCCCACATACGCTTTCTTTCCGGCCTCTCGTGCTTCCGGATAGTCTTATTCTTCGCATTCTTGTGCCTATTGATGCAAGAAGCACAGCTTGGTGTGCATTCGACGGCCGCAACAGAACCGAGCTTTCCCAAGGCGATTATATCCAAGTTAGCGCATCACCGTATCCATTTCCATCCGTCCACACGTCCAAGTACACAGCAGATTGGTTCTACGCCTTGCGGAGGTCACTCAATTGGAATGATCGAAGTAAAAGGCAACACGACACACACCGAACTCCGTCTACCGTGTCTACGTTTTCGGAAGTATTCAAGAATGGCAAGTAAAACGGTACACGCCAAAGGAGTCAATAACGGGGCAACTTGTTATCGCAGAAAGTTGAGTCTTCTCATTTGTTCTCACTTTGATAGGTTGTATACTCTTACATGAAAACACATCTCACCAAAACTACCATGATCCGACAATTGCTTATCCACACCTTGGACCATAAAGGGTCTCAACAAAACAGCTTTTTGTTTTGGGCCCATTAATCATGTCTTGTCTCACCCTTCCAGCTAATAAAAAATGTCTCCTAAATCACATGTATTAATAAACAAACGAAAGAAACAAGAAGAAGAGAAATTAAAAAAAAAAAAGGACTTATAAACAGGAGATGACGAACAGCTGTCGCGTAGAGGAGAACGATTGTTTAAAGTCACTCAACCATTGTAATTGAGTAGCTGTAATTTGCGATAATGCAGACGTACGAATCCCCTATCGTTGTAAATTGTACTATTAGGATAAAAGAGATTTCATACGGGAGCAAACCGCTAAATAATAAGAGACAGAGCACTTATGATTCCAAACAGTCATTGTACATCCGTACAATGTCTGGTGAAATATTTTGCTGATGCGTGTACCTCCTGTGATCGAGTGCCAAGTTCAAGTGAATCAGCTGGCGGCAGTCCTCACAATACACGAGTCTGATTGTTGCCAATCGCATGTGGAGTTTTTTACTGACAACGGCCGCAGCTGTATCACGAGCAATTGGATAAAGCGTAATTGCTGTGGGCATTGGATCACCAGGAGGCATGATTGGACCTGGCACCATGGTCGAGTGCTCATACATACCAAGCGGTGGTTTCAAGTCGGGAGCGGCAGTAGCTCCGTACAAGTCGGCAGTGCCATCCGTGCCATGAACGGAATTTGCGCCGGGAGGAGGAGGAGCACTATAATACGGAGTTTGTTTTTGAAAAGACGAAGCTGGGCTGTCGGGCGGAGAATGTTTCATGACCGGTGCCTGAGCGGTAACATTCGGACCCGCCAAAGACATGTCAGCACTGGTACTGGTGCCGGCACCAGTACCGGACACAGAGTGCACGGGAGTTGAAACAGCGGGAACATTAGAAAGGGAAGCAGAAGAATTTGCTGTTGAAGAGGGAGCAGGAGCAGCCGTGCTGAACAGAGGGAAAGTCGTAGGCATAGGAGGAAAGGAAGACAAACGGGGAGACACCGTAGCAGCCGCTGACGAGTGAGGTTCGTTCGTCAAGACCTTGCCGTTCGTTAGACATCCCGGAGCGGCACCATTCACAGGATTCAACGCGGCAATGTTGGGATAGTGGGACTGAGACGGAGAGGTCATTTCAGCGAGATGCCGTGAACCATCATTAGCGACACCAGAGGCCGGGTCGTAGGCCAAGAAGCTGGGACAATGCTTAGCATGGGAGGCGAAGTTTACCGGACGTCGCCAATTTTGGCGTCCACACGCACAACGAAAGCGACCATTGGCACTGCGTTTCCAAGTGATCCTGCGGTCCCCAGCGATGACGACCGTTTCCAGTTGGTGGTAAGTACGTTTGTGGTTCGTAAGACCCGACTGCTTAGCAAAGACCAAGTCGCATTTGTCGCACGGGAACTTAAGTTTGGGTTCAGCAGGTTTGGATTCATCAGTGTCACTTCCACTGGCACCAGGCCTGGTGGGGGGCTCGTTTAAGGACTCCAGGGTGTGAATACAAGGCGACAAACGTTGTTGGTTCAGCGAGGTCACAATGGAGATGAGAGAGCACAGGGGAGGATACAGGTGTAGCAAAAGAACGTGGCGAGATAAGATAAGTTAAGATAAGATATCGTGGCGAAGGGAGGCATTTAGAAGTGGGATGCGATTGTGGCTCTCTTAGCGCGAAATGTTGATAATGTATGGGGAGAGATGCGGAAGCAGCTATTCCGCCGTTGATGTTGATGTTTACAACGATGAAGGCTAATGTGGTCTGCAGAGCTCGTTTGTGGTTCGGTGGTTCATTGTTAACAATTCTGTCGCCGATTGCGGGTGACGGAACTCTCACTTGGCCAGTGCATTTATTGTCGTATCAGATGAAATAAGGTTTAGCTGAAATTGTTTTTTACTGGTGGAACGGCGAAAAAATATATACTTTCAACAAGAGAAAAAGACTGGGATTGCCTATTGGCGAAGTGGTTTTCTTACTTTCCCGCACGCTGCTTTCCATGTGTTCTTTTAGTTTTGTACTTTGGTTATAAAACTTGCAGCTTATTATATACTAAGCAATAATGAGCGAATCGGCTGGTTTGTAGATAAGATAAAAGCAAAAATCTAAGCGAAGAAATTATCTGATCCTCGTTATCTCGTGAGCGAGCAGTTCTCTCGCAGTGATGAAGGATGCACAAACAAGACTTTCATTTACTGAGTTTCTTTTTCCCTGCTGAACATCTTTTCCGTACTGCATTTTTGTGACGGATCACAATTTTTGGTGGAGAGGTTTTGGTGGAGCATTTGTTTAAGTGGTTGTTTGTTGGAGTCGAACCCAAGACACTGCGGAATGCGGAATGCGGAATGCCTTGATGGGCATGTAAGATAGAGAGAGAGAGAAAGAAATAAAAGAGACAGAGTTACTATTAGTAGGCGGTTCGGTGTCGATGCTCGCGTTGTTAAAGCATGACGGGCTATTGCTTGTTAAGAGCATGGTGTTTCATTACGGTTCTCCATCGCATGTTGGTAAATGCGTGTCTGTAATTTGGTGTTTATTGGTTACTACTGTGAACAGAGTCGGATTTCATTCTATTGAATAAACACAGTGGAAATTAGTTCTTAATACAGTCCCATCCCATTTATAGCTATAACAGCTGGTTCCTTCGAGCAGACGCGTGAAGTTGCACTTCTGGAAGTGGATTACTGAAATGGATCTACGGTCACCTTCTGCGACAGTATAATTATTTCCCAATACATTGGATACATTTGAAGTTCGCATCCCTCTCCGAAAGCATCAAAAAACAAGCGAACCTTAACGTGAATAAAGTTTGGTGTAGCATTTCGTGTGGTTTTTTCCCACAGACTTTGGCGAACAGACCACCACAGTTTGCAAGTCGCACTCCCAACTCTGCAGTCCACGTTCTTAACCACCGTATTGTACACTTCTGCCTTTTTACTGACCGATTCCAACTCTTTCATCCAACACCACTTCCACCCCGCCTGCAGTATCACGTGCGCACTCAAAAACTTTATTCTAACCACCATAACCACCACCACCACTACCACCGGACACACCGCGAACATTGACGCTTGCTCCTCCACACACTATGACTCGCACGACTTCGGGTCCCATGCGGACAAGGAAAAACCGCACCCATTCGGAAACGCCGTACAAAAGGTCCGGTACGGCTAAACGTTCAAAATCGCTTTTGGAGCGGGCAAAAGCGTGGATTAATTCTTGGAGACATGGTGACCATGCAGACGAAAACGATGGCCGTAACGAAAACGTCGATAGCTCAGAGACTTTTGATGACGATGTAGAAAGTGAAAACGAAAACGAAGACTCGAAGAATGACTCTTCGAGTGTCTCTTCCAATGTTGCTGACACAACTTCGACCAGCATTGATAATAGCGGAGTCTTGACGGCCTCTGTTAATGGCTCGGCAGGTGCGAATATTGCACTTGCCCGGTTTTTCTCTCAAAAAGGAGCAGCACCTCTTAATGAGATGGAAATGGAGGGAGTAATGAGTCTTTTGAAAAAAACCGCTCCAACGACTGGCACAACGACTTCGTTGGCTTCAGGTGCTGCTGCCTCCACAGCTTCACCATCTGCACTTCAACGGACTCCCGTGTTTCGTTACACCAAACAGCCCGGCTCGGCTGAACGAGTCGGTGTTGCAGGCACTGTCGAGAACGCTGCCCCTTGGTCTGCCTTCCGTTCCACCTTCTCTCCTGCTCCCGCAGCAACAGCAGTTGCTGCTGCCGGTGACTCACTTCTTCCGGCGAAGCGGTTGAGCTTCTACGGTCCCACGCTGTCAACTCCCTTCCGCAAGCGTACACACCGCAAGAGACATTCTCTTGCTCCGGCCTCCCTTGCTCGGTCCCCCCTGGTCTCTGGGACAGTTGCTTCTAATGAGATGGAAGAAAGCGCCTCCAAGCGCTCTCGTCGTCGTTATTCCGACGTTCCGACAACTACCGCGATTTCACCAGAGCCAGCATCGCCTGCTCGTTTTGCATTCAGTACTTCCAAGACGGAGCAACCTGCAGCAGCCAAAACACCCAGCAAAACAGCTGCTAGCTTAATGAGTTTCCTTGACGAAACTGATAAAAAGGCTGCCGCCAGTGACGTCGGTAAAATCGCTACTGGACGCGAGACGAAATCCCGTCCCAGTATCTTGAATCCCTATGCTCGTGATGGTGTGGTCGGCCATCGGGCTGCGAAGAGGGCCGAGAAGATATCAAAGCCCACGGAAGGAGTACCAAAAACTCTCCAAAACAAGGAACTGAAGACGTCTTCAATTGAGGTCAAGGAATCCACAACATCGACCGTGAAAACGTTTGTTCCTAAAGTTGATTTGTCCAAGGTACCCAAACCGATTCCTCAGACGTCTACTAAAACTGAGGCTGTTTCAACATCCGCAGCTGATCATACACCCGTTTTTAAATTTACCGCTCCCAACGCACAAACATCTTCGGCACCCGCGCCCGCCGCTGCCCCTAGTACTGGCGGCTTCTCTTTCGGTTTTGCGGAGAAGCAGAACAAACCAGCAGGCGGCTTTTCTTTTCAATTGGCTCCCAAGCCTGAGGCGCCAAATGCTGTATCGAAGACTGATGCTGAAAAGCCCAAGGTGACCTCTTCTGGTTTCGTATTCCAACCTCCTGCTGCTACGACTTCTATACCCTCAACGACGACGTCTACGAAGCCTTCTGCCCCTTCCGTTCCCGCAGCCAGTACCGGCTTTCGTTTTGATGGTGGTAAGATAATTGCCCCAGCCGTTAAGGTTGCAGAGAAAAAAGAGCCAACCAAACCGGCAGAAGAACAGTCAAAGACCGCGCAACCCGTCCAGCCTATTGCTACTCCACATGTAGCTCCTACTCCTGCAGCAAAAGCCAGTGCAGCTCCTGTCACGAGCCTTCCCACATTTCCTTTTACCATTCTTTCAAAGTCAACAGACACTTCATCCGAAGCTGCCAACGCCTTGTCCGCCGCTGACCTTCCCACGTTTAACTTTTCCGTCGTTCCTAAGGCAGAGGTTCAGGTGAAACAACCAGAGGCCGCGGCTATTTCCAAGGTGGGCACTTCTGTCTCCACTCCCGCTTCTACACCCTCTGTGGTTTCGGCCGCACCTGTAGCACCCGTAGCACCTCCGGCCACTGGTTTTGACTGGGCTGCTGCTGGTCTGAAAATGCCAACTTCGGCCCCAGGTTCTTGGACCTGCAATGTTTGTATGATTACAAACAAACCCGAGGCGACCAAATGTGCCGCCTGCGAAACTGATCGTCCTTAACTTGCAAGGGGATAGGCTGAGTGCACTCTGTTATAATAAACAACTTTACGATGGTTTAGTAGCTATTTTGTCATTGCGATGGAAGCGAGAAAATAGAAAGTACTGTTTTGCTACGAAGTTGACATCTCTTTAAAAAAAAAAAAGAATGGAAGAATGTGTATGGTGCTCGTGTTAATACATTTTGTTCATTTCTACGATGCTGTTTATTGTTGGACAAAAGGGTTGGGAATCTCCTCGCTTCCGTCCATCGGCGCCAACAAAACCAACGTTGTACCTCTAACAACAACTAATCCCAATTTTCTCGTCTCATCAAGTACCCGTCCGTCTTCCGGATCGCGCAGATTTTCTTCAACGTCGTCTAGTACCAAATTCATCAATTGATCATAGCCTTTCAGGACACCGGAAATTTGACGCCCACCAGTAAGTTTGGCTTGAATACGTTGGTCTTGGTAGCGGGATAAATCTAAGATGGATTCCTTTCGAGGACGTTCGCTGTTGACACTGTTAGCACAAAGTAATAAAGAACGACGGCTGCATACGTAGGTTGGCTGGAACCACCAGGTCCAGGTCGTTTTTGATTATAAGACATTGTGAACGTAAACAAAGACAGGTACTGACTGGAACCTGCTAAAACGTGAAGACACTCGAGTCTTGAGTAGCAATTCTTTTGGTGGTGAGAGATTTGAGTTTGCGGGGCTGCTGAATTAGTGTGCACGTTATCCACGCGCTTAATCGTAGCAAATGAACAGCAATTTCAAAAAATTAAACTTTCGCTTATAATTACGCCGTAAAACAGAATTTTGGCTAGTAGAAAACCGGTAAGAAGCAGTTCACTGTCTTGCACGTTCGATATTGTTTCACAATACCAGGCCAGGATAACTAAAAGTGTTCTGAAGACCCAATTTATTAGTGCGCCTATGGAAAAGTGGATGTTTCAATGAACGTGACGAATACTGTTGAATACAGCCGACACGCTTGCAAACATACTTGTATTACTTTTATTAATTATCGTATCTTTTGAGGTCGTTAAATCTCCAAGCGCGTTTATGCTGAGCATACGACTCAGCCAATTCTTCTTTTTCATTCATCAGTTCGTGGCATCATCTTCCTCTTCTTCGCTGTCGTCCTCTTCGTCTGCGAACTCGACGACAACGTTGCCATTGGGATAAATGTACTTGTTGCTTTCGATGACAGTCGAAGGATCAAGAAGAACACGAGGCATGAGGGTGTACACTCTGCAAGAATGTTCGTAGGGGTACGTCTTCACGTTGAAGTTTCGTAAATACTCTTCGTCCTCATCAACGGAGGCTTGAGCATCTGTCTCCTTATAATAATAGGCATCTGCATAATCATACAATTCACGAATAAGAGCACTTTTAGAAAACACGCGAATGACACGGTTGCCGTCCGGAAGTCGAATGGAGATTCGAGCCGTATCCGAAGCGGACGGAGTCGCAGGTTCTATCCATTGTGAACGAATGTAAGACCGAAAAGCTCTATCCTTTGCTTCCGTCTCGCGTTTTTGACGCTGCATAGCAAGCTCACGCTCACGTTGCAAGCGCGCTTGAGTTTGGCGTTTACGATCAGCCGCAAGCGATTCATTGTATGCACGGTCTTGTTCTGCACGAAGCTCACGTGCTGCGTTTTGTTCGGCAAGAGAGTTGTGCAAACGCTCCAAAGGAGGCAAGTAACGAACAAAAGCATTTGTGATCGTAGTCATCAAGGACTCGGCACTAAGCACCCCGGACATAGAGGCTGTAACAAGTAAATCGGAATGTCGAGGAGAATAGATGGTCAAGACGGCGGCAGGGAAATGTCCACAGCCAAATTGACACGCTGCAAAGTATGCTTCCTCCTCACAAACATCGCCGGCCCAACAAATAATCTTGTGTCGCAGTAAAAACGTATGCAATTCAGGGTTCATTAGTACTTTGCTCGCGAACACGTCTGCACTTTCATGCTCTGAAGAGGTGAACAGAAGCAAAGCAATTCCATATTCCTTTTTCGCTTGGACAAGTGCCTCCTTGTAGCCGCCATTGTCGTAAAGCTTAATATGAGCCGTGCCGTATTGTTCCTCTAAGCGCTGGATAAACGCATTGGATGCGTCTGCAGGACTAGTGATACGTTTCTTCTGTTGCAAAAACGGCAGGAAGTTATTGACGAGAGGCACCCGGGAAAGAAAAGCAAATAGCCGTTGCATCCCGGAAACAAAAAGAGAAAATAGAGTTTGTAGAACACCAAATCGGAAGGTTTTAGAGCTTGTTTTGTTGTCCTTTGGTCGCTCAGACGTTGAAGAAATCGTTTCAATGGCTCTCTACACACTGTTAGTACAAATAGTCCTTTAAACCGTTGGAATGAGCGAGAGAATTTTCAAACAAACTCGTAATGGAGCTCAAAAACATCCATCTCAATTTCTTCGCTTCATAACTCGTTGCACTGCTCGAATAATTGAGCACATTGTTACGTACCTGAACGTCCCAGTCGCAACTGGATAGTAGTGCTTCCGCAGTGTCGTCCGGAACTTCACAGACCCGCTGTAATTCCCGTATTGCACTTTCGTGAGTTTGTAATGACATTCTGGCGAAAAGCCTCGCGTAGTTAGCAGACGGTGCGTTGCTCTTGTACTGGTTGTCTATATGTATGGTATCTTTAGTAGCTTTCACCACCACCTCGGGCAGTTTCTTTGCAATACATGATTATCGGGCTTTTTCTCGCTGAAACAGATTAGAAGGAAAGTTTTTTAACTTTTAATTGCCCTCGTCTAAGTTGTGCGGGTGTAAATGAGCAATTTTTTGCCTTTTTAAATCATTTTTTTGAAAATAATCAACTCTTGGTAGATTGACGTTTCTTGAAGTTTTCCGTAACATTCCTGACATATTCGTTCACATATTTTGCAGGGTGTGACCTGCTTTAACCAAATACGGCCTTGTTTCCTTGAATAATCGTATCCTTCATTCCTCCAATTGGATATATTCAACCAAAAAAAAAAAAAATCAATATGACAACGCTGGGTCTACCCACGCAGAGCCCGGTAGTTCCGGGTGATGAAGACAGCAACGATTTTATGTGGATGTTTCTGATGTGGATAACTAGCATCGCAATTGCTTTGATGCTTGTTTCACTCATGGGTTCGCTTATTTACTACCTAGGTCGAAGACGTATCTTTCTTCGGCACGCTATACCTGGTCAGCTGGACGAAGAGCTAAATGTCGGTACCGATGGTTCTGGCTTGGAAATGTTGAGTGACGCTGACAAGGAACTTTATTATCGTACAAAAGATTTTGAAATGAATAATGCGTATGACTACACCAGCGCTGATGTGAGCCTTGCGCAGTATTTCCAGGTGAAGGAAAAAGGCCTAAATGCTTGGCATTTCAACCCAAATCCGGACTATGGATGTATTGTTACGAACAAAACTGAACTGGACTTCACAGGTACTGAAGAAAGCTGCGTTACAACGAACCTGCCAATTCCTAAAGCAAACCAAACCTATTACTTCGAAGCAAAAATTATTGAACTGCCGAGAAACACGCTGATTTCAATTGGTGCTGCAACTAAGCCTTATCCCCCTTTTAGAATGCCTGGTTGGAGCAGTTGGTCTGCAGGGTATGTATCCAACGGAACTTTTCGTCTCAATCAACCGCTCTTTGGCAGCGATTCGGTTCCTAAGTATGAACAAGGTGACATTATAGGTGTGGGCTACAAGCCGCAAAATGCTAAGCTTTTCTTCACTCGAAACGGACAGCGTTGCTACGAAGTCACTTGCACAACTCGAAACCTGTATCCGGTAATCGGGTCAAAGGGAGCGTGTGAAGTTCATGTAAACTTGGGACAATACGGTTATGTTTACCTTGAAGGAAATGTTAAGAAATGGCAGTTTGCCCCTCAAGTTGCAAGCCTTCCAGCACCTCCTTCTTATGATGCTGATCAACCTTCTGTACAAATTGGTTTTACCGACAGTTCGTCTCAACGCACTTTGCGTCCACACCATCATAGCCAACGTTCTCAGTCTATTGACAGATTACAGAATAGCTATAGCACAGACATGATGTCTTCGACAACATCTTACTGGACGGCATCCGTACCACTTAGTTCGTTCCATGACGAATCTAGTACCGTCCATTAGTCGCCAACAAACCAGAGCTCTTTCACATGCGGCTGTGTTTTCCTTCTTTCCCCATCTTAATCGTTATGATTTTTTCAACTTGAACGAATTGGTCAGCAGTTAACGCTGTTCGCCTTTCAGTTCTCATATGTCTTTATGCCTGTTAATAATAAACATAATTACTAATGAAAAATTCAGTCATGTCGCTGTATCATTATTATCTTATATTACATTAAAATTAAGTTAAATTCATTAAGTACGTCCAGCGTATAAATATAAATTTGCAAAAGAAATGAAATAACTCTCGTAAAATAAACTGCACGCATCCTTAAAGCTTAATTACTTCGAGCCTCAATGACATACTTTTTGAGGATCTCTAAAAGAGTTTCGTTCTTCAACGGCTTTATAATGTAATCGTCCATACCCACTTGAAAACAAGCATCACCAACAGAATCTTTCAAGTCTGCTGTGAGCGCTATTATGGGAAGATGGCCAGCATCACGCTTCTGCTTTTCATATTTTCGAATCCGCCGGGCAACTTCCAGACCGCTCATTTTTGGCATGTTATGGTCCAGAAACGCAAGACTATAATAACCCGGAGGGTGTTCAAGAATCATTCGAACAGCAATTTCCCCATCAAGGGCAGCTTCGGCTTTCATTCCCAAACGACTTGCTTGTTTTCCAAGTGTCATTTGTGAGATTACATTATCGTCAGCAACAAGAATTACTTTGTCCTTCAGCTTGTCAAAATCGAAAGGCTTGGAAGTAGAAGTAACCAGATGTGTGTCAATAATGTTCTGTATCGTCTCATATGGCTTTTTTGACAAGAAATTTAATAAAGCAGTGCAAAAGCATTCCTCGGTTACTGGTAACTGCAGAGCAAAAAAAGTAGAGTGTCCCGCTGGATTATCCTTTAAAAACTCATCAGTTTTTTGATGTTCTTCAGACTGCAATCCATTTATTAGTAGAAAGAGGACTCTAATTTCTTTAAAATGAGTCCTAAAAAAGCGAACGGAATGCACTATTTCTTTGTAATTAAGCACGTCCATTATTACAAGAAGTGGACCACGACTCACTTTCAAAGACAGTAACGATTTTTCGAACACTTCAAGATTACGTGACGATAATTCGTGTAATTTGTCTTTAAGAAGTATACGATCAAAAAACGTTGGACTATCAAAGAAGCGACCTCTGATAGTTGTCATGTTTTTGAAAAACTTTTTCAAGGCAGTTTGAGCGTCACTTGTTTTTCTTGATAAAATTGCCAGGCGTTGACTGTTCAACAGTTTTAGAGACACATCAAAGGAAAAGGAAAAGAACTCTTTCTCCTCATTAACGGAAACGTTAAGGTTTTTCGACATAATCTTACACAGGCGTAAACATATTGACATTCCAAGTGTAGTACTGTCATTCACTTTAGGTGATTCGTCAGAAGGGTTCAGTAAACCTTCAATAAGGCGCTCACGTTCATATGCCTTTTCAAGTGGTCTAGTGTCAGAAATTGTAAACCGAACAACCGCAGTATCCTCTTGATTTTTGTGATGAAGTGTTTTTGTTAGATCACAATACACATGAACATAGCCCTCAACGGTGGCACTAACAGAGTTCTCGATGATTGTTTTGAGTACTTGAGCAATTTTTGTGCTGTCGCCCGCAACAAATGATGGTAATTGAGGATCAATAAAGATAGCAAAGAAAATCTTCTTGGCCATAACAGCTATTATAAAAATGGAGAGCAAAGACTTTTTTTATCAAATTGTCAATAGAGAATTCAAGATTCGTCTCCAATATGACTTTTCCGGCCTCTAGTTTAGTAAAGTTAAGCAAATCATTTATAATTTGAAGTAGCATTTCACAACTATCCTTAGCAGTAGCCACAATATCCCTTTGCTCATCGTCTAAGTTGGTTTCTGCAAGAAGAGAAAGCATACCGTAGAACCCGGAAAACGGAGTACGAAGTTCGTGTGAAATGTTAGCGAGAAAGTTAGCTCGGAGCTGCATTACTTTGAATGCGCTAGCTCGAGCCTGCTTTTGGTCGTGTATGTCAACAGCCGCAAGAAGAATTTCGTTGTTCACCTCACAATCATGCAGCGGATTCGCAGACATTAAATTCCAACGATACTTCTTAGATTTTGTTAAGAATCTAACTTCAATGATCGGAGGAGATTGACAATCCTTATGTATTTGTAAGATTAGCTTCTTTACCTTTGGTAAATCCTCTGGATGTATTAGGACTTTCATAAAATCAGGCCGGGTATCATCAAAATTTGGACAATACTCATACCAAAACAATCCAAGAGGTTTAACAATGATGTTCTCCTGAACAACACCCTTTGCCAGCAAACAGGGCATTGAATTGATGAAATTTTTATAATTTGCTTTTGAAGCCTGCACAAGCTCAAGAGCCTGCTTTTGTGAAGCAATTATTTCCATGTTCATTGCAGTTGCCTTATCAAATTTCTTAAACAACGATACATTGACAATAGCAAAACTCACTTGTGAGGCCAGTATTGACATAACCGATAAATGACGGGTTTGAAACGCATTGGGATGGTTTTGCAAGCATAAGAGCGCCACTGGCTTCTTTTTTTGGTAGACAGGAGTAATTACTAAACTTCTTCCCATGGGGTAAGCCTTCGTCCATGCTTCAACTCCAAAGTTATAGTCAGCTTCAACATTATTCGTGAACAGTGATTGCCGAGAATGCACGGCATACTTAAGTAAGCGAGAAGGTAAATAATTTTGGGTTTCTGTAACAGGAAAAGCTGGATCAAAAACTTCACAGTGATCGGCTGTACGATGGGCAACTAATTCAAAACGAAAGTCATCAATCACAATAATAGATGCGGCATCACAGCATGAATTCTCCATCATGATAGCCGTAATCTTTCTCAGCAAGCTTTCCCAATTTAGCTCACTTGCGATAACCTGACTGGACTTTAACACAGAAGTTAAATCCATTATATCCAAAGTTGTAAGCATGTTCTCCAATTGCCATGCTGGCTCGTTACTATCACCCTCTTCTGGAATTGGCGGGCTATACCACAGAGATTCTGGTTCCTCTGGCGAATCAATATCAGTGCGAAGAAAAGACTGAGAGAAATGTGATGATTCTGACGATTGAGTAGCCTTGTCCAAAGAAGGACGTAAGTTGGTAATCTTAAGAATATTTTGATAACGGTTCTTCAATATCTCACATTTCGGGAAGAATGACAATTCCGAGAAAATATTAAGAGCTGCTTGGATATAATGGGAACATGACACCCATCTTCCAGACTTGGAATATATATCACAAAGCTGCTCGTGTGCAAATGCAGCAAATAACGGCACTTCGTTTTGCTCTGAGAAAGTCAAAATCTTTTCAAAATAGACAGCAGCATCAACTTTGCGATCCAACGTTTTAAAGTAGTAAGCCTTTATGAAAATGACAGTTGCATAAAGCAAACAGCGATTGTTTAAATTCTCTTCCTTCATTTTTAGTAAGAAATTCAGAGAAGAGAAGGCACGCGACGCCTTTTCTTTCGCAGACTCTCCCGAGACTGACAATATTCCATGCGCTCCAACTGCAAGCATCATGGATGTAAATAGTAGAGGAGAATGATAAATCAACACTGAATGTTGCTTTATGTACCAGTTGCCAAGTTCAAGTGTTCCTAGCCAATTCTCTTGAAGAACCAAATTCAACATATAAAAACTGTACCACCATATACCATACAGGCGAAAATTAGGACCATACGGTAGATTCATAGTTGTTAAATGCGTATTCAGTGGTAAATTGTCAAACGCTTCTTGTGACTCTTTCAGTGTATTATAACCAGAAGTACATAGTACCAAGCGAATAATTGGAGCAATAAAAGAGGCATGTTTGGCATCCGCATCCCAAGTGGAAATTTCTTTTAGATAGTCATCACAATAGGTTAAAAATTCGCTACGGGAAGAAGAGTACAAAAACTGGACCCACAGCATTTCCATATACGAATAAGAAAGAAAAACCCGCTCTCCAGATGCAATACACAAGTTCATAACCTCTTTGCTTGAATAGTCTTCGGCACCGCGAGGTAAGAATACGTTTCCAAGAAATGCTTTGAAAAGGTGTTCACCCCTTGCTTTCGAACGCCTTGTTCCGTATTTTTTATTAAATGTACGTCCGATGTTAGCAAGTTGAAGCATGTCCTCCCAAGAACCAGCAGTCTTCGCAGTAAATATCGCAATAACAATCATACAATATCCGGTGTACTGCGTGGGGCCATATTCGAAGAAGACATCACTAACACATCTAGTACAAATGACCTGTTCCTCTCTTGGGAGCCAAAGTGATGCAGTGATAGCTTCAAAAAGGAAAGCGGACACATTCATTATAGATGAATCGGTAATCAAATCTTCAGGCTGAATTTGTTCTATTGCTTGCGTGGATAAAAATCGTGATACCATCCACTTAAATTCTGTGTCAACATCAAAATCTGTTAAAAAGGTTAACGGGACATCAAACCGTTTGATGTTTTCAAAACAGTAATTGTATGATTCAACTGGCTTTCGTTGCTCAAATAGCATCCGACATTTAAACATATAGATAGGAATCTTTTGGTCGTAACTAAATGGAAGATTCTCTAACTGACCAAAAAGCAAGTCTGTCTCTTCAAAATCTTCAAAGAACCAAAGAAGTTCAGAGACTTGAGCGAACACCGATAGTGCCCTGCCCCTAGAATTTTTATCAAAAGCGTTCAAATCATTAAATGTTAAAAACTGCAAACATTTTTTTGAAAGGTAGACTGCCCTGGTGCTCTCCCAATTCAGTTGTGACTTTTGAGCCTCATGGCTTAAGATCTCACTATAACAAAGCCTATTGGGATCATCTTTAAGCAAGTCAATTGCCCGAACGATATAGGAAGAAACATCAAGATTATCCATATACTGCGAATCATTGAGACAATGCCTCGACATCGAGGCAAACATTAATTTGCGAAGCTCTTTAGGAATGAAAGAGACTACCGACTCTATATTTGACACATGAGAAAATCTGTACATGTCATCTTTTTCAGTTTCGTAAATTAGTCCATCCCGCAGTAGTGGGAAAATTGATTGCTTGTCAATGTCAGCTCGATACTCTGGTATATTGCTATCGTGCGCAAGTTGGCGCACCAGGTTGAAGAAAAAATAATCCCCCAACATAGCAGCCCAAGAGAGAAGGATCTTTTGCATATCATCAAGTCGGTTGAACTTGCGAAGGAATAATTGGAGATTATCTTCTTCGTACGTCTCCTTATTGATCTGTTGCAGGAGTTCAAAGTCAATACACCACTCGTTTACCATCCAGCTGAACTTCAAAATTCCCCGTTCATAACATTCTGTTGTGATGTTTCGTATTTTGATAGGAACACCCATGCTTTTATGATACACATAAGAAACGAGCGGAGCAATATAGTCAAGGTTTTTGTGCACGACGACCTTTAAAAACTCAGCGACAACTTGATATGACAATGGGTTCAATTGTAATTCAAGCACATTTGCAGACTGAATCTTTTCCAAGTTTTTTAGAATGTAAATGTAATCTGAATGCAACGTCATAATCAAACATACAGGCACTTTTAAATCGATTATGCGTTTCAGAAACTCAAGAGAAGATTCATCAGCAAATTGAAGATTCTCAAGGACAAGCGCTACAGGCCTTATTTTTGAGAATATGCGGAAGAATTCTGTCATAACATGTAGGAAACGTGCTCTTGAAGTACCGCTTCGAAGAGAGTTGTGAACAGAAGCCCAAACATTGGAAAAAGGTCCCTCATCAGCATCATGTGGGTTACTATCAGACGAAAATGGGTCTGAAATAGACATATCTGTGGACGGGATGAAATCAAGGTTCGAAAAGCCGGAGAAGGCATCGTCCTTTTTTAAAAAGTCAAGTTCTTCCCAAAAAACGCCCTTCAATTCAGGCACCAACCGGAAGAAAATGCATAAAGCATCAAAATGAGAGAAAAGACGCTCCTTTATGCATTTGCAGAAAAACGAGACACATTTCTCATCTTCTGTCAACAGTTGTCGAATGATGGACGAGACAGCAACCAAAATTGCGGAATAAGGAGCATACTGAGAAGCCGTGAACTCGGAGATAGCCATAAGAGCCTGTTTGCGACTATACAATTGTCGAACTAGGTTCGATTTTCCGATTCCGGTTTCACCAATAATAAACAGACTTACCGAAGAAAAGTCATCAGGGTCCTCCAAAAGTACGTTCCAACTTGGGTTCGAAGACAGCTGCTCTTTTAAGGAGGATACCTCTTGTAGAGACACACCGTCAGCCGAAAAAGAACCGTCGGACATGGCTTCATTTTGAACCTTTGCTGATTGCGCAGCATAGTTCAGATGCATAACAGAGATGGCCTGTTCTAGCACAGCTTCTCTTCCAAATGTAACAGAGGGGAGGTAAAAAATGTAAGTTGAATCATGTGTAGCAAGCTGAAAATCCGAAAGGTCGGGGTCATTGTTTTCAAAGGAATCTCTGCATTTCTGCAGGTCATAAATAAGACCAGCAAACGACAGATACCGATCATCAGGCCGTTTCTGGGTCATTTTTGCAAGAATCTTAATTAAAAGAGGGGGGACATTATACTTTTCTAAGTCGTCATAAGGCAAAGGTTCGGTTATAACGGCACGAATTAACTTTACAGAATTGCCAGTGTAGGGAAACGTCCCAGTCAGCAGCACGAACAAAACAATGCCAAACGAATAAATGTCGGTTCGGTAATCGACGGTATCGAATGTGCGGCCGGTCTGTTCCGGACTGATGAAAGGAAGCCATGAATTCGTATCGGCTGAATGCCCTGAACTAGACCAAGAAAACATGTACAGACAATCCTGAAAAGAGTTCTTCCCCTGACCGATAGTGCTAACTCTGACATCGCGTCGATCGGGCGAAGTGCAGAAGGACCAGATGTTCAATTCTCCATGCACAAAGCCGTGGAAGTGCATAAAGTTCAGGCATTTCGCAGCTTTAATGGCAAATTCAAAAAAGAGGGCTATGTCTTTTTGAAAATACGAGTATTCATCCATGGAGACGAAACGGTACCCGTAGTCCTCGTAGACAGCAACAGCTAGTTCGAGAGTGCTGAGGACACAGAATTCAATGGGCAGTAGGACTATGTTCCCCCCGCCCGAAGTCCTGTACAGATCCATAAAACAGCAGTATTCATGTTCGAGGTACTGAATCTGGAATGTAAATTTGATAATAATAGGGCGATTGGAAGCAAGTTCTACTCCTTTGTAGAGCAGAAATTCAGAGAGAAAGCTCTGGAAGTGTCGGAAGGGACGCTTTTCAAGCTTGTAACTGTTGAGTAGGGAGAATGCAAGAGCAACAGCGTCCTCGAGACTACGACGATATCGCATGCTGAATGGCATTACTTAGAGGACCGTGTTTAAAGCCTCAGACGTGTTTTTAAATAAATAATGTAGCAACAAAAATTAAAAAAAAAGGAAATGCTATCGTTCCAATTACTAAAATCTTAAGAACGAGCAATCACAAACCGTTTTGGCATGAACAGAAGTAACGAAGCATTGAATTTCCTCTCAGATCAATGTTTATTTTTTCACAGGTTCCGACGTTTATACATTTTCATATACAAACTTGTTCTGCTCTCTCTAGATAACAGGGAAAGAATTATTTGCCTCTGTAAGCCCTCGCTTGTGCTAAATCTTCTTCCTACAGGTGGAGGCTAACAGCGACTACGCGAAGCCGAGGGCAACGTGGTGGTGGGGAAATAGAGAGGCGTTAGCACACTCGTTAAACAAAGCTAAGGAGGAGCGAGGGAACTGGTGCGCAACTCACTAACATGCTTAACGAAGCATACGACACAAACCATTGCCACACTAACCAGCCTAACGATCCCGCTCCATCGCACTCGACCGCACTAATCACCTTACCGCACCTTACGGTTCTCCAACGCACTCTTCCCTCCAGCGACCTTCTCGTGTTCCAACCGCATAGGCATGCATGGACTACAGAAAAACTAAGGCTTCCCTAACCCGCGCTTGGGAATGCTTAGAAGCGCAAGGGAGTGAAGAACCAGGCAGACTTGCCGGATTGGTACTTCTCCTCGAAGGTCTTCTTAATGGTCTTTTTGGCATCCTCGCGTTGAGAGGGCTCCTTGAAGGTCTCAGCAGAGACAAGACCCTTCAAGTTCTCAAGCTCGAGAGCGTAACGAGTAGGCATCAAGTGGTTGTAGTTGACGACCTTGATGAAAGGCTTGACCTTGGAACGCTTGGCGACACGCTTAGCACCCATAGAGCGAGTGACCTTCAAAGGGTAGCGCTCGACACCAGCAACGATGGCATGGCCGAAGGGGTGAGTCTTAGAGCCGTGGTCGACGTTTTGAAGAACAACAACCTTCTTACCGGCGAAACGTCCACGGGTGACCAATGCAACCTTTCCTGGCTTGAGAATCTTGACCATTTTGACGCAGACTTCCTTGCTGGGTTGGTGTAGGAGACAGTAGCGTATGTATGCGAGGTTCTGTACACTGTGACTGCTTCTTGTAGTGAGAGCCAGTGAGGACGAGCGTGCACTAGCGAGATGGTGCATAGCGAGTATTAGCGAGGTCTAGTGGAGTAACGCGGTGCACACTGTAATGCGACGCGACGTAAACAAACGAAGCGTAATACAGTGTAGACGTGAACTGAACACTCGAGCAGAATTGTGATCATTTCTGTTTGTTTCCTTCTTACCACGACAATGACGCAGAAGCAAAAACAGAACCTCGATTGGACACCAGTGCTGGTTTGTGAAATCGTTACCAAAGACTCCTTGGCTAACGCTTCTATGTGAAGACGGGTGGTACAGCTGCTCTAGTTACAGGTTTGTCCCAGTGTATGTGATGTTTCAGGGTTTGCTGAACGGTCTAGAAAGCTTGGTATGTGAGGAATGGGGAACGAATTGAACATGCTTCGTATACCGGTACTCTTCATGCTCATCAACAAGTTTAGGTCTACCCATTCTCAACCATTGTTACTAGAATTCAGTCGGAATCGTCCTTTTATGCCGTAGGTGGCTTCCGAAACCTGTACAGAGGTGTCAGCAGTGTTATTCTCTGCACAATTCCTTCGGGTAAGTGGGGAAAGGAAAGAGACGGATTTTGGGAAGGTTTCTGAACAGAACTGACCGACATAGCCTCTGTGTTTTTTGTTGTGTACGAGCATCTCAAACGCATTCAGCGTCCTGGGACCAGAAACCATCTTGTGTCATCTGCAATTGCTGAACTGGCATCGTGTGCCATTCTTGCACCGGCAGAATATGTGCGTCAGCAGGTGCAGACAACTGCATTGGCGCCATCCAAAGCACTAAAGAAGCTGTTCAGTAGCAGGAGATCGCTCTGGCGTTCGTTCGTCGGCATGTCGGCAAGAAATGTCCCGCTGACGAGTTTCCAATTCACCTTGTACGAGAACATCAAGACCCGTTTTTCCTCAGAGCACACATCTTTCGCCGCTGTAAAAGGAGCAGCTCTCAGTGCAGCCATCACGGCCGCTGTTTCTACGCCGCTCGATGTGATCAAGACGTATATGAACCTCAACTCGTATTCCTACTGGGAGGCATTGTGCGCGATTTTCCGAACACAGGGACTCCTCGGCTTTTGCAAGGGAGTCTCGGTTCGTGTTCTCTCTGCTTCTGTGGGATTCTCTATTTACCTCGGCGTCTACGACTACCTAACTGGGCATCTGAGTTTTAGAGAGAGATCGGACGATTCGTCATGAGCATGACCGACGACTTCGCTTGTTTAATTGCTCGCATGAGCCGTCCCCCCTTCCTCTCCCACCTCTACCCTTCACTTCTCTTTCCTTCCATACAGCACGCGACGTCCCTGAGTGCTGTAATTCGATGCACTGCAGACGCTTGCGCTTGAACCTGTCGTCAAGCCGGCAGCACAACGACACATAGTGACGTGTGTCTCGCAGTGACGCAGCTGCAACTTAACCCTATACTGTTCTTCCACCGGTCTCGTCCAATTGAAGATTGTCGTCGCCTGCTGCTACAGTTTTGCCTGTTTCAGCAATCGCTCTGCAACCCACATGGCCCCCGCCATGCGACACATTTTATCGCTCGAGCACGCAAGAGTGCACTAAACCCGTTAATGCGCTGCAGCGCTCCGCAGCGCGACTCCGCGGAACCCAAGTGGGCTGTTTTTTAGCATGGACCAGTCTGTGATTCGATAAATTCTCGTCTGTCGTGCGTTTGCGGCAAATTTGCACGTTTTTCACCGCTTTATACGGCCTCAATCGCCTCTCCCTCGCGCCTTTGCTTTTCATCCTGTTTCGGAATACCCCTAAACAACCACCATACCCTTACCCAACAGGCAACACCTCTACTGCTTGAACCGCCACGTATCCTTCCTAGCCTTTACGAATATCTGGATAATGAGTGACTCGCCTACTCCTGATACGAAAGCTGCCGAAAAGGGCAAAAAACTGACTGGGAGCACCAAGTAAGTGACTTAATGTGTGAATTCCTGACTAACAGTGGTGCAGGAGTACTTGGTTGGTACGTTAGAAGACCCAATTGGCTGATTACTGACTTTTTGTGTGAAAGTCGTTTCTGAAGAGCATTGCTACATTGTAAGTTGAAGACTATACGGGATTTATAGGAGTTTTCGGGGCAAAGATCCGCTTAAGGCGGAGTCTATGGAAATTATACGATTTGCGGTATTGATCCACTTTCCCAGAGAGTGAGAGAAGAGAGAGAAAGATTGACCCAAAGCCCATGGTTACGAGAAACCCGCTAACAAGAGTGTCTGAACAGTACTGGAGACTTATCCTCGTTAACGGCTCCCTCATTCATATTATCCAGCACTTCATTAATCGAATATACTGCGTATTGGGTATGGTAACGATGTATGAGGCCGCACACACGTCTAACAGTGCCTAGGCTGAGCATCCCCAGTTGTTTATTTCGTTGCCGAATGGAAAGACTGCCTTGGAGCGTCATGTTTTGGTCACCAAATGGTTTGCAAGCACCTTGAAAAATCAGTATGCTGGAAGAAATGAACGTGTATGTACCAACAATTTATTTGCATTTTGGGGCCAGCTATTAGCCGCTGTTCCCAAAACTTATTCATTAACTTGCCTGATTTAACTAACACGTTTCTTCTTTAGTATGGCACTGAAAAGAAGCCGTTAAATCCTATTCTCGGAGAGGAATTCATCGGAAAATGGGCTACACAATGTGGTGACACACGTCTGGTCGCTGAGCAGGTTTCTCATCATCCTCCCATCTCGGCGTATTGCATCTATAATAAGAAATGCGGAATTCGTCTTGAGGGCTACAATGGCAACAAGAGTAGCTTCACTGGCCCTCACATCCATGTGAGACAAACCGGACATGCTCGCTTGACGCTGGAAAATCTTAATGAGGTATACTACATTACGTTTCCTATGGTCGTTTTGGAAGGTCTTTGGTATGGTGCACCGTACATCGAATTATCCAAGAAATCGTACATATTTTCAAATACCGGCTACATGTCTACCATTGAATACTCCGGACGTGGCTATTTCACTGGAAAGCGTAATACGTTCAAAGCTTCTATTTCCGAGCTGGGCCGTAAAACCGAGCCATTGTACCAGATCAATGGTTCTTGGACTGGCCAACTGTACATTAAAGACTGTTCATTGGGCAAGGAAGCTGAGCCTGAACTGTTTCTCGACTGCAAAAACTTCAAACCCATCAATATTCAGGTTGCGCCTATTGAGGAGCAGTCTGATTTAGAGTCGCGCAAAATCTGGCACGATGTTGCTGTAGCCTTGGATTCGGGCGATTATTCTACTGCTAGTCGTGAGAAGTCTGTGATTGAAGAACGTCAGCGTGCACTGAGAAAGCAAGAAAAGGCAAACGAAGAACCGTGGAAGACAAGATATTTCAATTGGTGTTCTGAGGATAGAGAATTTGCCAGCCTCTCTTCCAAGTGTCTGAAGCATCCGTTTATTGAAGGTTACTGGCAATTCACTGACGCTGAGAGCAACTAGTTTTTTTTTTTTTTTTTGTGAAAGAATGCTTGTCATTCTTCGGTGTCTGCAGTACTTTCAACGACACTGTGTACCATAACGGTAGAAGGAAGTCGAAGTTTTGTGGCGTTAAATTGCTTTTTGATGAAAAACGGAAATGCTTCCTCCTTGTTGACTTTCACATTACTTTGCTTCCAAACGTCTTTTTCGTTTTCCTGTTTTTGTTTTCACCCTATCCTAAACTCAATTTGTTCACGGTACACGATTCGACTTTAGACTAACTTTGTGTGTACGTACACGTTTACGTACAGGGCTGTTCGCCAAAGAATCCAAGTCTTCTCATCTTCGGTCTTGCTTTCCACTCGCCAACCGATGCCTCCCTACTGTTTGACTTGTTATTTCCATGTTTCGGGCTTATGGTCAGTGTTGGACTTGAGTGGTTCGCACGAGAATTTATCGTTGTACTTTATTACGAGTAACTTTTTGATTGCTGTTCTAGGTGATGAATAGTTTATGCTTGTAACGTTGAGAAGCCTATTTCATCTCAGAATTTTGAGAATATATGTAACTAACTACCTTACTATGAAATACTTTTCTACTTAAATTTATATGACAGCGTGCGGGTGTATTAGGAAAAGTGTAGAGGCACGATTGTTGGTAATTAATTATAGTGGTTTCGTTAATAAGTACTAGAACTACGTAGTGAATATTGGCTACTCCTACGTTACCACTGTTGGACGGGGGGTTTGCTCTTCTTGGGCATCACATAACGAGGTTAGTGGATCAGTTTCGAACCCATTTTCCCTAACAACATGCCAAAAAAACGTTTCTATCGTAAACTAGGACGTAAATACTCTCACCGTAAGGCTCTTCTGAGAAACTTAGTGTATGCAGTAATAGAATGTCTCGTCGGTTTTTTGTTTCATCGCACTAACACGGATAGAACTTCATTGGTACAACATGAGAACATTTTAACGACATGGGCAAAAGCAAAAGAGGCTCAAAAACAAGCGGAAAAACTTATAACAATTGCGAAGAAAAACGGGCGGGACCACGAAGCGTGGATAAAGGCGTCTAATCTAGTCTTCCAACCAAAAACGACGCTTACAAAAGTGTTTGACGAGCTCGCACCTCGGTTTCAAGAACGACCAGGTGGATACACACGCGTCCTTCGGATGCCTCCGCGGTTTGGAGACAATGCTCCTCAAGGAGTTCTTGAGTTTGTCGATGGACCGGGGGACAGTCGTTTCTATATGACAGCTAAGATTATCGGTATTTGCCAGGCACGAGGGAAAGCATTGACTGAAGTCACAGAGCTGAACAAGCGGCGAGTCCTTGCCTTCCGAAAAGGAGGCGAAGAAGAGTTTCAGCGACTCGTTGAATGTGCTCGACAGGAAGAGCTGCAACGAGTACAAGCCGACCAAGAGTTAGAGAACTGTATTCGTGAAGGCCGTGTGCCTCCAAAGGACTGGAAACTCGGCGACCCGATTCCACGACCCACATACGTCTCATAAGTTTCTGTGCCGCCCGTGAAGGCACGACGTCCGAGCTCCACTGTACCACTACTCCCACTGCCCTGCCTCTCCTGGTTCCTCATGTTTATTACTCTCACTTTTTACTCTTTCTTGTCTTCAAACCCCCCACATTTGCCCCCATTTGACCGCTCTCTCGCTCCCCACACGCCCACATCACGATCCAAATTAAGGTTAAGGTTATGTATGACGTAGGTGACAGAGTATATATAGGATGGAGACCGCACCCGCTCTCCTCTCCTCTGCAGAACACATCTTAACGTTAGTCAGGCAGTGAGAAACTAAAATGCACGAAAGAACTGATGATTACTAAACTGAACAAAGACAATTGCGTATCAATTGAAACTCTCAATCTTTAATTGACTGCCGGGTGTGTACTTCTTTCCTTTTTTTTTGTTGTAAGTTTGTCAGTATTTATGAAACTTGAGCTCTGTAAACGATGACAAAACATGTGATGAAATTGAAAACCAGAAAAGTGAAAAAGTTTCCCGTGGGCGTTTAAAACTCGAACTAAAAAAGTGAATTGCTGTCGCCGGAATCGCGTTCCAATTCATTCTGGTTGCCGTGGTTTCACCTATTGTATCTATAATATCTGTGGTGTATGGCGCTTCGTTTGATACGACTAGCGAGTCGTTGTTCAGTAACTGATCGGGTATCTCATCAGGTTATCAGTGTCGGGTACGTGGGATACCATCGGTTGTATGGACAGTCGTCTCTCTTCAGTAAGGTTCTGGGGCTTCTCGATTTATAGGTACCTAACTCCCTGTGTAAACCTATATTTAGCAAAGAGAAGTTAGAAGAGCAGCCGCCTTGCGACGAAAATGAGCGGGTTAATGTTTCGTTTTCCGTTTCGCCGATTTGTGGCGACTATGCCCGATAAAACCAAGTACATTGCAAAGTCTGGTACATACCCAAAGGGATTTTTAATTAATGGCGTTTCATCAGGCGTAAAAGCCAAAGGAGCATTGGATTTGACCATGCTCGTTTCGGAAAAGCCCTGTAATGCCGCTGCCGTTTTCACGAAGAACGCTTTCCAGGCGGCCCCTGTTCGTGTATCCCGGGAAACGTTGCAACAAACGAAAGGTCAGGGCATTCAATGTCTTGTGGTGAACAGTGGATGTGCCAATGCCGTAACTGGTAGTGGTGGTGTACAAGATGCACGTCTTATTACAGCTCTTGCTGATAAAGCCGTTCTTGGTCGAGGAGATGGCGGCTTGCCCTCGACGTTGGTCATGTCTACAGGAGTCATTGGTCAACGGTTGAAGATGGACAAGATCAGTTCGGGTGTGATGAAAGCAATTGAAGGATTGGGTTCAAGCCATGAGCACTGGATGCGGGGTGCCAAGGCCATTTGCACAACCGATACGTTCCCCAAGGTTGTGTCTCAGGAGTTCAGTGTGAACGGACAGACCTACCGGATTGCCGGTCTTGCGAAAGGTGCGGGTATGATTAACCCAAATCTGGCTACCTTGCTTGGATTTTTTGCTACGGACGCCCCTGTTGCAGTTGAAGCTGTGCAACAAATTCTGCGTGAAGCAGTGGACAAAAGCTTTAACGCAATCAGCATTGACGGTGACACAAGTACAAACGATACAATTGCCTTCTTGGCCAACGGTGCTTCTGGTGGTCCGGAGATTGACGTCTCCTCACCTGCCTACGAAGAATTGAAACAGTCTGTTACTGGTATTGCTCAGAAGCTGTCTCAACTTGTTGTTCGAGACGGTGAGGGCGCGACAAAGTTTGTCACGATTCGTGTCCGCGGAGCTGCTACAGAGGCTGATGCCAAACTGGTTGCAGCTACGATCAGTAACTCTGCTCTTGTAAAGACAGCATTTTTTGGCGAAGATGCTAATTGGGGCCGCATTCTCTGTGCTATTGGTTATTCTGGTGCCATTGTCAACCCTAAGGCTACGTCTGTGAGTTTCGTACCTGCAGACCAAACGGAGTCGCTGCGTCTGCTTGTGTTGGGAGAACCCCAGAATGTGGATGAGGAACGTGCTAGCGAAATCTTGAGTCATGACGAGTTTGGTCTCGATGTTGATTTGGGCAGCGGAAACCACGAAACAGTTTCTTGGACTTGCGACTTTTCCTACGAGTACGTTCGCATCAACGCCGATTATCGCAGTTGAGAAGGGAGCGTCTGTGATGATGAAAAAACGAGTCTTGTCATGAGCGAATGATTCATATATACAACAAACTTTGTTTTCAAGCGGAACGTTTATGTATATCTCTCCCGTGTTTCCTGAACCCTTTTACTTGGACTTGCACATGTCGTTTCTGCTCTCCTGCTGCACAAAAGTGACCTTTACTACGTACTTGTGTTACAAAAGGAAAAAAATGGAATTTATTGTTAAAAGCTAAAGCTTGGATGAGAGGGTGAGCGAGCGTATGTGTAGAGTGAAAGGGTGTAAAAGGGTAACACAGGGTCCGTTGCCGAGTTCATTCGTTGGTATACCAACTTACTCGGGAGGTTCCTGCAAGGGCAGCTCTGTCGAGGTAGCCAAGTTTGCGTCGTGGTCGAAGTCGTCGTGATCATGATCATCATTAGAAGCAGGCGCTGTTGCCGTGGCAGAAGCTGTTGACCGAGTAGCTGTGGCAGCTGTTGACGAAGAAGAGGTAGAAGAAAGGTTGGGTTCGTTGTTTGTGCTGCTACTGCTGTCGTTTGCGGGTCCACGTTGGCGATCCGATGTTGATGCCGCTGCGTTGGGATCCACAGGAGCACGGCAGACAGCACATGTACCATTCACACGAAGCCAGGGCTTAATGCACTGCTCGTGGAAGTAGTGTTTGCATGGCAGCCGAACAACGTCGTCCCCAGTTTTAAAGTTTTCCAAGCACACCGTACACTCATATTCCTCGTCGACAAGGTTCTGAGGGACCTTCTCGACAGGGAGTTGTTCGATGACAGATTCGGGTGCAGGAGGAGGAGCATGTTGAGCTGAAGTCTGCTCCATAAGTTGTGAAATAATGTCGTCAAGACCACGAGCTCCCCAAACATAATCGCCAGGATTTCCAGCGAGATTAAACAGCTCACCGAATACGGTGGCCGGATTAAAACCTTGACCATTTGCTGGTTGTGCTCCCAGGGATCCAAAAATACGCTCAAGCGTTGTTCCTAGATCAGCAATAGGAATAGGTCCTTCAGCACCAGTACCATCCGTTCCTGGAGCAAGTGGAAAAGGAAGGTTAGAAGAGCTGATTTGTTGCATGGTTCCGTTAGGACCCATGGCGAATACAAAGCTCTGTGCTGTCGCAAACGGACGATTCGGTTGCTCCTCACGAGGGCCGTTTTGTTCACCGGCGTGAGTCTGACCTTCGCTGTTGTCGCCAGGAGCGGCGTTTGCAGCAGCTGTGTCCATGGCTCTGTCAGGAGATGATTCTGCTGTAGTGAATGCTGTTGAGGATTGCGGTGAGACGTCACCATGGGCAGCAGTAGGAGCAGTATTTGTATTTTCCGTCTGCATGTCTGTCGTTCCCTGCTGGGTCGGTGGAGCTCCGTCGGTTTCATTTTCGTTGCTTCTACCGAGTGCACCTCCAAATAGAGCTCGGAGAAAGCCTTGAGCTTGCTGTTGGAACGACTCAACGGGAATACTGTTGCTGCCTTCAGGGCCATTGTTGTGATCAAGAGTAGGGGCAGCAGTCTCTCCGTTTTGCGACTGAGTACCATTTTCACGTTCTTGTCCCTCACCGTTTCCAGGGGGAGGGAATGTGAATGTTTGTACAGATCCAGGACGCAAAAACTGGAAAAATGCCTGGAACGGATTTGGACCGGCCTGTTCGTCTCCTTCGCCGGGAACAAAGTTTCTGGGATCGTTTTCTGGCGTCGTATTGTTGTCGATCTATGAACAAAAGGTGTCAGCACTCCATTAATTTTTTACATACAACAGCTGCAAACAGCCCGACAGTTGTCACCGGTCTTAGGACATGCATGACAATACACCTCCTTCAAAGTTCTGCTGCGGTTTCTTACCATTTCAATAAAGTCACTGCCACATCGTGGACACGTTTCTCCTCCAGAATACTCATTGGAACATGCGTGACAATACCAAAGAGTGTTTTGCGATTCCATCGTGACCAACAAAATCCCGTTCGATTTATTCGCGTTCCAGTTGTCGTATCTTCCGCGGAACAAGGACGTGTTTTAGGCAAACGTGGAAATGGTTTGTATGTCTGACCGGAAGGTTTGTCAAGTGTGCGCCTACTGCAACCTCGGTGATGCTGCTTTGCGTTTGGGCGTAGTTGTTGAACTCACCACTCCGTAATAGTGCACTGTAGATCATCGTCGATTTGTACGGAAGCTTTGGGGATTTACATGGAAGCGGTGTGATCTGCGCAATCGATGCGAGTATGCAGATCAAGTTGCGTTTGGTTTTGTAGATCATTTACATTTGCTGTCGATCACTTGTCTCTCGCTTAATTAACCTTATGAAATATGATGTCACTGACTCCAAGAATCGCACACCCGCCATACAAGACACGCTCTTTTCCCTCTCTTTGAGCTTAAATGAAAACGCGCAACGCGTGAAAAAGTTTATTCATTAGTTACTAACAAATAACCTTCGAAACGGTTTGTAGGAGCCTCAACCGTTGTTTTGAGGTGGTACAAGTTGTGAAGAAAACAAAACCACAGCTCAAATCCAAAAGGAGCGTTCACCGAATTTGGGTTTTGGTGACGAGCACGAAGGAGAACGAAGAGACGAGAGACACGCGAACGATCGAGCGATGTGTTCAGATTAAAGGTGTATGTACATGACCGTGTCTCCCGCAACTTTCTTAATCTCGCGTCTACCATTCCCGGACCAATTGCAAAATTCGGTGAACCCAGCTGCTAATTAGCAAACCACAGGTAGCGGTTGCACACGCGACCATTCCAAGACCCAGGGCCGCGTCCGACTCGTGTTGACAAGCAACTTTTTCGTGCAGAGCACGAGCCTCTTTGTCGTTGGGATCATTGTTTAGGAGCGTTTCCGTGCAGTGCTCAGCATCCTCAAAGCGATTCATGTTCGCATATCCTTGTGCCATCTGATAAACGCAATCGCGATGACGCGCTGCATCAACGGTCATGCATTTCCTCAGCAAGCGGATTCCGTGCTCGATATCGGCAATGCACTTGGCAGAGACAAGAGACATTCCGTAGAGATACATAATATCGGCACTGGGATCAGGCAGTTCCGCCTCGAACTGGGCCGAGAGCGTCACAGTAGGCTTTGAGCTGGAAGAAGACATCGAGACGATGGAGAATGCTCTTTGCTGCTACCAATTCTTGCCGAGAAGGCTTTTGGTGGTAATCCTACAAACGTTACAATCAGTACAAGCTGTTTCCTTTGGACACAATGGTTGGTTGATGGCAGGTTTCTGGACAGTAAACGCGCTGCTTTTATACTTTCATTTAAAAAAAAGGTACGCGTCGTGGGATTCGAACCGGAAGCTCACATTCATGACGTAGGAAAGGCGTCACGCGTACAGTTCGTTAATGAAATAGTGTACACGTAAACAAAAGGCCGCGCGGTCAAGAAGCAGACGAAACGCAGAACCGTTTTCGCAATGACAGAATTCACGACATATCGCTATTTGCTACCGAGACCTTTGTCTATTTAGACGGCTCCCCCGCCCTCCTTCGAATAAAACAGATATTATTATTATTATTAAGATCTCGTGTACAAAAAGTGTACAAACTCGCACAAACAATCAATCAAACCAAATTATTTTTTTTGTTCGAATTCATTCATAGCTTACACTTCCTTCGAAACCTTGCAAGTCCAGTGACCGGTTTCGGAAGACAAAAGTGGAAGACTGGCTCCGAGACACCATCCAAGTTCCATTCCGTTGATCTTCTTGGCAGTGTGAAGCTCGCGACGGTTAGGAATATCGTAACCAGTGGCTAGCAGTGTAATCATGTAGTTCAAATCCAAACACCATTCTGGTTCATCCGTCAGTGCGTCGACAGCTCCAACAACGTTGGAGAAGAGCGACCATGCCTGAGGACCACGACACACCTGGTCGGCAAGATCCTTCATCTCTTCAATCGTGAAGGTGCTTGGCATGCCAATGTCGACCATTCGGTCGTAAAAGTAACTAATCAAGAAGATCTTGTCGTTCAAAAATGTTTCCCGGAAACGGGGTTGATGAACACCGTTGAAGGAACAAGGGAACAGCGAACAGTGCTCATCCTTGTTCAAAATTTTCTCCGTGTAAGCACGGCATTGCAAAGCTGCAGGGACGAAGGGAGGTCCGTGGAAAACAACGTCTTGTGCCAAAGTATCGTCGGAGGCCGGGGGGAGCGAAAGCGTAATGTTCGTGTCGACGGGCAAGCAAGGATGGAGCATCGAGTCGGGTTTCGGTTCCACATTGTAAGCATCGACAATCTCCTTATGCACAGCCTTGCGCGCTTCCTTCAAACCATAGCCCAAGTGAGAGTGCTGGTACAGTGTGTAACGGTCACCGTTGTAATCGAGAACGTAGCGATGGTCACCCTCAGCAAGCGTTTCGGAAGGGCTCGAGTACTTTGGCTCAAACACAACTTGTGTCGAAGCACCACCGAGATCCATTACGGCGACAGTGGAATGGAAGGGCTTGACGTTCAGGTTGCCAAGAAGATAGTTGATGGTGATCCAGGCGTATACGCCCTCCATCGAACCGTCCATAATCTCGACACCGCCTTTCTCAACCACTGGGAAAGGATAGTCTCGTTCCAAGTGCTGATGAACTTTGTCGAGAATGGCCTTGGCCTTCGCCGGGCCAGTAAGACGCAGACCAGCAGTGGCCTTGACAGCAATAGGAGAGCACGACTGGTACTCTTTGGGAACATGTTCCATTGCGTAGTCCAACAACTCGTCCAACGAGCGAGCACCAGCATCCGGATCATCGGCATACGATGACAAACCGGGCTCGGACATCTTGAAGAATTCATCATCGAGTACGGGGGAGGGATTACAGTTGTTGAACTTGTATACATGAACACGGGAACCCGTGGAACCCGCATCAATCATGACCACGTACTGAAACACACTCTTGCTTTCATCGTACGCGACTGTGCACGAGGTGAGAAGTTCACTTGTGCTCTTTTCATTTGCGTCTGTCTGACTAGACTCAGTAGTGGACTCGTCGACGGTACTGGTCAAGTCTTGCTGCGTCCATAAGTCTGTTTTGTCCAGAGACGCGAAATTAGAGGAAGAGTTTAATTGAGGAACATGAAACCATAGTACAAGAAAAAGAGCAGCGGCAACTACTGTGAATAGAAGAGCCCTAGGACGCGCCATGGCTAAAACAAAAAGGAGATGTAGCGATAAAACGCCGACCACTTACAGGTTCGCCGAAGGATTTGAAAGAGTGAACAAACTACTGCAAGAAGCAATTGACGGGTGCAAGTCGAAAATAGGTGCAGGAATTACAAAGATTAGTCGATTTACGAGAAGAGAACGGCTCGTAAACAGCTCAATGGAAAGAGAGACTGGGCTAGGCGGACTGGCGTTGTAGTTGGTAGAGGACAAGTTATGTGAAGGCGAAAGCCGAATTAAGGTCACCGCCACGTCGTTGCAGATCACACGTGGCAATGTCACGTGAAACTTTAAATGCTAAGAGCCGAATATCAGTATTCGATGGATTTAATTGTGAGAAACGAAAACAGCAATAATCGGCGCAGGTGATGAAAATGAACGAGACCGTAGTGATGCCCATTCCCAACTGTATCTTCGCCGCATACTAGCCAATTCTCTCAATCACGCTATCCGTCTTGTCTCTCTTCCGGCTCCCACTCCCGTTTGGTAGCACATTCATCATATTCACATTTAACTAGCATTCTTCATAGCACGGAGCTTAGCCATAGTATCGACACGGTTGTTGGTTTTCGTAGCAGCCCGAACGTCAGCGTTACTCAACTGAAAGAATGGGTTGAACTTCTTCTCGTCGCCAATGGTGAATTGGCCGGTGGTAGACTCGTGAGACTTACAAAACTCAACGAGTTTCGTCAGTGCGGGTGTGCTAAACACCTTGGAGGCAAACGCCGCATTTGACTTGGTGTATTCATGACCGGGGTACGTGACGGTGTCGTCAGGAAGTGAGCCAAGCACAGTGTTCAAAGCATGATCCATCTCATCCGCTTCTCCCTCGAAGAAACGACCACAGCCGGCGGTGAAGAGGGTGTCTCCCGTGAACACAGCACGCTTCTCGGGCGAGTCTACATAGTAACAGATGCTGTCTCGAGTGTGGCAAGGAGTGTGCAGAGCGGTAACCTTCACATCTCCAATCTGAATAACCTCATGGTCCTTGGGAACATGTGACACTTGGCTTACGTTTTGTCCGCCGTAAACCGTAAGGTTCGGGAATTGCTTCAGCAGCTCACGGTTTCCACCGGCATGGTCTGAATGATGATGGGTGGTAATGATGGCCTTGAGATCAATCTCTTTGTTGGCAATGGCATTCTTAAGAATTGGAATAACGCTGGACATGGTTAGTAAGCAAATTTCCAAATGGCTCTACACGGTTTCGTGTGTTGTTCTGTAAATAGCATACGAGGAGGGCTCGGCAGGGTCGACGATGGCTGCAGCCTTGGTTTTATCGCAGGTGAGAAGGTAAGCATAGTTGTCGCCCGAGCCTTTCCACATCCAAATGGGTTTTATGTGAAAGGACGACATGGCTTTTTGGCAAAGATTTGTACAATATCTGACGGTATACAACACACTGGGCAACGGTACAAGCTCAAGGTCACCAGGAAGAAAATACTCCTAACTCCTTGACTAAGTTGGTGGTAGTTGAGAGGACGGTGCAGATCAAATTATACCACACAAGCCCAGCCGCCCATTAAATTGTGTTGCTAGAGCGATCTGGTAAACGGCGGCGAAAATCATCTTACCAGACATAACGTAAACACTCGTTCGAGCTGGCGTCGTAATTATTAGACCAGTTTGACCAGTTCGTCACCATGAACAACAACAGCAACAACTGAGCCGGGAACCAACAAAAAGAAAAGATATGTCTTAGGATTTAGCAATTTGTGTGCACGGGAAATCCAAAAAGAAGAAGAAAAAAAACGATTTTTTACCAAAAAGGACATTTGTAAAGGTGTATACGGACAAAACAATGCAAAGAGTGTGGGTTGGATTGAGCGTAGGAAGCACAATGAAAAGGTCTTCTCTGAGTAACATGCATCAAAGAAGCCCTTTTTTTTTGTAGATGGTATGAAAAGACAAAGACCGAGTTGCTACTCCTTTACCGCAGACGTGAGCGTTGAACTTGAGCCATGATTGCTTCCGTTAAAGAGGAGGAAGGCTTTAAGGAGCTTTGTGATGCTGTGTACGGGAGTGTTGCCTGAAGGGAACGTGTATGGAAACGACGAATGGATTTGTCGGCATCCAAAAGTGCTTTCGCTTCGTTTACCTTGCTAGCAACAAAGGGACTTCCTCCACGGTCAGGGTGATTGGACAACATGATGCGTCTGTGAGAGTCTTTAATTTTTTGACGTGATAAGGAACGTTCATTCAAAGCCAGAATTTGGACGGCTTCGTGACGCGACATTTTAGATTCAAAACCACCTTTAATGAAACCCTTTACCGGAGCCAATCCCCTGTACTTTCTAAAGGAGTCAAGACCAATTTTTCCCTAACTTATTAGCTGTCGGTTACTACAGGAAAAGCAATCCTTTTAATCCACATACAACGACGGCCAGAGACGCGACTCCCAATCCAAGAATAACAGAACTAGTCTAGTTCGTTTTGTTAGCATCGTAAATACCGCATGCACATACCATTTTAGGGCAGAATCCAGCGAATGGTTGAAAAAGAGTTTGTGTAATGGCGAAGGACAGAACGCTAGGCGCGTCCCTGGCGAGCTTATTCTGTTGTGGGGGCGGTGGGGTCTAAGAGGGGGGCATGTGGGTGATGCTGAATACAAGAATGACATTAATGGATGAGAATGCATACCTATGAATGGGCAGCAGTAGTTTTGGTGTATCGTTTTGTTTCATTAAGGTAATTCTATATTCCGAAATCGTTTCGCTAATTAAAGTGTCACCGTCGCAATTGGCCGAGTGCCTGTTGAACAAATCGACTTTCAGGCGCTTCCTGCAACCGATCAAGCATGTCCTTTAGAAGATTCGTATTTTTTGCCTTCGTAGCTTCTTCACTTGCGTGTTTGACATCACCGACAAGCATCCACATTTCAGCACGCTCCTCCGCTGAGACCTCCGTGCACCGAGGAATGTATTTGGCAGCTTCCTTCTTGTTTCCTGCTGCATAGATCTCATAAAAGAAAGCCTTAAACCCAATTGGTGATTTGCGGAGGGAGGCCGCCCATTGCTCTAATTGCACCCAGTCACGGATTGCCAGTAGTGCCCGAAGTTTCAACCATGCAAATCGCTTTTCAGGAATCTGAAACTCGCTTTTCACTTTAAGCGCGCGTTGCTCTTGATTCATTTCAATTAATTTGAAAACAAAGGCACTCACAGTCAACCCGATAAATTGTTCCTGATACAAGTTCTCGCATTCTTCCTCCAGACGATACAGACGGATTTGCTCATCAAGACACTAAAGTCGTTAGCACGGCGGACGAGCATGACAGGTGCAGTTTGCTAAACTCAAACTCAACACATACAGTTCCCTCAACAGTAAACAGCTTATTATCGTGACAAAGCTTTGAAGCCACCTTGAGCTTTGTAAGCTTCTGATTAAATTCCTAAAAAGAGTTAGCATCTCATTTCTTTTTCAAAAAACCTCACCTTTTGCAGAAAAGCGTCTTCCATAGCAAGATTAATGATGCCCTTTTTGTCGTCATCCTGATAATAATAGTCGTGCAGTTTGTCACGCTCATTAACAGAAGCGTATGATTTAAACACGTCTGCTGCTGTGGGATACTTGTTTAGCATTCGGAAGAAATCTGCAATGGAAACCTGGCGTCGAACACGTAAAAGCACATATAATACTAAATGGGGACAAGGGTGAGTCTGTGAACATCGATATAGCGTTTAGCTTTTGCCGGTGTACTTACTGACGTTGTAATCGAATGTCTCCACTGCACGCTCGAGCGCTTGTTCATAAGCATTCATGTCTAGTAAAAGCATCACTTGATGTCTTGCCAGAGGTTCATGACTGAGTAACTAAATATGGTGAGCGAAGAATTAAAATGATGCCACATACCTTGGTAGAGAGAACAATTCGACCTTCTTCATAGGCAGTTCTTGCCAGACTCTCATAAGAAATATATTCGCAAGATGAAAGACGATTGACGATTGCATCGAGCATCACTTCCTCTGGCTCATGTGAGGATTTAATGTACCTTTGAGCCCAGACCAAGTAAACCCAATCACACGGTGCCTTCATCCAACGGGATATATGAACAGCCAGAGCGTAATGGCCACGAGCGGCTAATTTATCGGTTACAGCCTCTAGGCCAATACTTGCGTATTCGCAAGCAGTAATGTAAATAGCTATATCCGGTTTCCGAAGAGCATTAAGAACACGAAGGTCCTGACAAACCTGTACGTAGTTTTGGCGATCATAGTTCGCACAGTTTTCTACGCCAAGGTATGCAGCCTCCAGGAGCGCATTCTGCCATTCAACACTATGTTCGTCGACAGCAGCATCCACACAATCTTTCACAGCATCCTCAAGTTGTTTGCCTAATTGTAGAAGTAATGCTTCGCCATGAATGTTTTTCTGCTTAAGCAGCTGAGACGCTTCAATTAACTTTGCACCGGGACTTGTGGATCCCACGCGAAATAGTTTAAAAAGTGAGTCGGGAACTTTCCGTACGAGCTCTGTTCGAGATTGAGATATTAGCCGAAGACCGTCAAGTTCAGATATTGCAAATGGTGTTTCTTCAAGCAAGAACGGCACCGATCCTCCAAAAGGACCAACAAGAGTCAAGAGGTTGTAATGAATTAAAGCGATGGAATCGTTGCCGCACCATAAAAGTTGTCGAAGAGAACCAGAAGCCAGAACATCAGGCAGTTTGTGCGCAACTAGTTGTTTGTACATACCAGTGCTAAACGCATATACAGTTTCCGTTGAAGTATAAGCAGCCACATAATGATTATTAGGCGACACGGCCAAGGCAATTATGTCTCCATCAGTATCCACTCCGAAGGTTTGATACGCTTGCTCGTCAATCACTATAAAGCGACCTTCGTTGTACAACAGGATATCCATTTGTTGGTCCATTGATTGTGAAGGCATGAGTTCCCATAATGGAAGCTTCACCTGCGCAAAATCTTGCGTGTCATCATGGTACAGCACTTTCCGTCTTGGTTCAGAGTAATTTGTAATAGATAGAAATATGCCGCCGTTTAATCGAGCAACGAAACCGGAAGGCCAAAACTTGCACTCTGACAAACCCTTGTTTTCCGCTTCCTTTCCAAGTGAGAACTGATGAAAATCACCCTGCATATCGTAGACGCGTGCAAAACCATTACGAGAAACGATGACCAACTTTTCATCCTTGGTCCAACCAAGTCCAACAACAGAAACCTTGTCCCACTAAGACCAGTTAGTAGATGTTCTTCCTAGACTAGAGGACTGCCATTCTCTGTTGTCGTACCGTAATCTTCGTCAAGAGTTTTCCACTTTGTGAGAATATGTAAATGGAGTACAACTCAACCTTCTCTATATTCATATAACTTTTCAAATTCGTCTCATCCTTTGTTATAGCTGTCCGTCGTTAGCATTCGACGTACAACGTAATAGAGCACATGAGTCGTGAAGTAATAAAATAACAATAAAAGCATACCAATTGCTCCGCCGTTAGGAGAAACAGCGGTCATCAACTCCGTTGGATCAATTCCATCCCATTGAAGTGTATAGAGAGGAGTCTTAACTGTGTCAACAATGTGTTGTTTCTGTTTCTGATATGTACCTTGTGATAAAATGCATCATGCAATTGCTCCCATTCTGGACGAAATGTTACAAGTCTATCCATAAAAAACATCCATTACAAACCTATTACAGAATACAAACGACTCATATTTGTTTAAATCGTCATAAAAAACGAGGAAAATGGGGTTCTCAAGGATGGTAGTAGGCAGCTAGGTAGCTAGTTCATCATGGGAGAAAGGATGCTCAGAAACATGAATTGAAGCTTGATACATTGAAAAGACCACCGATGGATCTGCTTTTAGAGGTAAATTGTTCTTCGTACTATCCTCCCACGTTGCGGTCCTGCTGCTTATATCATCATTTGTATTCCTTCTCATTACAAAACTACAGACACTAGTCTATCAATTTTTACATTTTTCAGCACCCAAAGGGCTACGTTGTGCACTATAATGCACTTGCGTCGCTACCGGGGTTGTGATTGCTGGGAAGCCAGAGAACTAGCTGCGAGCCAGCGGTAGCTAGCTGTAAATAGCGAGGATTGAACTTAACAATGGAAGGCTTCACTGCTGATTGTGATTCGATGTACGACTCTGGCGTAATCATCTTTTTGCGATGAGATGAGGACATGTGTTTGAGATTCCAAATGTTGAGTCTCCGGTCACCGACGGTGCCGATAACATAAGGGTCTTGAGGAGTGAAACAAACGTTTCCACACCAGCTAGTACTGGGATCTACATAGTCCGGAGGGTTTTCAAGCCGGACAATGATGTCTCCAGTGTATGCGTCTAGTACATAATGAAGCGAGGTTTTCGTAGCTAGTAAAATGAACTTGCCATCATTTGAAAACTCAATATGCCGCCATTCCGGCATCCGAGGAGGAAACGAAAAGCGGGAGAGGTATCTGTCATCGGTAATGGTAAAGGTGGAAAAGGGTTCCTTGTCGTAGTTTCGCACATCATACAGATAAATTGTTGAAAGCTCATAACAAGCGACGGCGAACACTAAGCCAGTGGGATCGTATGCAATAATGCCCGTACCAGGCAGTGACAAAGAGCCCAGTGCCCCTGAGCCCCTCTGTAAGTCCCAGAGTTTGACGGTTTTGTCGAGTCCAGTGGAAAGGAACTGGTCTTCCACCGGTGACAATTGGATATCAGTAACGGTAGCCTTGTGGCCACTAAACATCGAGATGTAAGTGTCATCATGTGTTGAAAAGTAACGTATACTGTGGTCTGAACGAGGACTCGAATGAAGCAAATTGTTTGAATGATGTGTAAATTTTGCAACCGAGACTCCGTGATTTTTACACGAAATCTTCGTTGGAGGTGCACCAGACTTTAAGCACTGGTAAATGTGCATAGTACCATCTGTGTCGCATCCTGTAACGAGCAATTCACCCGTGTCATTATAGTCTACACATGAAATTGTTGATTGGAGTGAGTTGTCACGCAAAATTTGGGATGGACGAAACGAGGACAGAACAGGAGTTTCCATCCTGGTTTATACACGCGTTGATTGTTAAAACACGCTGTAAGAAGCAACACAGAGGCGAAAGTGACCGGGTTTTGTTTTGTGAATCTTCTCGTAGGTAGTACTAACTTGGGAGAATTAAGGTTACGAAACGCGACAAGACACGCGACGCGAATTGTATTAAAGTTGAAATGAAAAACGCGACGCGAAAATAAACACAGAAACACAGAAACACAAAAAGGCCATTGCTGCAAAAACAGTAACAATGGAATAGGAACATAAGCGCAACATATAGATATGTCTAAAACGAATGTGTGATGTTGTATTTTATTCCTGTAAGACACTCTTTTTCGCCGTTTTGTCTTCTTCCCATAAAGGTAGTTTTTATGAACAAGCAAAAGAGATTATGATTAAGTCAGTAGCACAACATTACGAGCAGGACAAAATGCTACAAGAAAGGACATAATGTAAGCACAGACAAATGCTAGCGAAGTTTAGTCAGGCATTGCTGCCAAATAGCAACCAGCAAAGTTCGCAGGGTTCGTAGGGATGGATTTGAATCCAAACAAAAAGGGAGTTGTTACGACAGGCGCCATGAGTTGTGAGGTGCGAGGTTTATAAGTGCGGAGGATTGACAAGAGATAACGTGTGCGCGGTTTCGTGTGCACACGGTGCATGCCCATGTAGTCAGCTCACTTCCATATCTCTTGAGAATTATAGAGAGCAGAGTCGTATGGATAGGAAGACATTCCCATGTTTGACTGTGGCGAACCACGAGCGGATGCAGATGTAGAATTTGGCATGGTAGCAGCCGACGTGCCTGTTGCACTGTGAAGTGGCATGCGCCATTTGTCTGCAACAAAAGCGTTTTGTGTGGTTGAAGGGAACGCTGAGCTGGGACGACTTGGGAGGTTGTTTGAGTTGGTAGTGTTAAATCCAGCGCTCAAGCTGGAGGCAGCAAACGCCGTTGCTGCTGCCGTTCCTACCGAGGATTGGGGTTTGGGAGCCGCATAAAGAGACAAAATGGAAGACTTGAGGTCATTTTGCTTGTTAGAGGCGGGCGGTGCCGAAGCAGAAGGCATGATGGTATGCGATGCAGTAGTATGAAGTCCCTTGCCAGTGTTTGTGGTTTCAAAACCATGTTTCGTATCACGCACAGAAGAAGTCTCAAGCAAGGCAGAAGTAGCCGGACGTGCGGACGGGATTGGAACGAGCGGGGCCTGTGAGAGCCTGGTAGATAAGTTTGGGCGAATGCTGCTCAGAGGAGAAACGTTTGCAACTTCTTCCTCTGGCACATTCAAAGTGGTGGGGTCAGGAACAACGGGACTAAGTGCCCATTTTTTAAATTCGTACTTTGTACGAATAAAGGAAGCAATTTTACTATGAGGATTGTCTTAGTATTGAGTGGATGTAGTGGAATCGGCGAGTCCAAAAGGTCGGAAAGCAGCGAAGCTCTCTCCGTTCCAAAGAAATACATACCTGTCAGAGGGCACATGACCATCAGAGAGTTTTGCTTCCCAGTATCTAGACAGATGTTAGAGAGGAATTAGAGAGAGCGAGATGGAGAGAGGGAGAGAGCAAGGGGCGTTCATCGACCTATGAACTGAGAGAGAGAAATGTCAGGCAGGTCACAGAGAACATTCATAGGCACCTCCTGTCATATTTGGTCTGTGTCATTCCTATTCATTCCTATCCATCCCAGTCCAGGCTAGTTCGGTGCAGTCCGGTCCATCCGTCTCTCGTTTCTTCTTTGTCCACCTCGCTTGTCATCACTATACTCACTTGTTGGCTCGGGCATTGCCCCATCTTTTGATCTGTGCGGTTTGTTCGTCCGTCCAAGAATCCAAATCCACCGATTTCACTATTTCTGTCAGCAAACCAGGCACCAATATCGACTTTTGTACGAACCCCGGCTGATGTGGACACCAAGACTGCGGTGAATTCCCGAGCAACTGTTGCTTGTTAACACAATTATTACTATAGAAACAGAAAAATCACAGAAATTACGCGTGCGCGTCCTACCGAATACAAATAAAAACGCCCAAGTTCCAGCTGGCCCAACGCGGTTGTTCATTGCTTTTGCAATCAGCACACTGTTTGTTGCAAGGCTGCCGAAGCAGAGATTTCAGAACCTGTGCATTCTTCTCAGCATTGGACTTGGAATGGGCAGCAGACATTGGGACGAAGCGTTGCGTTGCTTGCTTTTGGTAAAAGTGGTTTCGCTAGAGAGCAGGGGGAAATGCAGAGAAATGGGAGCAGGTACGATTCGAACGAGGGGTGGTGGTTAGCGAGGCGTTATACGACTGGACTACGAGATGGAGAGGGTAGGGGGTACGCGGGGGAGAGCGGAGGGGGTGAGCGGAGAAGGATATCGGGAGGAGGACTAGAGTATGGGAATATGCTGGGTACGAGGAAGGGTAGTAGTTATTATTGAAGGTACTCACAGAACTCTTATAGACTAATATAACTCATAGGATTCATTGACACAGTTTTGCTACAGTAAAGAACCATTTTTTGTCCCAGTGGTTCGGTTCGAGCATATACATTATCATTTGTAGCCTACAATTTACAATTAAAGAATGTCCGAGACGACGAAAAAGAAATTAGCAAAAAAGATGGGCGAGGAACATGCGTCCCTAGAACCACCTTCATGACACAAACACCAGCAGCGTTTCTAAGGGAAGAGTTGTGGTTGAACTAAGCGCGTCGTTTGCTTATTTTTTCATCGTGCTTGCCAGGGTGCAATTTTGGGCACGGAAAAGGAAACGAAATGAAAACGGGAAGCGAGGGGTTGGTTACAAAGCCGATCAATCACTGACGAGGTCGTTCATGTCATCCTCATCATTTCCTTCTTCCTTTCCCTCTTCATTCTCGTCGTCATTGGCATTCTCACGGAACGTGAGGTGTCGCTCATAAAACTCGAGCATCTGGGAATTCGTTAGCAAAAGGACACACGCGAACAAATTCATACCTTTTGAGGACATTTTTTGTTCGTGATGCGACTGTCGTGGTGAGAGATAGCACCGTTTTTCCTACATTGAATGTTAGCATTGTGAGGACGGGACGGAAAAACAGCACTTTGTGAGCCTAAAAAAGCGCAGTTCCCCGTCTGCAAAGCTGCCATTGTGCATACCATGTAAGGTAAATCTGGAGCGAGCCATCGTTGCGGCGCTCGATGGTGTCAATACTACTAATTAGGTCTTCCCATGAGTCCATCGCCTCCAACTTGTCCAAACTAAGTTGTTCGTCTGTAGGCAGCTCTGGTGCTTCATCCTCCTCTCCGCTTTCGATAGCCTCAACGGTTTTGCTCTCGCGTCTCTTTGATTTGCGAGTGGACTTTGTTTTCTTCGTTGTCACTTCCGCAGTGTCTGATTCTTGGCCTAAACCGATTAGTATGTGAGATACGGCGGGAAATGAATTTTGAACAGTGCACGCAGCACTGCACTTAAAGTTCCATACTTTCAACTTCCTCCTTTTCTTCCTCCTCAGCCTCAAATTCAGTGTCCTCCTCCTCTTCAGAGACGGCCTTTTTACGGGGTCTGCCGGGACGACGCTTAGTAGCGGTTTTTTCAGCGCTCTTTGCGGCGGCACGAGACTTTTTAGAAACGGGAACATCCTCTTCGTCCGAGGGTTCAATGTCAGCATCAGCTTGTTTTGCGGTTGAGCGGGTGGCCGTGCCCTCGTCGCCAGAGGCAGCCTTTGAAGCCGTACGCTGGCTCGTACGGCGACTTTTTGGTGCAGGTTGTTCGGCGGCATCACTGTCAGTTTTTCTGGTCGTCCGTTTTCTCGTGCGTTTCTCAGGACGACCACCGTGTTCGGCCCAGTAGTTCTCGATGAGCTCCTTGCAACCACTGTTCGTGTGAGTATATGTGTGTGGGAAATGTAAAGAAAGGCGAGAGGAATTTCCTTCGTTTCTTTGAACTCGAAAACAGGTTCTCTCCCTTCGTTGTCATCAAACTTACGTGCAATCGGCTTCTGAGCTCCACGTGTTATCTTCGGGCTTGTCGTAGCCCTCCCATTTCAACAGATACCAAAACACACCTCTCTGTCACAGTAATTAGTATGATGTTTGACGTTGAACAAGGGTCCAACGAGAGGATTGCCCTGAACAAGATGCAAAGACGGACACGAATCGGCGTATAAACATGTCTCAACACGACGACGTCCGCTTTAAGCCACCAGGACCCTCTTTTCGCACACTCACCTTTACACGGTGATCCAAAATCTTTTCGACGACGTATTCCTCTTCACCTTCGTCGTTGTCGTTTGAATCTTCCGATTCAGCGTCCTTGTTCTCGGCGTTTTCGTCATCAGGTGCGTTGTCCTTGGGCTCTTTCTCATCATCAAGCTCGTGGTCAGAGATTTTTTCGTAAACTTCTGAATCCGAGGACGAGGCCTCCTGGTCTTGGTTTTTCTTGCTTCCGGAGAGGCTAGATCGCGTTCCGGAAGACCGTTTATACGTTCTCGTAGTGTTTCCCATTGCAACGTGCGCAGAATGTCTGTGCAGGTGCTGCTTGAACTGTCGTAGGTGTGTTTCGATGCCGCCGAGTGTGCAAGTGGTACACGCAAGGCTGGTTATGGAATACGTCATAGCAAAGCTTAAAAACGCGTAAACAAATAAGGTCTTAATGAAAAACGCTGCGCGGTGGAAGAGGGAGCAAGTGAAGAAATTCTGTCTTTTGTTTGAATGAACATCATTTCAATCCACACTTTCTGTTTCTAAACAGTATGCGAGAGTGAACTCGCACTGAAAAGGTGAGGAAGCGGATATAGTGTTTTATTTATTATTATTATTATTTTTATTATTATTTTTTATTTTTATTTTTATTTTATTATTTTTAATTTTAGTATTATTATTATTATTTTTTATTTTATTTTTATTTTCAGTATCATTATTATTTTTCCTTTTAGACAGTTTCTATTCGTTCGTTTCTCATGTTAATTCGCCATATTCTCATAAAAACAAAATTAATAGCTGTCCTTTTTTCCGAGTTTGCCTTATTGGTTGTTGTTGTGAACTCATTTCTCTTCTTTTCATGGACCAAATAAACAAAAAAATCCAGAAAAATCAGAGAAAAATCAATATCACATCCTGATACGCAACAAACGGTGGTTTAACCGATTTAACCCTCGGACATTTCTATTTCGTTCCGCTTCCCGTATCCCACTTCCCACTTCTCCCTTACTACCTTTGTTCCATACTCTCTCCCTCTCTTTAGTAAGAATGACTCATTACACCCGGCGGAAGAAAGTCGTCGGCTACAGCACCCCGAGGATGAATTGCTAAAGGAGAGAAACCTACCCTCCGTACGTCCGCACGTCTCAACTGTCTCTACGAGACATCACTGATTGTGCCACATTTCGCATGACGACGACGGTCGCGAACTGCTACAATTCGTCGCCGTAGCAGGCGTCTACGACGTCTGGATCCTCTCGTTTTCCCGTCCAAATCACGTCGTTCTTCCTGCAATTCATTCGGCAGTTCCCTTCGTTCCTGCCCCACAGTCTTCCTCCACATTCTTGTCGCCAACTGCCGACACCTACCCCACATTCCCCCACTGCACCCCACAACTGCGACCGCGAGGAAGCCAGACATGAGGTGGGGATATTCAGAAATTGCCGTCAACGAAGCTTCCGTTCACCGTCTTCTCTAATCCGAGCTCACCCTAAAAAACAAAATATACACTCTTTTCGTCCACGTAAGACGTCAAGGACCTCGATTTTTGAGCTCTACGTGTTCTTATACACCCAATTCGCTTTTTTCCGGGAAAAAACGACCGCTGTCAAGGATCAGTGGCCAGCGACAAAAAAAGTCGCCGATTTCTCCACCCGTATACACGATTCGTCTCGAAGATTATCGTAACTAGGTTTAAAGGGCATCCATCCTTTTCCTCCTTGTGCCTTCCCAATTCACGCGCCTGTTTGTTGTTTAAAGCCTCGATTGCAGGAGTTCGTCTGCTTTCACGAGCTTTATCTTCCCCGTCCACACTCACACTCTTGCAACACTCTTCGAATAAGACTTAGTGTCCGTTCTTCCTTTTAGCGATTGTATGTGCTCGTTACAAATTTTGCAGATTAACGAGCAATGTCTTCAAAAGATGCAGGACGCCGGACAAAGTCATTTACGAGAACTGTGGCAAGTCGTTACTCATTGTTCCAGCTTTGTAGCCGCAGGTTACCGACTTGAAAATGCCCTGTGGCGCTTGTGGAACTCTGAGGCTTCATTACTGCTACAGAGAAAATCTCTCAAAACGGATCCAAGTTCAACTGCTTCCAGCAATGGCCAACGTACTTCCTCCCACTGTTCAGATACTCCTATGGATTCTCGTAGCATCCATCAGCACTCCTTTAACAAATTCATGGCCTTTTACGGCACTTTGGACGACGACGGCTCAGAACATTCACTGGCGTTTCCTAAAAAGCAACTCAACTTCTCCCTCCACAAAAATGCTTCTCCTCTGCGCAAAGACTCCAAAGGTCTGCTTTCTCAAGATGCGCTCGAAAAGAGCGTAGTGCCTTCCAAGAGTCGCATACCGTCTAAATCTTCAGCACCCCCAGCAACCATTGTCCCTTCCAACCATCAACAACATTCGGCACCCAAACGTCCTTCAGCATCTACGGCTCAAATGGAATCTCTCAATTCCTCCGTCAAGAAGGATGTTTGTAGTAGCAGTGTTCTTCCAAACGGTCGTATACATTTGAGTCGCCGCAAGACTGGACCTGCTGTTGCTTCGCAGTCGAGCGTCAAGGGAAACGCCAATGCTGGCTCTCTTCCACGTCGTTCTTCCAACGTGAGCCTTTCAGCGGGCAGACGTCAAGCTGCTCGTACACGCTCCTCTCACAACATTCGCCCTGCTCGTAGCAACTCCCCACAGAAGCATAACACACCGCCCGCAATTGTTCTGGAACCAAATGAAGTTATTTGCGGCTTTGAAGCTTCTGCATTCACTCGACCAAACAGTCATCTACCAAGGCTTCGTCCGTTAACACCTTTGGTCCCGACCAAATCTTCCATGGCCAGGCTTACGGAAAGAAGGCCAACGTCTAAGCAGGGTGCTACTTTAGCCGTGCCCACTCATTCTTCCTCTCCAGACAAGAAGCTGTCACACGTATCCGAACAACCTACTGTCAGCACGAATGGCCATCAGAAATGCGTACCTCCCGGTCATGAAGACGTTCCGCATAAAGGCATGTTCTACTTTCAGAACAGTGTTTCGGATGATGATGTTTCTGGGCATTCGCAATCTGTCGCACAAGATGCGAATACTGTCGACAACGTGGGTAATCCTAATGGCTTACGTGCTCACGAAACAAAGTCTCGTAATAAACAGTCTACAGACGCACCAAATGCTGCGCGCACTTCCGACAATGATGACGAATGGTCTTCTGACAGTGACAGTTTCGAGCCACATGTTTTCAGAAAAATAGATTCATCTCTCGAACGTCCAAGTCTACATTCACATAAAAGCATTCTCTCCGAACTACTAGGCTCTCACTCATACAAAGGCAGCAACGTTAAGCTTCCAGCTGAATTTAATGAAACAGAAATTAATATGGAAGACGATGCCGTTGCATCGTCTGACGATGAAGCTGATTTCGACAAGGATTTCCCTGCGATCCCGATGGTATCTAAACGTTCCTTTAATATTCAACACGAGACTTCGCCCGAAGCCGTACGTCGTCAAATGCTATCAACCGAGCTGTCTGAGAGTTTGAAACAGAGCCTGCTTTGGGACAAACAACAGAAGAAGAAGACCAGTTCCGCTTTCTTGAGTCGGCATCTCACAAGCGAAGTACCTCAACCTCAGGAGTTTACGGATTTCAATGGAAACCAAGTCTCGTCCATGAAATCGTTTTTTCAAGGAGACCCAGCATCCGTTTGGTAGAAGAATCGGACCTACAATGAACAAGCACAGTATTTCTTTTTAAACCGGTTTGTTGCTCGTTCATCTTTAAATTTCAAATTCATCTCTGCATCCGTCTCCCTTCCATTCTCATGCGTCTCCGATTTATGTTTCCCGATTTTTTTCCCATTACCATTTAACGTTCCCTTTCTTTAATGCAATGATGTTTTCCATTTCCTGTCAGTGACAATTTCTCTCGTCTTTATAGCTGCTAAGACAAAAAGTTTTGATTTGAATATTCTTCTTCTGCAAGAAGGCAATATAAAAACGAAGAAGGAGGGTTGTTTCACATTTTTTGTAACCAAAAATCATTTAAAAAAGATAATTTAACATTGTAAGTAATGAAAACCCAATTTTAATTTTTTTTCTATACCTAAATAATAGTAAGAAAATAGTATGTTTGAAAAAAACAATTTTCAACACATTTAGTGATAAATATGACCTTTCACAAGAAGCATTAGGAGATGCTTTTCGTCTGTAAACAATTCTCCTCTTCCCAATAACAAGCAATTCCTTAACATTTGTTGCAATTTCATTTTTTGCCTTCAGTACCAACAACTGGACTTGCCTTTCGCCTACCACATTTTCTTCATTTTCGACCAAAATGACAACAAAATGTATGGAATTCCAGGAAAACTACGTGTTCTAACTAAATCTAGCGACGTTGTCGAAAAAAATTGGCGATTTGTTTGATGTTCGCCCTACTGGTTTGTAATGGAAATTCTGCCAGCATGAATTGCTAACCTTGGCTGCAGAAAAGGACCCTGAAAGCTTGGACACGGCCTTTTCAGACGGAGAGTCATCGTCAGAAGAACAGAATAACGCTGGTACCGAGCATTATGTTGATGTTGGGTATGTCAAATGAGTGATATGGAATCGACATGAACGGATCGCTTTGGGAAGGTCAATTTCGTTGATAATTAGACTCGTTTGTGTCATGTACTGCACCAGAAGCTAACTATAATTTAGTCCTAGTGCTCTGAGACAAAAACAAGCACCTGCCTTGGACCCCAAATTCAAAGCCAAAAAAGTTTCACGTAAGGACGTGTTCAAAGATGAGAAAGAGGATAATGAAGAGGACGGTGAAAGTGAGGAGGGTCAGTCTGATGAGTCCGAAGACGAATTGGAGGAGGAATCTGTCAACTCTTTTAGCGAAAGCGAAGAGGCTTCTGAAGCAGAAGAAGAATCCGAGGTGGATTCTGAGTCAGAACCCGAGTCAGAATCCGAATCTACCGGCGACTCTACTATGGACAAGGTAAAAAAGCTACTCGAAAGCAAGCAGGAAGACCTCTCTCTTCAGCTGAAAGCGTCTGCCGTGGAGAACGTCAAAAAGGGAAAAGCATTAAAAGAGCAAATTCGTTTGTACAACCGGCTGCTTGACTCTCGAATTCGTCTGCAAAAGGGTTTTCTGGCCATTCGAAACGTTGATGTTACCAATGAAGACTCGAAACAGGAAACTGCAGATGCCAGAAGTGCCATCGTGAACATGTTACACACAACGATGAAGCTTCGCCGACAAATGCTGGAGGGTTGTGACGTCGATACATCAGCTTTGCGCAAACGCAAGTTTGATGCCGTAGACACCGATACTGTACTTGACAACATTCGTGCCCTGGACAGCAGTGCTTCCGATTGGAAGAATGAAGTACTGACCAAATGGTACAATCGCACCCAGCTTTCACAGAATGCAGGCAGCGGCAACAAGTTTAAAGCTTTGAACCAAGATGCCGTTACACAAATTGATCAAGCCATGCTGCGGAAAGACGAACTGGTCCAACGCACACGCATCGATCGTTCAGGACCTACGGTCAGCTCAGAACCAAACACAGAAATATTCGACGACACCGATTTCTACCAGTCGCTACTTCGCGACCTAATTAACTCTCGTATGGCTGATTCGACGACCGCCGAAGGTGTTCGTTGGGTGGCTACAAAGCGTCAAAAACAAAAGAAAGAAAACGTCGATACTAAGGCTAGCAAGGGTCGTAAGCTGCGATACCACGTTCATGAAAAGATTCGCAATGTATGTGAATTGAAGATTAGAGGGATGACAAAGAAGCCGAATGCGGGTCTTCAATGTCGCCGTTTATTATCTGTTCTTTATTCTTTTGCTAACTATACTAGTTTATGGTACCCATTGAGACTGGTTCATGGACCGACGAACAGAAGGAGTAAGTAATTGGCGCTTTTGAAGTGTACATCGGGTTTCATATTCGTTCCCATTACATGTTACCGCCTCAAGACACATTACATATCTTACTAACACAAACTTAGCGACCTGTTCAACAGTCTTTTGGGACAACAGGTGTTCTTAACAGAGCAGCCCGCAACGAATGAGGGTCTTGAGCAACAACAAGGTCAAGAGGAAGTTCTTGTTGATGCTGGCTTTAAGCTTTTTGGATAATTGGGTTTTATTAGATTTCTGTATATGCAATGTATGGTTTTGGTGTAATAGATAGGAGGACTCTGCAAGAGCTGGAAAGTAGGGCAATCGGAGGTGCCGACTTAGTCTTAGGATTTCAGCGTAATTTCTTGTAATTCAGAAGTCTGTTTGCGACCAAAGTTAATGACCGACTTTGACATTTAAAGCAGCTAGCTTCCTCCTGTTCGGCCAGCACTTCCTGCCTCGCCTTACCTCGACAAACCTCCTACTCCACCACCAGTTCACGCGACGCGTTTGTTTACGTCCATGCGACTGAACAAGTCCTGATTTGAAAATGGAGGCTTCCATTTCATACCTAAACTTGAGAGACTTCTCTAAAGTCCTGCTTGCGTTGTCAAAAATTGATGATGCTGTGCACTGGCAGATGAAACGGAATCAGGTTCGTCGTCCGTTGCAAAACCAAAGAGAGCTAACCAGGTGCTGGATGAACAGATTACATTGGCTGCATTGAATTCTTCAAAATCAGGATTTGCTACAGCCTGCTTGAGACAGGGTTTCTTCGAAAAGTATGTTTTCCGACCCGATCCTCTGCAGTTGACTGGTTTCGCCAACGAAACTATAGAGATTAAGACGCAGCTGCGACCTTTATTGGCCATCTTCAAAAACAAACTCTTTGAGTCCTCATCCCATCCTGCGAATGCCGTGGCTGCGAGCGTAGACGATGACACTGCCATGAAACGAAATGTTACTGTTGAACAAGCCAGTTTCAAGTTGGTGACCGGAAGACACAACTGCAATCTGACGGTAAAGTTGAGCTGTAAACATGGTACGCAGGAAGGATAACGAAACAGCACACACAGCTTCGTCTGTTCTAACTGGACACCATTAAATAGGTATAGTAAAAACGTTTCGCATCTCGTACGAACAGATCGAATCACCGCATGCCATGTTTGACAAGGCCAATTGTCACAATACATGGACAATCAATTCCAAAGTGCTTCGAGACTTAATCGAACATTTTGGACAGCGAACAGAGGAGCTGTACTTGGAAGCAGCAAATGATCGACTCCTGTTAACAAGTTTCACGGAAGAAGTGGTCCACAATAATGGTATGGTGCACAGCTCCACACACAACCTTTATGTTAACTCTGCTACGTGACAGACGTTCTAAAACAACCCACTCAAACAAGTGTGTCTATTGATGGCAAGGAATTCGAACATGTAGCACTCACTCAAGGTGTACCTATTGCCATGTCACTTCGGGAGTTTCGCGTATGTCACAGATTGTTTGACTCCGCTTCAAAGAGCTAACAAACCCGCTTAGGCAGCCGTAAGCTTGGCAGACGCACTCGGCGTAGACATTAATGCTTACTACAGCACCCCAAACAACCCGGCTCTGTTTGAAATCGTCAAAGGACCACAACAAGATGTTGTTGTGCAAATCATCGAGGCGACAATTGCTCCGCCAGACGTTAACTCAAAGGCAACCGCAGCAGCGGGAGCACCTACGGGCACAGGAGCACGCTGGTATCGTTCAGCGAGAACAGATGGCGTGTTGCAACAAGCAGCCACTTCAAGACTAACTTCCATGCTGTCAGTCCCGAGTCCTGCCAGACCCGAACTGAATGCCATAACAGCAGCAGCAGCAGAGCCTTTAGCAGCCGCCGACACCTCAATCACCTCTGCAGATATAGACGCTATGCCGGTGGAACCAGAGGCGAGTGTTAGTTGGCGTTCACAGGTATGTTTCAATGCTCCGCTCTTACGTACGTTTCCCTGCTAACATAACTCACCGGAGGAACAGTCCGACAACGCCGCTGAACCGCTATTTCAGTCTATTCTGTTCACCAATTCCGAGCAGCAGGGTTCAAACGACGAAAACAGAGGGAGCCAAGGCGGTGGTTCCATCTCTTACTACGTCGACGAAATGCCGAACGAAGAGGAACTTGAGGCATTCGCAGACGACATTGACCAAGACGAGGAGTTTGGGCCCACCCAGAGGCAAGACCTGCAAATTCACGGAATCTTCAGTCAAAGCACTCAACGATAAGAGAGCAAGAGCCAGAACAGCAGTAGTAATAGTTGTTAACGATTCAATTTCAAGTTTAACAGCGGGAGACGAAGCAAAACCATCAGTGTAAACAATTCACGGGTTCAAGAACAGTTTCAACACGAATTTCAGTTCCAAGTTTTAGTTACCGTCCCAGTCTGCTCAACGAAAATACACCACTGTGTTTGTAACCGAAAAAACCCAGAACCCATTACTAAAAAATCATACAGCCTAATGTACATGACTAAACCCCGAAACCAAACAGAAAGACAAGAGAAGACGGACAGGAAGCGAAGACACACTGCTACGGGCAGCGGCAAGGCAAAAGGGAACAATGATCAGGATGATGGACGATCGAACGGAAGAAGTACTGTAAACGTCGCTTGTGGAGACGGAGCGCCAAAAAAGAAAAAACGCGATCAACGAGAAGGGATATCTATGCCTGTTCCTTGATCAAGTCGTTGATGGCTTCAGCGCAAAAACCAGTGCGAGGAGCCTCAACGAGATGCTTAGCCTTACGCTCGATGATAGAACGCTTGGTAGCCGTCAATTTGAAAGGTCGCAAGAAAGTGTTAATTTGTTTGAAATGAGATCCAAGGTTAAAGATTTCGTGAATCACATCCTCCAAAGACACGACGTCAAACTTGCCAAGGGCCTCTTCAACGATAGCGTTGTCGGAAAGAGCAACGTTCTTTCCTCCAACCTTTCCGTAGCCGTGCTTGTAAATCAGCTCACGAACAGACTTAAGACTGGGAGTTCCGTAAACAACGTATGGCTCGACAATTTTGAGCATCTTAACCATGGACTCGTTGTTGCGAACGAACACACCGGTGTCAATCTTTGTCAGGCGAAGCAAGGCCAAGACCTTACGAGCCCGAAGAGGAATGTTGGACGCAATACCAACCCGAGCCACAAACAAAAGCTTGGCGGATGCATCTCCGAGGGAGGAAGCGGGCTTGTGCTTCAAACGGTTAAGACGACGCTTTTCGCATTGTTTCGTCTTGACGTCTTTCATAAAGGATTCCAGGCGCTTGAAGGTAACCTTACGCTTCTTCAGCTGAAGCTGTTGGAGTTAGCATAATTCGTACAAATCATAAGTAAGTTCGAGCCGTAAACAACTTGTAGTCAACCGAATGCGAATCAGCCGAAAGATGGTGATTTTGGAGCAGCATTGTCGAAACTAGCTATCCAAAGGAAAAAAGCTTCATCCTCTCCGCATATCGAGAAAACAAGCAAGGTTGTCCACGACCAGAAAACAGCTCAACACATACCTCCTTACGAGCTTTCGCCTCGGCCACACGCTCCTGGCGCTTTTGCTCATTGACCTTTCTTTTCTTTAACAAAGTCTCGGGCGCGACGGCACCGTCGTTTGCATTTTGCTCCACTGCAGTTGTCATTTGCAAAGGACACTGAGCTGGCAGGGGGAGGGCGAGCTATTTATACCCCGGGGTGTGTGACTGCTTTTTCTGCAAGTAGTGGGGTCGTGTGGGAGAGTGGGAGTGTGGGTAAAAACGGGGGCCATGTGTGGAGGCCGGTTGCATTAGAAGAGAGGAGGGAAGGGAATGGATGAAGGAAGAGGGGAGTGACGGAGTGAGTGAGGCGTGGCAAATGTCGTAGGCGAGTTGTGCGAATTGAGATCGCTGGGTCACTGCGTTTGACGGACAGCAGTGCTCGGCCTGCCCGGTCCCAACACTGGTTCAAGCTCAAGCCATCTGGAAGGGGGACGAAAGACCGCTGGGAGGGCTGCTGTCAGAGGAGGTTTTGGGCGAAGGAGGCATTTCTGAGTGTTGTTGGAGGGCCAAAAGTGTGCCGTAGGAAAGCTTTGCGTGTTGTAGGAGCTGGAGCTTCCCGAGGTAGTCGAGCAGAGCATCGAACTTGGCGAACCATTGGGTGATTTGGTCGTCTGAATTGATCGTAAAAAGTGGTGTCGTAGTACTAGTAGCAGTACTGGTACTGGTAGTAGAGAAGGGGTTTGCTAAAGAGGTCGTAGTCATCATCGTAGTAGTCGTAGTCATAGTCGTCGTGGTCATTGCAGTAGTTGTCATGTCGGGTGCCCTGTCCAATTCCAACTGAATCGATTGGTCGGGGCTCGTCGTTCGCACATCCGTCTGGGACTCGGGAGCCGTAGAGATCATGTCTGTATGATGGTCATCTATATCCTCGAAGCTCCGGTCACCGTCACTCGAGGAGGCAGTCGTCAGTGATTGCATCTCCTCAGTTAAAGCGACGAGTTTTTCCTCTCGCGCTCTCAGAGCCGAATGCAGCTCGACGTTCTGTGATCCCGTGCTCGTCTCAATCTTGAGCTGGTCTGCAATCCAGCCCAGCAGCTCTTTTGCCTTGCCAAATCCTCGGTGGTACTGCTGGATCAGCGACGACTGAGGACCACCAATCACCGGCACAATCAGGCGCTCAGGCTTCTTTTTCTTCCGTCTCCTCTCACATTCTTCTGCAGACTGCATCTCAATGTATTTCGCGTTCTCTAGACTGTGCAAACCTAGGTTATTTCCAGGTTTCTGTATATTCGGTGAAATGACGTTGGGGACAAGTCGCGTTCGCGAAAAGCTTCATAGACTTAAGCTCGCGAAGCTTTTCGCTTATGCATACGCGACATCACGTGAAAACTTTAAAGTCCGATGACCACCTTGAAAACAGCCCCACAGCGTCGCCTCGCACCCCGCAGGGGCCAACCCGCAAAAAGCCCCACATATGCACCCCACATGACAAGAGCCTCCACACACCCCACCACAACCCCATCCTCCCCACTCATCCCACATTCCTCCACACGCAGCTGCTCTGCTGATGGATCCATTAAGAGTTCTACTTCTTCTTGGCCTCGGCCTCCTCAGCGCGCTTCTTGGCGAAAGCAGCACGGGCACCGGCGTAGCGAGCGTAGGCACGCTCGTTGCTCAAGGTAGCAAAAGCACCAAAGGACTTGGCCTCCTCAGAGATGGCCTTGGCCTCCTCGACGGGCTCAGCGGCGATGGGAACAACAGCGTCAACAGCAACTTGTTCGGCACCAGAAACGTCCTTGGCATCACCAGCCTTGGGCTTGCCGGCCTTGCGGGGGAAGACGATCAAGTGAGCCATGTAGGCCTTGAGACGCTCAACGTTACGTTGGAGAGACTCCTCAGAGCGGTTGCGACGACGGTGGTCGACGGGAATACCGACGGTAGGAGCGTAACGGCGGGGGATACCAGCAGCCTTGAGCTCCTCCAAAGTGAAACCACGGCCAGCACGGATCTTCATGTTGTAACGGACCGTGGGGGGCTTCACAGCAGGACGGAGAGCCTCCACAGGGCGGGGAGCAACACGAGCAGCCTTTTCTTGGCGAGCACGACGGCGACGGAGCTTACGACCGGGTTGGTTGAACCAGGTCTTCACATAGCGCTGCCAGTGCTTGTGGAAGTGCGCGTTAGGCAACTGTCCTTTAACGTGGATTGCCATCTTGGTGCAGGTGAGGTAGAGGATAAGTTGTGGTGGATGGGAGTTGTGGTGTCAACCCTCACACCGAAACTTGTGACTGCGTTTTTCTCGGCTTTTCATCGAAACAAACGCCTGCACACAACCATCCACGAGCCATCCATCATCATGCCGTCTGTTCAGTGCTTTGGCAAGAAGTGCAACGCCACCGCTGTGGCCCACTGCAAGGCCGGTAAGGGCCTCATCAAGGTCAACGGTGCCCCTCTCTCCCTCGTCCAGCCCGAGATTCTTCGCATGAAGGTCTACGAGCCCGTCTTGGTTGCTGGTGCCGACAAGTTCGCCAACGTCGACGTCCGCGTCCGCGTCTCTGGTGGTGGTCACGTCTCCCAAATCTATGCCATCCGTCAGGCTATTGCCAAGGCCATCGTCGCCTACTACCAAAAGTTCGTCGACGAACACTCCAAGGCTGAGATCAAGAAGGCCCTCGTTGCCTACGACCGTACTTTGTTGGTCGCTGATCCCCGTCGCATGGAGCCCAAGAAGTTCGGTGGTAAGGGTGCTCGTGCTCGCCAACAAAAGTCCTACCGTTAGAAATTTATATTCTGTGGACGGCGAAGTCAAGTGTGTTGTTGTTATGTGGTGTGGAGGTAGTGTATAAGGTAGAACGGGAGGCTCTGGTGTAGCTTGTTGGAGGGCGGGAAGTGTGTCCTACTGCTCCGCCGTGGTTAAGAGTCGGCGTGCAGTTGTCAGCCTTCGATGGGGACTCAGCTGTCGTACGGATCATTTTTGGTTTATTCTTCGGGGATATCGTCGAGGGCGCCCTCGAGGTCGGGGGAAGCAGGAGCAGGAACGGCACTAGACTCTGTGGCAGCGGCACTGGCGGCAGCAGAACCCTCAGACGAAGTAGCAGCAGTAGTGGCAGAAGCGACAGTCGTTTTGGTTTCCACTGCAGCGTCTGCAGTCGCACTGACGTCCTTTGTGGATTCCTCAGAGGCCTGTTGTTCTCCCGCAGGCTCCTCGGCCGTTTCTTTTTCACCGGCTTGATCGTCCTCAACATTGGCAAGCCGCAGCTCAATAGCTCCAATCGCCTCCTCGTCTTCCTGGCCACGCATACGCCGTCTTTTAAGAGTACTGCGGGCAAACAATGGGCTGTACAGGGCGTCGGTAGCATTGCGGTTGAAGACAATACACACGTCTTCGAATCCAGAAGCGTTGACGTGCATGGAAGCATCAAAGTTGCGAGACCGGGTGAATGTGAAGGGAGCTTCGTCAGCGTCTGCACCGGCTTCTTCGGGATGGTAAATTTTACGCTTCATGCGTTCGGCTGTGTCATCGTTCGGGAGGAAGTAGGACAAGTACTCTTCTCCGTTCGAGGACGAGGGCATGAAAAGGGCCACTTCGTGACGAGACGATAATTGGTTGCTGGTTTGCGTAGCCTGTGTTGCATTCACCGAGTGAGAGCGTTCCGTCAGGTCATCTGCCACACGGACAAGAATGTGCTGCAGCGATTGCTCGATGAGCTCCTCATTTGGCAGCAGGTTCCACGTGTTCACAGCATGGACATTTGGTTTCGTAGGGTGCTTCAGCGACTCAATAGGCTGCTGTACGGCAGCAAACGTCTCATCAATCGCCTTCAACTGGCGATCCACATCACGAAGTTCTCTGCCACGGTGTTCTGCAAGTGCCTTGCCAGTCGGGGCGACATTCCGTAAACTGCCCGAACTAGAGGATGCAGAACGTGGAATCATGGACGAAATATACTCCGTCCGACGCAGGAACGGCACATCAATCTGAGACGATCCAGAACCGCCTGCAATTTTTAATAACACTCGATCTTTGGGGTCCAGACGCGTAACCGACTGGTTTGCCAGCATGGCACTCGAATCACCTTCAAAAGCACCCATTACACTGCTCAAATCAAGTGGCATGCCCATTTCAGGCTCCAGACCAAAATCAATCGCTTTTTCTTGTGCAAGGTTCGAAACAAAACTGGGATCTGCATACTGTCGAACAGGGTTTGGAATGTCCACGAGACGTGGAGGAAACGGCGGTGGAGGGAGAGGATTATGGTATTTGACACGCAGAATATAGTCCTGCCGTCTGATCGACTACAATTAGTTAGTAACAAGCGCTATTCTTCGAGAATTCGACAGTACCATGTTGAGAGGTGTTTGGGAGAGGGATGGTGCATCAGTCGCGCGTCGCGCCAATACCGGCGTCTCCACAGGTAACATGATTGTTACCTTTCATGACGTGAAGCGCAACGGCAGTTCGAGACAAGCGGGAAAAACTATGCACAACCAAGTGCACTGCATTACGGAATAAGCTTGTTACGGGGGCACCCAGTGTCCCTCATTACCGTCCAAGTTGTATCCTCCATACACCCGTATTCGTTCTCACCGTTCTCAAAATAAGGTTTCAGCTGAGAGCGCTTCAATTTATGATTGGGCAACACACCAGTAATCTATTGGCTGAAAGTTGTTCGCGTAAAACATGCTTAATTGCACACAAGACTGTGATTGGCGTGCAGTTGCACGTGGTCTCCACCAAAAACTCCACCAAAACCTTAAGAACAACGCGCTCGTCATGCCCATACGAGCTAAATCGCAGTCGGAGGCCGTACAGCGGTATTGACCCTTGGCACCGCCGACCGGCATCTGCGCACTGCACAACTCCGTTTGCAACTGAACCGGCACAGATATGCCACCTAAACGAAAGCACAGCGAGGTGGAGGAGAATGTCACCTTCAAATTCACGCAATTTGGCATTGTTCCTCCAATCAATCAAAAAAACTTTTCTACGTACGTGCTGGGTGTCCGATCGTGCAATTCACTGACATGAAATAGAGAATACATGAAACGAGACCACCAGATGTTAATTTGGCGGGATGAAGTTCACGAGAAGAATCACAAAGAGACCGAAAGCGAGGCCGCCAGCGTTGTTGACAAGGAAGAACGACGAGATGAGGACGAGGATGAGGAAGAAAATGCAGCGGTATGTTCAGAAGCAACAAATGGAGTGACGGTGTTGTTATTGATATGTTTGAAAACGAGGATGAGTTCCTTACTCTCAACATAATCATTCGAACTCGCTCTCCCTTGTTGATCTTCTCTATCCTTATGGCACTGGCTTTCTAACACCGGTAAGAAAAATGCTACAACAGTTGTAATTCATATCGGTTCAAGAAATCTTCGACTCGGGTTCGCCGTCGATGGAGCCCCGAAAGTTGTACCCATGGTTGTTGCAAGAAGATTTCGCCCTGCTAGACGGCATCCACGGCACGCTCCCAAGGAGCAGACAACAAAAGACGAATCCGGAAATATAGTCTTCGACAAAGAGGTACGTAACGGATGGACATGCTTTTCGTCTTCCTTCTCTATTCCTTTTTCCTTTTGGCAACTCAACTCACACACATTTGTCGACATAGTTTGAGTCCAATCTAGCGCTACTCACTACTGAATTCCGGAAGCGACTCAAAATGCAAAAAAAGCGGTTTATGACGAATGGTCTGGAGTTGGTTCACGCTTACAACGAAACGTCGAAGCCGGAAGTCATTGCCGAACATGACGATCCAAATCCGGTGCAATGGATCGAGCCTACAAAAGATGTATACGTTGGTGATGAGGTAAGTTTGGTGAAATTTGCTGTCGCGGAGGCTTTCGACGTGTTTACAGCAATTCATAAAACCTTCATTCGTGATAGCTAATTCTCTTTTTAGGCACTTCGTCTTGCCTCTAACGATTACACGCTTCTTTGGCCCATTCAACATGGACTGTTCAATGAAGCAGATTACGATTCTCCGCAACAACTGCTGGCAGATTTGCTGGAGATTTTCCGGTATGCAATGACCAAGGTACTTGAGGTGCCCGAAACTTCGCTGCCACAATACTCTGCCATCTTTATTGTACCAGACCTATACGATCGCGTGTATGTACAAGAGGTGATCACACTACTGCTTCATGAATTACACTTTGGTCGACTATCTGTGGTGCAGGAGTCACTCTGCACATCGTTTGGTGCAGGCATGTCAACAGCGTGCATCGTTGATGTTGGTGCCCAACGCACATCAGTCAGCTGCGTGGACGAGGGCGTTGTAATTGCCAATTCACGAATAAACCTGCACTACGGAGGAGATGACTTGACTATACTTTTAATGAAGCTTCTGACTCGCAACCAGTTCCCGCTGCCGCAACTTGACCTCTCACGACCTTCGGACTGGAGTATGGCGGAATCAATTAAGACACAGTACTGCACAGTCAATGAGGCCAACTGCACCGTGCAGTTGTGCGAGGCTTATGTGCGTGAGATGCACGAACCGCCGCGAAAACTGTCGTTCAAGGTGCTGGACGAGACAATGATGACGCCCATGGGTTACTTCCGACCCGATATATTTGAAAGTGAAAACAAACTTGTTGGGCGACACACACTGTTTGCCCAATCCGTCGATTTATACGATGGTCAGCCAAACAATCCCGAAAGCCTTGCTGAAACAACTCTGCTGCAAGTTAGCAAACCCATTGAAGCTCCGCGATCGCTTTCTGAGACCGACAGTTCAAAGGCGCAGCCGCCAACCTCTGTCCGGGATGTTCGTAATCGGCCTCGGATTGTTAACTGTGGTACGCTGGATGCCCCGGAATTCGTGTCTGAACGACTTGTGTACCCGTTAGACGATGCGGTGAACCAAAGTATCTTCAATGCATGTGACGGCAACCTGAACGACGATCACGCCAAAGAGCTTTATTCCAGCATCCTTGTTGTTGGGGGTGGGGGGCATTTGCCTGGATTTGGACGATTGCTGGAAGAGCGTTTGAAGTCAAAACGTGCAAATATCCCCGGTATAGCCGTCATTCCTCCTCCCCGTCAAAAAGATGGACGAGACCTTTCCTGGAGAGGAGGCTGTATCTACAATCGTATAAAGATAAACTCGGAATTCTGGATTAAGGAACGCGACTGGATGACCCTTGGATTGCGTGTGCTACAATACAAAACACTTGGTTATTTCTGGTCTGGATAACCACGAATTTGTGCTGACGAAACGGAAAGAACATACATTATTGCAGACACCGAACGAGACAATTCTTCGTATTCCTGCTTTAACGCGACTCTCCATTTGTGGTCCCGTTGTTTTTCATTCGACAAATCTTGCCCCCCAGTTCAACCCGCCCATGCGTCCTATTGTTCCTTTTGTTCGTATTGCTTCTAGAAATCTCTCGCCGATGTCATTCGTCTTCTGCTAACTTCTGTCGGGCACTTCTTGTTCTGTTTTTTTGTCAATTTCCCCACATTATCCCACATTATCCCACATGTGTGGTACCCACTTTCTTCCCTTACTCCACATCCACATCCGCTTACCAGCTATCCCACTCTTCTCGCCCCCACGTTCCCTTTCTGTCTTCCGTTTAACAAGAGCGAAAATCGGCACCGTTCTTTGCAGTGCAAGACGAAGCAGATACGCAGGAGCAGCAATATGCACCACACAGAGCATAATTCGCAGCCCGCAAAGGGTGTGCAGCAGAAGCTGCAGAGCAGCAACTCTGCAGCAAAAAAGCTCGGAAAAAATGACGTTAGAACTGCCTCCACTTCGACCCAGCAAGTTCGAGTGTTGAACTGGATGAAGTTTATTGCTGTATTTCTGGGTGCGTTCACGAGTGTTGCTTGGTATAAATTGGGTGGTTTTGAAGGAATTTTTGGTTCTGGTAAAAAGACTTCGCATTTCCTGCAAAAATTGCAGCAGGTTGAGGATCAGGGTATTTGGTCTTCATTGTCTTCAATACTTTGGCCCTCCTCTTCAAATTCTCTCGACATAAACGGAACAAACTTGGTGCCGTTAACATTCGAGGACCCTATCCGGTACCGCAACAAGGGAAATCAACAACTTACCGTGAGCGGCAGAAACGGTATCGTGGCTGCAGAGGCTGAGGAGTGTTCTCAGGTTGGTGTGGATATTCTTCGCGAGGGAGGAAATGCTGTTGATGCAGCTATTGCTGCAGGCATTTGCATCGGTGCCGTGAACTCGTTCAGTAGCGGTATTGGCGGTGGTGGATTCATGTTGGTTCGTCTTCCCAATGGCACATCTACGACATTCAATTTCCGTGAAAAGGCTCCGGCTGCTGCCCATAAGGACATGTTCAAGAACGATCCTCTTGCAGCTCAAATCGGCGGTTTATCCGTGGCTGTTCCAGGCGAATTGGCTGGTTACGAGAGTGCATGGCGCATGTATGGCTCCTTGCCTTGGCGGAAACTGTTTGAACCAACGATTAAGCTTATGCGTGACGGAATGCCAATGCCTGTCGAGTTGGCTAGTCGTATTCGTTGGCCACAGTTTGAATACTTCAAGACCGATCCAGTTTGGGGCAAAGTGTTCGCACCCAAGGGACGTTTTCTGCGTGCCGGTGAACGCTTTACACGTCCTGAGCTGGCTTATACATTGGAAGAGGTTGCTACACACGGTATCGACACTTTTTACCGCGGCGATATAGCTCGTCAACTGGTAAACTTTGTACAGAAAAACGGCGGTATTTTGACTATGGAAGACATGGCCAATTACACTGTACGTATCGAGGAGCCATTGCGTGCATCGTTTGATGGCCGTGAGGTGCTTACCTGTGGACGTCCGTGCAGCGGCGAAGCTCTTGTTCTGGGCTTAAACGTTCTCGACCGCATGGATCTTTCAGTGGGCGAAGGCATTTTACATGCTGACGACCCAATGACTGACGTGGGTGTTCATCGTCTTATCGAGACAATGAAATGGATTTCTGCCGGTCGCACTATTTTGGGTGATCCTCTGGACATTGACAATTCCGCTCTTGTCAACCATATTCTCTCGAGCGAGTATGCCGACAGTGTGCGTGCTAACATTTCCGATGAACGCACGTACGACTACACGCACTACAACGCCATATACGATGTCCCAGATCAGCACGGAACAACACATCTGTCTGTCATCGACAAAGACGGTATGGCTGTTGCTCTTACGGCAACCATCAATCTCATGTTTGGATCGCAGCTTATGGAACCGAAGACGGGAATTGTGTTGAACGATCACATGGACGACTTTTCTCTTCCTGGTGTCGTTAACTTTTTCGGTCTTAGTCCATCGCCCTTTAACTTCATTGCACCCGGTAAACGCCCTCAAAGTTCCGCCGCTCCTACTATTGTCGTCAACAATGGCGATGTTGAAATGGTTTTAGGTGCTAGCGGAGGAAGCCGCATTTCCACAGCTGTTTTGGACACACTTGTGAAGAAGTATCGTTGGAACCGTTCTCTGCGTGACTCTGTTGAGTCTCCTCGTTACCATCACCAATTATTGCCCAGTATTGTATATATCGACGAAACGGTGGAGCCTGAAGTGGTGAAAGTTCTTGAGAAGTTTGGACATGTTGTCGACTATGTGCCTGTACAATTTCCCTTCAGTGAAATACAAGCTGTTTACAGGGAAGAAGGGATGTTGTATGGTATCAGTGATAGTCGAAAACAAGCCGTAGCTGCTGCTTTTTAACCTGTCTTTTGGCCAAAAAAAAAAAATAACCCGCCTGAGGAAGAGTGCTTGTCATTCATCTCTTCGGCATGTATTACGTGCGTATGGTTACATGTCATACTTCTTCCTCTACTTTAAGGCACTCGGCAAGAAAGGGCGGCACTCCTGATCTTGGGCTCTTCTCATTGATTTCTTGTCGTTTGTCCCCCCTTCTTTTTGGGAGAATTGTCTCGCATAATTTCACCGGACACTTAAAGAGATCGATGTGTGTTGGATACCTTAATCCACATCTCGCCCGCTATTTCTCCAACTTGTTTTATCTTGCACCTTCGATTCATCATATCCTCTGGCACCACCCGTTCTTTATAAACCCCTATTTATCGGCTTGTCTCTTCCGTTTACTCCTCTGATGCGTAGGCAACGCTTTAGCTGTGGCACTTGGTGCAAGGCCAAGTTTCTGTATCTATTACTGAAATGGGTGTTGTCACGAATGTAAAGGTAACTCTTCAATCCTTACTGTTTACATTTTCCGCACCCGTCCACTAGTTATCGTTCCCTTCATTAGAGGTGCCATCAATTGGACTCTCAAAAAAAAAGTACCCTTCCAAAAGAACAGGCGTCTCTTTTGGCTACTATAGTAAATACTTATGAACATTTTTTTAGACATCGACGTGCACAATTTGGATACTCTGATGACTGAGATTCAGTCGCCATTTTGTGTATCGAGTTAACACTCAATTAAAACTCAATTAGTAGTTGAAATGAGCAGGTGAGAAGTTTTTTCCTGTACTTGCAAAACAGCGTACGGGCCCCTCGCACTGCACCCTACGACAATACACCATGTTTCTTTTCATTGAACATTGCTATATCATTGTTTTTTAAATTCATTTCAAGCACATTCGCTTACAAAACGTGGAAACCTTAGACTAATTAAACTCATAACGTGCAAACACAACCACCAAGCCTTCCTGTTGCAAACACGAAACGCCCTGCTAAACGTATCTGTTGCACACAGCAGACTCAACCACGCAGCCTTGTTTTTCGCATGCTTATAGCTCTTGTTGTTCATCATGGAGAATAGGCGTTCCAGTTTTGCCGTACGTCGTTTTTTTGTCCCGGAACAATTTCCAGCGGTTCTTGTTTACTAACTTTGACAAGTCTCGCCTACCCCAATCGACAAAGTCAATGTCGCCCAATCGACCTGCTCTCCGTGATACTTCCATGTCGAGTATTCCACCTCCCACAATTCGAGCAGGAATTCCAGCTCCAAGGGTTACAAAGCCGCGGATATCACTGTCAACGCTTTCGTCGGATCCTCAGCAGCTGAAATCCAACTACCAAAGTTCTAAAATGCCTCCTCCCACCGTTTCTGCAGCACATCATCCTTCGCCTGTGGGCGGAGGAAGCATCATTGTTGGCAAAACGAGGCCTTCTTCACAATCGGCATTTGCTCCTCCTTCAGCTACTCGTCCAAAGCTGTCTATGTCTCGTCCTTCCTCATCTTCCTCTTCCGGTACTGGATATCGAAGCGTAAGTGTCGGTTCTCGCACTCCTCCGTCACGTCCTCCTAGTACAACATCTTGTCGACAACCGTCTACGTTTTTTGAACGTGTTGGCCGTCATAGTTTGGGATCTGCGGCTGCATTGCCTTCGTTCTTGGCTTCCAATCATACAAATGCAAGTTCAAGCAATACAAATCTTGCTTTATACCCAGAGGCCTACGACCTTGAATCACCTACTACTCCACTTGCGTCCGCTGCAGCATTGTCAGAAACAGAAGCTCGCCTTAGAGCCATGGAAGAAATGTACACTCAGCTTTCTCAGCAGATCGCCAAGCAGCAAGAACGAGACAGTCCGCCAAGTAATGATTCATCAATGTCAACAACATCTAGCAATATCTTACAGCAACAAATTGACATGCTGCAATCGTCTTTGCTTTCCGAGAGGAAACGGTTTGAAGAACTGCAGGCCCGGTCGACAGCACTCATTACTGAAAAGGCAGAGAGTGATGCACAACAAATTATTCTGAAAAAGCAAATTGAAAGTCTCTTGCAGGATCTCGAGAACACACGTACTGACTTTTCCATGAAACGTTCCGTCGTTGAACAAAACCATCAAAAAGAGTGTGAACAACGAGATGCTGCACACGCTGAAGCCATGGAGCGACTTCGTCGTGAACATGAACTGAATTGCATTCAGCTTGAACAAAAAGCAGAATTAGAACGACAAAGAATTCAGCAACAGCACCTTGCAGATGTGGAACGAATTCAGCAAGAAGCGAATAACCATATCTCACAGGTGAAGCTGCAGCAGTATAACCAGACGCATGAGCTGCAGGCAGAACACGAACAAATGACCCTCAAGCATCGTCAGCTGCAAGCAGCACACGAGCAGGCATTGAAAGATTTAGAAGTACAGAAAAAGGTGAACGCTGATCTTCAGAACGTTATCACCGAGCAAAAGTCTTCTCTCCTCGCTTTTGAATCGGAAATTCGAGCCGTTCGAGGAAAGGTTACCGAACTTGAAACGGCCAACCAAAAGCTTCGTGATCGTGTAGACGAGCTGCAGTCCCTGCTGCAAAACAATGAGCAGCAACGAGATGGGTTGGTAGAAAAGCTTCTTCGTGAAGAGACACTACGCCGTCAAATGCACAACACGATTCAAGAGCTTAAAGGCAATATCCGTGTGTTCTGCCGTTTACGTCCTGCTCAACCCCAAGAGTTGGAGGCTGATGGAAAGATTGCGAGCATTACCTTCCCGCGCGACAATGCGGATGACATGCAGTCTCTCGAGATTGTCACCGATGGACCAACATCTTCGTTGGGTGGAAACAATAGTCGACGCTACCCATTTACCTTTGACCGTGTTTTCCCTCCTGAGACTACGAACGAGGAAGTATTTACCGAGCTTTCGCAGCTTATTCAGAGTGCCATGGACGGTTACAATGTATGCATCTTCGCGTATGGTCAGACGGGTTCAGGAAAGACGTACACGATGTCGTCGAGAGACGGAATGATTCCTCGGGCTGTTCGAATGATTTACTCCAAAGCAACTAATTTGCAGGAACGAGGATGGATGTACGAGATGCATGGTCAGTTCCTTGAAATCTACAACGAAACCATTAACGATCTCCTCGATGAATCCACGGGAGAGGACGCTGAAAAGAAACGCTATGAAATTTATCACGACACGAAAGAGGGCCGCACCATGGTTACCAATTTAACGACGGAAGTGCTTGATTCTCCAGAACGTGTTTCTTCACTATTGGAACGCTCCTCGCGGAACCGTTCTGTTGCCAGCACGAACGCGAACGAACGCTCTTCGCGTTCGCATTCTGTTTTTATGCTCCATTTGCATGGAGAGAATGCCATGACGGGAGAATCATGTCGGGGAACACTCAACTTGATTGATCTTGCTGGTTCGGAACGCTTGGCGCACAGCCAAAGTTCGGGAGAGCGTTTGAAGGAAACGCAGGCCATTAACAAAAGTCTTAGCAGTTTGGGTGATGTGATTCACGCACTGGGCAGTGGCCGCGAGGGCGTCCATGTTCCGTATCGTAATTCTAAGTTGACTAATTTGCTTCAATACTCTTTAGGAGGCAACAGCAAAACTCTTATGTTTGTGAACATTTCGCCCTTGCAACAGCACGTTTCAGAGACTTTGTGTAGTCTGCGTTTTGCAACCAAGGTCAACAACACACAGATTGGTACTGCTCGTCGAGTAAGTCGTTAATAGGGGAAAAGATGTATCTGATTGCGAGACTTGCTTGCGTCTTGTCTTCCCTTCAAAAACTCTTATATCCTCGATCCGGGCTTTTGCTATCCCACATTCGGCGCAACTGTCCGTAACTGTGTATTACCTTCTTGTCTTTCTTCAACCTATGTTTATGTCACCCCCTTTTACCTCTCTCTTTCTCTCTCTATCTCTCTCACACTTTCACTTTCTCCCTGTTTCGTCTCTTTCCCTAAACGCCTCCGAGATTCCCACTGTCTGTGCCCTGTCTCTCACAGAATCTAGTCATTTGAACCTAAAGCTCTGGCTGGCTTCGGATCTTCTTCCGCTGTCCTTGACGACATGTTCCAATGACATTGTGACACATAGACAAAAACTTTATACAAACACATTCACTCTCTCACATGCTTACAAGCGCATATACACGCACATACACGCATTCCCTTCTTCCTTTTCCTTCCCTCTCTCTTCTCGCTTGTGCACCGACGATACTCAATTCCTCTATTCGTGTACGGAGAATACCCTTTTTATTGATATGTTTATGATCGCGCTGACCAAACGAGTATGAACCGCCAACCCATTTTGGTCAATTCCGTTTTGTTCGAACGCAATCTCGTTTTTTCTCCCTCAGCAGCTGCCGTCTTAACTCGTTCTTCTGCGCTCGCTTATGGCCACGTGTCTGCTACTGCTGCTTCGCTTATGGTCTCGTTCGCTTGCTCGCTAATACTCCTTATTCGGCTTATCCTAGATCATCTTGCAGCTGCTGCCAGCAATGGCTGATAGCAAGGGCAATGTCATCATGTGGGGATGTGGGGGCCGGACTAGAAGTTTCTCGACACTACACGACTCGATGTACTTAACCTTTACCAACCACGGATTTTTTACCTTCCTTACCCACCTTCTGCCGATCTTTCGAATAAGTCGTCTGTACGTTAATTTGAGACAATTCGTCTTAATTTCAGTTTAATTCTGACCAGAAAGTTGCTGGAATTGTGAAGAACGCGAAGAAACAAAAAAACGCGAAAAAAGTTGGAAAACAAGCGTGAAAACGTGAAAACGGTGTAAAAATGTTTATGTCTAAATTCTGCCGCGCTATGCGAGGCCCTGCACGCCTCCGTAGCTTGAATGTTGGAAGCATTCTTGTTCAACGGAGTCTTTTCGCTGCTCGTTGGAACTCTACTGCCGCTGCTGGCAATGGAAAAGTAAATGGACCCGTGATTGGTATTGATCTCGGTACCACCACATCCTGTGTTGCTATTATGGAAGGTCAAACTCCCAAGGTCATTGCCAACGCCGAGGGTACCCGTACGACTCCCTCTGTCGTCGCATTCTCGAAGGATGGTGAGCGTTTGGTCGGTGTCCCCGCCAAGCGTCAGGCTGTCGTGAACCCTGAAAACACATTCTTTGCTACCAAGCGTCTTATCGGTCGTCGTTTCAAGGATGCCGAGGTCCAACGTGATATCAAGGAGGTTCCCTACAAGATCGTCGAGCACAGCAATGGTGATGCCTGGCTCGAGGCTCGTGGACAGCGTTACTCTCCCTCTCAAATTGGTGGTTTCATCTTGAACAAGATGCGTGAGACTGCCCAAGACTACTTGGGTAAGGAGGTTAAGAACGCTGTCGTTACCGTCCCTGCCTACTTCAACGACTCTCAACGTCAAGCCACCAAGGCCGCTGGTGCTATTGCCGGTCTTAACGTTCTCCGTGTGGTGAACGAGCCTACCGCTGCCGCTCTGGCTTACGGTTTGGACAAAAAGGACGATGCTGTGATTGCAGTTTTCGATCTCGGTGGTGGTACCTTCGATATCTCCATTTTGGAGCTCAACGGAGGTGTTTTCGAGGTAAAGAGTACCAATGGTGACACTCACTTGGGTGGTGAAGACTTTGACATCGCCATTGTTCGTCACATCGTCGATTCTTTCCAAAAGTCCGATGGCATTGATTTGTCCAAGGACAGAATGGCCATTCAACGTATCCGTGAGGCTGCCGAGAAGGCCAAATGTGAGCTTTCCAGCACCGTCAATACCGAAATCAACCTTCCCTTCATTACTGCTGACGCTTCTGGTCCTAAGCACATTAACATGAAGCTTTCTCGTTCTCAATTCGAGAAGCTTGTTGATAACCTTGTCAAGCGCACGGCTGAGCCCTGCAAGCGTGCCCTCAAGGATGCCAACTTGAACACTTCCGAAGTCAACGAGGTTATTCTCGTTGGTGGTATGACTCGTATGCCCAAGGTCTTGGAGAATGTGAAGGCTCTCTTTGGCCGTGATCCCGCCAAGTCCGTTAACCCTGATGAGGCCGTCGCTATTGGTGCCGCTATCCAAGGTGGTGTCTTGGCTGGTCATGTCAAGGACCTTGTTTTGCTTGATGTTACTCCCCTTTCTCTTGGTATCGAGACTCTCGGTGGTGTGTTTACTCGCTTGATCAACCGTAACACTACTATTCCCACCCGCAAATCTCAAATCTTCTCTACTGCCGCTAACGGCCAAACCGCCGTCGAAATCCGTGTGTTCCAAGGTGAGCGTGAGCTTGTCCGCGACAACAAGTTGATTGGCAACTTCCAACTCACCGGTATTCCCCCTGCCCCCAAGGGTGTCCCTCAAATTGAAGTTTCCTTCGACGTTGATGCCGATGGTATTATCAACGTTTCCGCTCGTGACAAGGCTACCAACAAGGACTCCTCCATCACCGTTGCTGGCTCTTCTGGTTTGACGGAGAACGAGATTGAGAACATGGTTGCCGATGCTGAGAAGTACCGTGCTGCCGATATCGCTCGCAAGGCCGTTATTGAGAGTGGTAACCGTGCTGAGTCTGTGTGCACTGACACTGAGTCTTCCTTGAACGAGTTCCAGGCTCAACTCGACAAGGAGGAGTCTGAGAAGATCCGTGGTCTTATTACTGAGCTCCGCGAGGTTGTTGGTAAGGTCAACGCTGGTGATGAGGGTATCACTTCTGAGGACATTACCAAGAAGATTGATGAGCTTCAACAGGCTTCTCTCAAGCTTTTCGAGCAAGTTTACAAGAAGCGCGCTGAACAAGAGAACAAGGACGATTCCTCTTCTTCGTCTTCTCCCGAGGAGAACAAGTAAATGGAGTCGTTTTGATGCTTCTTCCCAAAATTAGTGTACTGTTTTTGTCCCTGCATGTTTTTATGGATACTATTTACACAATAAGAACTGTTGTCAATGAGTAAACTACCGAGGGGAACGCCGTTATAGAGTAATTATTGTGTGTTCGCAACGTCCTGTTTATTTCTGCATGTACATGAGCGACGTACCGTTTGTGCACTTTTTATCATATCTAACCGAAAACGTTAGTCAACTTAAGCATCATTCTAAACTCACCACCAAAATCTTATCTTAAAACAAGTTAAAGACCATTACTCAACGATAGAACCAATTGGCAACTCGTCATGTCGTCTCAGAAGCGGCTGTTGCGGACACAAATCCGTAAGGTACTGAGTGCGATTTCGTCGCAGTCAATCGACCTACAGTGTATGCATTTAAAATCCTGTTTCTGCAAATACGACATCATTTACTAATTATGTGTATTCAGCGAATCTTGTCTGTCAGCGTGTTTTGCAGATGCCGGAATGGAAGCAAAGTAAAAACATTTGTCTGTATCTGAACATGCCGAAGGCGGAATTGCGGACAAACACGCTACTTTCGGCGGCGTTTGAACAAGGTTTGTGTCAAACTTCATATTCATTCTTATTTGGTCTTCTAACGGTAATGATGATCAGGAAAACGAGTGTTTATTCCAAAATGTTTGGGACCACATTACATGGAAATGTTCGAGTTGGAGTCTCCAAACATTCAATTGCTTCCAAAAAACAATTGGGGTATACCTGAACCTGCGGGAGACACAGCCAAAGTTATGGAAAACGGTATTCACTGCGACCTGATTATTGTCCCGGCGCTTGCTTTTGACACGGCATTCGCGAGACTAGGACACGGAAAAGGCTTTTACGATGCCTTTCTCCGTCGATACTCGACTTGGTGCACGGAGAAGTCAATTCAGTATCCACTACACAAGGGTAAGTTCGTCGCTTTTGTTCCGTGCAAGTGCTGATCAGTTAGTTGGTATTTGCCTACAAGAGCAATGGTTAAGTTCTCGAGTCATCCCAATTGAGCCTACAGGATGTTTCCATTGGCACAGTTGTCGTACCCTACTGCGGTCCTTCGACAAACCACCTTCTGTCTCCACGTCGGAGCCGAAGAAACAGGCGAGTGCCAATCCAAAAGTGTGTCCGTCACCAAATTAAGCATTCAGTGTGGTTTAGGTTTCATGGGTTGGAGAGTCTGTTTACCTTCTTTTACGTTCTCATTAATTGCACCCATTCCGTGTGGTTACTGAGTTTGTTTCCCCCTTTTCTTTTATTCTTCATCTCTACTTTTTCTATTAGCGACCATGCAATTTTTATCGTATGCAACTGTTTCATTCGCTTTTAGAATTGAATAGTTCGTTTTGGTTTTCCATAGGGCAAGTTTTTATTCCGGTCTCCCTCTTTTTCGCGACAGTTTCTAGTTTATATTTCATTTCAATTCATTAAATCTATATTACAGATTATAATCTAAGATGCCTTTTCAAAAAAGAAGTTAGAAGCCTAAGTTCTAAAAACGCACTAATTCATATCGAGAAGTGAAAGTTGCATCGCGAGACGAATTTGCTCCTCTTCATCCAAGTCCATGTAATTCTCGGGAACAATGGGCGGACTCGATGCAGTAACGGAAGTTGGAGTTTCTAAAATGGGTGCGGAAGACTCTTGTGTTGAGTTTCCTGGGGCATTTTCTGCAGTAGTTTCTTCTGCAAGAATTGTTTGCATCTCTTGTGCCTGTAATTCTTGTCGCTCTGCTTCTTCTCGAGAGAGCATGGTTGCATACGCCAGTAACTCTTCATCACTCAAACCAACGAGACCTGCTCCCAGAAGCTGTTGAGCTTGTTCTTTTGCTTCAAGTCGCTCTCTGCGTTCTTGAGCAACTTGGTCCAACCCCATTAAAATTTCACGTTCCAACTCATTTTTCGAGTATTCTGCTCCCCCTCGTTGCATTGGAAGCGAAGGCGGAATGTTGGCTGAGCGTGGGTTTACAGTTCGTGGACGACGAATAACAAGCTGTTTCGGCATTGTGTATGCCCAGGATTTTACATGCTTGCCCATTGAGATAGCACCCTTAGGACTCAAAGAATCCGAATCAATGGAAATGCACAAAATGGGCTCACGGCGCGCTGGATTCCGTGCATTTGCTATGGTTCGCAGCAGTGTTCCAGTTACCGTGTCAAAGATACCACAAAAGCCACTTCCGGCACCGGCAACAAGAACCGCATTGTTGAGTGCCAGGCATGTTACGGGAGTATTACGGGAGACTTCCATCGTTTTTAAGAAACCACGACGAGACGAGGATGCCTGTGAGTTGATCAAATAAGCCCGTCCCGCATCATCACCTACGGCCACCAGCCGTGCATTTTCACCCGGACAAAAGTTCTTTGGCTCGCGTTCGTTTGCATCAATAACCATATACGTTGGTTTTCCCTGACACTCATATAGAACACGACTCTCTAAGGGAGTAGAAGAAGATATAGCAAGCTCGTCCTGCGTGTCATAAGAGAAGCGTTCAATGCAGTTAAGCGGTGCACCCGTGGTAACAAATGCACATTTGTTACTGCAATCAACACACAGCATCGGAAGTGGTTCGTCAGCTTCATTGAGTTGACAGACACGAAGCGCAATGAGTCTTGGCTTCACTAGCGGTGTCAATATGCTAGGTCCTTCTACAATGTAAAGAGCGTAGAAACCTTTGCTGTAATTATACACATCAAACATTAGTAGTCTGCGTCGTGAATTGTAGTTAACGCTGACAATTTGTGATGAATCAAAACGAAAAGATTGCAAACATACTCCCGTGCGAGCGTCCCAGCACCGTACGCAACCATCATCTCCACCTGTAACTATACCAATTTGACCGAGAGGAGGCAAGTCGCCACGAACGACATCGATGCAGCTGACAGCATCCTCGTGTTTTTCGCTGAAGGCTCTAAATTTCCGTTGATTTGCGACTGCTCGTGTCATTATAATCGCACCAACTTGACCATTCAAAAAGCCGAAGCCCATGAGCTGCCGTCCAAGCATCATTTTGCTGACTGTATGTGTCGTGGAAAGTTCGCCTGAACCGCAATGAAGCAATCCCCGTTCAACTTTTCCAGTTTTTGGGTCAGAAATGGAGACGCAACCAGTCATTAAATTCCCCGTAAACAAGCGGTTAGAGCCAAAATCACAGTAGATGTGTGTCATTTGTCCTACACGAGAATCGTATTGCATCGTCTGGCCTTTTCCGCGCTTGTACGCTATTTGGAGAGCCATACGAAGAATGTACTCCTGCCTCCAAGTTCCATTACCAACGGGACTAAAATACTGATTTTGATCGCCACTAAAATGATACTGGAAAGCTGTTCTCCAGCTTACATCTTTTGACAATAATGAATACCACGCTGAACAACACTGTTTTGCCGATACCAGAGAGTTGACGTCCAAAAACGAAAAAATAACCATCAATATTTCTACGTTTGCTTGTTAGAACGTCGTGATTGAGTGTTTCACGTACCATGAGGTAAATCCTGAACCGTTAACGGACGCTTCTGGTGAGTGTTGGGAGAATTCATTATAGTGAGTTGGGGAGAAGGGCCAGTCGCTACCGTGCAGCCCAAAATCAAGTATTTTCTAATTGATAAAGTCAAGCTAAGACGCTGAAAGCGGGATTGGAGCAACCGTCTGCCAAACCCCACTTCGGCCGAAGTGGGGAATATGTGGGATATGTGGAGGCTCATGGTGGTGACTTTTCCTTGGGGTATTATTCTTGGTGGTGAGTTTGTCAACGCATTTAAATGGAGGAGGCCTATAGACAGTGCATGAGACAATAGCTAGTAAAGAGAAGAATGCCGTGTAAATCTTGTAGAGGAAAAGTTAATGTGTAAAGTGTCCATTTCAGCGGTTTCATTTGCAAGTTTAATATTGTTCAGTTGATAGCTTCTTGAAAAATTGACCACCGTTTCATGAGTTTATATCACGACTCGTAAGATACGTATACACACCTGTGTGAAGGAAAGCGAAATCCGTTGATACCCAAAACTATAAACCTATATATCCCAAAAAAGTAGTACACTGAAAGACATCTTGTTTGTGCTGGTCCCACACACATAGAAGCAAGCATCACCTCTCGTGCTATTACCGACACTAGCACTTTTTCGTTTGTCGGGAAGATGAGAAAGAGAAATGTGCTCATCTATCAAAGTACGTATTGCCGAAATTCCCTGTTAGACGAGTTACCCATTCTCGCATTTACTCTTCGTCTTCGTCATCGTCATCGACTTCGCCTTCGAACTCGTCGACTTCTTCGGCACCCTCCTCTTGCATCTTGCGCTGATTTTCGCGGTAACGCTCAAGCTCCTTGGCCTGCTTTTTGTTGAATCCCGATGCTTCTGCAAGCAGATCAAGGGCTTCGAGCTTCTCCATAGCCATAACGTCTTCCCATTTCGGCACGGGTCCCTCAAACTTGAGAACCTTGGCAAAGAAGTGAACAATGCACTCGACATCACGGTCAAAGTAATACTTGGCATCGGCGTGGCTTGTGGAAACCATCTGAGGAAAGTCGATGATAATAGGCTCACCACTTTCATAAACCAGGATGTTAAATTCGTTGAAGTCACCATGAATGAGTCCATGACGAGCAAGACGAACAATGAGACCCATGAGCTTGGTATAAAGGGCTTCTGGATCAAGCACCTTTTCAATTGCACGCAACGGGAAAGCATCCACAAGATCCATAATGATACAATGACGCGAATAGTCAATCGGTGTGGGAACAGGGAATCCATGCTCATGAAGAATCTTCATAAAAGCAAATTCTTTTGCGGCAGCAAGACGCGAGAGGTACATCCAAGAACCAGTCTTTCTGTTGCGCAAGTAGTCCCGGTTATTCTTCACACTACGAAAGCAAATACGACCGAGACGATGTATTTTGAGAATATACTGTTTTCCCTTCTGGTCACTCACGACGTAAACGTCGGATTCCTTTCCAACACCGATTTGGTTGCCCACGGCATACACACTGGCACGCTTGGTGAGGGCTTTTAATGCCAAGTAATCATAGCCAGCGTATGTCAGCCGGTACCCATCATAGTTGGATTTAGGCATTCTGGCAATCAACTTTGTCATGTTTAAGACAGAGAGAGATTTCGTACAGGAACCGCCCCGAAGCTTAGCCAACTGAGTAATCATGCTCGAAGGCACGACTTCATGGTTTCTGCTACCCATCTCCACCTAAGTAACATTAGTACTTGCTCAAACTTGTTTCACAGCATCGCTAACATAGGTTTTGTTCGTTGAACGTTTAGTTGCCCTATATTACAGCGATTTGTTGCTATTCGTAACCATTCCACCATCACATACTGCAGTAAGAGTACGAAAATCCTCTGGAGAGAGGTATCTCATAGCTTTTATATTCAGATTGACCATTTTGTCTGTCTGCGGTGTTTGGGGGAAGACAGAAGGATTTCAATGTTCAGTAACAGGAAAGATAGAAAGAGAAAAAAAAAACAATCCGTGGTAACGAAGAGACCTGGAACAAAGTGAGACGTGTCAAAAATTACTTTCTGTGATGCTTGGGTGGGAAGAATTGTGAAGGTTCCTAGGAAAAAAAAAGCAAAAACCTAAACGACAGTGAGGAAAAGAGCAGAGACAGGTCGTTTTAATTCTTATAGCAATGAGATGCTCTATTACCTCAACTAATATACAAATTCATCGTTTTCCTGACTATTTTTCAGTTTTCACTTTTCACTTTTCAATTAACCGAAACCTTATTTTAAGGTTCATACAAGGTTTGTTTAAGCGAGAAGTAAATTTGACTCAGGTCATGTGCATTATTCTTCACCAATCACACAGCCGCACCCCATCCCTTTTCCCTCTCCACAAACCCCTTTACCTTAATCCCCACAAATTCGTATCGATTATCTAATCGGCTTCTCAGTGGTTGCGGCCACACTAAAACTACGTATTTTCGCCTCCGCGACAAAGTGGGCTGACAAAGTCACAGCATAAATCATGCCAGAACCGACACTGTCAGGCAACAATCCCACCAAATTTGACTCATTCAGGCGCTCTATTTGTGCGTCCTAGTGAGCCCTTGTGACCTAAAGTACTTCGTCTCTGAATAGCCAGTAGAATCCCCGCAAGGTAGATTCCGGTGCCCGTGCGAGTCCTCCAGACCAGGCACTTTTGTAGCCAAATCTGCACCGTAATTGCCGGGTTTTCACGCGTCTCTCTCACACGGAAGCAATTGATCAATTCTGGCAGGCATTGGTCGCTGTTCCGGTAGCCTTGAGCCCGATTACCGTCTCATAGTATTTCTGTTGCCAATCGAGTAATTAGCTCGAGCATCGCTCACACACTCCAATGGTTCAAATCAATCGTGTACGCATGAAAGAGGTCAAGAAGGTCGCTGAGACGCTGTTCCTCGCGTTTCAGAACGAACCCTTCTTCGATTACTTGCTGAGTCCAACTTCATGGAAGAGTGCCAAATCTTTAACGAAGTTCCGTCGGGATTTCTTTGATTATATTGCATACGCATTCATCATGAGTGGAACCGTCTACGAAATCGACGGTTTTAAAGGTGTTGCTCTTTGGGCTGGCCCCGGACAAGATCCTTACTCGACTTATACCGTCCTTCGCAGCGGTTTATGGCGCTGTGTGTACCGAGTACCCAAGGAAGTGGTATGTCGATACACGGACGAGTACCTGTCAAAGACGTGTGATGCCCGTGAACGTCTGATGGGAAAGAAAAAGCATTGGTATTTGTGCTTCTTGGCTGTTCGTCCCGAGCATCAAAAGAGGGGGCTATCTCGTCCGCTTTTGGATGAGGTTCATCGCTTATGCGACAAGAAGAAGCAGCAGATCTACTTAGAGTGCAACCAGAGTACCAATCGTTCTTACTATGAACATCTGGGTTACTCGCTGAACGAAATGCTCCAGTTTGACAACAACGGCTCGCCGATATCACTAGCGGTAATGAGTCGAGAGGCTCATTAAAAGCAGATGTCATCGGTGCCATTGGCGCCTCGGCACTTTGTATTTGTATATGGCCTATTGCCCATGCGTGTATTCTGCATGCGGCCCCGTGTAACACCCGACTCTTGCTCGTTGAAACAACGAGTAAGAGTCAAAAAAAATTGGTCACGACAAAATACCCGGATGCATATGCTCCGGATCTTTATAATTTTATACCTGTAATTAGTTTAATTGTAATTCATACTTTTCAACTTGTAGCAAAATGAAGATTGGATATGTTCACAACTCGTCACAAATCAACACCGTTCAAACACCGTGTACAATCTGGGAAGGCTTGTCACTTGGAAAATTTTCCGCTCATCCATAAGTCGTTTGCTGCAAAGAAGACGCCGCTTAAACTCTGGAAAGAGTATTTCTTCAAGCAATTGGACTATCCGTTCCACTTCGTCCGACTTGGCGTTTTCCGAGTCAAGCTTAACAGGCACATAGAAGCGGGCAATTGCTTTCAGTATGCCCGCAAAACATGCTTTTTCTTCGAGCCATTCAATTTTGTGAGGGGCAAGATCGGCCAAAAGCCAGGGGAGCTTTTCAAGGAACGGTGAGTACTCCGCATGCAGCATTGGTATAGATTCTAATTGGCCTTCTGGACTAATTGTTAATTGGAAATATTCGCTTAACATTTCGCGTCGAGCCAGCAGCAATCGCTCCGTTTTTTCCAGAAGTTCAGATTTGTTTTTTGTTTCTCCATCGACTTCGTCCTGCTCCGGTAGTCCGAGCTCAAGTAAAGTGCGTACCGAAATGCTGGGCTCAAGCTTTATGCATCCAAAATTACAAAATTCAGATAGCCCTATTTGATAAAAAAGCTCAAAAGAAAGCGACAGGTAGTCAACTAGAAAAAGACCAATATTGTACTGGATAACGCACAAACCGCGTTCGGGACATACAAGCCCCACATACTTGTGTTCCGTGAGAATGTTCGTAGTAAGTACATGCATTGATTGCAGTACCTCTTCTCGAAGCTCAAGTATACTTTTGTAGTTTACTTCTGTGCGATAGACTTTGTCTTCTGATTGTAATAAGTTTGACCTTGAAAGTGATTTGCTCGCAACAGGCGTAGGAGATGCCTCGTAATCGGTGGCTTCAGATGCTGGCCCGCAAGCTGGGGTCTTCTGGCTCGAAGTTGGCGTGTGTCGATTCATAAGCGTCTTTATACTTTGCTCTCGTGGGTCAGTGCGCACCATGTGATGCTCGTACACTGTATGACTCGGTCGCCCTTGTCGATTGCTTTCCGGTGTCTTAAGCATTGTTGTCGTTGAAGGAAGAACGGTTTGAACATGATAGCTTCTTCGTGCATCCTCGTTTTCGAGAACCTTTGAAAGATGAGACCGAAGCAAGTCTGCTATTTCCTGGTCGTGAAGGAAATGCACAACACGTTTTGAAGGATGTACGTTTACATCCACTTGTGATTCCGGAATGTTTAGTGAAAGATACAGAAAAGGACTAGCACCTTTGGGAAGAAATTCGCTGTAAACTTCCTCAAGATTTTTTCTTAAATCCGTCGATTCAACAAGTCGGTTGTTAATGAACAGCAGAAAAACGGTTTTTTTGGATGCGTAATTTGCATTACTGACAAGACCTTGCGCAGAAAACCCTTCTAACAATGAACCTCCATATACTTCGAATGGAAGCAAGTTCTTTGCTAAGTTTGAGCCATAAACCTGTCGAATACGGTCGATTCGACGAAAACGAGAAGAAAGGGACAGTGTGGCAGCACTATCTCCAAACTTTTTACACGAGAATGACACACTCTCGTTATGAATGGCATATTTTTGTATGAGTAACAAAATTCGACGAAACTCTTCTGCGCCATTTTTTAATGCAACCTTTCGACTTGGGACGTTGTAGAACAAGTCTTCGACAGACACAACTGTTCCTTGCTTTCCTGCACAAGGTTGGGGGGCCGATGATCCATGTCCAGTAGCAGGTGCTAGTTTTCCATCAATGTAAAATGCACTTTTTATGAAGATTAGCTTAAACTAATACTCGAAAAAACAACGAGTTCAAAACACACCGCCAACCATGAACTGCATCCTTTCTTTTGGTTGTCACAGTCAGTCTTGAAATGTGACTTATACTGGCTAGTGCTTCACCACGAAAGCCAAACGTCTTAACGGAGGAAAGATCTTCAAATTTGGTAATTTTTGACGTGCTAAATCTCTGACAAAGCAATGGTAAATCGTCATTCTTTCAAGACATTAGTTAGCAACAGAACATGTTATTTACTGAAACGGATTAGCCGCCTTGACACATACATATATACCAGTTCCATTATCAGAGATTTGTAGTAATTTTAAGCCTCCCTCCTTTAGAAGGACATCAATAATTGTGCTTTCAGAGTCTAGTGAATTTTCAATCAATTCTTTAACTGCATTTTCCGGACGTTCAATAATCTAATACAAAGGAGCAGTTAGTTATTGTCTAATGCATTCAGAAAATCTTTGTGAGCTTCTTAACGTCTATTTCACGCGTACCTCTCCGGCAGCAATCTTGTTGACAACAGCTTCGCCTAACGGACGAATTCGTCGCGCGCTCGAGCTGTCAGACATTAGGACTTTACATGAATTTTGTACACACAGAGAACGTGCAAGGTTTTTTTAATAAGCAGACACAGCTTACTGTAGCAGGTTTCTGTGGCATCTGTCAGGCGCGGCAGGCGGAGAGCGCGGGTTTCCCGCGGCCTTACCGGGACTTGAGCGAGGTCGTTCATGCCTAGCAGAAACGCTCAACCAGAACGCAATTGAGGAATGGGACGTGCAAAAGGGAGTAAACGAAACCAGCACAGACACAGGTTGAATCCTCTTCAGAAAACAGCAACAAATTCACAAGAGATTGTGCTGGAGGGCAAGGAAACGGCCATTCCTGTCTTGGAAAAAGTAGGTTAAATCAATTCAAAGTTTTGTCGAAATTACCGATACAAGTAGCGGAAAAACAGTGACTAACCTGTTTAGTTGAGCTCTTCTGAAGCAAAGGAACGTTCCTGGTCTGCTAGTGCCATTTCCAACTTGATTTTGGGCGATTCGGAGACTCGACTTTTGTTACTAAAGAATGGACTGGTGAAAAAATTGCTTGAGAGACTTACAGATGACTCTATTGAGGTTGTCATTGAGGTCACTGGCGCTATCCGTAACCTTGCAGTCGAAGATGGTTACGACGTTTGTATGGATATGTATCGAAAGAACATTCTGTCTCCTTTAAAAACTTGGATGGCAAAGGTACTTAACATTAGCGATAAATTATTGTCCACTCAACTAATATGTTCTTAGATCGCTAGTCATTTGGAAGGAATGACTAATGGCAAGACCCCGGAAGGTCAAGAGGAAGCTGCGTACCAAAGTTGTCTGTTCGCGGTAACCGAGAACATCTGCGCTGTTCTTCTTAATTTAGGTGAAACCACAACCGAGGTAATGACTGCTTTGAACAACAATGGGGTTCTTCCTTTCTTGTTTCAACTTGCTGTCCATGGATCGTTGATTCCAGAACAAGTTCAAGAAATTGTTCTACAAGCCCTTTGCACTCTTCTTGATGACAATCTCGCTGGCATAAAAGAATTTGTTTCTTCCTCCAATGTTGACATTGCTAATGTTTTGTCCGTTATTGGAGAGTATATCTCCAAGGACTTACCTACATTACAAGCATATTCCATCGGCGTTTTGTTTCAGTTTTATGAGGCAAAGCAACTTGACAAGAAACTGGAATCTCAATTGCAGGTTGTTCCCGCTCTCGACAATTTGCCCACTGTTGCATTGCCTAAGTTGGGTCAACTTTTACAGGATGGAAAACAATTTCTTCGTTCATTGACCACGAAAGCATTTGAAAACGAAAAGACTTTAGCAGATTACAGAATTGCTTTGACCGTTCCCGTGGTTCTTGAGATTCTTGCTTCCATTGCATCTTTGTTGCAAAGCCTTGCAGACGGTCAAGTTTCTGATGAAGATGAAATGGACCCAGAAGTTGCAGCGACCGAGGCTATTGAAGAGTTGGACAATTTGGTTGGTGACGACGAAGCAGCTGACGATGTTGACATGGATTCTGAAGTGCCTGCGAAACAATCGGTCCAGGTTGCTTCTGAGCCTATTGTATTCATGTTGCAAAATATTATGCCTATTCTCCTTGATCTTTTGGAACCCTTTGAACCCGCTGTTGCGTCTGTTATTCCCGATAGAGAGAAAGGTTTTCTTGATGTTGTCCATGAGAGAAGTTTGGAGTGTCTGAACAATATCGCTTGGTCCTGTAACGGTATCATTAGCGAGGATTCTCCATCCATTGGGCAATGGCGTTCCCAAGCTCAAATCATTCTGGCTTGGGTGTCTAAGATAGTCGGTCCTCAGTTTGAGGCTTCGCCTTCTAGTTTCTTGACTTTGTGTAGCGTATTACTTGCTGCTAGTAAAGTCTATAGTGGAAACGCTATTCCCTTCACACCTGACCAGGTTGATGTACTTATTCAATTTGCCGCACGTCTTAACGATTTCCAAGCACAATCACGTCTTGTCGGGGCTCTTGGTGCGCTGGCTAAGTTTGAAGGTGATATTGCTTTCAACAGCAAGATCGGCGATCTTCTCATGTCTTGTTTAACAAATGATAACCCTCAACCTGATGTTGCTGTTGAGGCACTGTACGCTATCTTTGATGTTTACGGTGACAAGGTGTATGCTTACGATACACCTGTTTTTGTTCAAAAGAATTACCTGGCCGCCCTTCAACAGGCAGTTCCTGCTCTCACTAAAATGACAAAACGTATTGATCGTAAGCGTTGTTACAATGCCCGCATGCGGGCTGAAGAGGCTATGCAAAATCTTCATGCGTTCATTGATTACAAAATCAACGAGTACAAATAGGCATGGTGCATTGGCAAAGAAAAATTCCCGAAAGGATTTAAGTGATTGGTACTGTACAAGCGGTTATACTTGACGTTTAAAGTCCAAACACAAGCGATTTCTTGTTTACAACTATTCTCACAAATTATTATTTGCTGTTTTTTGGAAAGAGATAGAATTGTGGAACGGTAGCATCCACACCGGTAGTATTTTTAATAATAGAACGATAGTTGCAAGGAAACAACGTCGTGATTTTCTACAAAAATTTGGAATCTACTGATCCTTACCGTAAATGAACATTTGCCGTATCAATACTTCGTTACTACATTAAGGTTGCCCAAGCAACATTTCACTGATGTAAGGAGCAATGGAAGGGTTCACCGTACTGATGTTAATGACACGACGTTCAATCACTGTGAACAGAATTCGGCCCTGCTTTGAACGAACTAAATTCCGAAGAACGAGGGTTGCTGTTAAGGCCGTTCCTGTGGCATCACCCCGCTCGTCCACGGCCGTCTGCAGTAAAGGAACTCTAAAGTCTTTTGTGGCACTCGTTTGCCTTCCAAAGATAGAAGGTAATAAGTCTTTTGACGGAGGCGGAGGAAGGTGAGTTAGCATGTGAGCAACTATACCTGCAGCAATCGCTCTACCAGCAACACCGTTAGACGGGAGTCTACTGTAATTGCAATTTGCCCACTGACAAGTAGTCGGTACGGTTGGCATAGAAGCAATGTGTTGCTGAACGTGGGCATATAATGCTGAGGGACCAGCAAGTTGAGCACCACAAATGGGACCATTTGTATGCTTCCATAAGCAGGTTTCAAAACGCTCTCCTTGTAATGAAAGTGGTACTCGTCGCCGCCTAATTCCGTTAATCACATACTCTACTGGTTGCTTTGGGGTAGCAACAGTCATTGCACGGGCATTGGGAAATGCATGACTAGAAACCTTGATGAAATCAGCCGGGCTAATTCCCATCTGAGAAGAGCCTTGTATCTTCTCCATATTGGAACAATACAATTGCCAGATGTCAGTCTGCAAAACACAGTCTTTTGGATTTGCATCAAAACACATTCGCATCCATCTGATGCACCGTTCTGGTTCTTGGACAGAGAGCAATTGCTGTAATTCGGAAAGGGGTAGGCCGACGTACCCAGTATTTTCGCTTGACGCGTTCAGAGTTGGAAGGTGAATGGCCATATAACGTTCCTGTGCTTGGAAAAGCATAAGACGTATTAAGTGTTCAACAAGCGTCCAAACATCTGATCGTCTTAGTAACGCTTGGGTGTTAGATCTGTATGTTGTGTACTGATATAATAAATCCAATGTTGCACCAATTACTTCCTCGTCCTCGGTTGCAGTCAACATTATTACACGGCCGATCGCCTCATCATCAATGTCTTGCAGCAAACGATTGTTGTCATCATTCAACGCCAAGCGGGCCAGGGTCCGAAGTGCCGCAATTAGTATAGACCGATCTTGGGATTTAAGGAGCCTGCAAAGTGTTTTGTAAAGCTCATTTTTTTCGCTGGTGATACTGATGTAGGATGCTTCGAGTTCGGCAATATCTAAAATGTACTGTAACAGTTCTGTACATTTCACTTCTAAAGCACAGCGTACACCCAACTCCAATATGTCAGCAACATGAGAAGAAAGTGCCACGTGTTGAGCATTTTCCAAATTGAGTACCGCGTTTCGAAGAACAAGAGCAGCGGCAAGTGCTCGGTCGAGATGCTCATAGTATGTATCCTCATGTTGATAATAATGTAAACGAGTGATTTGTTGCCGTAAACCTTCCATCAGACATTCTGCTAGTCCAGGGAGACGTTTTAATTTGAACTCTTGACTACGTTCAAAAGAAATTTTGATCAAGTGCCCCAGTGCCCAATCTACTTCATCGGGAAAATTGGACTTCATGGCTAGCGAAACACGGACAAGCAGAGGTGGGCCGGGAAGGCCCATTCCTAACTTGGGAGTAGCAGCCGCCGGCGGTTGTGTAAGCTTATTTAACGTGGAGGGAAGGGGTAAGGCTCGGATTTGGGCAGTGGGTAGAGTTGAGCTTGCAAAGTACATGTTGTTTGGAAGTAATGTGTCAAAGGGTGTTGACGACTTTTTTTGATTATTCGAAGTTTCGGTGTCATTTTCGTAGAAACTTCGAATAGATGGCAGATTGTGCATTGAAGCGGCTGGAGGGTTCACTTCATTTGTGTCTTTAATAGTAAACGCAATGGCGTCTTTTGCCTCCGCAACCGGTTTTTCTTCAAGAGCTTTTATCCGATCAACAATATGATCTCTAAGTTGGTTGTTAAAACATTGAACATAATCGAATAAATGTTACAAACCTGTAGTTTGAGTTCTCTAGCAAGTCCACGTGTGGTGGTGTCAAATCCCATTTATCTTTTAATTCCCAAGCACTACAGTGTTAACAAGACATTATCATCAAAGTTTCCGCATTTGTTTTAGTGAGAGTATACATAGCTCACCGGTAACTGGAAACCCTTTAAGACTTACATTAGGTAATGAAAGTAAATTGAGGCTAATTTTCTTCCAACATTCGGCCCAGGGAGATCAAGCGACTGTGCTATATTTTTCCATTGCTCATTTCCAGATTTACAAACTTCATCGTACCCACCTAATTCACTGACTTTTCGGTATAGAGTACACAAGCAAACTGGACGACCGGCTATGCTCACATCATAACTCAGAGGAACTCTAATCGGTAGGTTAGCCGATGCAAAACGAAACAACAAAATAAAATACTCCACAATTTACGCAACAACGATTCAACAACACCGGACAACATACCTTCGTTCAGCTAAGAAAGTAAAAAGTGAAGCAAGAAACCGACTTTTGGTTGATAAATGTGGCAGCTCCGAGGACGCGAGATCTTCTTTAAAGAACGAAGTGTTTTGCATAGCAAATCAAAATCTGTGCGCGTTGTTTTTGTCTCTTAATTATGATGTTTTAACGACGATTGTGCATTCTTCGTTAACGCGTTCGTGCTTGGTGGAGCACTGTGCTTAACCTTGGTGGTGAGCGTGGATGATAATTGTGGTAGTATTTTGGTGGTGAGAATGTGGGTTTCATCCACGCAAAAAAAAATAGAGACTGCAAGGACGCAAGAGAATTTGTTAACTTTTATGCCTGTTTTGTTTTATAAAGTGGTTACTTTTAAGAGTCGTTCAATTTAAATTTGGTACACTTTTATCTGAAATTTTTCTTTTCGAGCGATTTTGAGTTGGGTTTTGTTTTTCAAAAGGGTATCAGTCTTCAACAGTGAACTAAAACGTCAACCTCTCTGTAGTGTGTAACTCATTGTATCCATTACTATGGATCCTATATATCAGCCATTAGAAGACAATGAAGGGTCTTCCCAGAATATGGCTCTCGAATTGATGCAACAGTCGGAAATGCTGGATGCTAATCAAGTCAATGCAGTGTATGCAGAGAAAATAAGACACAAGCCGCTTTTATTGATTCCAAGTATGGCTAATAAGGGATCACAAGCCTCATCTCGAGATGAGTCTTCTTCTTCAAAGAAAAAACAGAAAGGTCGATTGTCCCACGCCGAACGACGTAGACTGGGATTGACACAAATACCGAAGAAAATGGACTATCAAAAACTCTTACAACTGCATAAACTTTGGCTGGGTTATGTACAAGAGGCGTTCACAAAAGCCTATGGAGAAGCACTGTTGACGAAGTTACTCAAAGCAGAGTATCAAGGTGCTATCCTTCGAGTACAAAGAAGTAAATGCCCTTCAAAGGTTGGCATTGAGGGAATTTGTGTTCTTGAAACAAAGAATACTTTTGTCTTAGTAACTGAGGAAAACCGTGTCCTTCGTAAGTCTATTGATATTGATACGCTACTGTTTGCTAACTACTTTCTCTAGGTATTTCAAAACATGATTGTATTTTTGAGTTGGGATTCGAATTGGATGGAAAGAAACATCTCTTTGAGTTGCATAGTAGGCAAGTTGTTAACCGGCCAGCCGATCGCTCAAGCAAACGATACAAAATCCTCGGTTCCCTTGATCTTTAGGTGATGGAGAACGAATTGTACTACTGTTAAATTTCGTTGTTTATATAAAAGCTGACTTTGTATGACTGCTCTCGTCTACTAAGGTATCGTTTGAGTTAAAGATGCAGCTAATTACGATTGTAAGTTAAGCTTCATTTTGCGGTCAAACAAAATCTCGCGCAACACTTTTGAAATCATTGAAGGCGAGAGCAAGTTTACTTTGTTACTGTGCACCGGTCTTTTCTTTTGGTACGATAGTGCAGACACACCCGAAAAATCATCACCATCAAGGAGTTTCTTACGACCAAAACCAAGACTGTTTTAAGTTATCTTATTGCTTAAGCTACGATTTAAGATACATTTTTGTTTTTGGCATAGCATACCCAAGAGGTGACAATGTTACCTCACCCCGACTAGACTACCACATCGGCAACAGAACAAAAAGAGCCTCCAGCGATGGATTGGATGGATGAAGATGCAATATTTAATTTGGAGGAACCAGATGAAAATGAAAAGGATTATGATGAACTTTGTCGGTGCTGGATAAACGAAAAAATGGCTCCAGAAATTCTGCCTTTTGCTACAGACGTCGTGGGACGTGTAATGGAACGTATACGTGCTCAGCTGGAGTCTCTTGAAGAGATTCTTGAAACTGAAAACACTACAGATTACAGAAGTGTCCTTATTCAAAATGAACTAGAACGGGTAAAATTTGTTGTTCGCGTGTATCTACGGTGTAGAATCGCTAAAATCGACAAATTCGCCCAATACATTCAAAGTCACCCTCATGTACTTGCGTTGCTGTCCTCTTCAGAAAGGCAGTATTTGCTAAGACACCAACAAATCGTTCATCGATTTTATGTAAATTCGTTTCTTCGAGATTTGCCTCCAAAAATGACAAAACTTGATGATACAGTCGGAAATATATCCATGGTCGTGGAACCGGATGTAGACAGAACGGTGTTTTGTCTAGTTAACTCAACCGTTGAGGAAAGTGTAAGAGTTGCAGAGGATGAGTATGTCAATCTAGATAAGGGAAGCATTTTATTATTGCGGTATTCCGCAATAGCTCCCTTTGTACAGCAGGGAATCGTTTCCCTTATTTAATAGATTAAATATTCCTGTTCACTTTAATATAAACTGAATAGGAATGATCAAAGACGTTGGGTGTTATGTTACGCTAGCAAATGACAAAAACTTATTGGTGACTCTCGTCACCCGCAAAAATAGTATAGAGTGGATTTTGAGTGCCAACTGAGAAAGTAAGATTAGCACTCGCAAACCCCTCTGGACCTAGCAGTTGCAGCCGTTCAATAATATCGTCCAGCAAGATTGCTCGGCCGACAGCAGAGCCTTCTCCCGTTTCATGATCTACATGCATGATATGTACGTGAAAATGATAGTACGAGGGCGGATCTATGAGTTATTAGTAAAGGTGGAAATGAGGTCGCTAGTGCACTTACAGTGAACAAACAATTTCAACTGAGAGGCTTCCACCGGGAAAATTGTAGGGATTTTTTTGAGTACACTCTCGCGTAAATTACGAAGCATGCCAAGGTGTTTCGGTTTCAGATCTCGAATAGAAGCAATCTCATGTGAATGAGAAATAGCCATGACATTAAACGCCAGCATGTTTTGTCGGTCCCATTTCCTACGTTATGTTAATACGATGTTAAAGTCCGAAGCAAAGTGAATATTCTCCTCAACGAAAACTTACAAATCAGGTAAAATGATATAACCGTTCTCACGGTCAGGGTCTTCAAGCACAATACGGTCTGATTCTGCTTTGTGGTCGAGAATATTGTGAACCCATTGAATCTGAGAACCTCTCTGAGTGAGAATGAAAGGTTGTGTTAGCCGTTCGTACATATCGGGTGTCTCAACAATCATTCTTTTTGGTTGTGTAGAATACTTTTTGATATGCTACAATGTGTTAGCAACGTTAAAAAATTGAGTTGTAATAAATGTTCGGTCAGTTAACTTTGCAATACCGAAGCTTACACCTTTTCTCTTTATCAAACTGAAGGTCAAACTTTTAGGTTTCTGCTGTTTAACTTACATTTTCAGAAGCAGGCCATATAAGCGTTGTCTTAATGGACGGTAACGTTTCCAAGCTTTGTTGGAAAGTATTTAGATACCAATGGAAAACGTCGTTGTTTTGGATGAGTTTTCCATCAAGAATGTAATCAGTAATATGGTTCAGATCAATTCGTTCTAAATCAAACGCCGTTTTTTCTAAAATAAGAATCGCAAGCTGATCCTGAATGCAACCAAGTATATTGATGGACTTCGACTTGGTATCAATATTCAAGATGCGTTGAAACTTTAGTTCTTTAACGCGTTGGAGCAGTTCTTCTTTTGCCAAATTAGAAGTCATTTTCGCCAAACAGCACAAAACTTTCTTTTGATATTGTTCGTTACGGCAGTCTCGTTCTGCAAGCTACTTTTACAATTGGTTAGAATAAATGTAATCTACAAGGCATGGCGCTCTCCAAACAACATCCATCTGTTCATTTGATTTCGGTGTACGCGTAATTTTGGCTGATGGGTCTGACTTACCAAAAATTTGTTTTTGTTAACAAAATCACTAAGAATAGTTCAAAAATGGTAATGTACGATACACAATAAACACCAAATCTTTTGTCTTCTCCGTTAAAAGATCTTTTTTGATGCAAGTGAGCAAATTTACTTTCGATGTACTTACTGTATGCCGCAGTGAACACTTCTTCAGCTCCATTGTGTATCAACAACGATTTACAAACTCAAAACAAATAGTAGAAATTTATATTGCGAGAGCATTATAATGCTGTTTTTTCTTCCGTATCTGCTGCTATTTGGTTTCTGCCAGGCTCAAAAGAGTGAATCAGCAGCCTACAAGGTACGTTTAATATCGTTTATATTTATAAAACAAATTGTCCTTTAAGTTTCTTATTTAGAAAACAGAATTTTAACTTCTTTCAAGCGGACTGCAGTTCCTGCCATTCTTTCGGAACAGTTTACAAAAGACGATTTATCTTCATGGAGGGATAGTTGGTTAGAAGCAAGCGATGCTAATTACGCTGGATCTTGGATGCTCAAGGCATTGCCAAAACCGAGTTTGAAGAATGAGTTCGGCCTCGTTACAACGAAGCCCGCAACTTCTCATATCCTGTACAATAATTTCGAGCGAACGGTAAAGATACCAAGTGAAACAATTCCAATTGTTCTTTCATTCCAAGTTCGCCCAATGAAGGAATGGACTTGTGGACATTCTTTCGTTAAGGTTCTTAGTACTCCATACGAAGGAAACACTGAACCTGAGTACTCCATTCTTTTCGGTCCTAAGAAATGCGGCCTTATTGATCGTGTTGAATTCATTATTCATCCTCCCGATGTCCCCTACATTTACGTATTGAGAAATCCTCCTGTAACTGATATGAACACTTCCATGACTTCCGTCTACACTGCTATCTTGTACAATGGTTCCTACGAAATCCGCGTGAACGGAGAAATAAAAGCAAAAGGTGATATCCAAAAGGACTTTGACCGTACACCTCTCTCCCCCAAAGCAAGAAAACTTTATAATACCGATACAATAACGCCTCCGTACGCCCTCATCCCGCATAAATTATCAGCCGTCAGTTTAAACGTTTGGAATCAGAACAAGGATGTATATGTAAACAATATCTTTGTCAGTCTTAACGTTAAGGATGCTGAAGATTTTGTCAACCAAACTTACGTCGTTAAACATCTTTTAGAATCTCAAAACAAGACAGAAGGCACACCTATTTACGAGTTGCTCTTCATTCTCCTTAAAGACAGTATGGAAAAGCTGTTTGAGCTTTTGCGGTATGTAAAGGTTCACTATATGTATATTTGGAGCGAACCCCTATACGACAAATTCCAGCATTGGTCAAGTAATCATCCATCTATGGTTCAGTACTTGCCTACAGTCATCTTTGGTTCTTTGATTGTTTTATGCCTGGGAACTGCAATGCTTCGTTAAATAACCACCTTTGCCATACAATGACCTTCTATCGCAGTACGCGATGATAAAGCACAGCGTAAATTTACTTTTATATACAATCTTTGGCCATGCATTTATGAGTGCTGGGGATCTTTTTCTAGATTACACGAAACATAAAAGGTATCAAAGCAATTTGATACGTTCATAGTCTTTGGAAATAAAACAAACCAACTGCTATCAAAATGATTGATATTATACATTAGAGAAATATGTAATCTCCCCTTGTTATATTCTGTAACGTAAGTAACCAAGCAAGTCATTCTACTATTCTTCATGAACCTCTTCCCTGAAACCATGTTACAGCAATGCCTTTCGGTGAAAAAACTCGTTTGTTCTCCAATTTTTAATTCATGTTCTACTATTTTGATGCGAATTTCTGCATATTCAACCAATTCTGCAAGCAATCCTGATGAATTTTCATTCGGTGGATTACGGATATCAACTCTGGTAAATGCAGCTGAAAAGTCGCAGAAAGAGGTCCTTAAAAAGAAAACGGCAGAACAGGAAAAGCAGAAAAGACTATCATTAAAAAGCAAGCCGAAAAACGCACTGAACCAAGGCCGCTCGAATTATCCCAATAAGACATCACAAAATCAAGTTCGTTTACCACATCGACGTCCCACATCGACAACATTTGGAGCAGGAAAAGACAATACTTTGAGTACTACAAAAGTCGCTACGCTAACGGCTTTCCCGAACACTCACTTGAAATTAGACATTTGGGGAACAGAAGATGAAGCAACAAAAAATGAGTCAATTTCCAACTTAGCTAAGGAGTTTTACGAAAGAAAGAATATGCATAAGCAAGTACACGATGAGTTTCTGCGTCAAAAACCCAGATCCAAACTCCGTAAGTCTACACTTTCTATCAACCATCCATTCTCCAATTTACGGAATCGTCAGCGAACTAGGAACGGTGATGAGGAGGAACGAATTTTCGTTACACAAAACATGTTAGCCCCATACCGTATCCCGTCGCTTAACAGGGAAATTCTTCGCCATAATTCCCTATGGACACCTGCGACTCCTTTAGGTCAAATTCATATGATAGAAGCGCTTCAACGATTGGAAGCAATGAACACTTCGGTAAGCCCCTCGGCAAGCGCCAAAAGGCCTATTAAGGCATCATGAATGTTTGTATAAGCTTCTTCATTTATGGCTTCTTAATTCGACTCTCACATTCCATCTCACCACGAGCAAACTTGAATCATAAAGTGAGAAGCAAATAACATAACCGGTCCCTTTTTGGCCATCAGTACTAGTACCAACATTTGTGAATACACAAACTTTATTATACTTGAGATCTGTTTGCAGCTATTTTCTTACCCGTCATTTTTTTAAGAACATGTCGTATTTGTTGAAAAAAGCACAGAAAAACATTTTGGACGTAACAGAGAATTCAGAAGATGCCTCTACGAAGAAAGGCTATGAACTTGCTGTTGATGAGAAGCTTGAGAACTGGTCGCTTTATTTTGAGGAAGAAGTTAATATCTCTACGGATGCCGGTACGATTCATGGATTTTATACCGCACCAAAAAAAGATGGCTGCCTGTTCGTTTTACAACATGGGGCGGGTTCTAGTGCAATGTCTTTTGCTCCTGTTGCCCGCGAATTAGCCAAAATGAGCGACAATCAAGTGGGAGTTTTGTCCGTGGATTTACGAGGCCATGGCGAAACGGCTTTAACTCCTAATACAGATTACTCATTGAGTACATTAACGAACGATCTTGTCCATGCACTGCAATTTATTAAGGAACGTCTTATGCCGGGAACTCAGATGTTTCTTGTCGGTCATAGCCTAGGTGGTGCCGTCTGTGCAACATTGACATACGAACGGCTTGTTCCCGGTATTAACGGCCTTGCTGTTCTTGATGTTGTCGAAGGGTCAGCTATCGAAGCTCTTGCACATATGCAGCAATACTTGAGTACACGTCCCAAGAAGTTCAGATCGATCAAGGATGCCATTACCTGGCACCTGAAAACTCTGACCATTCGCAACAGCAATTCGGCCAATGCAACTGTTCCATCGTTGTTACAAAAGAACAGCGATAACATGTATGTTTGGCGTACGGATTTGCTTGCTACATACCCGTATTGGTCAGAATGGTTCACCGGATTAAGTGACAAATTCTTGGGTACTCGAGGCGGCAGATTGCTTGTTCTAGCTGGAACAGATCGTCTTGACAAGAAGCTAACAATTGGACAAATGCAAGGAAAGTACCAGCTGGAAGTTTTGCCTGAGACCGGTCACTTTTTACATGAAGATGCACCTGGAATGATCTCTGATTTACTCATTCACTTTTGGCATCGTAACCAGCCATTGAAGCTTCCTCCTAAAGTTGGTCAATCTCGTTTAACAGCATAATGTTGTTTTTAGCGAATTATCCTTTGGACATACCCTAGGTTTTACCACTCCCCTATACCAAGGAATCCATCACTCAACTGCCAACAAGCACCATTGTCAGAAGAAACGCCCTTTTTATGATTTAAAACATTATTTGACGTTGGAATAGTCCTCATAAGTACAGTTTTCTTCATTGTAGTGTGTTCTACCTTTATGGAGTTGCATTTCTTATAATTTTTATTACAAACAAATTACATCCTTGGACGTACGAATTAATGAACCATGTCTTCTGTTATTACACAAACACAAGAACTATCTTCGTATAGCCCGTTTCTGTACCCAGATTTTGCTCAACACAACCCGAGACTACAGCTACATACTCGAAATGTATCATTTGATATTACTCGTAACCAATTGCTTTTAATGCCTGAAAGCTTGCTAATAAGCTTATTTCCGCGAGGATTGATGCTGGATTTTGCTCTTCAGGAATCGGGAAATGCTGTTCCTCCGCTTGAGACTGCGGATTTTGACCCTGAACTCTTGTCTCACATATTGGACACGTACATCAATGCCTATGAAAAGGCTTCTCAGCATCCAGAGCTGCTCCCGATGCCACCTCCAGGCTTTCCTGGACGTTGCGGTATTATTTTTCTGCGTGAAGACATTGAATACTATGTACTAGAAGACGACTCTCCCTACACTGTTCGCAAATCCATACATCTTGACTTCGAAGGAAAACGTGCGGCAAAGCGGAGGATCGGAAACCTGCTTTTGCAAAAGAAACGAATCTTTGATGGTCTTATCGAAACCGGGGCAGAATCGGAGAACTCCACAGAAGCACATTTAGTACGTATGTTGTGTTACTGTGGTTTTACAACCAATCAAGAGTGGCAATACCGTATGCAAGAACAATCGAGAACATGTATTACTTCGGTGTCAATTGTTAATCTCGATTTTTCCGCCGATGAAGGTGACGAAAATGATCCTTCATACGTTCCTGTCTATCACAAACTGCTTCTTTTTTGGCGTAAACCTGCCCGTAAATGCTGGTGGACATCCAAATTACGCACAGAGGTGAAGGGAGTTCCATGCAAATCCTGGGTTCGTCGTGTCTGGACGCTCGAGCTTTCAGTGTTCGGCGAGCCTGGCACCAAAGAACCCATGCACCTACAGCAGGATCCTATGGAATCTGAATCTAATTCAAGCTTCGAGACGCCATCCTCACAATCATTAACGTCCCTATCTACAGAGATGCAAGAACAGAGCTAATCCGTTGGTCGTCTACGGTCAAAGCGCATGACACGAAACTATGAATGGGTAGCGTTTATTCTTAATTTATGAGGTGGGTATGATTGGAAAGTGTTTATTAATTGAAAATGATTAGCATTATAAAACGTAACGAGCGATAGGAGGGCGGAAATGAATATCGGGAACTAGTATTTTGAAAAAGGATAACACCGGTTTGAACAGAAGGCATTGCAAGGTTTTGGTGCGAACTCATTGAATCTCAAGTTTTGTAATTCTGTAGTGTGTTAGTAATGTTTTAGGATTCAGATGGTTTCAGCAAGACTTACCGCAAGACTGTGTAGTCTTGCACATGGCGCAGGACTCGGTCATGACGATGTCTCCGTTTGTGTTTAACACGGACACTTTCCGCGCTCTTCGGTTTACCAATAACAACAGCTTCAATAGAAAAGTAATCAGGATCAATCCATGGTTTACCCTTCACCGTAAAGTCTCGCGAACCCAGCGACGAAACCTTGTCCAACTTCAATGTATCACCAACATTTACACCCTTCAAACGAAACGGTAAGGTTACTTGATCGCCTTTGGTAACAATAAAGTGACGATCGTAAATATGCACATCAGCGTAGTGTTCAGGTTGTTGTTTTATTGAGTCTAAGATCTCACGAGCTTTGTTGGCCTGAGCACGTTCACGAATAAGGTTCAAGGCAGAGCCGGCCTTGAAGAAACCAACTTGATCCTTACTCATAGTGTGGTTGCAAGGAATCTCAACCACGGAACCATCCTTCTTGGTGACAATCAACATTACGGGCTTGCTCAAATCTCCGTTCAGCAAATCGACGACACCCTTCGTAGAAACGATATCCTCGGCATCAATTTTGTCATAATCAGCCTCGTTGGCGAAAGTAAGAGGAAGAATGCCTTGCTTCTTCAAATTGGTCTCATGAATACGAGCAAACGATTTGGTCAAAATGATGCGTCCACCCATGGCGCGGGGTTGAAGAGCAGCATGCTCACGAGCGGAACCCTCACCATAGTTATGCTCGGCAACAACCAACCAAGGTTGGTCGGCCTTCTTCCACTTCCACATCAGTTCGGGAATGGTCATACCCTCGCCATTGTCATATGCACGGTTCACTTCTCCAGTAGCAGCATTGACAGCACCAATCAAGGTATTGTTGCAAATGTTGCTCAGGTGACCCTTGTACTTCAACCACTTACCGGCAGCAGAAATGTGATCAGTAGTACACTTACCCTTAACCTTCACAGCAACCTTGAGGTTCTCCATCTCACCACCAGGGTAAGCATCAAAAGGCTCAAGAACCTCTAAACGATCCGACTTGGGATCAATGGTGATTTGAGTAGAGGGAACGGGTTCAGGGTTAGCAGGAGGAATATAAGAAGTGTTACCGGCATCAAAACCAGCACTTGGCAACTCCTGTCCCTTGGGAGCTTGGAATTTGAAGGGCTTTCCCTCGGCATCCACAAGGGTATCCTTGGCTGGGTTAAATGCAAGGCTGTCGGAGAAAATCTTGGCTGCGACGACAACGGGACTCGTAAGGAAATTCATAGTGTTGCGGTTTCCGTCGTTACGAGCACGGAAGTTACGGTTGAAACTTGTCAAAATTGCATTGGGCTCACCGTCGGGAATGTTGTCATTGCGTTTCCACATACCAATGCAAGGACCACATGCGTTGGCCAACACAACTGCTCCAGCCTTTTGAAGCTTCTTGGTGAAGCCATCACGCTCGATGGTAGCACGAATTTGCTCACTACCGGGAGTAACAAAGAACGGAACCTTAGGCTTGAGACCAGCCTTTGTGGCTTGTTCAACCACATCAGTGACACGAGACATATCCTCGTAGGAAGAGTTTGTGCAAGAACCGATGAGACCAGCAGAAAGCTTTTTAGGCCAGCCGTTAGCTTCAACGGTCTCACCAAATTTACTGAGAGGGGTGTTCAAGTCAGGAGTGAATGGACCATTCAAAGAAGGTTCGATTTCAGACAGGTTAATTTCGACGACCTTGTCATAAACAGCTCCCTCATCAGCAGCAAGATATTGATGTTCTGCGTTGGCCTTGTCCGCAGCATCAGCAACAGGACCACGACGGGTAGCTACGAGGTAGCGACGCATAGAGTCTGTGTAAGGGAAAATGGAAGTAGTAGCGCCAACTTCAGCACCCATGTTACACACAGTAGCCATACCGGTACAGCTAAGGGAATCGACACCAGGGCCGAAGTATTCAATGATATGACCCGTACCACCACGCACAGTGAGTTTGCCAGCCAAATGAAGGATAAGGTCCTTGGGCGTAGCCCAGTCTTGGAGCTGGCCAGTGAGCTTAACACCAATGATCTTAGGAGCCTTAACTTCCCAAGGAGTTTGAGTCATAGCATCAACTGCATCAGCACCACCGACACCAATGGCAATCATACCAAGACCACCAGCGTTAGGAGTATGTGAGTCTGTACCCAACATCATACCACCAGGAGCGGCATAGTTCTCCAAAACAATTTGATGGATAATACCACTGCCAGGGCCCCAGAAGCGAATGCCGTACTTCTTAGCGGCACTCTCCAAAAAGTCAAAAATCTCCTTGTTGGTCTTGATACTAGGAGGAACATCCCGACGCTCACCACGTTCACCGACAATTAAGTGGTCACAGTGAATGCTGACGGGAAGAAGTGCACGATCCAGACCACAGGTCATGAATTGCAAAATTGCCATCTGAGCTGATGCGTCTTGCATGGCGACGCGATCAGGGTGCAACTTCAAATACACGTTTCCGCGGATTTGGGAAGTCGTAGAACCAACTAAACTCTCTTCAACGTTCGCTAAATGAGAGTAAAGTACCTTCTCAGCAAGCGTAAGCTTTTCGCCGGGAAGCACCTTACGAACATGCTCGAGTTGCTTTACCAACTTTGCATAGGGAGGTGTAACAGCAGCGGCAGCTTCTGCGGCTTGAGCGGAAAGAAACCGCTTTCCTTCAGCGAGTCTAAGACCGCGTTGCAGACCCTTCAAACTGTGTCGAATGTGACACTGGAACTTGGCCAACGTCGCCATTGTTTGTTGTGGAGGTTTGCTGAGGTTAGGAGCGGCAGCAAATAAAAGGAAAGATATATCAAAAGTTGACCGCAGCATTATTACCATATATTAACATTCAAAATTTACTAAATATTCTAATGTCTCTGATGGCTGTATATGAATGTACATTTTTTCTTCAAGATTGACACGGCGACGAATGAAATCGTTTGGAAACAAATCTCGAAGGTAAAGTGCAAGTCTTTTATAAATACATTCTTTGTAAATATAGTTTTTATATTCTACGTATTTAATTCATACGAGACGAAAGTATATTTTTTTCATGTATTTTTATTACTTTTGCTGTTTGCATAGCTTATTTCTGTTCCCGATCGCCTACCATTCCACCTGACAAAAACAAACAACTTGATAGTGCACCGCCGAAGCAATAACAACACGAAATACCGCTTTTCTTCCCATAACTCTCTTTTAAAATTACTGCGGCATATTGTGAATCGGGAATATCACTCAATTCTTTAACAATTGGCGTTGTTTTCTTGTCATTTTCACCGCAAATTAGAACGAACAAAAAATTAGATTGAAGAATTTCGGTTCTCAAAAATTAGCGATCGCAAAAGAGAGAATCGATTAGATAGAACTGCACACGATAGAACTGCGAGAAACAGTATAACTGCTTGACATTTAAGAATATGTGCGACGATAGACGAAACGAACCTTCGGCTATAGGATCAGGGTCCTACCTCTCCATGATGTCTCACAATTCATTTTGGTCGACTGACCTGGACGCATTAGAGGAACAGAAGCCTGTATTGCACGACGGTTCTTCTTCAAAAGGTTCAGGACATTTAGAAGGTGCTTTTGATTTAGAAGAATTTGGTGCAGTCGTTCCAACTGCATCGTCAAGTTCCACTAAACGAAGCAGTCAAATCCTGGATCACCTTAGTATACGGGGTCCAGGGTTAAGCGATGAAGCCGAAGCCGACGGTTGCAACACGCCTGAATTAAGTGAATCTTGCACCAGTACGAATATGCATGAGCCGGTCCCTGATTTTAGAGGAAGCGTTGTGATTCTTGATGATTCCTCGAATTGTCAACACCCGAAATCGATTACCAGGTGCAAGAAGTGGGCTGCAAGGCTACGAAAGATCTTACGCAAAGATAAACAACCATCATTGCCTTCTGTGCCGTCATCTTTTGCAGCTTCGGCAGCGCAATCAATGAACTCGTCTGCTAGTACGAGTACTGTTTTCCAGCGCTTACTGCCATCATCACTTAGAGGAACAAGTTGTTCTCGCACTCAAAAGAATCCAGTACATTCAGACCCGTCTTCTATGATTCACTCTTTAGATTCATTAAAGCCGTCATCGCGATCTTCGTCAAGGGTCGCCGACTCTAGAACGGCATGTTCTTCGTCTACCGACTTGATGGCAAAATCCATGCTAATGGATAAAATGGTTGAGGAGATGCTTCAACTTGATTCGGCGTATGACGCGACAGAAAGCGAAATGCTTGAGTCTGGTTGGAACAGTTTAGACGAGGTCCGGATGGTGCATCATAAACGTTTGCATGCATGGGCACACTGGCGAGAGCAGTTTAAACTGTTTGCCTGATGTTATGCTTCTTAAAAGTTTTATGTGGTCATGCGAGTACTTTGTTGCTTTTGTTTGTCTTTCTGCTTCTGTTGTTATGTCCGTTTGTTTTTATTTATTCCCTTTTATGTTGGAAATATTTGTCTGCAACGTTTCTTTTTCCGACCTGTATATCTAAAACATTTTCTTTCTTTGAACGTTTCCTGTTGTGCTGGACTTAGAGCACAAATTATATCTACTTCATCCTTTCTCTGTCTAAAAAACAAAGAACATACGCAAATACTCGATCTACGCTCTCTTTCCCTTTGTTCTCGATTTTGTTTCTCCTTTCCCAAGTCAAAGCTGCTAAAAATATCAAGAATGCTCTTACCACAAAAAACCAACCCCTTCTAAACAATGCCCCTCTTCCACTAACCGATACATCCCTCCCCTATTACACAGATTACTAGTACCATGCAACGGATCATTATTGTTGTACAGATGTTTCGTTAAAGCAACCAGCCCAACTGCGAATACAGACTGCTAAGGAACTACTGCTGCTAGTTGGCGGGCACCAGGGATACTGACCTTTTCGCGTCAAGGGAGACAGAAGCAATAAAACACCTGACAATGGTAGACCCACAAATATTCATCCGGTAAGCTGGTTCTAGTCTAAGATCTAGGCTTCTCCTTCTTCTCGTGGAAGAGAGCGGACAAACCGACACCAGCGACCTTGACGACCTTGAAACGGACACCAGGAATATCACCCTTAGCCTTGCCCTTACGACCGAAACCGGAAAGAAGGACCTCGTCGTTCTCATCGACAAAGTTCAAACAACCGTCATTGGGGACGAAAGCGGTACTAGCAGGGTCAGTAACGAGAACTAAACGATAGAAATGGAAACGGACAACCGGGAACGAACGCATTACCAATCCCGGTCATCCACTCCGTCGTTTTAACTTACACCTTCTTGCCGTTCTTGATCAATTGAACACGGACACACTTACGAATGGCAGAGTTAGGTTGCTTGGCCTCAACACCAATCTTCTCGACGACAATGCCCTTGGCGTGAGAGGAACCGCCAAAAGGAGAGGACTTGTAAGCGGTACCGAGAAGGCGCTTCTTGTAGTGAGCATCAGCCCAGCGCTCCTCACGGCGATGGTTGCGAAGCTTGCGAGCAGCGTTCAGACCAGCGGGTTTACCCATGATATGTGCAATGTCAAGGTAGTACTGTTTTGGTGGTTTACTGTTCAGACAACACTGTGACTGTCATTTTTTGCATAGGTTAGGGCAAGTGTTATATCGTTGAAGTGCGCAAATGTCTCACTATTCTGGTTTACACTATGTCTTGTGACTCAGTAAATTATTGCAATACTGAATTTGACAATTCGTGTCGTTGTTAATGATGGGTTTGAATGATTGCTCAATTGCAACAAAATTGTTGAACGAGAAAGACGCTCAACTTTTTTTTTCTTATTTATTCTTATTTTTTACAAAATTAATCATCTTTTCTACTGTAATTGCATTTTAAAATATAAATAAGAAAGAAAAAAAGATTAGTGCTACTCTTTATACAACACCTTTGTTCAAAAGTCGTAAGGGGCATTTACTTGATTACAGAATAGGTTGAATTGTTCATGTCTTTTCTCACTTTTTCGTATCAATAATCACTAATTTTTATTTCTAACTATTCCTTCGTTTGCACTTCGGTTTGTAGCATCCAATGTTTAAAGAAAGGCCCCTTCCTTCTCGTTTAAACTTAAACCGACGACTAAAGGTGGGAAGTGTTATTAAGGGAAGATTATAAAGTTCAAGTCAACAATTAATCTCGAGACCAATAACACACATCATTCAATTGAACAGCGATTCGTTTGTTTCTTACAACCTTAATAGAACAATTGCACGTTCTTTTACACGGTTACGGCTAAATTCTCTGCCTCCACCCTGTTGTCTTAGCTCAAACCTTTTGAAAAGCCATTACAGAGAAACAGCGTGTTTTCATCGAAGACGCTGCTTTAACTAAATCTAGTCGATATGGATATCCTTCAAAAGGGCTATAATGTTATTTTGGCACCTCCAAAGGTTCAACAGGCTGATGAAACAATCTCAAAACTTTGTGACCGTTTAGAACATGCTACACTGTTTGAAGACAGGAAGGCTGCAATTCTAGGGCTTAAAAGTTTTTCGAAATCTTTCAAAGAAGTACGTTCTGTAAAAGTATCTATTCAAGTAGAGTCATAATTACTAACTCGTCTTCGTAGCTTGTCGCAGCTCAAGGGCTTCGTGGCATTATTCAATCTTTGCAACGGGATAAAGAGGATGTAGAGATCTTACGAGCTTCACTTGAAACATGCTTAGTGCTGATGTCTAATGATGATGAGGACCAGCTTTCAGACACTGCCTTGTGGGTTGCCGATCAATTCATTCTTCAGCCAGACAATATCAACGAGCTGCTCGAAAACGTTCAAAGCAGAGACTTTTTCGTTCAGCTATACAGCATTGAAGTATTTTCGTGTGTACTAGTCTGTAGACCTGCTGAGCTCCAGGATATTCTTTTAAAGATTCCCGCAGCTATCGCTACACTGCTACGGCCACTTTCCGATTCACATGATGCGCTTCGTAATGCGACCCTGCACTTCTTCATAAAGCTCGTATCTCATTCTCCTAATCTTCAGAAAGTCGCCGCTTTTGAGAATGCGTTTGACTATGCATTCGACATTTATCAGGAGGAAGGTGGAATTATTGGCGGCATGATTTCTTTAGACTGTCTAAAATTCATTTCTCTTCTACTGGAGGAGAACTCTTCTAACCAAAACTACTTTCGCGAGATGAACTTGTTCCCCAAAATTGCCTACCATCTAAATCTCGAAACAATTAATGATTCCCTTAAACTTCCACGCTGTGCTGATAATGTTATTGCGCTTCTTAAAATCATTCGGTTATTGGCTCCTTTGTACTCTCTTTCCAGCCGCAGCAATCAACTACAATTCATGCGTTGCGGTGTTATTGATGTGGTTCTTCGACTGGCTTTTGGAACCACTACATTTCCTACTGATATTTGCGTTGAAGCTTGGACCTCTTTAGCACACATTGTTCACGCAAATGCTGATACCCAATTAGCCGTTTATCAAAATGGATACTTTACGGTTTACGATTTAGATGCTTTTAATGCTTTCCTCCATGTGATCTATGACAAACATTTAGAGGTCAATCATCGTTATGCGGCTGTTTTTTGTCTTCGTTCTCTAACAACTGAAAACGATGATCTGAAAAACTTATTTTTAGAGCAAACACTTAAGGCTTACGCAAATCATGACGACGGTCAAACAAATTTGTTGGAAACATATCTCAGTCTCGGCTTATTTGAGAATTCCAAGACCTATGAATGCTGGTTTACTAGCGTTATTCTTTCCTTGCTTATTTTCGACAGTCCGGAAAGAAAAAAGAAGTTATGTTCCGTTACCATCCATTGCGAGACTGACGAGGAAGAGGCTGTAACTTTTATACAAACACTATCAACCAAACTTATTGCTGTTCTTCGACACAATGATGCGTTACAAACCGCAGTTGGCTACCTAATGCTTTTGATACTTATGATGGCTAACGATGCTGATTGCGTGAATGACTTTTTATCTGAAGGCAGTGTTCTACAAATGCTCGTCGGAACATTAATTGATGAGTCATCTTCAGCTAACGCTACTATTCAGGGTTTAATTGCAACGTTACTTGCAGTTGTCTACTATTATTGCCCAGAAAACTCGCCGATCTCGAAGTCTAACATTTATGGCATTATAGATTCAATGGTAAAACGTGACATTTTTGTTCACAGACTGTTACGCCTACGACAATCTGAACAAATCAGAGATTTTGTATCTTTCGATCAAGATAATCATTGTACAACATTACTCTTTGACGACTTGTTTATCAATTTTTTTAAAGATAATTTTGAGAGAATCAAGAAAGCTATCGATACTGCTGCCACCGAGTTTCACGTTGAAATAGACGGCGTGAAAATTCATGATCTCCTGGACCATGCTAGGCAAGAATTAAGGGAACTTCGCGCAGAAAAAGAGTCGATGTATGAGGAAGTACAGAATTTGACCGAGAAGTGTGACTTATACAGAAAACAATCCGACGCAGTCAACAGTAAATTAGAGTCTCTTCAAACCGAGTCTAGCGAACAATTACAAGCCTATGCTTCTGAGTTGGAAGAACTGCGTAATTCGTTACACAAAGAGATTGTTGAGCATGAAGTAAACAAATCTACTGTGAAGAGCTTGGAAGACGAAATTCTTATACTTCGGAAAGGACATGAGGATGAGATTAAGGGCTTCACCGAGGAGAACATGTCGTTAAACGACATCGTAAAAGACTTGAAAACAAAGTTAACCACTACGGAACAATATTGTCGGGATGCAACAGCTAAAAATAAATCCATGGAGAAAGAACTGAAGGCTTTAGAAAAGCAAAATGAGAGGTATCGTCAGGACATCGAAACTACAAAGCAACTTTTGGAAAAGAGTAATGCAAAATTGAATGCTATCACTAAGCAACTTAACGATGAACTTCAAGAAAATGAAGAGCTGAAGAAGAAAAATATCTTCTTTGGACTTGCAATTGCAAGAGTTTACGGATACTTGTGAAAAGCAAAAAGCTAATTTGTCGAATCTGCAATTGCAATTCGCAGATAAGTCTAAGCAATGTTCTGCACTCGAAGAAACGTTAAAGAACAAAGAATTGGAATTAAGTTCATTGAAAGATACCACTAAAAATCAACAGAACGAACTCCGGCTCTCTAAGAAGAAGTACAAAGAAGCGACTGCAGCTGTTGATGAACTGAAAACCAAAAATACTGATAATTTGAAGAAGGAGGAAGCCCTTGAAAAACGGGTAAACGAACTTGAGGGTATTGTTGCTAAAAGAGAAGACGAGATGAACGATCTGAATACACAACTGGAAAACTTGAACGCTATGAAGAAAGAAAACTCGGAACTGAAGTTAAAGAATCTGGACCTTCAATCCGAATTAACTTCTGTAAAAGAACTGAAAGACGCTACGGAAAAAGAGAACAATGAACTCAGAAAGTCATCGTCTGTCGCCTCAAACCAAGAATCGGAGTTTGCTAAGTTGAAAACACGCATCCAGGAAATGGAAGCTGCACTTAAAGAGGCAGAAAATACTGCACAAGCTTTAACACAAGAGAAGGATAATCTTGAGCAAAAAGCCAAAGAATCGGACGAATCTTGGTTATTAATTCTCGAGGAGATGGAGAACAAGCGGAAACGGGACAGAGAAAGACTGAAGGAGTTGGGACAAGAAGTTTCAGAGGATGAAGACAGCGCCGAGGAAGACGATGAGGAGGCAAATGTCTAGTTAAATATTTCCACACCTAAGTTATTGGTATAATTCATTTCAGCATTTATTACATTCGTTGTAAGCTCATTCTTCGCTAACCCAGGATTGAGCTAAGTTCCAGTAGTGTTCTGCATTGCCCCTTTCTTTCAGGATCTCGACCGCCTCTGCATCAGAATGACTTGTTCTGAAGGACCAAAACTTGAAGAGTCGGTTACCAATTTGACCCTCCCAAAGAAGGATACATTTGTTTTGATTATAATCCAGCTCCTTTCCATCCGCTCCAACAAGTTTATGGTTTTGGGCAAGAATAGAATTTCGTGAAGTATCAGTCCAGTTTATACGATCGAGCATCAATTTTTTGAACTTTTTAACAGCCTTCAGTCCCCCTTCTACGACTACAAGATTAAGGTCGGGATGCAAAAGACAAATGCCTGTTAAACCCAGCTGTTTCGCATTCAGATCGATTTTTAGTCTGTGGGGCCTGTGTGCAAGATAATCAATTCTATCAAGTTAGCATTCGTTTTAACCATTGATTTGACTTTTTAAAAGTGTTACGTACCGGAACACCAAGCTGTATAAGCCACGAGCAGCATCCTCCTCAAGTTTTCGAGCGGCTTTCTCGGCTCGCTCTTCATCTGTAAGTTTGCGCTCCTCGTTCTGTTGTTCATGCTTTAAACGACGTTCCTCGATTTGACGTCGCACTTGGGCTTCCACTTTAGTTGGATCTTTTATAGCTTCATTACCAAGCACTTTCATCAAGTTCGACAGTTTTACCTTGGGAGGCTCTGGAGGTTCCAAACCTAATAACTGTCGATCTTGTTTTTCTTTTCGAGCTTCCGCTCGAGTTTGTCGACGTATTTTCTTTTGCTCCTGTAAACAATGTTAGTAATGCCTAGTCACATATTCGACATAATCGCTCAACTTACCTTTTTAGTTAAGTAAATGGCTTTCTTGGTAGTGCCTTCCGCAACCTCTCGTTTTATTGGTATGGGTATTTGAATAAGATCATTTATCGTGTGTGATATATTTTCATAACCTCCTTCTATTGCAGTTTCATATGCAGTATTTTCCGATAAAAAAGATAAATCCCACCATTCTACCAAAGGCGGTTCTTCCTGCTGCGTAGCTTTCTCCGCAACTGTGAGCCCTTTTGCAAGACCCGTTTTTTTTGACTGCAATTCAATTTTCTTTTTGAGCTCTTCGAGCCTTGCTCGACGACGCAGAGCTTCCGCTTCTTGTATATGTTTTCCATGCTCAGTGAATTGCAATTGTCTTGAGCGTCTAGTTCTTTTCACAACTTGCGCTCGAGGATCAAAGAAGCCATCATCAACTCGAGTTGGTGGTGCTTCTAGCACTAAACCATGCCGAGTGGTTTGGTTTGAAGGGACCTTTTTAGACTTTTCTGTTGTGATGGTAGAAGCTGACTCTTTTTTGCTTTCTCCACGACTTCCCTTTGTGGATGACAATCCAAGATTCGTGTCTAAAAGAGCGGGATGGATACCAACATTTAATCCACCTTTTTGTTTCTTGTCATTGTCATTATTTTCTGGCTGTAATGTGCTGATTCCCTTAAGTCGCTCAGTCGTTCGTCTCTTTAAGTCTGCAATTCGATCCTGAATACTGTTATTTGTCGTTGGAATCGTCGATTTACCGGTAAGTTCTTTTTCCGACATTGTTTTAAGACGATTCTTCAGTTCTTCCCTTTTTCTCCGTACATTTTCCAACTATCGTTTTGTTAGCCTATTGTTCTTATAAACCACTTAACTGAATTACCATCACAGAATTTGAGGATGTGCTCCGTTTTGCTTCATGTTGTTCTTGTAAGTTCTCCTCGCGGAAACGTTTTCTTTGATTATCCATTAAAAGAGCAATTGAAACGTTTAAATGCACATACTAATGTTACGTCCTATATTACAAAAGTTAACCTTTCCAAGGAGAATCGAGGCCACCACCAAAAAATAAGAAGAGAATACAGAATCAATAAGTTAAGGGAATTACTTAGTAATAAAGTTGTTTCATGTGAACGTCAAAACTAAACGGTCTGAAACCAATGATTTTTTCAATGTTCTTTGCTACGTGGTTGATATTTGTTACTTGTAGTTATAAATTCATTTATTGAAATTGACAAAAAAACATAATTCTTCAAAGTCACATTTCCAATCCCCCCGTGTAATCTCATTTCTCATTTCATTGAAGACCATTTATTAACGGTTTCATATCAATTTTGCTGATCAGATCCAGCCAGGCTCAGATCGGATTTATACTCACCACTGCCTCAGAACCAACCATTACGTTAAGTGCAACAATATCCTTTCAAGAGCTCTTTAAAAAGGTGTTTTAGATTCAAGTATCATGGGTAATAAGTTAATTTTTTTGGGTACTGGTACCTCATCAAATATTCCGGTAATCTGCTGTTTAGTAGCAAAACCCCCAACATGTAATGTTTGTTTGGCAGCAGTTACTGAAGAAGGAAAGAAAAATAGAAGACGTAACACTAGTGTGATAGTTCAATTGGATTCCGAAAACGGTGAAAGACCCAAGACAATTCTTATTGATTGTGGAAAAAATTTCTATGAAGCTGCCCTTAATGTCTTTCCTAAAAATGGTCTCAGTGAGATAGATGCTGTTTTGTTGACGCACCCACACGCCGATGCTATAAACGGATTGGATGATTTGAGAGGTATCTGCTTAACTAATTACATTTATTTGAAGTCTGTTGGTAACTAACATATTTAGGCTGGACTATGAATGGCCCACAGAGCACTCTGCATATCTATTTGACACAGGAAACGTATGATACAATTGCAAGAGCAGCTCCGTACATGGTTGATGCTTCCAAAGCTACAGGAGGTGGTGATGTACCTGCTTTTACTTTCCATATTTTCTCACCCGAGAACCCTTTCAATCTTCTTACTTGTAATAACGTTCAGGTTACACCCCTCCCTGTTCATCATGGTTCGTACTTTGGTGAGCAAAAATCAAAACCATTTTGGTGTATGGGATTCCGTATTTGCAACTTGTCGTACATTTCCGATACCAACTTTATTCCTCCTAGCACAAAAAGTTTGATGGAGGGATCAAAAGTTGTGGTACTGGATGCTCTTCGTTCGTTCCCACATGCTTCCCACTTCTCATTTGACCAAGCTCATGAGTTTGTAGAGTCTATGGAGAAGAAACCAAAGAAGGTTTTCATACTGGGTTCTGTCATCGTACAGAACACTCTGATATGGAGCGTGCATTTGCCAACTTAGAGCCTCCAACGAAACCTGCCTATGATGGATTGGTTGTTGAGCTTTAGAAAGAAGTGGTCTTCGTCTTCATTAAGATTTCCATGTAGTCTCATCTTAACTCAAACGTTTTACATATGTGCTTAATAGTTAAACCTTAAAGTTATTATTGTAATCATAAAATTGACAGTCAGAAAGAAAATCTTCGTACCGTGTTGAAAATTGGTTCAGCAAATATTGATTGCAACTATGTCGGCTGTAGTGGGTATAGCTTCTTTTTCACTACTAAACAATTATTTAACCCGAATTGTTTCAATTGATTTTCGGCCTAGCAGTGATGGAAAGGTTTATGAAAAAAAAATATGTAATACCGAGCGTTTAAATTAGCAATTAGTTTAATAAGTTCAATATTCCTAATTTCATTAGCATTGCAGGTTCATAAGCTTGTCCTTATCTTGGTTACTTGCTTTAGAAGCCTACAATTAGATAGGAAAGTTGCCATATAACTAGTATTCCACATTTAGCTTTGCTGTTTCTTCTATTTCTATACAATTACTTGTATAATTGTTTTCTTCAGACAGTTTTTTTTTTTTTTTTTGTTTATTATTATTATTGGTATATTTCTATGGCAGCATGAACGAGTTTATAATTACTTTTGCTTAGAAGCGCCATTCATTCTTACAGTTAGCAGACAAAGAAGCCCAATACCAGATATAATTGTACCAACAATCCAATTCATTCGGTATGCTTTTCCCATTTTATCCAGCAATTGACTTCTTTCATCTTGGGGGAAAGTATTAATTTGTTCATAAGACATATTCGACAGTGTATTGGCATTTTTTCCAAGCAGAGCTGCCAAAGTTTGTGAATAAACGACTTTTCCAACGATTACGCCAACGCTGCCACCTATGCTTCTAACAAACATAACAACCGAAGTAACAATCGCCATCACATGCACGGGCGTTGACGCCTGTGCTGCGAGAAGAGGGGGCAGAAACAGACATCCAGAGCCGATTGGATAGATTATACTAAGTGCAATAATCTTGCCGACGGAACTTGAGTAATTTAGATCCGTCAGTGCCCCCATACCGGCAGTCATAAATAACCACCCAATATACATAGGAATCATAAAGTTATTTGTTTTCTTAATAAACATACCTGTAAGAAAAGAGAATAAGGATACTAAAAACGCTGGAGCAATAATGTGAATGCCGGAAAATATGGGGGTGTCGCCTTTAACATTCTGATAGAACTCTGGTAGGTAATAATCGAAAAGCATATAATTGTAATTATGCAAGAAGACTGTGAATAACAACGCACATTTTGACAGACTATCAAACATGAACGTTGGAAGAATCTGATTTCTAGTAGTTTTGGTCTCACAGAAAGCACACACTATAAGCAAAATAACTCCAACTATGATGTAGACAAGCACATTCACGCGAACCCAGTCGTTATTTGTCGCACCAATGGAGAGCCCAAGTAATATGAGCACACTTCCAACAATGCACGTAGTAAGCCCAATAAAATCAAATGTCACCAGAAAGTGTCGGAACGTTGTTCGATCATGAACAGGGACATTAAGAAAGAATACAAGAATTGCTATAGAGATTCCTCCGGTAGGTAAATTAATGAAAAATATCCAACGCCAAGTTGTGCCTTGACATATAATGCCTCCTAAAAGCGGGCCGATGACTGAAGCGATCCCCCATACTGAAGCGATGAATGACGTGTAAAATGACCGATTTGCAAGCGAGGTAATATCAGAAATAACAATAAAACACAGCGACGTTATTCCGCCTGCTCCGACACCTTGAACAGCTCGACATATGACGAGCATGATCATAGAATTACTGGCGCCGCAAAGTGCACTGCCTAAAAGAAAGCACAAGATGCTACTGTACAACACGACTTTTCGACCAAGCATGTCTGAGGCAACACCAAGAAGGGGAAGGACAGCAGTCAATGCGAGTGTATATGCTGAGCCAATCCAAGAATAATCGACCTTGCCCGACAAGTCGTGCATAATGGTTGGGACAGCAGTGGTAACAATGGTACTGTCTAAAGCTGACAGAAACGTAGTCAGCAATATTCCGGTCATGACGACTGGCATGTTATTTTTAGGAATTTCATTTTCTTGGCTTATACTTTCTTTAATATCGCCTGACTGGTTTTCGAGATCAAGAACTGTTGATTTGCAAACTTCTGTAGCAGAAGTGTTGTCACACAAAATTCCATGTTGTCGGTTCATAGACATGCTATTTTCCGAAGAAAACGATATAGCGGAAGCGTTCATTTTCCAGCCAAGGGCGATGGATCAGTAATTGGGTTTCAATAGATATATGTATAAAAGCAAAATAAAGGAGCAGGTGCTTCTGCTATAAAAGTTGTACACTTAAAATGAAACACACCTTTGTGTTATACTGAAAAGAGCTTAAGATAATCGATTATGTTAGTAACAAGAAGAATACGAATGGAAAAACCGTAAACCCTATATGTGAACTTTGGTGCTTTTACGTTGATTGACGTTACTTGACTTGCACACTGTCTTAATTGAAGTAAGAAAAATAATTGTGCACACAAGGTGATTTCTTTTCTGTCATTCTAAACAGTCTCGCATATTGATTCCTAGACGGTAAGCGAAGGTGCCGAAGCTTAGTCATATTCTCTCTTCCAATCATGTTGTAGACTCCGACCGCTTACAGTTATTAATAAATTTTAACTCGTCGCCCGTTAAACAGAGCCGAATGTTTAATTTATGTATCCTATTAGATTATTCATCGCCAACTTTATACTATAAAGCTGAACGCGCCGAACATGTGCGATGAAATGAGAAATACGATACGCATCTTCTAATTGTTAGGCTCGAGGAAAACTTATAAGATTTGGATTGCAAATAGAGTGAACTTTTAGTGAGAATGATTTCAGGTATACAAATAAGGAGAACAGTTTAGTTACGAAACGAAGCTGGACTTGAAGAAATTACCTTTTTCGAGTTGCTTCAAGGGCTAACCTAATTTAGATAGCTTTTTCTCGATGACTCATTCATTTACAATAAGGAACGACTTTATACGGCATGGTATAAATTTATTTCGTTATTCTACTTAGCGTGTAAATTTGTTAACTTTATATACTGTCTGTAAACAACAAAGTTATGGATAATACACACACATCGACGTTGCCTATTTGATATATCATGTATGCTTGAGGTCTTAACTAAGTTAACTGAAAAATTTCTCTTGCTCAGCTATAATGAAACTGATTAATTAGATTTGTTTTGCTTTGTCCTTACTAAAACTTTCTTCTTACAATATAAGAAATTACATTATTACAATTTTGCATTTATTTAAGATTGTGCTTGTACAAGACGTTTAATGCATGATCTTATCTGATATTATTAGTCGATCAAATTCTTGGTCAATAATTGGATAGTTTATTATTCATGCGAAGTTTAGTATCAACAGTTTGTGAGTGTGTTTCAGCCATTACCATTATGTCATCAACAGTTGGCTTTTCGGCTTTATAAATTCCTCTGCGATTCACGTTTGGCGTTCGTAATTATTCTTATTTCAATAACAGTTTTCACCGAATTTCAACGAGAGTCACTATGTCCGAGCGGTTAAGGAGTTAGACTTGAACTCGTTCAGGCATCTAATGGGCTATGCCCGCGCAGGTTCAAGTCCTGCTGGTGACGAAGCTCTTTTACTTCGCATTCTTCTATAATTTTTTGCGATGAAAAATAAGCCTTAGTTAAATTGTTTAATTTTAGTGAAAGGTTCTAACCCTCCGCGTGGGTTTATTCGTGTATCAAAATCATGGAAACAATAATTCTGCAAGGACCTTCTATTTGATTTATGAATCCATTCAATAATAATGACTGGAGCAATAATGTGAATGCCGGAAATATGGGGGTGTCGCCTTTAACATTCTGATAGAACTCCGGTAGGTAATAATCGAAAAGCATATAGTTGTAATTATGCAAGAAGACTGTGAATAACAACGCACATTTTGACAAACTATCAAACATGAATGTTGGAAGAATCTGGTTTCTAGTAGTTTTAGCTTCACAGAAAGCACACACTATAAGCAAAACAACTCCAACTATGATGTAGACAAGCACATTCACGCGAACCCAGTCGTTATTTGTCGCACCAATGGAGAGCCCAAGTAATATGAGCACACTTCCAACAATGCACGTAGTAAGCCCAATAAAATCAAATGTCACCAGAAAGTGTCGGAACGTTGTTCGATCATGAACAGGGACATTAAGAAAGAATACAAGAATTGCTATAGAGATTCCTCCGGTAGGTAAATTAATGAAAAATATCCAACGCCAAGTTGTGCCTTGACATATAATGCCTCCTAAAAGCGGGCCGATGACTGAAGCGATCCCCCATACTGAAGCGATGAATGACGTGTAAAATGACCGATTTGCAAGCGAGGTAATATCAGAAATAACAATAAAACACAGCGACGTTATTCCGCCTGCTTCCGACGCCTTGAACAGCTCGACATATGACGAGCATGATCATAGAATTACTGGCACCGCAAAGTGCACTGCCTAAAAGAAAGCACAAGATGCTTACTGTACAACACGACTTTTCGACCAAGCATGTCTGAGGCAACACCAAGAAGGGGAAGGACAGAAATTAATGCGAGTGTATAGTTGACCAATCCAAGAATAATCGCCTTGCCCGCCCCTCCGTGCATAATGGTTGGGACAGCAGCGGTAACAATGGTACTGTCTAAAGCTGACAGAAACGTAGTCATCAATATTCCGGTCATGACGACTGGCATGTTCTTTTTTAGGAATCTCATTTTCTTGGCTTATACTTTCTTTAATATCGCCTGACTGGCTTCGAGATCAAGAACTGTTGATTTGCAAACTTCTGTAGCAGAAGTGTTGTCACACAAAATTCCATGTTGTCGGTTCATAGACATGCTATTTTCCGAAGAAAACGATATAGCGGAAGCGTTCATTTTCCAGCCAAGGGCGATGGATCAGTAATTGGGTTTCAATAGATATATGTATAAAAGCAAAATAAAGGAGCAGGTGCTTCTGCTATAAAAGTTGTACACTTAAAATGAAACACACCTTTGTGTTATACTGAAAAGAGCTTAAGATAATCGATTATGTTAGTAACAAGAAGAATACGAATGGAAAAACCGTAAACCCTATATGTGAACTTTGGTGCTTTTACGTTGATTGACGTTACTTGACTTGCACACTGTCTTAATTGAAGTAAGAAAAATAATTGTGCACACAAGGTGATTTCTTTTCTGTCATTCTAAACAGTCTCGCATATTGATTCCTAGACGGTAAGCGAAGGTGCCGAAGCTTAGTCATATTCTCTCTTCCAATCATGTTGTAGACTCCGACCGCTTACAGTTATTAATAAATTTTAACTCGTCGCCCGTTAAACAGAGCCGAATGTTTAATTTATGTATCCTATTAGATTATTCATCGCCAACTTTATACTATAAAGCTGAACGCGCCGAACATGTGCGATGAAATGAGAAATACGATACGCATCTTCTAATTGTTAGGCTCGAGGAAAACTTATAAGATTTGGATTGCAAATAGAGTGAACTTTTAGTGAGAATGATTTCAGGTATACAAATAAGGAGAACAGTTTAGTTACGAAACGAAGCTGGACTTGAAGAAATTACCTTTTTCGAGTTGCTTCAAGGGCTAACCTAATTTAGATAGCTTTTTCTCGATGACTCATTCATTTACAATAAGGAACGACTTTATACGGCATGGTATAAATTTATTTCGTTATTCTACTTAGCGTGTAAATTTGTTAACTTTATATACTGTCTGTAAACAACAAAGTTATGGATAATACACACACATCGACGTTGCCTATTTGATATATCATGTATGCTTGAGGTCTTAACTAAGTTAACTGAAAAATTTCTCTTGCTCAGCTATAATGAAACTGATTAATTAGATTTGTTTTGCTTTGTCCTTACTAAAACTTTCTTCTTACAATATAAGAAATTACATTATTACAATTTTGCATTTATTTAAGATTGTGCTTGTACAAGACGTTTAATGCATGATCTTATCTGATATTATTAGTCGATCAAATTCTTGGTCAATAATTGGATAGTTTATTATTCATGCGAAGTTTAGTATCAACAGTTTGTGAGTGTGTTTCAGCCATTACCATTATGTCATCAACAGTTGGCTTTTCGGCTTTATAAATTCCTCTGCGATTCACGTTTGGCGTTCGTAATTATTCTTAATTCAATAACAGTTTTCACCGAATTTCAACGAGAGTCACTATGTCCGAGCGGTTAAGGAGTTAGACTTGAACTCGTTCAGGTATCTAATGGGCTATGCCCGCGCAGGTTCAAGTCCTGCTGGTGACGAAGCTCTTTTACTTCGCATTCTTCTATTATTTTTTGCGATGAAAAATAAGCCTTAGTTAAATTGTTTAATTTTAGTGAAAGGTTCTAACCCTCCGCGTGGGTTTATTCGTGTATCAAAATCATGGAAACAATAATTCTGCAAGGACCTTCTATTTGATTAATAAATCCATTCAATAATAATTAATTATCATCATAGTTAATTTTTCTTTCCGTTTGAACCCAGTATTAAGGTTTTCGCGAGTTTGATTAAGGTTTCGGCCCTGCAAATAAGCGAACAACAAAAATCTAATCTCTGCTGTATGTATCAAAATTACGTAGACCGGTTTAACAGGCAATTTAAGAATACTAATAAGAATACTAATAAACTTATGCCTAAACGTCGCAATTCATTGGTGATTTGTTCATTTAGTTAGTTTGTCTTTTACCGTGGTTTTCGCTAACACATATTAATAAAGCTAAGCGAACCTCAAGCAACAATTACTTCAATTTATGATTACGTTATTAATTAGATTTGACGAGTTAACGAAGACCCGTGCAAATGTAAAAGGGATACGACATAATGAATTTGTTGACAACAACTCTCTACTCAAAGTTATAAAAAATTTGTTTAGTAAGATCTTCTTTAATTTACTTTACTGAGAATATTATAGTAGCTCTCAATAATTAGTACTCATTTTTTTTAATTAGACTTTTTTATAGTATCATGGCTTATTGTTTACTGAATTTAGTAGTAAATAGTACCTGATATAGTCGCTACTTTGTTACTGCAAGCAATTCCACAAGAAAGAAGTAAATAATAACGCCTTTGCCAAATAATTCTGTTATTATAATACCATACTGGGTCAGTAACTCTAAACTTTCCCGTCGATCTATTGTCTTCAAGCAAATTCTTAGAATATTATTAATTCATTTTTATTTGGAATGCCTAATGAAACAAACTTAAACAGTTTATTCTTAAGCATATGGCGTCGTTGTTCTTGTGTAACAGTTCTTTTATTAGAAAATATTCATACTGGTAGAATGTGATCTGACAAACTTGTACACCTTGGGCTTTCAACGCAATGCTCGGATGCCTCAAATTATCAGTACATTGCTTGCTATTGTTTGATAACACTGGCGTGTCTGTTTAAGAAACACTAAAATGCTTTACTCGTAGTCATTTAGTTGGAAACCTAATTTAGCGAGACACGACAATTCCCTAAGCGACGAAAGAAAAAAGAAAAGAAACTGAACGCAGCAACAAAAACGAGAATAATGCAGCGAGCGAGGTTCGAACTCGCGCGTTTATCAACAGCAGAGTTTCCATCGACCGTTCAGTCAACTTAAATCTGCCCCCTTAGACCACTCGGGCATCGCTGCTTCGGATGCTCAGTGTGGTTCAGGCGACATTCTACAATTGAATGCTGTGTGTCAATAGACTATTACCTTTGAGAGTGTCTAACTGTGCAGCTGCACAGTGTGGACGATCTTTAGTTGCTACTAGCCTTTTTGAACTTTGCTTGGTCGCGGTGCTAAGAAGTTATTCTATATCTCAATTATTTGTTTGAGGAAATTAGTCGTCACTCTCACCTAAATTTCCATAGTGGAAAGAGGTTCTGTGTTGATGCCCAAGACATCAGCTATTGTTCCATTACCTCCCATTTACCGACTTTGTTGCAGAATCGTTTGCTGGAACCCAAGTTTCCACAGGAGAAGGAGTAGTGTGTGTAAAGTTTAAACGAATGTTCTTTAGAATCTAACGGTTTCAAGGTTTATCTCATAATATTAGTAGTTGAACATCATTATTGCCGACAATTTCGGCTCGTTTCCTTTTTGTTTGCTTCAATCTTTATGATCCAAGCGAGAAATAAATTGATTCGGATTATTGGGGAAAAGTTTCTTCTTTTCTTCCGTCTCGAATAGAGCATAATTATAAACGATCAATGTACCAAAACGAAATACTAGTGTAATAAAACACAAGTCAATAACAGTGGACTCATGACTAATTGACTACTCTTACAAATGACTCGTATATTCCTCCTTTAGCTAAATGATATGGTACTTTCTTCTCGTTCTTCTCGTCTTTTTTATGAATGTACGAAATGAGTTCTGAAATGGTTGCGATGTTACATTTTCGCCTTTACAATCAAATTTATACGTCATTTGCATATGTTAATTCTTGCCTTGCTTCTTATAGTATCTCATGACGTCTCTTTTTCTTCCAAGTTTTGCATAACATAATCTAGTAAAGCCAATGTGCAACGATTATTGCATGTCAATTACCAGAGACTGGTTGTTGAAATCAATCTTCTAAAACTAGACTAAATACTAATGATATAGCTTCACGTTAAGTATACACTCTACGGGAAGTTAAGTGTGAAGGTTCAAAAACTTGCCTGTAGTTTAAACTTGCAAAGGCAGTACACAAATCCCAGAGTGTGAGGGCTCAATGACATTAGAACTAGTACATTCGTAGCTGAAAAGAAACCTAGCTCAATTACTATCAAACAACATTATTATAAAAAAAAATCAATGATGACTGTCCGACCAGTACTTTGTTATTTGCTACTTTTCAGCTTCAAGTGAACGTTATGTAATTAATTTGCTGTGACACAAATGTGTTTGTATAATCTCATCCTTATCGTCAATGACCGTAATCACTTAGAATTACAAGAATAACTAACTGTATGCACCAAGCGAAATCTGGATTTACACGATTTGTCAATACTAGTAGGTAGTGAGGCTTGAATCTTACTTAAATGTCTTCACACAGTTTGGGGATGTCACTTTGGTTGGTATTACAGCTCTCAGTATCGAAGACAGAGGCTTACTGACACACAGCATTCAATTGTAGAATGTCGCCTGAACCACACTGAGCATCCGAAGCAGCGATGCCCGAGTGGTCTAAGGGGGCAGATTTAAGTTGACTGAACGGTCGATGGAAACTCTGCTGTTGATAAACGCGCGAGTTCGAACCTCGCTCGCTGCATTATTCTCGTTTTTGTTGCTGCTTTCAGTTTCTTTGCTTTTTCTTTCGTCGCTTAGGGAATTGTCGTGTCTCGCTAAATTAGGTTTCCAACTAAATGACTACGAGTAAAGTATTTTAGTCTTTCTTAAACAGACACACTAGTTTTATCAAACAATAGCAAGCAGTAATGACAAGTTCCGTGGTATTGACTGCCTATTGTAGCAATTACGCTATGAACTATCTTATATTACAAGTTCTCTAAATTTTAACGTTGTGATATCTCAACTCGTTGAGAAAAAAGAAATGAATGCAAGGAACATGTTTAGGCCGCTAGTTTAGTTCAAAACCTAGGACATCCGAGGTCCCATTTTTCATGTTTAATCAAAATAGAAATATCGTACATTAGGTTCGCTAGATACAAACCTTAAAACACTACCAACAGAAATCTAAAAAAAAAGGTTAAATTGCTGAACAAAATTTTGGCGAACGGTCAGTACTAACTTGAAATGGTATTTGTAATAGTTTTTAGGCTTTAAAATGTATTGGTGACTGTAATAACTATAAACAATTGGATTCTATTTCTCGCTTAATCGCATGGCCGAAACCTTATATTGGAATCGCGAAAACCCAAATCTTAAAAAATCCATAAAATGAAAAGTAAAATACTAACTGAATTCTGGTTAGCTTCATGAGTAAATGTAATAGTTAGTTTAATACAGTATTATTTTCTGCTGCTCAATTCACCAACTTTCCCGATTGTGTCTTAAGCGAGGGTTTAGATCATTTCACTAAAACTAGACAAAATAAACGCTGTTGTGTTTCGCTTTTAAAAAAGACGAAAAAGCTGCGCAACAAAAGAGCTTCGTCACCAGCAGGACTTGAACCTGCGCGGGCATAGCCCATTAGATACCTGAACGAATTCAAGTCTAACTCCTTAACCGCTCGGACATAGTGACTCTCGTTGAAATTTGGTGGGATTTGACATTAATAACTTTGGTTTAAGAGATTAGTTCGTAATTGGTGATGAAACCGCTCACACAACCCTGTTAACAAGGCCACTTAAATAAACCTTGAATTGCATAATGCGAAATTAGGAAAAGTAATGAGCTAATTGTTCAACGGCTTTTTAGCAACTGAACTAATAAGCATTTATATTATTATTTAATTGATCGTATCTTACTAATTGTAGTTGCCTATTAACGAATCACAAGATTCCAATAAAGCAGAAGTTCCAGTATTCGCAATTAATGGAACTGTTTAGAGAGAAACACTCTGATCAATGTTTCTCTTTTGTTCAATCAGACAGAAGTTTGCCGTTGGTTTGGCTGCTTGGTTGCCAAGACTTCAAAAGTACATGGAGTTCATGGCATATGCTCGATGGCTCCATGACACAGTACTAGATTTGTGCATTTGCGAACTTCTCAATGCAAAGTCTAAAGTCAAAACTGTTCATTTGTATAATTAGAACATTTTTAATTATTATCAGCAATTGGTTCTGAATCGCGGTTCTATCATTCTGTATCGTGTCACTTATTAAAGTATATATGGGGGACAACGTTGCTGTTAACTAATTAATACGTTTTGTTCATTTGACTGAAAAAGTAACAGTTGGCTTGCAAAATAATAGAATTATGAATATCAAGCACAATGCAATACAAATAATGTAACTGTTTATTAAGGGTATGCCCATGATCTTCTAATACTATTTCAACGAATTTGAACAAACACTGTAAGTAGATATATCCACGACTTCTTTATGAAATAATGCCCATTTTTGTCAACGCTTGGTAATTCCGTTATGGAGAGTGTAGCTAGTTATTTCATCTTCCAACATACACTCACATTGTCCATTCATCTTTTGCTGCTCCTAATAGCTCATTTTACCCATATTTTCCTCATATCGGAAACAAACCACACGCTGTTCGTTTGCCTCTCCAATTACCTCAACTTCCTTCTCAACGGAGTAAAATCTTCGTTCACTGAGGTTTAAGTACAAAAACTTGTCGTCTTATTGTATCGTTACTTATTAGAGCTCGTTTTTCACAATGAGCTTCTATCTAAATGAAGAACAAACAATTTCTGGTAAATGTTTGGATGTTCTTGATAAATTGGAAACACTCATTCAGGGTACACGTACCTGTTTAAATAATGGTTCGAAAAAGGCATAAGACAAATCTATTTCATTACTAATTGTGTTCTTAATAGATCCCAGCAATTCTCGAACACTGCTTCAATCATGTACTGAAAAAGTAACAGAGCTACAAACATCTATGGAGCAGATTGAGAAGAAATACAACTCAAAACTGAATAAGCTCTCTAAGGAGTTTGAGAAGGTACAGATGCTCGCGTTTTAGAAGTTTTTGCTAAACCGGATTTTTTCATGCTTGTATTAACAATTACAGAAATGCCCTAATGCTTTGGACAAGGTAATTGAAACGAATGGTGTCCATGTTTATTTACCTATGCTTCTTGCTGATCATTACGTTCGGATTGGAGATATGGAATTGGCCAAAGCGGTCAAAGGTGTAAATTTTAACGACTGGGATGATTATCAGTCTGCGGAATACTCCGAGGCTTGTAAACTTTTAAACCTTATTATGGAACGCTTTAGTCTATTTGATCTGAAACCTGCTATTGAGTGGGCCAAAGATAACCATGATATCCTTATGGAAAGGGGAAGCAATTTGACACTTTTATTACACAAGTTTGAGTGTCTTCATATCCTCATGGAAACAAGGGATCCTGTTCGATGCATGCAGTACTGTCGTAAAAATCTGACCAACTTACAGGGAGCAGACTTGTCAGGTAAGACACAATTAAACGTCTAAAAATATGTACTAACACTTATACTATTAGAGTTACAAAGCCTATTTATGTCTTTTCTGCTCGTTCCAAAAAGTCCCAACGTATCTGACGACATGTCATCACTTCAGGAGTATATAGGCGAACTGGATTGGGACAGATTAAAAGATACATTTACTTCTGAATACTGTAAGATAAATGGTCTCCCAGTGGAGTCACCGCTACAAACTGTACTCGACGTTGGCACTTTCGCATTGACAGCATACATTAAGTTTTCTAAAATATCGTCGAAAAACTTTCAGCCTTTGAACGATGGTTTAACGATGCCTATGGACATCGACCTTCCAGAAAAGTACCGCTATCACAGCTTATTCATTTGTCCCGTTAGTAAACAGCAATCTACGGCTGACAATCCACCTATGTTGCTTGCTTGTGGTCATGCCATATCAAAGAACAGTATGTTACACTTGACTCAAAATAGTCATCGCAAGTGTAAATGCCCCTACTGTCCAATAGAGACGAATCCTTCAGATGCAATGCAACTATATTTTTGAAGAAGTTTTGTATTTTTCCCCTAGTGTTGCAGTGTTATTTTACGGTTAATGATAGCTTTATGAGATTTATGATTCACGTTCAACAATTTTGTATTGGCTTTATTTTGCATTCACCAATACATGTGTGAGAGCAGTTATATTGAAAAACTTTTATTACCTGTTGCTTTGTAAATAGGCTATAATTTAATAGTTTAATTCAAGTAATTTTTTTTAACACGGCAGGTCCTCATTCTCTGTGCATTTTACAGTATCGACATGCAAAAACGTACCAAAGACAGCTCAGACGGAAGAAAACTCAACAAACGCGTAAGCAATGAATACACAAAGTTCATTTGAGTTCTTTTGTCTGTAATTTGCTTACAATTAAATAGTTCAAATATCAGCGTCATGGCATTGAGAGAAATGAAACCGGCATCTTGGTGACAGCTCCGCGTGGAAAGGAAAGAGCATGCATTAATGAAATTATGGATGTTTTAGAGCAGGTAAGCCCGTTTATGTCTTTCACTAATGGATTTCCAAATACTAATCGTTATAGACTGTAAATACCTTGTGGCCAAATGCATTCGAAGCCGCCGCTTCCAATTCTCAGGACGGAGAAGATCAGAATGAAGTAGAAGAAGATTTGGAGAAGGCAATTGCCCGCGAACTTGATGACATGAAGAAAAAACCTACTGAAAAAAAAGAACTACTTACTCCTATCATGCTAGATATTCAATGTGGTAAGAGTATGAAATTACTCACATCCGCTAACCTGTCTAAGTGTTCTTCGTGAAAACCAGGGCCCCCATTGATCCAGTTAAGCTGGTCGAAAGTATTTGTGAGCAAGGAAAGCATAAGAAAATGACACGGTTCACCCAGCGTTTAACTCCTATTACGAAAACGACTGGCGCTACTTTTGAGGACTTAGAGTCGTTAGCTGAAACAATTCTCGCACCGCATTTTTCGGGCGAAGAGAATGCCGGAAAGGTTTGATTATCGTGAGCGTTGTTGACAGTATAAAACTAACGGAAGCAGAAATTTGCCATTCAAGCTGATTATCGGAACCACAATACGCTCCCAAAAGTTGATGTTATTCGTTCCGTTGCAAAAGCTGTTGGTCCCGGCCATCACGTTGACCTAAAAAATTATGATACCTTAATTTTGGTGCAAGTGGTAAAGGTATGTTTTTACAACAAGTCAAGTAATCATGCTAATGGGAATCATGTAGAACATTATTGGAATGAGTGTTGTACAAAAGTATAGAGAGCTCAAGCGGTTTAACTTGAATGAGCTGTACCAGATTGCGGACACCGAAGGAAACGCACAAGAGAAAAGTACAGCAAGCAAATCAGTAGAGGACAACACAGATGCTAAAAAGGATGAACCAGAGAAGAAAACTGAAGAGACCGTCGATGTTCAGAAAACAACCGAAACGGAAACTCTCTCTGCCTAATGGTGACACTCATGACATACTTGGGGATTAAGTGAATTAATTTGTATCTGAGACACCAAGTTTGTAAGATCCTTCACAATTGGTCTACACAATAAGCTTTTCTCGGTGTTCTCGTTTAAACACAAGAGCAGTTGACTGCGGATTTCTGACAACTTTTTCGCATGTTCTTCATCAAGTATTGGTTTCGATTGTAATTCTTTTTGCAAATTGTCTCGCATTTTATCAATCTCCGAGTTTAGTGTTGGCGAATCCTTGAAATCTGGTATTTTTTGTTGCATTTTTTCACCCTTTTCCTGTTCGACCCTTTGCATCTCATGCAGAACTTTGGCCTGCCGTTCCTGCAGAGTAATAAGTTCTTGTTTTACGCGTTTTTGAACATAAGCTTCAACATCCAGATTTCGGGTTGTATCGGTTTCCGTTGTGTTTTGAATATGGTTTATAAATTGTTCAGAAAATTCAGTAGGAATACGAAGCACAAATTCTGGCCTTGAATTCGTTGCTCCCATGTCTGTAAACTAGATAGATTGAGTAAGACTGTGTGAAATTCCTATTTTGTTTGAAAATTGTTTTGTTTATTTTAACTTGAGCGGTTTGGGTGCAGAGGTTGACATGACGTAGAAAAGCATATAAAACAGAAAAATGTGATATTCTGAACATTTAAGCTCCTCTGTATAACAGAATACAGAATGAACAAAATGGCTATCATATTTATTAATTTATTAAAAAAAGACCTTGGTCATTAAATTTGATGGGGAAAAAAAATACTGCACGGAAAGGTACATCAATTAGTACTAGCAATAAGTAATGAGTAGAAACTAATAATCCAACATAACAAGCGCGAATCCAAAAAAAAAGAGGAATTTAAACGAAAATAAAAAACGAAACAATCATAAAAGGGAGAGAAATTAAAGAAACCCGAAACTATAAATACCAACAAACCTTATAGACAAATTTGTAAATGAAAAGAAAGAGCAATTGGGAGTATACAATTGAGTAAACATGAAGATGTTTATCGGCACGTCTTTTTTTTTTTTTTGGTAAGCATCCTAAACAGATCACCTCAAGGAGTCGTTATTATACGGAAAGTTACACTCTTCACGAGACAGTGGTTTTCGATAAAACTGCATTTGCACTTTGTTTAGTTTGCGAATCCTGTGAACACCGAAAATGCCCGTAAAAATAGCCATACTGCAAATCGCAACAGAAGAAATCACAAAAGCGCAGGGAGATTCTTCATAACCATTTACGAGATTCATACCGAATAAACCTGCGAAGACAGCTGCCAAACCTGTACTCATGGTGAGCACGGACAACTTTAGATCGTAGATCATTAACGCATTTCGATTCGCATCCAGGACGATGTTACACACCTCCTCGGTATGTTTTATACTGCTGCTCAAACTATCAGCTCGTTGAACAATTTCCTCCACTTGCTTATAGTAAGTTTCCAACAGTAGCTCAACCTCTTCATGCTTGTGCATGGGCCTTGATTTCCCGTTTTTTAATTTTTCAGTCAGATACATTCCCGCTAAGTCTTCATCCTGTTCCAAAGTCTCATCCAATGTGTTGCGAATCATCGTCGCGCGTTTTTTAAATTCAGACAAGCGTTTGGAATATCGTAAAAGAGCTCGAAGACGATCATGCCTGATGTCTAACTCAAAATCCGAGAGCAGATTCGAAACAAGTGTTTGTAAAGTCATCATTTCGGTGTCTAAGGTTGCGACGACACTCACAAGAATAGCTTCCAAAGCTCTCATTTCATATGGTAAAGACCCAAAATCACTAGAACTTTTTCTCAACCGACCCTCGAGCTCATAAATAAAGCGCGAATGCATTTGTGTGCTTGTACTTCCATACACATCAAAAAGCAAAACCGTGTCGGCTTTAATAATTGCTCGTACGTGTAACAGGTTTATAAGGATACAGCTTGAACGTACCAATATTACTGGTACAATGGAAGAGACACCTGTATCTAATTTTCTGAGATCACGAGGAAGAAGACTATGCTGACGGCACAAATCCATTTTTTTAAAATCAGCAGACACAACGCTCACATTTCCTTTGCTGTCAAACTGCGTACAGTTAACAAGTAATCGATTTTTCTTATGACTTGAATGCAAAGGTTGATTAATTGGCGCATTTAAGGAAACCTCTGTTGAATCACGTCTTGGTTCATTTGGTTGAAAAACACGCTGAGGCGGAGCATGATTCAACAACGAACGGATTTGTTTAATTCTTGTCCGAGTACTTGATTTTAAAGGTTGCAGTGCTCGTAATGAAAAGAACGACCTTTTTGCTAATTTTGAGAACGCGCTAACTCCGAGACACCGAAACATAATTATAATGAGCAAGTGAGGGATCCTTACCACTCGTGATGCGAGCTTTCAGCTAGTGTTGTAACGAAATGACTGAGTACTTCAGATATTGGACCTGAAAGAAAACGGATGTTTAAACAATAATCTAAAGGGAAACTGATGATAATAAGAGAAAAATGAAAGAAATTATGATGACTCCGAGAGACTTTCAATTCTCTTTTTTTTTTTAGGAAGTCGAATAGTTCGAGTCAAAACAGCGGCATATCCAAATCCGAGTTACTAACTTAATGGTCGAACAAAAGCAGTCCTATAAAATCGTCACTCTAGGAATAGCATATTTCTGGAATCAACCCCAGTGCTATCTTTCTTCTTTTGTATTTTAAGAGTCGCTCGTTAAAAGGTACGTGGAGACTGTGCAGAAAAAAACATGAAAACTATATATTACAACTCCTGTGAATTTGACTGGCGATATTTAAGTAATGTTTGTATAATTAAGCTAAATCACATTGCTTTCAAGCAACTTAAGAATTAGTTCGAGTTTTCATAATATTGTAGAGCCAGATTCACGTAAACGAACTATGTATACTTCGTTCGCATCTGGATACACAAATAAAACAAAAACAATGTTGCTTTTGTCCATACATTATTGCCTTAATAACAATTACTCTATTACAGACTAATCCAAACCTTGAATTTCAAAAAAAGAAAAAAAAAAAAAAAAGATTAATTACCCAATGAAGATCATTCCAAAAGTACATGAAAACACTTAAACAGGCGCTTAGAAGCGCTTGTGCCTTTACTCGCCCCAATGCATATATTTTTCAATAACAAAAGAGAAAGCAGCAAAACCAAGACCTCCTGTGAATGCAGCTTTTGGACCAGCACGCATGGCAAGTGCGCCACCTGTGACAAAACCCGCTCCAATGGCATTGTACATGTCCGTTTTAGCTCGATAAGATTCAAAACAACACTCAGCTCCCGAGTAGACCAGACCAACGAGACCAAAATTTTTACCCGTTGAAATGGATCTCCGAGTCATGTCCTTGAATTGAATACGGATCTGCTCCTTGAATGCTTTCTGGTAAATTTCATGTGATGTAGACTGAATATCCAAAGACGACATGAATAATCCAAATATGCCACCTAGACCAAAACCCATTACACCCGACATGGCACTCTTAAAGACACAGCTTTCCGTCATCCGACCGATGACTCTGACAATTTTTGCTTGTTGAATCGCAGCCTTTTCTTCGTCTGTCAAAGAAGCAGCATTCGGCTGAGGTTGATTAAGCCCATTGGGCATTAAGCCAGGAAGGGACATTTTTTGACAGACTTTTTCTTTCTGTGCTTAAAGACGGAATTCAATACCGGGTTTTAAAAAGAAATCAAAGTAGCAGGTACAGAATAAGTTTTTTTGCCCTAAACTTCCCAGAATAAGTTTAGCTCACACTTGAGCTATGACTGAATAGTATAGAGGGGCACAGAAAGAATGTGAAGAACAAGTAAGTACAAACCTGCAGGTGTACGTTTTGCTGTTTTGCTTTTACATCAAAAGTTTTCATCCATCACACACCATCAAATCCGGGTTCAGATAGAAAAACAGTTTTTCTGAAATCATCAAACAACAAAGCAAAAAGAAGAGCACAAATAAGAAAAACGCCAAAGAACACTACGTAGGAAGAAGCAGCGCTCTACAACGCTTAGTTCTGACACAATTGCTCATTTCATTCCTTACTGCTTTGCAGAGTGCTATGTCATAGCTGAGAAAAACAGTCACAGTGTAAAAGGCGAAACAAACGCGACACAGAGGCCTCAACCTTCCCCAAAAAACAACACCTGGTCAACATGTCTGCTGAATCCGCACAAGTTTCTGAGCTCCCCGCCGGTACCACTACCGTTGTTCGCGCCGAGAAGGCCCAAAAGCTTATCTCCAAGCTTAACCTCAAGCGCGTCGAGGGCATCACTCGTGTTGTCATGCGTCGTCCCAAGAACGTAAGTTGACGAATAGTAGCCTAGGAAGAAGGAACGTCGTACTAACAATGGTTTAGATCTTGCTTGTTGTCAACGACCCCATCGTTTACAAGAGCAGCAACAATGCTTACATTGTTCTTGGCCAAGTTACCGTTGAGGACATGAACGCTCAAGCCCGCGCCTTTGCTGCTGCCCAAAACGCTGCTAAGGACGGCGATGAGACTGAGGAGTCCAAGGCTGAGGAGACTGCTGAGGCTCCCGCTGCCGAGGAGAAGGCCGACGAGCCTGAGGAGGCTGTTGACGAGACTGGTGTCGACCCCAAGGACATTGACTTGGTCATGGCTCAAGCTAACGTCTCTCGTGCCAATGCCGTGAAGGCTTTGAAGGAGAACGACAGCGATGTTGTCAACGCTATCATGTCCTTGACCATGTAAGTAGAGTAATTTTTAATATTACGAATTGCATGCACCCATCAATCGGGTTCTCTCGATCGTTAATCATCCCAAACGTGTCGTCCTTATGTTGTTGCTCTTGTCGTCAGTGCAGTAGGGTGGAAGGGGAAGTGATCTGAGTTCCTTTACAGTGAATCCGTGTAGTATATATAGCAAGGAGACTGGTGAGCTTCTCAATAAATGTCCTTATTGAAAGCATATCGGGAACCCTTTTCAGAGAAAAATTGTACAGCAAAACAGTTGGCGTCACCGGTCCTTTAACCAACTGCCACAGTGAGTTTTCATGATTCTTTCTTTTCTTGCATGTTGGGATTGCTGCAATTACAGCAAGAAGAACATATACACAACTTGTAAAGCAGCTATAGAGAACAAAAAATATATGCGCCGAGTACGTTGATGAGAGGTAATGGTGGCATTGATAGCCATTGTAGACTCAGGGAGAACAGCATATTTGAGAGAACGCAGGAGGAAGAAAGCGGTCGACAAGTATGTGTATACAAATACGCTTACCGTCAGCCAAGTTGACCCAGCTAGCCGTGCAAACGTTGTGAGAATGAGGCCAACAAACTTGTAGCCATTGTAAGCAACCATATCTAGTACCTGGCTTTGACTCGAAATATTTAGCAAATAACAACCCAGCCGAGTAGCGAGAAACTCGAAAAGAACGATACCAAACGACTTGCTAGCCCGAATTCCAAACAGCTCTGGATGAAAATTACCCCGAATACCATTTAGGGCACATGTAAGGAGAATGTGAGTAGTAAATGCCATCAAAGGAATGTACATGTCTGGGGCGTTCACATCCTCGCTCGGTGGACAGTAACCTTCAGAGCTTCCACTAACCTCGGAGCGTCTCAGCACTCTGGCCCATGATCTGCGTCTCCAGGGGAAGAGAATGAGCATGAGCTTTTTTACGACGTACGAATTCGAAACGTCAAAGTAGTAATGCAAACTAGAGAACGAGAACCATCTGCCAAAATTCTTTTCCACATACTCCTGACCAGTGGTAACGGCCGTTCGACCCATTTGAAGGCCCATTTGAGCAGCTGCTGAATTGCTGAAAAAGCTCTGGCCCATCGTTGGAGGAAATCCAGCTTTCGCCCCTCCAACCGGCTGATTGTTAACAAAATGCTCATTTACCTGCATATTCATCATTGGAACAGCATGGGTTGGTTGAGGATGGTACAATTTCGGTGGCATTTGGCTCTGGCTGAGTATGGACGGGCGAGCGACGCGTCATGACCATAAGCTCTCAAGCAACATTACAGTCATAAATACCAAATATTCATACACAAGCACAGTGTATACATTCATAAATACTATGTTTTCTAAACTCTGATGTATAAAGATGAAGAAGTAGCTAGGCGATAAATTTAATATCTCAGTACTCTTGAACCTGCCCAAAACCAACATGCCAAAGAACAAGGGAAAAGGTGGTAAAAATCGTCGTCGTGGAAAGAACGAGAACGAGAATGAGAAGCGTGAATTGACTTACGCTGAGGAGGGTCAAATCTATGCCCAAGTTACCAAGATGCTTGGTAACGGTCGTGTTGAGGCTGCCTGTTTCGATGGTGTCAAGCGTTTAGGTCACATCCGCGGTAAACTGAGAAAAAAGGTTTGGATTAACCAAGGTGATATTATTCTTCTGTCTCTGCGTGAGTATCAAGACGAGAAGGGTGATGTTATTCTCAAGTACACCGCAGACGAGGCTCGTACTCTCAAGAACCAAGGTGAGCTTCCCGAGACCGCCAAGATCAACGAAACCGACACTTTTGGCGTTGAAGGCGATGAGGATCTTGACTTCGAGTTCGACGTCGATGCCATTTAAAACAAAAGTGCAATCGGGTTTTTTTTGCATGCTGGAATTCTTGTTTCTGTATATGTAAGCAACAATAGAGATTTCTTGTTCGGCTAGATTGCGCATGGACGCAAGCTGCAGGACATGCTTCTTCTATCTTTGCACAAACACCACCCTGTTATTCATAGAGCATGTTGCTTTCTCGCATGTTCAGAGGCTTTCATTGAATTAATGTGCTTTCTTCTGCGTGTGGTCTCAGGGGACGACGGTTTCTGTGTGCAAGCTGTACTGCGTACGCACGCTCTGCCTTTAGGACTGTTTCGGTCTTTTTCCTTAATGGCATGCGTTTCATCGGACCATAATGTCCGCTCCTATCCGAGAGTTTTGGTCAAGGAAGATTTGGGCCGCTCGTTTGTTGCGAAAGTTTTGGAAAAAAGTGAATGAACTAATTGATTTGGGTACGGAGAGTGATGTATGAGGGTTAGGTGTGGTACTTTGTTAAGGTAAACCGGTTTGAGGGGAGTGATGGGAGGAGGTCTCGAAACGGTTTTTGTGCCTTGTCGACCAGCGACATAAGGCTAATTTGTCTTCTTGCCTCGGAAGAATTGGGCAATCTGCCTCATCGCGACTCCAAAGGATTGTGCATGAGTGATATTGTTTGCAAGCCATTTGGGCAGTTTGGCTTGCGTGGAAGGTTTGTTGTACCTTTCATCAAGCAGTAAAATACAGGCGTAGTCGTCCTTATGTCGAATGGCTCTGCCGATACTTTGGTTAGCCGCTCGCATGCATGTGTTCTCGGCAAACTCATAATCCAGGTCGATGCCCTTCTCGGTTTTAGAAGACATTTTCTCTTTCACAAAAGACATCTTTGCTTGCCAACGAACATCCTGAGCATTGGGAAATGGCATGCCGACAACAGCTACACATCGCCCTAGTCGATCGGAAAAGTTTATGCCTTCGGAGAGTCGTCCATTAATGACACTTAGAAGAAGGCCACCTTTCCCAGCAGTGACAGATGCACAGTAGTCTTCAAAAACGCTTTTTTTACTTCCGTCGCCCGCTAAAGCCTCGCGCTCTTTATCTTCATAGAATATAGGCTTGCGTTTGCATAAGCGCAACCACAGATCAGACTTTTTCCAGCAGCTAATTGCCTCTGACAAATGTCGAAAGCTGCAAAAGAACACGACAACTCCGTCGGGGATTACTGCAGTAAGGTTCAACATAGTGCGACCTAAATCTTGAAGTGCATTCACATCGCCGCGATTTTTGTATGTGAAACGAAACGGTGTCCCGCCAGTGCCTTTTGACAATACCACAGTACATATGTTTGATTCGGGAACAATGTGACCGCATGAAAACTGCTTTACTCGGTCTAAAAATGAAGGAAATAGAAGCTGTGCAATTTCATCCATCGGAGACATTGTACCTCCTGCCAGTATTACAGAGCGCGCTTGCTCAGCCAAAGCAGCAATTTCATGCGACGGGTCGAGCAGCGCATACTCCAACACAGCTTTAGAATTATGACCTTGTACAGTTTCTTCCACCGACTCCATCCGGTAAAACAACCTGCCTTCGGGAGAAGGGTTGGCAATGGCAGTTAAAAATGTTGCAAGCTTCATTATTACTGGTGTACCTGTTGGAACTGCATGCCTACTATGATCGGCATCCTCAGCTTCCAAAGTATTTTTCACATGAAACGTATTTGCTTTACGAGCAATTTTGGACGCAGAGATATATTGTGTTAGGCGATGCAGGTTTATTTGGTCAGTACCATGAGCAATGAATAACGTTGCTGGGTCAATTGTACATGCTTCCTGTCCCGCAAGTCTTTCGAAAACATGAAGCAGTTCATCCACAATACGCAACAGCTGCTGAATGTGCATGCGATTAGGACCAGACAAACGCTTGGCGAAACGTTGCAGATAGCATTGCAGCTGCTTTTGACATAGCAACACTTCTGTTTGACTTACGGAGGCCGAAAGAATGGAACATATACTATCAATAACATTGTGTGCTTCATCCAGGATGCAAACGTTATCACGCAAAGAAATGCCAAGCGAATCGCGTGTAGACTGCTGCAATAACATGGCATAAGGGACAGCCACGATATGTGCTGGAGCAATGGCTTCGCGAATGCCGTAATACGGGCATGTCTGTGTCTGTTCACCCAATGTAATCATGTCTTCCATGTCCATCACTTCCGCCAGCACGGCATCGCGAAAGTCGTCAATGGGAGTTGTTGCCTGTAGAAATGGACAATTGCCTGAACTGTTAGTATGCTATGAGGAAGAATAACGAGCGGAGCGCCATAAATATACCTTGAATTTCAATGCACTTTTCATTTATCAATGCTGCGGAGCCGAGCCGTTTCACATTTTCGTTGATACATAAATTTTTTCGTGAAGCCAAAGAGATTGCACGAACAGGTGTCGTAAACGTAGTCATATCTAGTTTCCGCACCTCATCAAGGAATTGCTGAAGCTGTGAATGTGTTCGGGATGCAAAGTAAATCTATGGTTAGCATCAAGTTGGCTGATGAACTTGCATACCTTTTGCACTTGAGGAAGCGTACCGTCTGAAGGTTGCAGCAAACGAAGTAAACGGCTAACATCTTCGGTAAACATGTTTCCATCAGCAAAAGTGTCATCTTGCACTAAAAGGTCTTCCTCCAACGATGCTGATGATCGTTCTAACCCTGAGTCTTTTACAGAATTCTCCGTAGGACCTGGTCCTCTGCGGAAACGCTTCCTTCGAGAAAGCGATTGTTTCATACAACGTTCCTTCCGAATAGCCTCTAAACGAGTTTCAAGTTCTGCATGAGCTTGTTCCACTGTTTCTTTTTGTAAGCCGGCACCTTGGGAAATGACCCAGTCCGGCAAGCCATCGTCATCAGCATGAGTGTCTCCATGCTTCTTATCACTAACAGCAGTAGTCCCTGTTTGCAATTCTGTCTCTCCTTGTGAACACAGACCCATGCTTCCACGTTCATCTAGCCAAGTCAATGCTCCACACAACAAACTCAGACTCTTTCCTGTACCGGTTGGCGACTCAAAGATACCTATATTACCATTCTCGATAACGTCAAACAGCGTTTTCATAAAATCCAATTGGATGCTGTACGGAATGTATGGATGGTGGAATTTTTTTAAAGCATTTTGCTTACGAACAATGAGAGATTCATCTGAAGAAGCCAGAGGATGCAAGTCATTCGAGTCATTATCACTAACATTTTCCAAACTTCGTTTCGTCATTAAACAATCAAAAAATTAAAGAGGAAAAATTCCGATAGAAATAGCAGAAGAAACGGAAGAACAAAACCAAGGGACGAGGTCTGTATAGCCGTTACAGTTTTGTGCAAATGTCTCCGAAGCCAAAAGTTTTGCTTACTCGAAGAATAGTGAGAATTTGTGATACGTAAGGAAGCATAAGGCAGCGTAGTGTACTATTAAAAACTTTTGCGAAGAGCACTTCACTACTTTAAAATACGTTAAAGCTCGTAAAAGTACGTTAAGGTGCGTAATACCTCGGTAAACCGATGCACCTCATGTAGTACGGTAGAGGTTGTTCGCTCCATTAAACTGAGACAGCGATTCTCTTCCTGTCTAGTCCCCGCCCGAGTATGTCGAACGCGAGACGAAAAGCGTTACGGGACTTTTATCGTCTCCCGCCATTGGAAGAAAGACAGGACGAATCTTCGCGATCCTCGTCTTCTCATCCAGAGGATTCAAGTGCTGATACCGCCGAAACCGATCTGAGCCAATTTACCGAATTTAGCAACACAGAATTCGATGCTGAAGCTTACGTGAAAAAAATTGCCGAGACTGCCAGTCCTAAAGAGCTTTTCGATACGGAACGCTCTCTGTCTTCAGGTACGTACCAGAATGATTTAGTGAAATCCACTGGAGAGTGCACTATTTGCGATTAATGATGGGATTTACTGAAGTTGAAAACACGTTATACAAAATAACGCGTTCTTAATTATCGGTATTTTACATAACACAGTTTCTCGTTATCGGTGTTCTGGTTAATGCATTGCGCTGTAACGCATTATAAGCAACAAACACGTACAAAGCGATTGTACTAACAACAACCTGCTAGCAATTCGTCAGCTTTCTGGTGATCATAAGTCTTTGGTTTATAATCATTACACACATTTACTTCGTGCCAGTCGTGCAATTGAGCAGGTTCGTCCTATTTTGCGGTTTCTAGTCTTAAAATTTTGACTAACAAAGGGGCCTCGGCCTTTTAAACAGTTGTGCTCTGAAGTATCTGATTTACTACCTGAAGACAAGGACCCAGGGTCCTCGGGATCAGTCTCTGTGAAAGAGAAGGAATCGTCACAAAGTTTGTAGTATACCCGGTAGACGGTCTGAGCATCCGTTTCAAAAACTCTTGCAGTTGAGATTTGCTGTTGCAAGAGGTCAACATTTCCATTAGCTACTGTATAATAGGTCCTTGTAAGACTTGTGACTGGTACTGTTGTTTCTTTAGAAGATTTGCTTGTTTTGTGTCTTTTTGTCAACAACCATGTATAAACGGGTAATTGTCGCGACACGGAATTTCGAGTGCAAAGCTACGTTTAGTGCGGAGTCTCGAGGTTGGAGCTTGGAAAAACGCAGTAGTATGACTGCTTTGTATTCTGCTATTGAAGACCTCTGTCACTCGGAAACTGTACAAACGATACTTGTCGCTATGCCCGGTGCTATTCGTGTCGAACAGTCAAATGCATCGTTACTCGACGATGTACCCATCTACAGCGATTTATCTACGCCAAAGCCCCTTGATCCTGCAGCTGATGTTTTAAACGAGACAGATCAGGCTAACTATTTTCACAATCTTCAAAATTATTACCAAGAGCGCAATACAAATGCATCGTTGGAACCGGTTTGGCCCACGGCACCGTCGTGTTCGAGCTTGTCCGACAACCGCTGGATGGCTTACGCTGATAATATATTATGGGAAGTCCTGCATTATCGTTTGCCCATGGTGAACGGACCAGATGAGCACAAGTGGTGGAGAGCTTACAGAAAGATATCCCAGCTGTATGCAGACAAGATTGTTTCACTCTACAAGGAGGGTGATCTTGTCCTCATCAACGACTTTTACTTATTTCTCGTTCCGAAACTCGTCCGCACTAAACTTCCTAATGCCCACATCGGATTCTTTCTTCACGTTCCCTTCTGTACATCAGAGATCTTTCGTTCGTTGCCTCATAGAAGTGATGTTCTAAATGGAGTGTTAGCATCTAATGTGATTGCTTTTCAGACTGAATCCTCTGCTCGACATTTTATCAGCACTTGCCTAAACGTTCTTGGTCTGGAGACGACGGCAACGAGTGTCGACACTACGGAAGGTTCACGCGTCGCCATCGTGCATATGCCTGTCGGTATCAATGTTAGTCGCATGCGTGCTTTGTGCCAGACAGAATCCGTTCAATCCAAAATTTCCCAGCTTCGTGGCATATATGGCGACGAAGTTCGTTTACTCGTTGGTCGTGACCGACTTGATCGTGTGTGCGGCGTACTGCACAAACTTCGTGCGTTTCGTGAACTTCTCCGTCGCTATCCTGAATGGAGAAATCGCGTCGTGCTTGTTGAAATTACAAGCATTCCTAAAAATGGCGACGTTGGCGACATGAACGTAAAAGTCGAGGACCTGATAACGACTATAAATGGTGAATTTGGTTCACTCTACTTTTCTCCTGTTCATCACTTTCACCAATTGATTAAACAGGACGAATATGCCGCCATTTTGAGCACCGCAGATGTTGCATGTGTCTCTTCTATCCGAGATAGCATGAACACAATGGCATTGGAGTATGTTGCTTGTCAAAAAGAAAACAAAGGCACGCTCATTTTGAGTGAGTTTTCTGGTACGTCTGAAGTGTTATCTTCGGCATTGCTCGTCAATCCGTACGACTATGCGGGTTTCGCAAAGCAAATGCACTGCGCCCTTAGCATGTCTGAGCAGGAACGTGAACAGAGATACGCTTCACTATGGCAACAAGTCAGCACAAACACTTCCTCAGCATGGATAACGAATCTTATAGAAACTATTGGCAACCAAATCGTCGCCATGGATATTCACATAACTACACCTGCTCTTCAAACCTCACAGGTTCTCCCGCTTTACAGGAAAGCTAACAAACGGCTATTTCTACTTGATTACGATGGTACTCTTATCGCAAACACAAAGAATGTGCGCACACCTATTCCAACGGACAAGTTGTTGCGAACGTTAAAGCGTCTCGCAGCTAATCCCCGGAATATAGTCTGGGTACTGTCAGGACGGTCAAAGAAGTTCCTTGACGAATGGATGGGTGACATCTCTGAGCTGGGTTTATTGGCTGAACATGGAAGTTATGTACGTCCACCCCAGAGTTCTAAATGGCAAGATTTGACAGGTGATATGGATTTGTCATGGAAGGACAGTGTCCGCAATGTTTTGCAATACTTTACGGAGCGGACACAGGGATCCTCACTGGATGAAAAAAAGGCCTCACTGTTGTGGAATTTTGCAAACGCAAACACAAGCTATGGAAAGTTTCAGGCCCTTGAGTGTCAAACCAATTTGGAAGGTTTTCTCAGCAACAATCAGAACACTGAAGTCGTATCAAGCAAATACTCACTTGAGGTTCATCCCTCCATGCTTAATAAAGGTTCTGTTATTCAACGTATTTTGAATTGCTCGCCTAAAGATCTTCAATTCGTGTTCTGTGCAGGCGACGACAAGTCGGATGAAAACATGTTTGAAGCTATTCGTGATCGTTACCGGAATCGTCAGCAGAACAGCAAGAAACAAGATACCGAAGCTACCGCCACCAATCCTGCTTCCGTTTCAACTTTCTGTATCAGAATTGGTTACACGGACAAGCCAACGTTGGCCGACTATCATTTGCCCTCTGCTATGGATTTATTGCAAGCGCTAAAAGAACTATCTGGTTAATATGGCGGCAATTTGCGATCTTTCCTACTCAGCTATGTTACTTTTACCCCTCCTATGCTAAAGTAACGGTGAGCATTTCATGGATTTCTTAAAAATTTCTGTACATACGAATAAATTTTTCTGCTGTGATTTACCACTTGTTGTTATTTTTTTGGTCTGCTTTTCGTGAACCGGACAAACGAATGACCTAGTCAGCTAGCTTGGAAGCCTTTTCAGCCCAAATGTTACAATCAACGGCGGGCTTCCCCATGCGAACGTTTACATCGTTATGAGCTTCACATACCCAATGTGTTAGTTCCCTGCGACTGCCGACACGTGGTTCGTTTCCATCCTTGGCAATCCAAAGTCGCAAGTCTTCGGCACATGACCAGCATGGATAGAACCGAGAGAACGAGTGTAAAAAGTTGTACATCTCGGCTTGTTGTGCTGCTGATGGATTATGAGGATACGTCGCTGCCATAGCATGCAAAAATGTCCAAGTTGCCCGTCCCAGCTCTGCAACGTTAGGAAGCTGAGGAACAATTTTTGAAGAGTTGGTTATAACAGGAGGTTGCTGAATACGCTGTGAGTTTTCATTTGTGCTTGCAGCGGATTGTTTCTGTTGATGCGATCCGTTAGCTGCATTTGACGAAGTTGGAGATGTCATTTCGGCGGCCTGGTTTTGGAAAGCCGAGAAAATATTGCATGTTTTACATGGTTTACCGTTTTCATCGTACACGATTCCGGTTTCCTTGTCCCGATACCTTTTTTTTCTGAACCCAAACATTTTTATAATAATAGAAGTTGAATAAAAAGAACGTTAATTCTTAAAGAAATTTCTTGGTATGAATTTCTTTTCTTCTTCTAATGCGTGTATTGATCGTTTTCGTTGCTCTAGAAAACCTTCTCAACACCACCTCCAAAAGCAATGCCCAAATTCGACGGTGAGCAGAAAATCACACTGGATAAATTATACAACGGCAGTTAAAATTAGAGTGGGCAACGCGACGATGACTAAGCGAAATTACCAACCACAAAAAGAAATCAAAAAAATCCAATGAAATATAGATCGAGGGAGACCAACAATTACATTGTTGAACAATCGAATAGAATGATGGCAATCACGAAAATCTATACAAATACAGCATGAGGTTACGCGACTGTTCCTATGAGTTAATTCGCAAGCCCTCGCTAATGGGAGAAGGCCCTGTTATTTATGTTCGCAGTGAAATGAGTTAAGGTTATTTTCCTTTGTCCGAAACCCTGATTTGCGCGTATTTATAGAAACAAAGCTTAATTACAGGAAAGTGGAACGCTGTACTGACCAAAACTTCCTCATTGACGTCAAGATTCACTTGATATGTTTTATTTTGCAGACGCAATACAACCTCATGCGGGTTGTTAACCAATTATTGCCTTTGAACAAGAATTCTTGCTTCCGAAAGCATAGGAGTCCAGAAACCTAAATTCACATTTTCTGACGTCATTTGGATCACTTAAATAAAGGCCAATTGGCATTGGCATTTAGAGCTCTCGCACCGAGTATCTGAAACTTAAAATTTGTTTAACATATTAGAAGGATTATGAAACGTGATGGGCTGATACCTCGTTGTGTTAATAGAGAAGGAGGAAAGGGTCTTTAGTTAAACGAATTATCCATTTAAAAACACGCCTTAAAAACTTTAATTTAAAGACACTATAACCGATCAAAACCTTTCATTGATGAAAATGACCGCAGTCGTATTGACTCGTATTATTAAACAATTCATATAGTACTTCTTCATTTAGTTAGACGGGCCAAGCTCTACTACGCCAAAAAGGAATTGCGTCAACAAAAGTTTACGTCAAACAGAATACACGCATCCGACTAGCTGCTAAGAGTACAATCTTTAACTGTGGCATCGAAGATTACTGTACTAAACAAGTGGCATGCATTACAACTTTGCTTTTGTAACTACCACAGACTATTGAAGCAGAAATCGGCTTTGTCGCACTACAACACCAAAAAACAAAAGTGAGCAAAGAAACAACAACACTTTCTACGCTTTTAGTCATGGGAATTAAAGGTAAGTATAATGTATTTGTGCAGTTGTTGTACCTACGTACTCAATTTATTGCACTTTACTTTCTTTCTCGCAACCTTCGTCCTGTGAATATGTTATACTAACAGTCGTTAAGGACTCTCCCAGGTCATCGCAGACAATTGCCCGTCTGCCGTCAGACACAATGATATTAAGAACTATTTTGGCCGCAAAGTAGCTATTGATGCGTATGTGGTTACTCGACTTACAGAATCATACACTGTAAAAAAAAACCCAGTGTGTGCATGTAATTTCCATTTCCTAAGTACGTGAACTAACGATGTGACTAGTTCTATGAGTTTGTATCAGTTCCTTATTCAAGTGCGTGGTCAAGACGGCCAGCAATTAATGAATGATCAAGGAGAAACCACAAGTCACTTGATGGGCATGTTCTACCGGACACTACGCATGGTTGATAATGGACTCAAACCATGCTACGTTTTTGATGGTAAACCACCTACGCTCAAGTCGGGTGAGCTGGCAAAACGTGCATCTCGACAACAAAAAGCCCGTGAAGAACGCGAGGAAGCAAAGGAAGTCGGTACTGCGGAGATGGTTGATAAATTTGCCAAACGTACTGTCCGTGTCACTCGCCAACATAACGACGAGGCGAAAAAGCTGCTGGAGTTAATGGGTATCCCTTATGTCAACGCTCCATGCGAAGCCGAAGCTCAATGCGCAGCTTTGGCAAGAGCCGGAAAAGTATACGCCGCAGCTTCAGAAGATATGGACACAATGTGTTTCCAAGCGCCTATTCTGCTTCGACATCTGACGTTCAGTGAGCAACGTAAAGAACCCATTAGCGAGTACTCTTTTGAGAAAACCATCGAGGGATTAAACTTTACCATCGAGCAGTTTGTTGATCTTTGTATTCTTTTAGGCTGCGATTACTGCGATCCCATCCGTGGTGTGGGACCCGCTCGTGCTGTAGAACTTATTCGTCAACATGGAAATTTGGATAACTTTGTCAAAGACGCAGACAAGAAAAAGTTCCCCATTCCGGAAGATTGGCCTTACCAGGATGCCCGCCGACTGTTTTTGGAAGCAGAGGTTCAAGAGGCAAAAGACATCGAACTGAAATGGCGTGCTCCAGACGAGCAAGGAATCATCAAATTTCTCGTAGAGGAGAAAGGCTTTAACGAAGACCGTGTACGTGTCGGTATCAACCGTCTTGTAAAAGCCTCAAAAACGATTCCCCAAGGCCGACTTGACAGTTTCTTCAAAGTCCTGCCTTCAACGAAAAAGGAGAAAGAGAAGCCTAAAGCTGCTGCGAAGCGCAAACGAGACACAAAGTCCTCTGCACCTAAAAAGAAGCGTTGATTCTCGAGAAATTCACTTGGAATTTTTATGTATAAAGATTACTATCATGATCTTGTCATTACTCTACAATGCTGCTTGCATTATCGTCTAGACGAAAGTGTACTATGCAACGGAAAACAAATGGACTACAAGTGATCCAGAAATCCGGGTGTTACTGATCAACTTGTATCCGTAAGATGAGAAAAATGCTTGCAATCCGGGGATACTGCGGAATAGTGCTGCAATCGGAATCTAAACCAGTTCAATCTCACCAAGTTGGGTAATTTCTTCAGACTCGGATGCGTTCATAATACTAAGGAACATATTCCAAAAAAGAGACACAATGCTTGAGAATGGCAGTTGATATTGCAAAGGCATGAACCAAAAGTTCACAGCTTGAACGAATGGCCAAACAGAGTAATTGGCCTGTACGATATCGTTAGCAAGAACCTGGGTGCTGGTATGAAACGTGCACACAAGCACGAAGACAAAAATTAAATCAATCACTGTCCGGCTGACCACAAGGCATACATACCTTTAAAGTTGGCAAAAGGACATTTTGCAAACGACGTTTTGCCTCTCGGAGAGTGTTACCCTCAGTGAGTGTCATCCAAGTGTAAAATGCACTTAGACCAAACGGAGCAAAAACTATTTGATCCAAAAGGACACGAGAAACAACGTTCCCAACACCCTTACTCACAGGAAGCTTTTGGGCTAAAAAGCGAAGCCATCGAAACTAAAATACCTGTTAAAATGTTGTCCGTGGAACACTTCTGTGACAACAATCGTTTACCTGAATGGGTGAAATTGCAAAACCTATATTGCGACGAAGAAAGTTAGCAACTGGTGAGCAGCCTCTGCGTTCTAATAACACTTACCAAACCCGACAAACTGAAGTACTCGACGTATGCTCGGCAGCTCTGGATGAGCACGAAGCTAAACCAATTGTTAGCAAACATTGCTCGTTCTCCCTACTCCTCAAACAACACGACCAACAACACCTGCCAATGTACCCACCTTCTCACCGCCTAAACCGGTAATAGCGTTTTTACGAGCGCGATAAATGGTCAGTCCCTGAGCAAGGCCGTCGGAAATGCCTGCAAGGGTTGCTGCCGTGAAACACATGGTCAGCACCGGCGACCTTTGGTACCATTGATTATAACGAGCAGAAAACGATCGAAACATAGAGTGGAAAGGGAAGAGGGAGCTGCTGCTGCTTTATGAAGCAACAATACTCACATTGAAGATTGCAGCAGCTCACCAACGCACGACTCGCGTCAGACACGAGACAAGTGATAACCACACACCATTACCGAAGCATCACTCAACATCATGCACAACATCACGTCACTCAGAAAACACTCGGACTTCAAAGACTCTTGTTGACTATGACATCACCGAAAACCACTATCTATCAGGCACCGAATGAAGGCCATACGACATCCGAGCCATTGCCGGAAAAGCATCTTCACCAGATCCACAAAACCAATCACCTCTGCAATGTTAGCCGACGAACAATCAAGTCGATGAGGAACAAGGAAACAGCAACTGAAAGCCTAGCCAAGCGGAAATCATGTTCAGAGAGTTAAAAAACTTCGCATACTCGTCAAAGTATATACTACGAGTGAGCTGGGTTTACGAAGGAGATTCATCAGGGTACATGATTCCACAAGCAAGCCCAACAGAGCCGACACCCTCAAAAATCGAAAACTTACCAATAGACGTTCAGAAGCAACGCTGCACTACCACAAGGCACTAGACGATTGAAGTAGGCAGAGCTGCTTGACGGTCTTTTCCAAGTGGGAGGAGGCCACTATTTATGTCAGAAAATTTCGGTTTTGAAGTGTGACGGCTGTTTTCACCCCCACCCCTAAACACTAACACGCTTCGGGAAATCTTGCAGAATTAGGGCAAAACTGGTCAATTTACGTCATTGAAAAACACGTTAATCAAACTTAATCTTTGTTCCTTGCGGCTTGACGATGGCTGCCGTAGCACGTGCAGCTCTGGCCAAAGCTGCTCCTGGGCGAATAGAACGAGGATCGACCTTACGAGAGCGTTTGACAGGACGTTCGTAAGAGTCGGCTTCACCGGAACCAGTTTCGTCGGCTCCATCACCGTAGTCTCCGGAATTGTTCGTTCGAGCGGCACGCGCGGGACGAACACGCTTCGAACGGTCTTGACCATACTCAAGGCGCCACGTGTCGTGACTCATGGCCATGGCACGCTGAGCTGTTTCAACATCAAAAAAGTCTACAAAGCCGAAACCCTTGCACTTGCCGGTATCCTCGAACGTCATTAAGCGAACACGACGGATGCGACCAGCATCGCCAAAGTACTCGCTTAAAGTTTCTTTTGTCGCGTCAAAGGGGAGGTTACCGACGAACAGTGTGCTGGATGGCGGGTTCGCCGGACGTGCGGCGATCTTTTCGGTTTTAGACACGGTGACCTTGTCGGGCCGGCCGGTGTAGTCGGTGCTGGATTTGATGAGAACGTTACGGCCGTTCAAGGCGTGTTCCGAACACGCGAGAGCTAAACCCAACGACTCCTCCGAGTCAAAGTCGACGTAAGCGAAACCGCGATTCTGGTTTTTGCGAATTTTGTTCATCGGCATGTGAACACGAACAATCTGTTCGGCTTGCAGTCCATTGCCTCCTTGTTCTGCCGCAATTGCTGCCGTCTCCCGAACAAAAAACTCTTTGAGGATGTCCACAGTCGTGAGGAAACTAAGATTACCGATCCAGATGCCGAACTTAGTCGCCGGTTTGTTCGGAGCAGAAGAACCTTTAGGCCCCTTTTCGGCGTCTTCATCGGTGTCTTTCTCACCGAGCTTTTTCTCCAGCCGGCGAAGACGTTTCGCTTCCTTCTTTTTGGCCTCTTTGAGAGCTTCCTCAGTCCAGTTGCCGTCTTTATCAATCTTTCCAGCTTTTCTCAGCTTGCGTCGAAGCTTCCGAGAAGGCGGCACTGGTTGTGATACATCAATCTCCAACAATTCCTCCTCGTCGCCCTTCGAGTGTTTGGAGGATGCGTGGTGCTTGGACTTGTGATGCTTCGAGTCCTTCGACACCTTGTTCTCGGTGTCTGACGGCGCATCCTCAGCATTTTGTGGAAGCTCATTGTCCGAAACCGACTCCTTCCTACTACGGCTGGAGTCGTCGTCCTCAGCGTGCTCGCTGTGATCCTTGCTCATGGCTTTGGCGAAGAATGTGAAAACGAAGCGCTAAGGAAGCAGGATTCGGTGTGATGCGATGCAGTTCGTTAAACTTTTTTAGGTAATTTATTGATGGATGTGTTAAAGAACAATTGAGATTAGTAATGAGATCGCTACATAAATTACGGAGCATGGAGACGACTCCACTATTCAAATTTACCGAGCTGTATGATAACTGTAAACCGGATTTATCAAACCTCATTCGTTCGCACTATTTCATTTAACGAACACCCTCCAGCACTAAACGCTTGAGGCGTTGAGGAGAGGACTACCCTACTGAGCAGACGGGTCTGGCAGGATTCCTTAGTAAACCACCATGACTGAAGGACCCCCCTCTTACGAATCTCACTTCACCTTGGAACTCGGTCTCCACCGTGAACTTCGCGGAAAACGCGTCGTTCTGGCGTCTGGTTCTCCTAGAAGAAAGGAAATTATGGCCCAAATGGTAAGTGTACGGTGGGTTCAGGAAGATCGACGCGTCTGCTGCTGAGATGATCTACATGCACACGTGATCGACAATAATGATCTTCGGTCTCAGTATGAACATTGTCAATTCGGAGACACTGTGCTTGTGTTTTCATTGGATTGATGTTCCCAATGTCGAGATTTTTGGCTTACTAACATCTACTTTTTTTTAGGGGTTCCCCGAAGTTGAAGTATGCGTTTCCGGGTTCGAAGAGAACCTTGACAAGAATAGCATGACGCCTTGGGAGTATGTCTCTCAGACATCTGCGAAAAAGGCTATGGCTGTTTACGAAAAACTGTCGGAGGATGAGGAAGCACCTGAGATGGTTATTGCCGCCGATACAATTCTCGTCCTTGGTCATGAAGTTATCGAGAAGCCTTGCGACGAGAAACAGCACTTTGCAATGCTGAAGCGTCTTCGTGACTCTAACACTCCTCATCGTGTCTTCACAGCAATCACTGTGATTGCCCCTATGGATGTCCCCATTCATCCGGGTTATGTTATGAAGAGTCACTTGGAAGAGACTCGGGTTAAGTTTGACCCAGAACTTACTGACGACTTTCTTCAGGCTTACGTTCGTTGCGGAGAAGGTTTAGACAAAGCAGGAGGATATGGCATTCAGGTAGGCAAACGTCGTCGGATGGGACTCATTAAAACACCCAAGCATTTCTATGCTTGCTTTCAATTTCACGAATACACTAACACACGTAGGGAAAAGGAGCTCTTTTAATTGAATCTATTCAGGGAGACTACAACAATATCGTTGGTCTTCCCGTCCGCGCTACCTTTAAATTGATGGAGGATGCTTTAAACGAAAGCACTGATCACGGCTATTAAGTTTCAGCAATAAAACCCAGTCAGGGCTGTGTCGCTGTGCTCTTGCCGAAATGCTCGTCGTGTCATGTGTTTACATCTTTACTCCTAGCAATTGCTTCTTAAGCATGGAAAAATCTCAATAGGGCAAATTGAATCGTTCGCGGTTTTTCATGTCATTACGGAAATACTGTATAGAGCACTAGTCACCAGCAACTGATACGGGCGTCTCGATTGTGCTGCAAGGTACATATTGACAACCTACTACTTGTTGTTTAAAAGACCTTTTTTTTGGAGCTCAGCCTTCAATTGAACGGCAAAGTCGTCATCACCAACGTCTTCATCATCCCAATTGTTTTCCCATAAGGTATCATCATTTGTTGCAAGTTCTGCGTCTTTCATATGCCAGTCTACATTTCATCGTTAGTACATGTGCATTACACCGTAAATGAAATATTTTAACACGTACTTTCCATGGCAAAGTCTTCAAATTCATCATCGTCTTCCAAATCTATAATGTAACGTTAGCACCCCTTCCCGTCATATCTTTTCTTCTACGTACTCTCAAGGCTAGGCAAAGCCGTTCTCGACATTTTTGTTAGTATTTTTTGAGATTTGCGAGTGTGGAAAAAGAAAGGTGCCCTGTATCGAACATACTTCGTCCTTCTAACGCGTTTGGTGTAGACCTTTTGGTGGTGAGTTTTTAACTCTTAAGCAACGCTCAAGGGGCACAAAAGCGAAGAGACTAGTGCCCTTTCCCCACAAACTCTAATTATCTAAATGCATTATACAGCCTTTATTTAGTCAAGAGAAAGAATAGAATTAGACACAGTTCTCATGGTTAATTAAAAAAGAAGTTTAAATTTTTCGTCTAAATGTGTATTATTGATAAAAAGTTAGTCGGTCCTGAAAGGTATATGAGATTTTGTTCGGAAAGGTTGTACAGCCTTGCACGTCGAAGCAATAAAAAAGAACTCGTAGTCAAATAACTACAGACGGTCAAAAGTGTATAGAATGATAAAGAAGAGGTCCAAAGCCTGCATGCGATTGTATCAAAAATCAGTGAAAACGAAACGAAGCATAATGGCAACGCGGATGATGGGTTCTCATATACGAAGGAGAGGGGAATGCGTATCAGTATAATAATCCATTTTCGATAACAGAGAAGCACTTACTTCCCCATCTTTTTGTACATGCTAATAAGGTTTTTATGACCAACGTCCTCTTTGGGCCAAAAGTAACAAACAAACTTCCAAAGATCATGTGTCATCCCCTCTCGTTTGTCAGTGGGTGTATCTGCGACTAGCTTGTCAATGTGCTTTCCAATTGAAGTGAGGCAGTCGGCCAGTAATTTAACCAGCTGGCCGCGTTCCAGATTCCTCGAGTCGCGTTTCAAGCTCTTAAGATACTTGCGGACAGGATGCATGAGTTGCTTACAGCGTAAACGTGTTCGTTGATCCAAATGGTCAGGTGCATTTGATGAACGGGTTGAATCATTCGTTTTTGTATCATGCTCAGGCGTATTATGACGAGAACTAGCGACAGATGTCCGTCTGTCAGCACGAGAATCAACAGATGGACTGCGAGATGATCCTTCCGAACGATTCAACTGGCGATGAAGATTCGACCTGCTCGTCTGTCGGCGATTGTGGGGCATTTTAGGACGATCATTGGCAATTTGTTGAGATTCACGGAATGCAGTCAAAAGATACTCACCACGTCTAACCAAATGAACGGCGGAAGGCGCATGTTTCTCATTGGAGTCTTGAGACTTTACATCATCCAAAAAGAGTTTGTCTTTGAGTCCAAGCTCGGGATCATTGCGAATACTCTGCCAAGAACCAAATCCGTATTTGCATATACCAGCAAGCAGCATGGAATCTTCCACTTCGCTCCATTTGCAGGACCAGCCATGAACAGCACGTAGAGGTGCTTTGATGCGAAAAGAAGAGAGATTGTTCAAATCAACAGCTTGGTATAAAAATTCCAAATCTCGAAGACGTTGGATAAGTGTTTCAGCATTAATATTCTTAACGCCTTTAAAAGAAATAAGAATAGCCTTTCTAGCAGGTTTTCCATTTTTTTCGCCGGATGAAGACTCACTTTCGGCAATAGCCTTTTTACACGATGCTTCTAAGTCGGCAGAAATCTTTTTAATGACATTGGCGTCTTGGGTGGTGAGATCGGCATCTTTAACGATTTCATCGTAGCGGTCTTCAATACGACCATATTTGATCATCGCTCTGTAAAGCATCCGTATTTCCTTCTCCATAAGCAGTTCGTCCTTAATCAAACGTTTTCTGCTTGGCTTGGAAATCTTCTCAATAGTTTTGTCTTCACGTAAATCCAAAGTAGATGTTCTCTCACGCCGACTTGAAAGCTCCGCTTCCTGCTTACGACGTTCTTCTTCCTGTTGTTGTCGTTCCTCTTCCTCAATCTTCGCTCGTTCCTCAGCAGGAATAATGTCGTCCCATGAAACATTAGCTTTATAGTCTGTAACTTCAAACTGTTTTAAGAACTCCTCACCTCCCATACTGGCTCCACCGACATCATTGGAAGTGTCGTGATCTTCGGCATGCTCCAGAATTTCATCCAAATTAAGATCCTCCAGCTTCTTCTGGTTATCATTGTTCTTAAACATATTCGAAGCACCAAATTTCAAAATTGCACTGAGTTCTTCTGCCGAAAATTTATCGCTCTTTGAGTTTTTTCGTTTGTCTGTAACGCCAAGAGATATGATTGCGTACTCAAGAATCATTTTCCGCCGCGCCCGCTCCAAAACGTCCTCCTCAATTGTGTCTTTCGACAAAAATCTGTAAACCATGACATGGTTCTTTTGTCCGATACGATGCGCACGAGCCATAGCTTGAAGATCAGCTTGCGGATTCCAATCAGAATCGAAAATAATGACTGTGTCAGCTGTCATAAGATTGATACCCAGACCACCAGCTCTAGTAGACAGTAAGAATACAAAATCTGGACTGTTTGGTGCATTAAAATGATCGATAGAGATTCGACGAGTAGCTGCAGGCACAGTACCATCAAGTCGTTGGAAGGGATAGCCACGCAAGGACATATAATCACCAAGGATATCAAGCATGCGAACCATCTGACTGAAGATCAACACTCTGTGTCCATCACGATGCAAACGTGTAAGTAGCTTATCCAGTAAGACCATTTTTCCACTATTCATAATGAGACCTTTAAGCAATTCTTCGCGTTTACCTTCACCGCCAGTCTTCTTTAACCATGTTTCCTCAACTCCTGGAAATAGATAAGGGTGGTTGCTCGCTTTCTTCAACTCCATAACAATATTCAGCAGAGAAAGTTGGCTTCCATTTGATGTGCTTTGCGATAAAACACGATAATTTCTCGTTAAAATGTTTTTGTACCAGTAAGTCTGGGAGTCAGATAACTCTACTCGCAAAATACGTTCAGATTTGGATGGCAATGATTTCTCAACATCCTTTTTCAACCGCCGAAGAATATAGGGTTGAAGGTGTTGCTGAAGGTTACGAATGTAGGACTCTTGTTCCTCATCAGGCGCTTCAAAATTAATCTCTTCACGAATCTGGAACTTGCCAGGCATCAAAAAGTCCACTAAAGCGGCCAGCTCTTTAATGTTATTCTGAAGTGGTGTACCTGTAATGAGCAAGCGGTTTGCATTTTTGAATTGAGAAAGTGTTTCGTAGAGAGAGGATTCACTGTTTTTTAGACGATGGGCCTCATCAATAGCCATGTATTGCCATTTTATATTGTTAAGACTGGCTCTGTCTTTAAGAACATATTCATACGTGGTAAGCAGCACGTTAAATTTCAGCTTTTGTGTCCGCTCATCGTAAAATTCATGTTCTTGAATCATCTGCCGAGACTTTGCATTTCCCAGATAACTAATGCAATTCATGTCAGGAGCCCATGCAGCCAATGTTTCTTGCCAGGCAGGAACTGTTGAGAGCGGAACTACAACAAGGAATGGGCCATGTTGTCTTAATGAATGAGCCAAATAGGAAAGGAATGCGACAGTTTGTACGGTTTTACCAAGACCCATTTCATCTGCTAAGATACCGTTTTCGTTTTTATGCCAGAGATAAGCCATCCAATTAACACCAGTCAATTGGAAATCACGGAGCTCACCACCGGAAATGTATGACGGTTGTTGTTCTAGCTTCCGATAAGTAGGTCTCGAATTTCCGTAATTTGTTCCCCGTGCTGGACTTAACGCACTGTTAACGCGTTTTTGGTACTCCTCAATTTCATCTTGTGCAACCCGAGAAATAAGCTCCTCTGTTTCCCAAGTACAAGCATCATAAAATAGTTGCTTCCATTTCACCAAGAATATGCGATTGCGATTTTCATCAAAATCTTCTGCGACTATACGATCCACAGATTTGTGTTCTTCGTAAGCCTCTTTCTTTCTTTCGCGTTCAATATCCATAGCCTCGATATCCTCGCGGGTGGTTGTTGGATCAGAGCGAATTTCTTTGTCAAGAATAATGTTTGTCTTCGTATAGTTGTCAATTTTTTTCACGCCTTTGGTTTCCGACATGTCTTCGCGGGTTTCCCAAGTACAGTGAAGATACGACTTGTCTTGCCATTTAATTAGAAACTCAAAGTCATTTTTGGCATCAGAACCATCAGCACCAGCTTTCAATCGGTGATCAAGAACAAGATCAATTGCAGGAGCATTTTCAACTTCTTCTGTGACATATTCGTAGGATTCATACTCTTCTTCATCCTCCAAATCCTCAAAGTAGGCGTCTTCATTATAGTTAATTCCGCCAGAATTACGAGAGGAAAACCGAATCTCGTCGTTCCGGTAGGACACCTCAACATTGCGTTTTCTTTTCTTTGGAGTCCCGCCATAAGAGCTGGCATCACTATTTGAGTCTTCTTCACCACTACTAAAAGGTTCTTCCTCTTCTTCGTAATCGTATGAAGTTGCCTTCTTTGACTGACGATTACGCCTACGTTTGGAAGAATTGGTAACGGAATCGCTATCATCGTCAGAGCTGTACGATTGCACGTACGCACCAGGCTGACTACGCGTTCGTCCCTAATACTGGTTACTGTTTTGCACAGAAAATGCTGCCATGGTACGTACTGATCTTCTTAGACCATACAACTCGGGATCTAAATACTCTGGGTCATGAGGTTTTCTTCTCACCGAATGTGCATCCTCACTTAAATCATCCGACGCGTCGTCCATAGACGCAACGCTTTCATTCATAGGCAGAATTGAGTTATGTAGATTCTGAACTTGGGAAGTGGCCGTTAAGGCTTCAGAACTCATAACGACTACTGTTGTCAGCAAAAGTAAGAAAAAAACAATATCCCCATCCTCTTTATTCTCGGAAGACCCTTGTTCGCTGATCCATAGCTGGTTTGAAATGACTTTCTCCCTCACTGTTTACGAAACGAAACTGCAAGAACGACATTGATACAGCTTATTTCTCAAGAAAAAAATGTCAGTAATCAGCTGGATTGAAAACACGACAGGATCTTTTCCATTTCATCTAAATCACAGAATACAATGGCCTTAAATGTGCACACAAGACAAAAGTTTTACGTTCATGTAGAATAGAATAGACTAATGAACAAACAAGGAAACGACAGGTTTAACATGAAACGAAAAAAAAAACGGCATCACTAAAGAAGTGCAGAGAACATAATAATGGTAAACAGAGAGAGAAGAAAGAAATAGGTTTTTTGAGGAAGCAGGTTCAGCAACAAGAATTTTTCCAAATGCGCGGTGAAAAGACACCGGAAAGCAGAATAGAATAAGTAAAGAGATAACTTACACGTTTATTCAACCGCAAAGATCGTTTGCCAGACTGTTGGCGTGCTCAGAATGGCTTTTTTACAGAATCGATATTTTTTTGTGGCTGGAAGAGGTCAGGTGAAGCAAGGCAAAAGGGAGTAGGACAAATACAACGGTTTACTGAATGGGGGAGAAGGATATGAGACGGAAAAAACAATCTATTCATTATCATCAAGTAAAGAAATCATCATTTTCTTAACGAATCTCTCCTTCTTCGCTCGATTCTGCGTCTTCCGCCGGAACAGGAGGGCCGGCAGACGCAGAAGAGACCAACGGTGCAGCAGGAGACGCTGGAGAAGCAGAGACTCTCAGGCGAGAACGTTTCGCGAGGCTACCTTCATACTCGAAATCTGAAGGACGGGAGCGGGTGCCTTCACGGCGACCATAATCACGATCTACATACATAGGACCATTAGCATCCCACTCATCACCATAGTACGCACGCCTTGAGCGTGATGGCTTCTCCGAAGCCTCGTAACGTTCACGCATCCGGCGAATGTACTTTTCAAAAGCTGCTATCCGGTGTTCTTCGGAAGAAAGTGCAGTAAACTCAGGCAACGACGCTAATTTGGAGCGCACCTGTGCATAAGTGGCATCCAAAGGAATCGGTGGCTCAATGTATTTGATGGCACTGCGTAGATTGTCAATTTTACGACGAAGTCGACGCTCATCGTTTCGTTTTTCATCGGCCTTCCGTAAAATAGCCTTTTTTCGCAAAAGAGTAATAATATCCTCCAATGTTTCTGGCGAAAGAGCACTTACTTTTTCAATTTTTGTGTTCCGCAACACCCGGTCGACGGTAGAAGCAATATCCATGGTTTCAGAAACAGCAATGTGAAGTTCATCTAAGGCATCCTGTACGTCGTTTTTGTGAGTATGGTATGTTTCTTCAAGTGAGACAATGGTATCCCAAAAAAAGTCCAACGGAGTGGAACCAGATTGACCCAGCATGTTTTGGTAACGAGAATCATTGCTAAAGAGTGGGTAAACCTCTTTCCACTTGCTGTTCATAGTAATTTTACGTTGAGTAACGAGCTCGGAGAGAAGCTTTTTAAACGCGTCTCGATTGCGACGTTCGTTGCGAGATCGCTCTTGTTTGGCACGTTGTTTTTCCGAAATGTAGGCACGTTCAAGACGTTTAACATGAGTTTCAAAGGCAGACAGGGCATCTAATTTGTTAAGATGTTGCAGTTTAGGGTTGTCTCTAAAGAGAGAATTTGTATTGAACAGTTCTTGGGCATCCTTCCATTTTGTGTATGGGTCAGTAACCGTTCGACGGAGCAAGAGGGTAAATTCAGCAAGGGCTTCCTCTTCTTGGTGTTTTTTAAGCTGAAGCTCGGCGTCTTGCAGACGCTTTTTGTATTCGAAAAATAAAACTTGACGTTCAGTATCATCCTTCGCAGCTAGGAACGCGGGATGATTGGCCATGGTAGCTTTGATTGTGCGCCACAACGTGTATGGCTTCATCTGAGCATCATGTTCAAGCATATCGTAGAATTGTTTCCTCAGAGAAGCCACACGATTATTTTCCCGTTCCGTTTCGTCAGCAACGCAGTTCGAAATAAAGGTGAGAAAGGCCCGCTTTCTCTCCCACGGATCTTTGATTACGTAGTATTCATTTTCTGTGCAAAGTTCTTGCACAGCACGTTCCCATGTCCAATCTGAAGAAACATGAGATCGCTCGAGCAGCCGAAAGAAGGCCATCTCTGCAGCCTCATACGTGTCATACTCCTCATGCTTACCGGAGTCATGACGTTTAGGCTTTTTTTCTCTTGGTGCAGTAGTCGCTGGATGAGTACCGTCCCCTCTTGGAACAGTGGTTTTTGTTTTTGCTGGAGAAGATGTAGCACCTAGTCGCGGTCCATTAGGTACAGCAGCAGCTTGAGTGGATACTCGAGCAACTGCAGGTGTTGTTGAAGTGGTGGAGAGTTTTGAAGTTGCTGCAGAGACGTGATTTTCCCGTGAACCAGCATTAACCGGTAATCTTTTTTCAGGTGGAGCTTCGTGTTGTTCGTCCAACAGGGCTCTGTACTCATCCGGAATTTCCCACACAGACTGTTTTGTATCGACGTTGTACCAGTACTTTCGTCCTTCGGCCGTCACATATTCCTTCCAAGAAAGTTTAGAAAGTTTTTTTTCTAGAGGATCCATCAATTCTTCTGGCTTTTCCCAGACACTTTCCTGTGTCTGGGAATTGTAGTAATAAACACGTCCATCATCTGTCTTAACTTGTTGCCAGTTCGAACCCTCATTACTAGGTGTTTCAGCTTCAGCCTGGGCGCCCGAACGGGCTTCTTCCATCTTTACATCCTCTGTTTCCGATGATTGCCATGGCGGCACAAACATGATGGACGTTGGTGGAGTAGTCTTGCGCTATTGCTCCCGAAAAGAGTTTGGTGGGATACTGTACCATATTGCGTTGCAGTGCAGCAACGGAGATTACTGTACTTCTAAGCATCTCCGTAATGAGAATTGTGTGTCTCACAAACACCCTGTAATGTTAGTATAAGGGCGTCTAGTGCAGCCTAAGGAATTTTTTTGCGACTCCTTAGATTGATATGTAGCGCTCTGCTTAGGTGAAATATTCTTGAGACGTTTTCCAGAGGAGGAAGAACAGTCGCAGGAAGATTGTACAGCAGAAAAAATGGTCAAGGTTGCGGCATTTGTGTGTGGTGTCGCTAGTAGCGGCAAAAGTACGTTTTGCGGTGCTTTAATTCGTTATATGCGAGGCATTGGTCGTCGATGTCATCTTGTGAACTTGGATCCTGCAGCAGAGAACTTTGAATGGGAGCCTACAGTTGACATTCGTGATTTGATTACGCTGGAAGATGTTATGGAGGAAATGGGTTATGGACCAAACGGTGGATTGATTTACTGCTTCGAATTTTTGATGGAGAACTTGGACTGGTTGATTGAGGAAATTGGGGATTATGACGAGGATTACCTGATTTTCGATATGCCCGGACAGATTGAGCTGTACACTCATGTCCCCATTCTCCCGTCACTTATTCAGCAATTGAATGTGAGCTTAAACTTTCGTCCTTGCGCTATATACCTGTTGGAAAGCCAGTTCATTGTGGACAGGACAAAATTCTTTGCCGGTGTGTTGAGTGCTATGAGTGCAATGATCATGCTTGAAATTCCTCACATCAACTTGCTTAGTAAAGTGGACCTGCTTCGAAACAACACGAACCTCTCGCGTGCAGACTTCAAAAGATTCCTAAACATCGATCCACTATTGCTCGTAGGCGAGGTGAATGCGAAAACAAATCCTCGTTTCCACGAGCTGAATCAAAGCATTGTACAATTGGTAAGGGCGGATGTTGGCACACAAGCTTATAGTGCGTGTGCAGATTGTTTGAGAACAGAGAGTGCTAACGACTTGTGACACAGATTGACGACTTCAACATGGTCAACTTTCTCCCACTGGAAAGTGGCAACGAAGAAAGCGTAAAACGAGTCCTTAGCTACATCGATGATGCTACACAATGGTATGAGGACCAAGAACCAAAGGAGCCTCATGACTCGGCCGATGAAGACGATGACGAAGAATAAAAAGGGGACAATAAAATGGTTTTTAGGTAATGTGAATGCACCGAGAGAAGCACAGTAAGAAAGTCATGGGAAGACCCATTACAGCTCTCTCGAATATGAAATAGTGATGCACGTTCGTATTCTTCTTGGTGGACCCTGTTTATTGTTTTATCTTTGATTTCGCATATCATACTGCAGATCACTGTCGATCACCTATTCGTGTGGTCGATCAGACCTAAACCCTCAACAAAGAACGAAGTACATAATCTTTGATCCATGGGTCAATTATGCTCGACACCGAAGAAACATTCCAAAAATGATGGTGGAAGAGCAGCTTCACCGGTTCCTCGACGGATAGAAAAGCCACAATTGCAATCGAACAGAAACACACCAAAGCTTCAAACACCAGCGAAAGCAGCTACCCGACCAAGTGGAGGGAGAAAGCTGGGAGCATTATCTCCATCAACATCGCCTTCATCGCAAGCATTGTCGCCTCAAGAAGCAGCCTGGCTTTCAGCGGAGGTAAGTTGAATGAAGAACATTACTCAGAAAATGAATCCTAACAGAATAATATCCTTAGAAACGTCAAGAAACACAAAAGAAATCGCAAAAGGCTCTTGGAAAACAATTAGATAAAGAGAGATCCAAGAGTACACGAGCACATCTCGCTGACATGGCCCGCGAACGTGAACAAGAACAAGCTCGTATGGTGTGGGATTAGTGCGTTTATTGAATTCTGTCGTTTCGAATGCATTAGAAGCCGTCTGTTGCTGAATGCAGCTTCTTGAGGATGTCAGTGATTCAGTTCCTTATACAGTGATAATTGGAGTGCCTGTGTTACAACCGCACTAAATCAACTGCGAAGGGCACTGACAACGTCCCTCCAGTGCACCTCAATAACTTCAACGGGGGATATGGACGACAGCGATGGATCGTTAGGAGGGACGTATGTTTGGTCATTCGCATCCGCCCGCAACAGCTGTAATGGCGAATACCGCCGAGACATGGCCGACCAAGAGTACCGCGCGAAAAAGAGGTTGCCATTGTTAAACACGCTTGGTGCTTCTTGCCGTTGGTCACGAGAAGGAGGACCTTGTTGGTCCTCCTGGTCCGTCGTTAGGTCGTCCGTCCTCTCCTTTGCTCGATTGTTCACAGCAGCCAGCAGAACAAGAATGAGGAACTGTAGCAGCCAAAGTACCACATTTAACTTCAGCATATCCATAATTGAAGATGCCGCTTGCTCGCCAACAAAATTGACGATCATTCCTCCATACAGATAACCATCAGAGCGTTCAAACGGTATGGGTGGACCGTAGATCCATATACTGAGCAAAGTAATGGCAATAATTGTGTAGAATGTGAACACGGGCAAAAGATAGATAATTGCGCTTTGTGCGGAATTTTTTAAATAGTTGCAGGCTTTTAAGAGTAGCTGAATTAGACAGGTGTTAGTGATTAAGTACAGGAAGCGCGTATTCTGGAAGATGGACAACTGACACATACCCATTGATAGAAGCATTTGAGCACAAAGCTAAAAAAGAGAAGACTAGGAAGTTAGCAAGAAAATGAATGACGAGAATACTAAGGAAACACAATTGATGAAGATGCTTTTGTTGTTGCATCAGATATCAATTCGCTTCATAATTTCTCTTACTCTTTGTTGTACTGAATAAATATAAGAACGAAGCAGATGAGATTGAGCGACTGCAACATTTCAACAAGCTCCCTTCTCGTATGTATCCGGACAATTTCCATCATTTTTAGAACGTTTGAATACGGTTATTAGAAGCGTATGCTGGTAACAGCGTGAGGCGAGAGGATCCTTGAATGTAGAAGTATATTGATACCGACAAGCGGGAAGAAAACAAGGCAATTCAATCATACAAATTCGAGAGAAGTACTGATCACAACGCAGTATGCTTCGACCTGTATTTAAACCCCTATAATAGAAAAGGTTATCAATTCATGGGACATGGAAAAGTGTTCCACGTTTAAAAATGTTCCACAATCCTGGCAACTGTTACTTAACAGAGGAACTTTGTGGAGGATTACTAAAAATTTGAGTAGAATAGTTACAATTGCAAGTTGCAATGGAAGACAGGAAGACGGAGCAATATTGCCCACAAGCACTCAGGATCCACGATGTGTTGGCTTCACAGTATTCTCGCGCAGATCTTTTAAATTAAGGTTCCCCCAACAAGAAAGATCGTCGATCATTATGAAATTATGTACACCACCAAAAAGGATCAGCGCCAGTACACCATTCAGACCAAGGAAAACCGTCGTAGCAAGGAAATTGAGGCATCAGCAACTGTATTGCTCGCCGTTCAAACATTTCCGTGCTCAGAGAAATCACAATTTTTTTGTCGTCCAAACTTTTTCCTCTTGGTTTCTGAATTCGTGTTTTAGGATTCATTGTTCATATAAAGTTCAGTAACATTGATTTGCGTATTTTTTTTTTTTTATTTCTTTGTTACTGCTATTTCTTTCCTTGTATGAGTAGTAGAACATTTTTCCAATATGTCTTCCATGAATCAGACAAACGGTGCAGATGCGTATGAGTATAGGTACAATGGATCAGAAATCAACGTTGACGATCTCAATGCGGCGCATACTGCATCTGGGGACAAAAATGAGTCTCTTACTAGACTTCTGAAACATATTCAGGGCATAAAAAGTATGTATATTTTTATTTCCTTGTCAAAGGAAAGGCAAAAAACACAGAACAATATTTTGTGTTTCTAACTCTTGTGTTCTCCCACAGTGTTCTGTGTGATTGTCTTTATTGTGCTATATGCTAACAGTTCCTTCTAGTTGATCGAAACGTTCAAGACATATTAACGAAATATGCCAACGAGCCACCAAGTCTGATCCTTCACATTCATAACTATCACTTTCGTTTTGAACAGCAGGATGGTGCATTTACTTATAACGGACCAGTAAAATCTATCTTACACTACTTACGCATGGAGCTTATTCCACCAGATTGCATTGAGGTGTTTCAAACGGCCAATATACACTTTTACGACGGCTGCTTGATTATTAGAGTTATTGACCATAGAACACCTAATCAACCTGCCCCACCCACAAATGCTGCTGGTACTACTGCTTCTTCAACAGCGCCGGGATCCGTACCGTCGACTCCGAATACAGCAACCGCACCTAGCACTGTTCTTTCCGGATCAACAGCTGGACCTTCTGCTGCTGCTGCTGCTGCTGCCGTAGAACCACCAAATGAACAGGCAAAAGTGTATCACACAGTTCTGCAACCGTCAGCTGAAACCTTATGGCAAGACCTTTGCCTTATCAGCGAGGTATTTGGCAATTATTTAACGGACGAAGCGTTGTTAGAGATAGAGTCTAAGATCCTTTTGGCATCAGAGCCTCCATTGTTGTTGGCACCGGCCACTTCGCCATATCAAATGCACCGAATTTTTGAACAGTTGGCTCAAAAGTTACCGCCGCCGTATCCTGAACCTCGGCATACGACGAATGAGATGGCTGCTGAAGAAGCAGAACGTGTTGAGAAGGAGAATCTTCTGTTGCTTATGGACGATCAACAGCATCACGATTTTAATCCAACGTTCCAGAGACTTCAATTCATCGAAAACGTTCGACGGAAAAGAGCACTTATGCAACAGCGCCAACAACAGCAGCAACAACAACAGACTCAACGTACCGCCCAGCAAAAACCCGGTTCCCGACCACTGGCGCCAGGAGCTGCGGGAAAAGGCGCGTCACCGCCAGTTTCTTCGCAGCAACAGCAGCCGCACTTTGTCGGTCCCTCATCAGTTGCAGCAGGTCGCCGACAAGCAAGCCCGTCAATAAAAAGCGAAACAATGGACGCTGCACAGGCTCGTCAGATGGCGGCTCTGTACCAACAACAACAAAACCAGTATATGAAAACCATGCAAGCTCAAGCAGTACATCCTTCTTCTTCTCGGCAGAGTATGTCACCGCCTGCTGCGAGTAATTACATGTCCTCCCGAAATGCCCCTACATCCTATGGAAACAATAAATACCCTCGCCGTTAATGTTTTTCATGTGTATGACACTGTCACATCCCTCAAAAGTATATTTTCTACTATTTTATTTTTGTGTTTTCAATTGCATGCACTGCTTATAAACCGGTAATAGCAAAAAAAAAAAAAAACGGAAATTAAGCGGAAAAAAAACACAAGGGATATTCAAAAAAATCTTCTCTCTCGTTATAGTTACTTTTTTGTGTATAAAGATGTATATTCTTACTATGGGACGGCTTTTTTTTGTTATAAATACTGGCTGTATGAACCTGCAACAAACCAGCAACCACAACATTTGTGGTCTCCAATAAGCAGTTGCTGGGCATCCTGGTCCTTTTGCGAATTGGTATGTTTAAGTGCGAAGAAAAAAGAACGAGACACTGTGTTTCCTTCCTGCAAGTTTGTGATGATATAATTTGCGATTGAGAGACAAACGCTTCGGATCCTCGCCTGGTTCCACATGGGCTTTGTCAATATGCGACAGATTATTTACTGAACTTTCAGTGAGAGACACATTGTTATTCATCCTTTGTTTTTGTAAGGACAATTCTTCTAACTGTATTAGTGATTTCTTCGATGAACAGTCTCAATTTGCAGGGACCAATTTTGTATTTGGCTAGGTATGATTGAGTTTATCTTGGTATTGGAACTTCATGTGATGAGTTATTTGCTTATGAATTTGTGATTACACTTTTATTCACCAAGATCGCTGAATGAAGTTTCAAGCTCGAGAAATGTTTACCGTTTTGTATATGGGTTACTAACAGCGTTAGATGGTAGTATAATTTGCTTGTAATTTAATGACACGAATTTGATGTACTTTGTTGTGAGTAAATGGTGGTTATGAATGAGGAAACTGTTCGCTGAGTTGTACGGTTTGCATGTTATGTGATTTGATGGGTTGTGTAGTGCTAGATGAAGCTTTTTTGGTTCATATGGCTGTTGCCTTACACTGGATGGTAAGTGGAAAAGAATGCGGTCAGTTCTTTCCGTCTGTCTTTCGTCTATCTTTTGGAGAATCCTTTCTATTTAAATAACAAAAAATCAAACAGAGATGCGAAACTGAGGGTGTCTATAATCGCTCCCAACTCCATCTTTAATCCATATCAATATCCGTTTCAATTTTTTCCATGTCGACAAGGCGTTCGCCTCTAGCAGTACGGCCTTTTTCGACGACATGATTCACGCCAATTTCACATTCACGAAGCTTGGACTTTGCTCCGACGGTCACACCAGAAGCAACGATGCAGCTCTCAAGACGGACATTGTCACCAACAACAATGTTGTCCATCAGAATTGAATTGCTCAACACGACACCGTTTCCAATAGTGCAGTTACGGCCGATAACTGAGCGCTTTACGTTGCTTCGGTCTCCAATAGAAGTACCCTCATTGACCATGCAGTCAGAACCGACGACAGCACGCTTAGACACGTTGGCATCCACGATTTTGGGTTCGGGAGCTGTTTTTGCAACCTAGTGTTAAGTTAGTATTTGCGCTACATTCACCCGCATTTGTCAGTAAACACTTACAATACGGTTGATCTCAAAGTAGTTGGGCAAATTGTTAGCTCGAAGGGAAACACAAGCGCCCTTTTCAGGAATAAAAACATTAACCTTCAAATTCCGCGCATTAGGCTTGTCATTCTCTTTCTCATCCACGAGGACTGTAGCGTGCACTGTGTTAGTCATAACAGTAGAGTAAAAAAATAAAAGAAAAAGAAAAACATACACTTTGTCACACCCTTTCTTTCAGCAAGAGAGTGTTGATTTTGTGCTTTGACAAGCAAAGGCAAGAGATCACCACGGAGTGATGAAAGCTCTTCATTTTCTTTAAGCAGATCCAGAACCCAGTGTCTGAACACGTAGATATGAGTATCGGCAAGAGCAGTAGTTAATGTGATACGAGGATGCTTCCACAACAAAGACATGCGAAATGAGACGTCAGAATCGATGTCAGCGGAACTCTTGTTATAAAGTAACTGACTTGATGATTCCTCCAAGCCAACAATCAGTTTTTCGTCGATTTCTTTGGTGAGAGACGTGACATACTCGTGCTTTGGTACATGACTAAACAAAGCTAAAGCATCTGGGTTGTTTAAACGGTAAGAGTCAAGCAATTGATATGGAGGAACATCAGTGATACTGTCACAACTAAGACACAGAAAATCGGTCTGGTCGCACGTTAGTTTAGAGATTCACAACAAATTACCAGGCGATTTAAAAGCACTATTTCAAATGTCGTACCTTGATTAAATGGGCGATGGAACGAAGAACATCAGCGGTTCCCAAGGAGTCATTGGCACAGGAAGGAGCCTCGACGTGGATGCGAAGATGACCCTCATACCCAGAACGGAGCCAAGCATTAATGTGAGCCTGTGCTTCTTCCATACAGACCAAAATTACAGAACTGAACCCGGCAACTTCGAGCCATTGAAGAGGATAGTGGAGCATAGGCTTGTTACCAATAGGCAACAAAGCTTTTGGTAGCACATCATCACCCGTTAATGGATATAAACTATACATAATGAAACCATTAGTAGCTGTAACAAAAAATCACTGCGACTGGTGAACTAAATCTTCACAATTAAAAACAGCAGTCAAACAACAACACGGTTTCAAATACCGGCAGACAGTCCATAAACGAATGTATAGTCGACAACGAAATGCTTACCTGTTACCATAACCAGCAAAAACAACAGCCTGAAACTCTGTTGGAATAGAGTTGAACACACCCGAGCGCGCCCTGCCACCAGAGCTTGCAGTTAAATTGGCGGCATTATTAGAAAGAGGTGATTTCACGGCTTCATAAAGCACAGACATATTTGGTAAATGCTTGGGGAGCCAAACGTGAATTCTTGTTACTCTGGTGTACTGACGCTGTAACAAGGTGTCAAGTGGGGGAGCATGTGGGGGAGAAGAGGAAGAAGAAGGATGGGTTTAGGTTGGACATTATAAAACAGTAGAGCAAAGGATGTTAAGCAAAGTATTATTATGCAAGAGGAAAGGTAATTGTCTGGGTTTGGAGAAAGATGAACTGTGTAAGACTATTCCCCTTATTTTTTTTATTTTTTTTTTCTGTAAGACTATAATTTAATATATTATAATTTAATTTGTGTATTTATGTATTTTCTTTTTTGTGAATATGTGAAGCTTTCACAAGACTAAATTAAAGTTTAATAAGTGATCGAAATGAGCCATGGTTTGCTGAGACGAAAATAATATTGTTTTCGTAGTTAAAATGGGCCCTCAAGGCATAAAACCATTGTCGCTCTTTTCCATCGGGACACTTACGAACTACGCATCTGAACCGAGGACACCGTTGATCTTAATAGTCGACCTTTTAAATCCAAAAGTTCGTTGTGCAAATCTTTTCATTATGTACAAAAAATTATTAACAGAATGAGATCGACAACAAGAAAAAGAATGTAGTCTCGTACCCTCAATGCAGAGAAAATAATGTGAACCGGGGTAAAAGTACAGTAAACAAATCATAACGAAGAAACAAGAGTAGAATGACAGGAAAACAATATGTGCGATCCCACGCAACATAAAGAAAATTAAACAGGGCACATTAGTTTCGGCCAATCGAAACATTTAGTGCATGAGTTGCCGATAAATAAGGAACTAAAATGTTATGTTGGCAAGACAGCCCAGCTGGATAGGCAAACTACCACTTCTTATAGCCAAATGTTGTATTAGTAGCGACTTTGTGATAGGGAACACTCTTCCAGTCGTAAGTATTTTTGTAGACAGTGTTGCCCCACCACTTAAGAGTTCCTCCTGGATATGTGACACACAGAAAGATGATGACGGTTGCAACAGCAACACCTGAATCCATAGCAGCAGCCAAAACATAATTGTAACGGCGCCACCATGCAAAGGCACGACGGCGGATAACATAATTGAAAATGAAACCAACAATAGCCCATGACGAGTAATTAATACCCGTGGCAGGAGGAATGTTACCAGGGCCGGTAAAGAACACGGGGGCATTGAGCTTGCCCAACCACGATTTGGGGAAGCGCTTGCGAAGAGCGTACGTAAGGAAAGGTGCAGCAGCACCAAGGGGGAAGAAAAACAAAAGAGGGAAATATGGGTGACCCTTATTAAACATTTTTGCGGGGCCTATAGCACCCCAAATGAGAGAAGCGTTGTAAATAGAACGGCCATTAGGACAGGTAAAGCCATTAGGTTGAGAAGAGCTGCAAATGTCGGGAATGTGGAAGCGCATCCATTCTTGAACACCGACTTGTGTCAGTGCACCAAGCAAAGTTGCATAGATCTGAACGAAAAACAGCGTGCGTGGAGGAATCTTCATGTACTGAGCAAGCTTCAGATCACGGGAGAATTCAAGACCTTGACGCATAGGAATGAAACCGTACAACTTGACCATCAAGTTCGGCATGGGCTTTCCAGGAAGCATGTAACCAGCAACCATTTCAGTAATGATGTTCAAACCGACATGTTGATTGGTAATTCCTTCCAGCACGCCTTGAGGAACGAAATTGACAATAAAAATAAGCAGACCGACGATAAAGGCCCACACAGGAGTCTGGGTGTTATAGTAACGAATGGTGAAAATAGACAAACCGAACATTACGATGAACAGAACACCATACCACCACTGTGGTGCTTCCGGGTAACGGCGCATCAACTTGCGGTGGATACATTCGTGCGTACCGCGCTCATTGCGCAAACGCTTCCAAATGTCCTTTCCATTGTAAAGCAAGCAGTGCGTGAAAATAGCCGTAACGGCGGCAAAGTTCAGTGCCGTGGACATACTGTACGACATGGGCATGTAAAGCGGCGAATAATTCTTGTAGGCAGTCTCATTGAGTGAAAGGTCCTTAGTAAGCACACGACTCGCATTGTACTTTGTTCCGGTATTGTCAAATGTCGTTGATGAGAGCATCGGAAGATAGTTGGAAAACCAAACGCCCTTGTAGTAAAGGATGGGAACGACAATCCAGAAAATGATTACGACTGAGGCAAACGTATTGCAAATAACCCACCAAGGAGAGGCAAGAGGATTGCTGTTGTAAACGACCTGTTGCCAGTCAAAGGTCACGGGAAGAATACCCAAACCAGAGTTATATCCAAACAGCTGGTTGACAACACGGCTCTTGGGCCAAATCCAACACAAAAATGTGAAATATGAAAGCGCAGTGAAGATGAAACCAGGGAACCAGTAAAAGATAAAGGCAGCCACCATAACATAAGTGAAGAACCGATAACGAGTAATGGTCCAACCGTTAGCAGGCTTCAGTTTGGTGCCGTTTGCATCGACACCATCACCGTGCAGGGTACGGAACAGCATAGTACTCACAAGTGTCTGCGGCCAAATCATGGCTGCAGGATACACAATCCAGCGACGAGTAAGGCCAGCAAAACCATAGCCGAGGGCTTGGGAAGTAAAAATGAGAAGAATCTTGTAGCCCCAAGAAAATTCAAGGTTGTAGAAAGACGTTTGAGCACTGAGAATGTTGGTGCCATAAGCAATTGCGGAAGTCAGAGACACAGCGATAGTCACTGTAGCATGTTCCTTCACATTGAAGGGCGCTGGGTTCAATTGGAAGGCATACTTGCCGTAACCAATGCGCCAATTGGGTAACATGTCGAGAAGCTTACCAACGGGGTATAAAATAAGTTGTGCAACAATGAAGTTGATGGACAACGAGGGGTATCTGAGTACGAAGAACTGGTTCACACCAGCAAAAACAATGACGAAAATCGTGGTCAAGACCCATGTTCGCCAAGTGTTTACGGGAAGTGTATTGTCATCGTAGGGAAGTACAGCGGCGCGAACTTCGGGATAGATGGAGTCCTCGACGCCAGCGGCATTTTCATCGTCAACGGTCTTTGACTCTTCGGCATCCGAATCTACAGACTCTTCGTCAGATTCGACAGAAACAGCACGGATATGAACTCCATTCTTTTTCGCGTCTCCCGACGACGTAGCGCCGAGCACGGGCGAATTGTCCTCTCTAAACGAGGATTCAGCAATGCCAGTTTCGTCGTTGCTCGTCTCGTGCTGCGAAATGCTGGACGTGTTTGTATGTGACCCAAGATCGGTTGTTGTTGTTTCTGTAGGATCTTTCGAGGGCATCGTGACGTAGCCTTGCCTAGCAGAGTTTAAGAAATATTAAGATTGGGGGTAGCAATTGTGTTCCCGTGATATCTCTTAACACCCGGGTCCAAATTGTGGGGAAAAAATATAAGTACAGAACGGAGAAGTTCAAAGGATTACACCGAAACGGGTGTACCAAGAAGGCAGTAAACGAGAGAGGACTCGCACAGGAAACGTGGAGACGAATTGCAGCACTAATGAACGGGAACTAACAATTCTGTGTGCAAGTTTGTTGTAAAGGAGCAGAAAAGTATTCAAAATATAAGAAGCAAATTTTCAATCTGAATTTTCGTTTTGCCAATAAAGGCAATGAATTGCGTGCACGTCTTGTACACAGGACCAATCTCTGTGCTCGATGGCGACTTGAGACCAAAGGGACAGATCACTGACGAATAAGAAGACGCCTAGGCAACCAAAATTTTTTAACTTTTGTTGTGACAGGCTCGTAACGAAATTAGATCAGATATGACACTAAACGGTTCGATTCGTTATGCAATAGATGGCGCGATACTGTGGTGACGGTTAACACGTGTGGACGATGAGTAGGACACACACCGCGTGCAGTGAAGGGAATAATAAAAAACAGTCAAACAAGAATTCGCAATTGCCTTTTAAGTATGGGTCTTGATAGGCAAAAAGACTTGCATGAAAGAAATCTTTGTCGATAAAGCAAGCAATATCTTCAAAATAGCACTGTCACTGTGGGAAGATGATAAGACACTAAGATCATAAAAAGTTTCGCGTTTGACCGGTTTTAATGGCGCGTCATACGACGTCAGCGTCTGTTGCCTTTAGTTCCTCCACATGTATCCTAATCAAGTCATAAACAGTCCCATAAACGACCGTGCAATCGCTAAACAGTAGTCACTCTTGTTGATTTGTCGGAAATTCCGGGGAGCCGTGGTGTAACAATTCATTGGTGTATCAGAAGCAACCAGAGAGAAGACATGTTGGCTTTACGTCGTACAGATCCAGAGAAGGATACGCGAATGTGAGAGCACCTGTGTTGTTCAAAATTTTCTCGGCTTAATGCCGCGGCCTAGAGGAGTCAGCCCAATGCTTTCGTATACTCCATAGCAAGAATTATGCAAGATTATGTGCGCAACAGCTTTATATAAGCACTAGACACGTGACGTATTTTATTGTTCAGTGCTTGCTATATGACGACACGCGTTCGATGCATACGGAGAATGTTCAACCGTGGAATAGAAATCAGAATTTGTCAGAAGGAAAAATGTAGAGAATACGAGTAAATATTCTTAGAGTATTTGTAGTTGGCATCCGTACTTCAGTAGGGAACAATTAGCAGGAATTTTAAAGACAAGTTGCCTTGTTTTTAGCACATTAAGGTTATTTACTATCTGTAGAAGCGACGTTCTAGGGTTTCCGACATGAAAGAGCTTACGCGGGATTTTTTTCGTTTAGATTGGGTTTTGTCGGAGACTAGCGTGGTCAATTTACAGTGACAAGCGCTGAAGTATGCGAACACCTTATTTGAGATTAGTAATGCTTAAATGGTTGTCACTATAAGGTTCGGGCATTTGGGGCATTTATGGTTAGAACCGCCTTTTCGGATCTACATCGAGACCATCCACATTATGTTCCAGACTTATCAAAAGAATCGAGTTTCATTGTGCAAGGTTTGTGTATTTAATAGGGATTCAGCACAAAAGCTTCGTGTTCTTGACCAAAAAAGCGCTAACACAGGTAACCCCTAGACATAACCCCCTTCCTGCCATTGACGGTGTAAATACTAATTCAAATAGTTGTGGCGTATGACATTATTAAAGTACTAAAATTCTTGAGGTTGTTAAGTAAACATGCTGAGACAGAGCAATGTGGTTTGTCATCTTTATGTTGAAGTTAACAGAGGAACATTGCGTCGCCTAGGTGTATTTGGGGATAGCAATCTTAATGTACGTAAGGATACTTTTTTTTCGTAGAGTATTTTTAAATTTAATTGTTCCATTTAGTCGACTATTGTCTTTTTAATAGTAATAATATATATATATATATATATATTTTTAAATTTTTATTCTTATTTTATTTTATTTCATTTTACTTTAGTGATATATAACAGTTAGAAAATCCCATCAAACTGACCCCAACCGGTTTATATTATGCAAGTTTAGCGCGACCCATTATTTTAGTTAGTCTGAAATGCGTTTCTGGCTTGCAGTCTGAGCATTTTGATGAATCATTGCAGAAGAATGCGCAAAACAGTTTACATTCTAAATAACATTAATTCGGCATTTTTTAATGAGAGTAAGATAAGCCCATTGATGACAGAAATCTGTTCCACTTGAAGATTTATATTTTACGCAACCAAACAACATAGCGCCATAATTGCAGTAATTTATCAATAATTAAGTCCAAGTACGGTTAAAATAAACAAAATCTTATTTATAATTGATTTGCCTTTCACTATACTTAAATCGCTTAATATTCATTTATCTGTCGCGTCGCTGAAACTATAAATTACGATAGTACATTGATTGGCCAGATCGTTATGCCAGCTCCATAAAGATGTATTATCATGCATTAAATACAACTTGCGAGTTAATAACAAGTTAGAACAAACTTTAAAAATGACATGTGAAAGAAAACTCCGCTTTACTGGAAGAAAAATGAAAAAACTAAACGACACATGAAAAAAAAAAGAAAACCCTATTATAGAAGCATAACATGATCTAACACTCAGAACTAAATTACAAAATCATTCCAATTTTTATTCTCGAACGGGTATCGACATATATGGCAAACCGGCACATATCAAATATTGCCTCCGCGGATCAAAGCCGCTCACTTTTCACCTCCAAATCCGCACTGCCGAAACAGGCGAATTGAAACTTGGCTCCGCGAACAGCCATTCGTTATTCAGTCAATCTAGAACATAAGGCCCATCTTTCGCCTCTTTGCAAATGCTCTTGGCGGAGTAAATACCCGCGGCAACGTTTACAGATCCGCGGCTATATTCCGCCTATATAAAACACCAACACCCGGCACGAAGTTGCCCAACGCATATCACACTCGTGATTGCTGTTCGCGTGAACCTTCCAAAACCAAAACTTTTTCTCTTCTGACCAGTGACGAGGCTTGTCCAGCAACGTAAGTTAGACCCGAGCATTGGTACATCGGTGCAATGAGCCGCGGCTACTCCAGGTTCGACTGCCGTGAAGGAAGCGAATGATTGAATGATGATTTTCCTTTTCTTTTAGATGCTAGACTTCTGATTTAGCAGTTTGATGTGATGGAACTTTCTGACAATTATTTGAACTTTCTTCAGCTCATGTGTTCGAAGTATCACGCTGTTTGAACAGCTTTTTGAATGATTCTAACAAGAGTAACAGATGTGTGGCATCTTAGGTTTAATGCTTGCCGACCCAAAGGGTCATGCCTGTCCTGAATTGTACGAGGGCCTTTATAGTTTGCAGCATCGTGGACAAGATGCTGCTGGTATTGTCACCGCTGGAAAGCGTGGCCGTTTCTACCAGTGCAAAGGCAACGGCATGGTTTCTGATGTTTTCAGTCAACCCCAACTTCGTAACTTGGTCGGTCGCATGGGCGTTGCCCACGTTCGTTACCCTACTGCGGGAAGCTGTGCCAATTCTGAGGCTCAACCTTTCTACGTCAACTCTCCTTACGGTTTAGTCTTGGCCCATAACGGCAATATCATCAACGGTGAGGAGCTGAAGCACTTCCTTGACGTGGAGGCTCACCGTCACGTCAATACTGGTTCGGATTCTGAGCTCTTGCTTAACATTTTTGCCAACGAGCTTCAGCGTTTGGATAAATTCCGTCTTGCAGAGGACGACATTTTTGAGGCGCTTCGCGGTGTGTACGACCGCGTTAATGGAGGATACGCCTGTGTCGCTATGATTGCTGGTTTTGGAATTCTCGGTTTCCGCGATCCTAACGGTATCCGTCCTCTTGTTATTGGTGAACGCGACACCCCTTTTGGCAAGGATTACATGTTTGCCAGCGAGAGTGTTGTTTTCAACCAATTCGGCTACCGTAAGTTCCGCGATGTCGCTCCTGGTGAGTGCATCTTTATTCGTCAGGCAAACCGTGAAGACATGCTTGACGGTAACACTGGACCTCAAATGTTTTGCAAGCAAATTGTTCCTTGCAAGCGTTTCACCCCTGATATCTTTGAGTATGTGTACTTTGCTCGTCCTGATTCCGTAATCGATGGCTTGTCTGTATACCAGTCGCGCCTGAACATGGGTAAGACTCTTGCACAAACAATCATTGACCGTTTTGGTCCCGACTACAAGAGCAAGATTGATGCCGTTATTCCAGTTCCCGACTCTGCCCGAACCAGTGCACTTCAACTTGCCCAGTCGGCCGATTTGCCATATGTTGAGGCGTTTATTAAGAACCGCTATATTGGCAGAACCTTCATTATGCCAGGTCAGCAAATCCGTCGCAAGTCTGTTCGTCGGAAGTTGAATGTTCAACCCCAGGAATTCAATGGAAAGAACGTTTTGCTTGTTGATGATAGTATCGTGCGTGGTACGACGTCCAAGGAAATTGTGCAAATGGCTCGTGAATCCGGTGCACGTAACGTGTACCTTGCCAGCTGTGCCCCCATGATTACGCACCCTCATATCTACGGCATCGATTTGGCTGACTGCAAGGATCTTGTCGCTTACGGCAAGACAGAGGAAGAAGTTGCCGCAGTCATCAAAGCTGATGGTGTAATTTACCAAAAATTGGAAGATCTTATCGCGTCGTGCAGTACCGACAAGTTGAAAAACTTCGAAGTCGGCCTGTTTACCGGTGTGTACACAACCGGGGCCTCGTCCGAGTACCTCGTGCACTTGGAGCGTCTTCGTGTTGCTAACCAACGTGCACGGAGGAACAGTTTTGCCGAGGACGAGGAGCGTGATGTTCCTGAGGACGTTGCAATGATTAACGTTTCGTCCGACTAAGCACTAGATACCAAGCATCCTGGGTGGTGGATGGTTCTTGATGTTAATGCGTAACGGCAATACCAAGTGTCGCCCAGTTTTGTCGTGGTGTTTGTCTTTTTTTTTACCATGAGTCCGTTTAGACCCCTAGTCTTTTTTGTTACAATCCCCTCCTTTTGTACCGCAGTAAAAATGATACGTTGTTAATAGCTAAAGCAGAGTGAGCGAGCCTATCTTCTAGCCTTTTTGGCAAGTTTAATTTTTTTTCTTTGCACTGGTGCGGTCGTTTAGTGCAGCATCCTTGTAGTTAGATGTGTGTGTGGTTTTCTGGTCCTGGTCTGGCACTTGTTCCACAGGCGTATTGCTACTTCCTTCCCATTAAGTTAACCAGACTTGAAGAGGAGGAATGCAATGTTCCCTAAGTAGAAATAGATGAAATGCCGCGACTCTAAGCAATGTTAGTGTCTAATGGTTGTATGGACAAAGGGATAGCAGACGTACCATGTGTAACAAAAGAGCCAAAGTTACGGCCAACAATACAATGCCAAGTAGGGGAATACCGTTTGTCGAATTCTCGCTTAATGAACGTAGCGATATCCTAACCGAACAGTTAGATCAATAAGACACGAAAGCGAGGCTCTCAGCTCACTAAGCGAAGGGGGTGTGTCCAGTCAGAACGCCTCAATGATATTTGTTGAAGCAAGTTCACAACGGCTTAAAAGCAAGCGCACAGAGTTTGCCTAAACGTACCTTTTCGACGGGGAACTTCTCGATGGCTTGAAGAGCTGGGAAATGTTAATGACGTGACTTTGCTGTGTTTCCCGTTCCCTTACCTGTCCGCACAGCATCCTGCTGCATTTCCTCGGACTAACACTGTGTTAGTAAACATAGAGTTCATAACATTAGACACCAGACAAAATCAGCATACCATGTCTACAGACTTGATGACCGCAGTCAGGTTTCCATGAGATTTGAGATGACCGGAGAAGCTGGCGCTGATGTCGTCAAAGCTCTCTGGTTTCGTATCCGACATGACTCTTTTCACTTTTTGCTACTGTGATCAAACCAGGGTGAGAGCTCGGTCGAAGGTTTACTCGTACACATAGCGAATTGTAACGAGATACTGTAACTCGTTTTAAGAAAATCGTTAAGTTCCATTAAACTGGATTTATGAACCTCATTAGCATACCGTATATAGAATAACGGGTTCACACTACACATCACTAAAATTTCTTAATTATCTTTAAATTGTTAATTTCCCCCCACACGTGAGCTTCTGATCACCTGCTGACCCCAACAGCGTACAGGGGCCATAAAGTTTCTGTGCCCCCCTACTTTCTATCCCACCTCCCAGGGTCCTCCCGCCCCACCACTTTGCATCATTCAGGGCTGGTGGGGGTGTGGAAACCACTACTTGCAAGCTCCATTGCCTCTAGACACCTGCAACATCGCCTAGTTTCACCCTATATTCGCGTTGTTTCGACGTGAAAACTTCTAAATAGCCTGCTAGAACGCGGAACTACACCTGGCTCGCTTTTTTTCGCTTTGATTTTGACCAAAAAGAGCTCTTTTTTAAGTCTGACCCCTAAGTCGCTGACTTTTTGCATGTTTGCACATAATTTGACAGCGATTTCGTGCAATTGAAACACTCCTCACGCCTACTTCTCTTTTGGGAACGAAAACTCCGCTCTTCCTATCCAAAATCATAGTTTCATCTCGTTATTCTTCACGTTCTTCACGGTTTCTTCCGCCCCTCTATTTTTTCTGTTTATCTTAATTATTCTGTATTCTCCTTTTTGTTCCGTTGTTCTCTGTTTTTTTCTTGTTTGGATCGCTTTTCTTAGTGGATCGGATTCCTTTTTTTTTTCGTTTCTAAAGTACTTTCGCCGAGGATGGTCGTGGAAGGTGATGCGTATCTCGGGAGCCTTGCTTCATTCATTCATTCGAATGAGCCTCGGTTGGCCAGACTGTCAGCTCAATCAAACTCGCTGTTCAGCACTCCGTTGCAACTACAATTGACTCCTCATCACCTTTACTACCTACTGTCATCGTTTGAAGAAATAGGAGTGGACGTAGGCCGTCTGGATGTTCGTATGCGAACACTACGCGATGACTCACCCCAGAATTATGAGTCGTTTCTCAATTCACAATGCTCTCATAATCAACCGGTTGATACGGACTCTATGAGTATGCGAAGTGTGGCAACAATGAACAGCATTGTCTCATCCATCGCCTCGTTTTGGTCGTTGCTTGCCTTTTCCGGCGGCACGCAGGAAGAGCGGAAACGCGCAAAACGCTTGCACAACCTGCGTTACTTATACTCCTGTTTCACCATCCTGCCTGCACTCCGTCTGTCTCCGAACAAAAAGGCACTTCCAATTGCCGGTTTTGAGGAATTTCCTTTCGACACTGCCGTTCCCCTTGGCATTTTTAAAAATTTGTCGCGGCTAGACATAGTCGACTACGACCCTCGGCGTTTTTTAGGTTGGGACTTTTTGTCGCAAACGTTAAAGTATTTGAACTTGCGTCAATGTGAGGTGCATGATTTGGACTTAGTGCTTGTTGACCTGGTCCTCGATGATGCTGATGGGTTTCGCTATCGCTCATGCTCTTCGAGAACCGGTGCACAGGCGAATAGTCCAAACGGTTCGCCGAACACGAATGCCGACTCGGACAATGACCAGCAATCGCCTCTTGCCGCTCGTCGTCGTACGGGTAATATCTCTACACCCACTAGCCCGACAAAAACATTTCAAACGCATGTGCGGAAGCGTTCCTGCTCCATGGATGGAGGCAAATACACACACACGAAATCGCACAGCACCCGCCCACGCGCTCCATCCAGCCTCAGTACTTCTTCGCGCCGTCGCTACTTTTCTTCCTCTTCTTCTCTCCGAAACCTTGCAACGACTACTTCTCGACACACCGATTTACCGAAGCACGCGTGGAAGCAGTTGCTGTACTTGCGGTGCTCTGAAAGTCACCTAACTTCGCTCACGTCGTCCACGCTTTTGCAATTGACTTCCCTTGTCTCTCTTGATTTAAGTCATAACCAATTCACTAGCATACCTGAGTCTCTCGTTTCACTACCTAATCTCCGTTCTCTTAATATGGCCCACAACCGTATTACCTCATGTACAAATCTCCTTTATCATCGTCTTCCCTCCCTTGAATACCTTATTCTTTGTGGCAACCAAATGACAGGGTTGTCTGGTCTTGAAACGCTGACGACCTTGCGTAAGTTGGATGTCCGTGACAACTGTCTCACCGACCCTGCCGAGTTGCGACGACTCACCGGATTGTCGTCGTTGCAAGATGTGTATTTCACACCCAATCCATTTACCCGCACACACACCTCTCACCGTGTCTCCATTTTCAACTATTTCCGCGAATCACCCACCGCCAACGAAGTGCTGCTTGACGGCAGAAGTCCCAGCATGTTGGAAAAAATGTACCTCATCGACAAAGTTCAACCCATCGCCGATGACACCATTCCCGAACCAGTAGCGACACCAGCAAACGACACCAACACTCCAGTCAAGACGGGCGACGCCGTAATGTATCCATCCAATCCTAGCCACTCGTCCGTCCGTCTCAAGAAGTTTGGACGTTCTCGAGTCATTGAACTTTCGTCTCCTTGCTCGTGCACTGGTGTTGACATAACACTCACTAACCGTCAACTGTGTATGACAGTTGACGACGCATCCATTGATCCAGATGATCCTGCCCTCTCGCCCACCGTGGGCGAATCGTACCGACACAAACTCGAAGCCTTGCGCCAGTCAGCAGGTTCGCAATGGCTTCAAGCGTTGGCGAACGAAAACGCGCAACGCACTAGTGGTGAAGCCGCCAACGAAGCATTCATTGTGAAGTAACAGCCTCTTTTTGTTTTCACGTATTACCGACTCTTCTTCGTTGCTCTTCATCTCAATGGCTCTACCGACGCCGCAAAATGCCCAACCTTTTCCTGTTCTTTTGTTTTTTCTCTCTGCAAACGCGAAACGCGCGTTTGCATGCGCACACAATTGTCGGTCTTATTTATGATTCGTCGATATTTCGCAAAATCGACCACATACCTTTCTTTCAGCTGAATCGCTTAAAATAAGCTTATTTATATCTACGTAAGACGCGCCATGCAAGTTCGCAACAGTCAAGCAGGTCTCGTCAGCATGTCGTCATCCCAACACGTCAGACTGCTGGTGGGATCGGTGGAGCGACCGAACTGCGCATTCTATGTCACGAAATGATGTCCTTAGCTTCCCGACAATTTCTAATTTACGATTGTGTTGTTTATGATACTGAATGAATCCGTTCTTTTTTTTCTGTAAAACGCCGTTTTTCGCATTGCATTTTTTTTTGGCGTTCTGGCGGCCGATCACCGAAACCAACTGTCCACTCGTGTCTACCACTTTCTTTCCGCGACTCGTTCCTGATTGGCCGATTTTGTCGCTTCTTGCCTCTCACATTTTCTAGCTTAATCGCTTTATTCTTCTGGATGCTTCAGCACCCCACTTTTATTTGTTCCATACATTCCAAACTCTTCCACAGGGTTAGGGTATGGAATGTTCGAGTTACACGATGCAAAAGTATTAAAAGCGTGCCATGCCCCCCGCCAGGACCACAGCTCAATTCAAAAAACAATTTCGACTTTTATTTAAGCGAAACAAAGGCGTGCGCGTCTTGAAAACCACAGCAACAACACTTCTTGTTTATTTGTTCTTTTGTAACTTAACTTTTTAATTCCCTTACGAACACAACACATTCATCCATCTATAAAAAATGGCCACTGAGACTTTCAAGTTTGAGGCTGAGATCAGCCAATTGATGTCTTTGATCATCAACACTGTCTACTCTAACAAGGAGATTTTCCTTCGTGAGTTGATTTCCAACGCTTCTGATGCTATTGACAAGATTCGTTACCAGAGTCTTTCTGAGCCCTCCGTCTTGGACGCTGAGAAGGACCTTTACATCCGTATCACTCCCGACAAGGAGAACAAGATCCTTTCCATCCGTGATACTGGTATTGGTATGACCAAGAATGACCTTATCAACAACCTCGGTGTGATCGCCAAGTCTGGTACCAAGCAATTCATGGAGGCTGCTGCCTCTGGTGCCGATATCTCTATGATCGGTCAATTCGGTGTCGGTTTCTACTCTGCTTACCTCGTTGCCGACAAGGTCCAAGTTGTTTCTAAGCACAACGATGACGAGCAATACATCTGGGAGTCCTCCGCCGGTGGCAGCTTCACCGTTACTCGTGATGAGAGCGGTTACGACTTGAAGCGTGGTACTGAGATTCGTCTTTTCATGAAGGAGGACCAACTCGAGTACCTCGAGGAGAAGCGCATCAAGGATGTCATCAAGAAGCACAGTGAGTTCATCTCTTACCCCATCCAATTGGTTGTCACCCGTGAGGTCGAGAAGGAGGTCCCCGTTGAGGAGGGTGAGGAGAAGTCCGAGGAGGCTTCTGAGGACAAGTCTACCAAGATTGAGGAGGTTGAGGACGAGTCTGAGAAGAAGGACGAGGAGAAGAAGACCAAGAAGGTGAAGGAGACTAAGACTGAGACTGAGGAGCTTAACAAGACCAAGCCCATTTGGACTCGTAACCCCTCTGAGGTCACCAAGGAGGAGTACGCCGCCTTCTACAAGTCCTTGACCAACGACTGGGAGGACCACTTGGCCGTCAAGCACTTCAGTGTTGAGGGTCAACTTGAGTTCCGTGCTATCTTGTTCGTTCCCCGCCGTGCTCCCATGGATCTCTTCGAGGCCAAGCGCAAGAAGAACAACATCAAGCTTTACGTCCGTCGTGTCTTCATTACTGACGACTGCGAGGAGCTTATTCCCGAGTGGTTGGGCTTCATCAAGGGTGTGGTCGACTCTGAGGACCTTCCCTTGAACCTTTCTCGTGAGATGCTTCAACAAAACAAGATTATGAAGGTCATCCGCAAGAACCTTGTTCGTCGTTGCCTCGACATGTTCAACGAGATTGCCGAGGACAAGGAGAACTTCAAGACCTTCTACGATGCTTTCAGCAAGAACTTGAAGTTGGGTATCCATGAGGATGCTGCCAACCGTCAAAACTTGGCTAAGCTTCTTCGTTACAACTCTCTTAACTCCCCTGATGATGTTATTAGCTTCGAGGACTACATCACTAAGATGCCCGAGCACCAAAAGAACATCTACTTCATCACTGGTGAGTCCAAGCAAGCCGTTGAGCACTCTCCCTTCTTGGAGATCTTCCGCGAGAAGAAGTTCGATGTCTTGTTCATGGTTGACCCCATTGACGAGTACGCTGTCACTCAACTCCGTGAGTTTGAGGGCAAGAAGCTCGTCAACATCACCAAGGACGGTCTTGAGCTTGAGGAGACCGATGAGGAGAAGGCCGCTCGCGAGAAGCTCGAGAAGGAGTATGAGGAGTTCGCTAAGCAACTCAAGACCATCTTGGGTGACCGTGTCGAGAAGGTTATCGTTTCCAACAAGATCGTCGGCTCCCCTTGCTTGTTGACCACCGGTCAATACGGTTGGTCCGCCAACATGGAGCGTATCATGAAGGCTCAAGCTCTTCGTGACACCACCATGAGCAGCTACATGGCCAGCAAGAAGATTCTCGAGATTAACCCCAAGTCTCGTATTATCTCTGAGTTGAAGAACAAGGTTGAGGCTAACGGTGTCGAGGACCGTTCCGTCAAGGATCTTACTAACGTTCTTTTCGAGACTGCTCTCCTGTCTTCCGGTTTCTCTCTTGATGACCCTAATGCCTATGCTAACCGCATCAACCGTCTTATTGCCATTGGTCTCAGTGTTGACGAGGAGGAGGAGGCTGCTCCCGCTGCTGAGGCTACTGAGGCTGCCACTGAGGAGCCCGTTGTCGAGAGCAAGATGGAGGAGGTTGACTAAGCAATTTAGTCAAGCATCCTTTCCACGTTTGTTAACGATCGTTTATGAGCACTTGGACTCGGTAAAAATGCTCGTTTCTGTGGAATATGAGCGGATATCAAAAATAGTCAACTTTGCATATGTAGAATTTAGGAATTGATAAAGTTTGTTTCGTGGTTAAAAAGGGATTGGTGTACGGTTTATTTGTTTGGGAATGGGTTATGCGAACAGTCGTTTAAGAGGTGGCATAAGTGCATGTGTTTTCTTTTGAAGGTAATGGAGTCGTATGGTGCTTTCATTTTGTTGTTGTCTTGTGTGAATATATGTCTCTGTGTGCCTGTTTGACATCACAAATTTAATTAAGCTATACATTAGTTTTCCTTTGTTCCAGCTATGGCATTAACAAATTTCTCATAATAAAATGTTCCATGATTCGTGTAAGGACGAATGACATCCTCCAACTCAGAACCTTTAATATCAGATCCAGAACGACTTAGAGCCTCTTCAAAGGAGCGTAGACTCATTTTTCCGCTCTGTGTATCCTCAATTGTGTAAAAGGCTTCCATAAGATCTGCACGAGGTGAAATCTTACAAAGCATAGAACCTATGGCAGTGAGGAAAGATGCCAGATTAATTGGAGGATTGACCTCGGACAGCATTTGATCCAGCGCTTCGTCAGATGCGTCTTGATTCAGAGAAGTCAACATGGATTTCAAGTCGTCACGGTCTACAACACCATCACCATCTTTATCCAGTAATGCAAATGCTTCCTTCAACTCCTGAATCTGTGAGGTTGTTAATTGAGAAAATGTTCCCGAGTTAATTCGTTTTGAAGTGACGAGTTTAGACGGTAAGCTTTTAGGGAGACGTTTGTTTTTTGAAGTCATGGGTCCAATGTATGTAAAAAAACGTGTACCACTGGAAGAAGATAAACGTGATACGGTAACTGGGATGTGTTCGTTACCTTCAGCACTGTAGTTGCTTGTTAGAGAGCCATACCCGAGAAGATTACCACCACCAAAGCCACTACGGGTTTCGCTACACCAACCACCAAGTTGGCCAGTGTTCTAAGTCAATATAGGCAGGAGTTGTTGTTGTAGTAAAGCCAAAAACCGGACCAAAAAAATCAGTTACAATTTGAACTAAATCCGTGGGATTTGCAAAGACCTCGCAAAAGGATTTTCCATGTTCCGAGCGTTCAGACGATTACGGTGGAATTCCACATACACTTTTGGGGTCCTTTATCTCATTCTAGGTGGTGAGGCATCAAGCTTGGTTCAAGCGAGGCAGGCGCATGAAGAAATGATGCAGTCCTATGATCTCAGAATTTACGAATTAGAGAAGCGTATTAAAACAGCACAATTAAACGGGAAGGATTAAACAAATAGACGTTCTAATCAAGAGTTTCAAGTATGTCTTTTTGCTGTTCTGGTGTCAGAACAGCTAAAGGTGTAGGCTGCTGAGCTAGTGTTTGTTGCGCTCGCAAATGTTTTAAGACGATTTCGGCAAATGTCCGTGTAATCGTTTTTGCAGCCTGAAGCTTAAATGCCTTTTCGTAAAAAATAAGAGCGTTCTTGTAAAGGATTTGTGAAGAATTTCGTGCGACGTCCAAAGGTATTACTGCACGACGAAGCTCTAAATCACCACGCGAAATCCAAATACGTGTGTGATTGGGATCAAGTACGCTTGCTTCCTGGAGCGCTTTTCCAGCGGCGCTTAAAGAGTTCCAAGCATTAGCTACTCCGGAAGCCGAATTGTCTATTTGGAGCAACGCATCGGCGAACCCACGCAGGGCGTCAGCCTTGTCGCAAAGCAACTGTACACGAGCAGAACGCAGTTTTTGTTGTGAACTAGCAACAAGCGGGTTTGACGTCTGTGTAACAGGCACTTTTTCTAGTTCTTGGTCATACCATTGCAAAAAAGTTGAGAAATCTGAGATTGGAATTTTGCCCTTCGTTAATAACCATTGCCGTTTTGCAAGTTCCCATTCAAACAACACATTTCCGTCTTGTAAATGAGGTAATAATTGCTCGATTTTTGTGGACAACTCTCTATAGTCATCTTCAGTCAACCAGTCGCTATCGCAGACTAAGCTGGCCAAGTGAAAAATTAAAACAATAATGTCTTCACGCGCCTGCCTATACGATTCATCATCTTCTGTAGAAGTGGCTTCATTGCCTTGATTCGCTAGTACGAGTTCAAGACACTGATGCGAAACCCGTAATGCATCGGTTAAAAATGAACGTGCGTCTGTGGTGTTTCCTCGCTCCTGTTGGATTTCCCCAAGCATAGAATACGTTTGTGCCATATTAAATAAACAGTCCGTATCGTTAGCTTTGATGGTCAAGGCTTGTGTTGCAAGTTGTAACGCAGTTAACAGAAAAGTCACTGCGTTACTATATAATGGATCACAGTGAATAACAATGTGTAGATATACTCGAGCCTGGTTGTAAAGTGCATCTGCATCATTTGGCTGCTTCTGTAAGCATGTTCCATATGCAGCTATAGCTTTTTCATAAAACCTCAAACACTCGTATGGTTAGTCAAATAAATTGGAGTAAAATATACTGGACATTGTAAATTTACCTTTTCTGGGTTAAGTCTCCATCGGTCACCACTTTCTTCTAGTTCAATTGCACTTTCAAAAAAATCGAGCGCCGTTTCTGGTTGTGATTTTTTAACTTTTTGATTAGAACGTTGTGATTTAGATAAACGAAGACTGCGTAATCTTTGACTTGTCGACATGGAAAAGGTTTTCTCAAATTTAACTATTCCACCGTAAGTAATAAAAAATAAAAAATAAAAAAAAAAATAAAAAAAAAATAGAATAATATCGCTATGTATGAGTGTTTTTGAAAAATCCAAAAAAAAAAAAATAAAATAAAATGAAATTCCCGAATTCAATGGAATAAATTCAAATTACTCTTAAAAGTAGGCGCCAAATGTTCCACGCACGTCCACAACTGAAATTTCAACAAAAGTTGTTAGTGGCGTTTTTCAACACCAAAAAGACTAAATACTGAACGACGGTGTTGCTAACAGAAGCGCTGTAACAGCGAAGCACCAAACACAGTAACATTCTTTTGCCTACTGAAAAAGAAAAAAAACAAAAACAAAAAAATGACTGTTGAGAACAATCTTCCTAAAGTTTCTGTGCTGTTTGTTTGTCTGGGAAATTACTGCAGAAGTCCTATGGCTCATGCTGTGTTTCAAGAGGAAGTTAGAAAACAGGGATTAGAACACTTATTTGATACCATTGATAGTGCAGGCACGGGTCACTGGCATGTAGGTTCCACTCCAGATTCTCGGACGATGCAAACTCTGCATAGCCATGGAGTTAAGTTTCATCACATTGGTCGTAAACTGAGAAAAATTGACTTTGACCAATTCGACTATATTTTTGGCATGGATCATAGTAACATTCGAAACATTGAGAAGGTTCGGCCAAAGGATTCTAAAGCTAGGGTTTTACTTTTTGGAGAATATCGAAGCCCTGGTGTTCAACGCATTGTCGACGATCCTTACTATGGCGGCGACCAAGGTTTTGAAATCTGCTATCAACAATTGATAGACTTTAGTAAGAACTTCTTGGAGTCACTGAAATAGAAAGTCGGAAAAACGAATTTGACGATTTTTTTGGATAAATCAAGTGGAATGCTAAGATTCAATTGCAACAAATTAACATGATACCATTAGGTATGGCTTTTTTCTTGTTTATCCTCGTTCTCTGTGCACCAATTCATTGGAATTGTGCTACAAAACTGTCGGTTGTAATAAACAAGACCTCTGCTTGTTTCAATGGGATATTGACCTCGTTCCACCAAGTGTACACCAGCAATGTAAATTCGGTGATCGTCAACGTCCAATGATCGTATTACATGACAATGAAGAAGATGTAAGGTGTGGGCAAGGCAAGGGATACCATTCTCATTGCGCTTCGTTTTAAGACGCAGAAAGCGATCGCGTTCAGTTTCGCTCGTGACGATGGACGATGTGGAGGGACCGCCACCTACGTCAGATTCCAAACGTCTCTGTTTTGTCGCATCACGAGCGCGTTGAGGAGAAGTCTCATGTCTGTTTGATGCTTTTGGGGTTATTTGGCTGGGCTTTGACAGCAATTGAGCCCATTGTGCATGCGTAATTTGGCAACCCGAAAGCGTGTGCGCCACCAGTTGCTTGGAATAGTCAATTGCACTGGCCGTATGCGAGGGGAGTCTAACGTTGAAGGAAACGACGGGCTCTGAGGAGGAAAGAGATACGGCGCAAAATGATGACACAGTCATGCCGCTCGTTCGGCCGTTGGAGTCTACGCTGGTAACAATCACAACAGGTTGTGGATACCGCTGCATTGCCGCTCGAAAATCATTCTGAATAGAGGACGACGAATAGCAACACTGGATGCGGAAAGTTTTCAATCGGCCAGCGTCGACACCAGGAGCCGACGTTCTAATGGCATTGTCAAGAAAACATGACCACTTAGGCAATTGAAGCCTTCGAAAAGCACGGCTTATTCCAATGGGGAGCCCGCTCATTCAATCCGTCTAGATAAAGTTAATGGGAACTCCGAGCAGTGTCGCTGACGAAGCTCATTCCGCTGCAATTTCCTGGCGTAGTGTTCAGAGCACCTAGTGTAAACATACATGAGACACCGTGATACTAAGCAACTAAAAGGAAATTCCATACTCCCACAACGCCTTCCCGCCGTATCATTCAAACACAACAGCCCCCCTATTCATCTGCAGCTGAAAGAAAGAGCTTTGCGTGAATGATTCAACTAAAACCCCACATCTTTTACCCCTTCGGCAGAATCCCCTAACGCAACAAAAAATTCAGCAACCAAAAAAAACTCCAAAATTGCAGTGCAGAAAGCACCTACCAAAAAGTCTATCTAAGCAAACACTAACAGATAGGCACCAAGACGCTCGGGAGTCGTTGGAACCGCTCCTCCTTTAAACACAGAAACTACCTCATATATACCTGTGATAACGCGTACGTCATGGTGATGTCGCGGCCGTATCGCACTTTTGTTGAACCCCTCTTTAACAAAAATGGACAAAAAAACCTTAATAAAAAACGCGTGCTTTGCTTATCGTGCAGAAAAAGCAATCCATTTGTCGCTGGTAGTGGACAGAGAAGAAAATGCGGCTAATTATATGTGTCACTTGGTGTAGCTCAATCGGGCATACGTCCGTGGCAATTAACCGGCTTTTATCCTTTGGCTGGCTCGTCTCTGCAGGCGCACTCGCTGAAGTCGGCCTGAGGCAGCGGGCCACGTGCTTAGATATCAAAGACTTTATCGCAGTTCACAACCTGCGGAAGGCCAGCCAATGAGAGACTAGCGCGCGGTTGTGCGGAAAGGACACTGGGCACTCAATGGACAATGACGACATTATTTGGTCGCATCGTTACCACGTTATCTCCCGAACGTTGAGCTCGTCTAATTTTGTAGTATGGAGAACTCCTGTTTTGACGTGCTCAATTACACTACTCAGCTGTTATGAAGAATAAAATAATTAAGGGATATTTGGACTAAACAGGGTGCTCATGTTTATGTAAATTAGATGTCATTGGACAATAGCTACAGAAACCCGCTGTAGCACCGGTGTGTATATCTCGTGGTCGTTACCAAGGAAGAAGCTAGTCAGGGGATCGCGGGATAAACTTGCGAACAATGCGGAAGCCAATAGCGAGTTGTAAAGATATTGACGAGACGCCGAGGCGGCATTTGCCGCAACGGCAAATCGAACGGCAAAAGTCGACCTTCGGTAGTGGGAATACTCGACAGTCGCTAAGAGAGTGTTATTCTCTGTTTTCCTTGACGCGGAATTAGCCACTACGTGTATTTTAAGATTCGTAGTGTCCCAGACACCCTAACCTAGACGACGGTTATACGTCATTGTCGCCCCAGAATTTCACCACCATCAAAAAATATAAACCAATAAAATACGTTTCCGAGGCAGAAATACTGCTAACGACAAACTGTTTCGAGAAATCAACCAATAAGCTGCTTTAGCGAACTAATTTTCTCGGCAGTTCTAGACCCCATTCTCGAATACGCGTTATGCTGGAATGTCCCAAGATCAGCGGCCTCGTACGCTCCCTACACTTCGGATAGAACGACTGCTCTGCGGATCAAGATACATGGCTGGGCGGCTCGATACCGGACCGCCAAGGTATAAGTACCGAGGAATTTCCCTCGTAGCATATAGCCTCTCTCATTAAGAAGATACAGACATCGAATTGCCTAATAAAAGTATCTAGGAGTCCCTGAAGTTAAGGTCTCAAGGACGACAGAACTTGTAATTCAACTCGGTCTAATCTTTCAATTTGTCCACATTGAACATTTTTTAATTCCCAGTGAACCAACTGGTTTCTCCTTTACTGGTTTCCTCTCCTTTTGAGAGTCTGTCCACACTTCTGTGCATTTAATAATTGCTCTATCAAACACGAAATTGTCGTTGACATTCGTGTAATTTGTGTGTGATTTTATTTCAGAAAGACCGATTTTTCGTCTCTCTGACAGTCATTTTATCTATCGAATTTCCCTAATAGACGCGTCTTGAACCTTCTAGGATTCAGCTCGTGTTCGCACCATTTAATACTTGTTCTCATTTTTATTGACAACAAGGTTTCCCCTTAAAGAATTTCTTGTGTTCTATTTTTGAAACACCATTCCCAAAGCATAATTTGTCAGCATAATGTCTTCTGCTGCCTACGAAAAGGGTCCCGAGGAAGGTGAGGAGTACGTCCAAGCTCCCACTGCTCCTGCTTCCCAACCTGCACCTCCCGCCGCTCATGGTGACGATGAACCCGATGAGGACATCGACGCTTTGATTGAGGACTTGTTCTCTGAGGACGTCCAAGAGGAAGCTGAAGATGATGATAAGGCCCCTGCCGCTGGTGAGGCCAAGCCAGTTCCCGAAGAACTTCTTCAAACCGACATCAACCAAGGTTTGGATGCCGGTGAGGTTGAGGCTCGTCGTAAGAAGTATGGTCTTAACCAAATGAACGAAGAGGTCGAGAACCCCTTCATCAAGTTCATGATGTTCTTCGTCGGTCCCATTCAATTCGTTATGGAAGCCGCTGCTTGTTTGGCCGCTGGTCTTCAAGATTGGGTCGATTTCGGTGTTATTTGCGCTCTTCTGTTGCTTAACGCAGTTGTCGGTTTCGTCCAAGAGTTCCAAGCTGGTTCTATTGTCGACGAGCTGAAGAAGACTCTTGCTCTTAAGGCTACTCTTGTTCGTAGCGGTCAACTCGTTGACGTTGAGGCCAACGAGGTCGTTCCTGGTGATATTCTTCGTCTTGAAGAAGGTGTTATTATTCCCGCTGATGGTCGTATCGTTTCTCCTGATGCTCTTATCCAAATTGACCAATCCGCCATTACTGGTGAGTCTTTGGCTGTCGAAAAGCATTACGGTGACCCGACTTTTGCTTCTTCTGGTGTCAAGCGTGGTGAGGGTTTCATGGTTGTTACTGCTACTGGTGACTCTACTTTCGTTGGTCGTGCTGCTTCCTTGGTCAATGCTGCTGCCGGTGGCACTGGTCATTTCACAGAGGTTTTGAACGGTATCGGTACTGTTCTTTTGGTTCTTGTGCTGTTCACCCTTTTCTGTATCTACACTGCTGCTTTCTACCGTTCCGTTGGTATTGTCAAGATTTTGGAATACACTTTGGCTATTACTATTATTGGTGTCCCCGTCGGTCTTCCCGCCGTCGTTACCACTACTATGGCTGTCGGTGCTGCTTACTTGGCTGAGAAGAAGGCCATTGTCCAAAAGCTTTCCGCTATTGAGTCTCTTGCTGGTGTCGAGGTTCTTTGCTCTGACAAGACTGGTACTTTGACCAAGAACAAGCTTTCTTTGGGTGAGCCCTTCACTGTTTCTGGTGTTTCTGGTGATGAATTGGTTTTGACTGCCTGTTTGGCCGCTTCTCGTAAGCGCAAGGGTTTGGATGCCATTGACAAGGCTTTCCTTAAGGCTTTGAAGAACTACCCCGGTCCCAAGAGTATGCTTTCCAAGTACAAGATTATCCAATTCCAACCTTTCGACCCCGTCTCTAAGAAGGTTACTGCTTACGTTGAAGGTCCCGATGGTCGTCGCTGCATTTGTGTCAAGGGTGCTCCTCTCTGGGTTTTGAAGACTGTTGAGGAGGACCATCCTATTCCCGAAGAGGTTCTTACTGCTTACAAGGACAAGGTCGGTGATCTTGCTTCCCGTGGTTACCGTTCCCTTGGTGTCGCTCGCAAGTTTGATGGTCAACACTGGGAGATTCTCGGTATTATGCCCTGTTCTGATCCTCCTCGTCACGATACTGCTAAGACTATCAACGAAGCTATGCACTTGGGTCTCCGTGTTAAGATGCTTACTGGTGATGCTGTCGATATTGCTAAGGAAACTGCTCGTCAATTGGGAATGGGTTCTAACATTTACAACGCTGAACGTCTTGGTCTTACTGGTGGCGGTGACATGCCTGGTTCTGAAGTTTACGATTTCGTTGAGGCTGCTGATGGTTTCGGTGAGGTGTTCCCTCAACATAAGTATGCTGTCGTCGATATTCTTCAACAACGTGGTTACTTGGTTGCTATGACTGGTGATGGTGTTAACGATGCTCCTTCCTTGAAGAAGGCCGATACTGGTATTGCTGTCGAAGGTGCCACTGATGCTGCTCGTTCTGCTGCCGATATTGTCTTCCTTGCTCCTGGTCTTTCTGCCATTATTGATGCTTTGAAGACTTCTCGTCAAATTTTCCATCGTATGTACTCCTACGTTGTTTACCGTATTGCTCTTTCTCTTCACTTGGAAATCTTCTTGGGTCTCTGGATTATCATTCAAAACCGTCTTCTTAACTTGGAACTTATTGTCTTCATTGCCATTTTCGCTGATGTTGCTACCTTGGCTATTGCTTACGATAATGCCCCTTACTCTATGAAGCCCGTAAAGTGGAACCTTCCTCGTCTGTGGGGTCTTTCTACTGTCGTCGGTATTGTTTTGGCTATCGGTACCTGGATTACCAACACCACTATGATTGCTCAAGGTCAAAACCGTGGTATCGTTCAACACTTCGGTGTTCAAGACGAGGTCTTGTTCTTGGAAATCTCCCTTACTGAGAACTGGTTGATTTTCATTACCCGTTGCAACGGTCCTTTCTGGTCTTCTCTTCCCTCTTGGCAATTGTCTGGTGCTGTCTTGATCGTCGATATTCTTTCTACTATCTTCTGTATCTTCGGTTGGTTCAAGGGTGGTCACCAAACTTCTATTGTTGCCGTTATCCGTATCTGGATGTACTCTTTCGGTATCTTCTGTATTATGGCCGGTATTTACTACATCCTTTCCGAGTCCGCTTCCTTTGATCGTATGATGAACGGAGAGCCTCGTCATCCTCCTAAGGATCCCCGTAGCATTGAGGATCTTGTTGTTGCTCTTCAACGTACTTCGACTCGTCACGAGAAGGAAGTGTAATTTAATCTGCACGGATATATAATAGCTTCTTGTTAAACGTTTATTTTATTCACATGTTATAGACCTTGTCACTAATATCAATCAATGGATTTTTGCCTACATCTTTTTAGGGTGTCGTAGCATTAAGTTCTTTCAATAGTCGGTGTGTTGTGTGCTGTCCCTGAAATGGTGCCTTTTTATGTGCCTTTATTCTCTCCGTTTGTTAAGATGGCTAGCTATTTTGGTAAATGAGTGAATTGGTTCTGCTTTTACCAACCACCATGGACGAGTTGGAAAAGGAGGAATTTGATCTCTACGAAGTGTTAGACCTTAATCGAGATGCTGACGCTTCATTAATTCGTCGAGCGTATCGTAAAAAGGCACTTTTATATCATCCCGACCGTATTCGTGAGGAAGATAAGAAATTGGAAGCGCGTCATAATTTTGAGCGTGTTGCCCTAGCATATAGTATACTCAGTGATGACAAGAAGAGAAAACGCTACGATGAAACGGGTTCGCTGAACTTAGATGACACTGAGTTCGACTGGAAAGAATGGCTCGATGAGCAGTATGGAGGCATTGTATCCATGGAGAAAGTTGAAGAGTTTAAAAAGTCATACCAGCATTCGGAAGAAGAGCGTGAAGATGTTCTTCAAGCTTACGTTGACGCTAAAGGTTCAATTGATGGAATTATTGAACAGGTAATGTGTAGCTCTGTCGAAGACGAACCACGATTTCGTGAAATTATTGAAGAAGCTATCAATGAAGGAAAGCTCAAAAGATACAAAGCATTTAAAGCTTCAAAATCAGAAGCGAAGCGTCGGAAAAGAAAGGCTAAAAAAGAAGCTGAAGAAGCTGAAGAGCTTGCTCGTGAGTTAGGCCTTAACAAGAAAACCGGATCAGAGGATTCTTTGGCTGCAATGATTCGTGCACGTAGCAGTCAACGAATGGAAAATATGATTAGTAATTTGGAAGCCAAATATTCAAAGCCAAAGCGTTCAAAAAAGGCCTGATATTGGTTAGTTGGATTACTGAATTTACTTAATGACTATAACGATGTTGATATCCAATTGATTGTCTGGCACTCTGAGAGAACAATACCGTGTAGCGCATAGTTAAAATAACCGCCGGAGAGCTAACATGTACTCGTTGTCTGAAGACGGCTATCGTCTTAGGAGACAAAAATCGACCCCGACAGGATTTGCACCCGCGATCTTTGGTGAACTCGAGACTCCCTAAGGAGTGGTCTCTACCGGAAACCAATGCCTTGCTTCTAGGCCACGAGGCCGCTTGTTATAAGTTTGTAATTTTAGTTATAATTATTGTTAAGTTCTTATATTAATATATATGAAGCATTCTGCTACTAAAGTTATTGTCAGGCGTTAAAAGAGTGTGCAAATATATGCTTAAACGTGGCTGACTTTTCTAAACCCTTTTAAGAGCGTTAAATATTGTTCTGTATTTTAGGCAACGATTTTGTTATAATCTTACAAATACAATCTTTTGAAGTCTTGGTCGCAGAATCGGTTATAAAATTCTGTAACATATTTACTTACTTTCCTCGTTCGTACATAGGGGTAATATACGTTTTTCATGCGAGAAGTTATTTAGTACATTTTCTGATTAGTACTATTGCTATAATAAAACTCTACGAAAATATAGTGTAAGAGAGAAATGCTGTTTAAAAATACATTGTTCATTACTTTTAAGTAAAGAACGTAGAAGCGTTTTTTTTGAAGTTAGAATATTAATGAAGAAGGGTTTGTATTGTAAAAATGCCTAAGCAAGAGGAATATTTTAACTTAGCAATGTTAGAGGGGAAAATAGCGTAAACTTAAATCCCGCGTTCATTTCCTGTAAATGGATCATGAACCCATTTGCCTTTAATCCCAGCTAGATTCTGTAACGAAGTCATGCAAGATTTATTAAACTTTACATATATCTATGCAAGCATTGATATTACTATGTAGTGACAGCGCTTTTTACAGACTTTTTGACTCTTCCTTAAGATAATTATGAGGTTGTCATACTTTTGCTCAGTGGTATACCATCTTAATGAAAAAAATAACTTGATGATAAAGTAGTAGAAGAACTCGTAAACATATTTTCATCCAATGATTGCTACTCTAATAAGTGTGTATGTTATATTTAAGTCACTTTGTACGTAGTAATCAGCAACTGTTTTAGATTCCATTAAAAAAAAAGAGATTTCATGTAGCTTATTATTCTTTTGAAAAACGAATTTATTAAGTGATGTAAAAGTTAATTTCACTGCACCATTCACGATAGAAGGAAATTACAGTCAAAGAATACAACGTGTTATTGCAAAGACATATATGGAACGAAGAAATGGCAACTGTTCTATTTAACTTATGGTAAAACCTTGAGAACGTGTACGTGCCCGGTTGTTGAATTCTCGTCGGGAAAGTGATCGTTTAAGGAGACGCATCTCTAAGAAAGCTTCGCTGCTTGGAAGTTTGTCCTAGCTTTAATAATGAACAAACAAAATTTAGAAATCCAGGTATCGCTTTTTAAATGAACGACCATTCAAACCTTGCTTACAAAAATGATTATTAGTGACAAGCATTAAGCACAGAAACATTATATGATGAGCACATGATTCATTAATAGATTATCATTATAACATAGTAATACAGATCATAACAAGGGACGTAAAATTAACACCATCATGAAAGGAGAGATTAAGTAGTACCGTTGCGTATCAATGAGACAATAAGCAAAGAAGACTTGTACCAATGTAATTAATGACAAATTAACTGGTCAATAATTGATCCTTAAACTTTCCCATCAAGTTAAAAATGGTTGATGACAAGAATGAAATTTGGCAGAAGAAAAACTCTTTAGAGTTGGATATTAAACGCATTGAAAATGGCAGGATCATCATCAATTCTCAATACACGCGCTTTCCAGGAGGCACGGGCTTTACCTCATTTTCATCGAGTGTTTTACTCGTAACATTACGATACTTTATAGTTACTGGAGCACCAGACTCCTTTTGCCAAGTTAGAGTATGTTTCATCCAATGCTCATCATCACGCTCAGGATAATCCTCACGAGCATGAGCACCACGAGATTCCCTTCTGTTCAAAGCTGCAGTGGCGGTTTGAACAGCACAGGTCAGTAAGTTTCGAAGCTCAAGTGTTTCGATCAAGTCGGTGTTCCATATTAAGCTACGATCGCGAATACCAAGATCGTTTAAAGAATTATCCACGTTCTGGATATTTTTGACACCCGCTTGTAACGTGTCTTCCGTGCGAAAGACAGAAACATCTCTTTGCATACTCTTTTGCATGTCCAGGCGAATGACACTTGTGTGTTTCGGTCCTGTCGAAGTACGTATTTTATCAAGAATTTCCAAAGATTTAAGACCAGCATCCGGTTGCAGCGGTTTGTGCGGAGTATTAGGCTCCAGTGTTTCTTTTATATGTAATGCACAAGCCCGACCAAAGACGACAATGTCCAACAGCGAGTTTGCACCCAGACGATTACCACCATGCACTGAAACACAGGCAGCTTCACCAGCAGCGTACAGTCCCGGAACAACTTTGTCATGTCCATTATCATCTACAGTGAGCACTTCACCAGTGAAACGAGTAGGAATGCCTCCCATATTATAGTGAACAGTTGGAAGAACAGGAATCGGTTCCTTGGTAACATCAACTCCGGCAAATATAGCGGCTGTCTCGACTATACCGGGAAGCCGTTCTCGGATAACTTCATGAGGCAAATGAGAAAGTTGAAGATATAAATGATCCTTCTCAGGACCAACCCCTCTACCCTCGCGGATCTCAATCGTCATAGAACGTGAAACGACATCTCTGGAAGCAAGATCTTTGGCAGTCGGTGCATAACGCTCCATGAAACGTTCGCCATTTGAGTTCAACAAATAACCGCCCTCACCTCGACATCCCTCAGTAATCAAACACCCGGCACCATAGATACCTGTAGGATGAAACTGCACAAATTCCAGATCTTGTAGCGGCAAACCTGCTCGAGAAACCATGGCATTGCCGTCGCCGGTACAAGTATGTGCTGAAGTACATGAGAAATAAGCACGCCCATAGCCGCCAGTAGCTAAAACAGTTTTATGTGCACGAAAGCGATGAATAGTACCGTCTTCTAGATTCATAGCAATTACACCTCTACAAGTGCCATTCTCCATTAGAAGATCCATAGCAAAATATTCAATGAAAAAATTCGTGTTGTGACGCAAAGACTGTCCATACAATGTATGAAGGATGGAATGGCCAGTACGATCGGCGACAGCTGCACAACGGTAAGCTTGTCCACCCTTTCCATATTCAAGAGACTGTCCACCAAATGCTCTTTGGTATATTTTGCCATCTTTGGTACGAGAGAATGGCACGCCAAAATGTTCTAATTCCAAAACAGTTTTGGGCGCTTCTTTAGTCATGTAATGAATTGCATCCTGATCGCCAAGCCAGTCGGAACCTTTCACGGTGTCGTAAAAGTGCCAGCGCCAGTCGTCCTTTCCCATGTTCCCTAATGCTGCGTTTATACCACCTTGGGCAGCGACAGTATGTGAGCGTGTCGGGAATAACTTTGTGATACAGGCAGTATTGAAACCTGCCTCTGCAAGACCACTAATAGCATATACCTGTCAGTAATGACTAAGTAGTTTTATATTTCGTCAGCAATAACGTACAAGGCAGCACGAAGACCAGCACCTCCGGCACCAACTACAATAGCATCGTATGTATGATCAATCAGTGGGTATTTAACTGAGGATGGTGTATTTGCTTGTTGGGCTCGTAACGGCTATATACAGATTTATGTTAATAAACATTCGCGCTATAATAACCGCAACTTCAATCCAATTCCTCATACCTGTGTGTGAACAATTCTATTCAATATAGTGCTGCTTGAAAATGACCGTAAGCAACAATGAGAACCGTTTTTTGACCCGAATTCACATAAACGAAGCATTGTATGGGTCTTGGGGGAGTGCGGCTTCTTGGTCGCATGGTCCTTTCTGGCTAGGTTATGCGAGGATAAGCGTGATTTAAGCGAATTAAACGAAATTTGCGATTCGGTAACGCCTGAAGCCGAAACGCGTTAAATGAAAAAGCTTATTCATATTGGAATGTACCAGACGCGACACAGCTTTACGAAATTAACAAAAATGCTTCTACCATATAGCAACGTTACACACGGTGAGTGGATTTGAAATTCCAACAGAATTGACGTTACTGTTGATGTCAACGATTTGTCTTGATGCGATACTATCCTCTTTCCATAATCGTCACACTAAGAATCGTGAAATCTGCAAAAGGAAACCGAGCAATTGAAGACTTCTATTTTCACCAGTATATAGGGTACTTCTTTATTGTGAGCAAACTCGTAGACGATACCGTTACACAACTTGGTGTGAAAATCACCATTTCCTTCTTTACCGTACACGACGAACCTTATCTATATACTCTCTTTCCATTATATAGGCTCATGTCAAAATTTCATTCTTTTGGTCACATTACTAATAATGTTTTAAATATAAAACGGTTTTTTACTCACAATAGTAAGAATATACCGGTATATTTGTCAGCGTCTTTTCAAAAGAAGAATACAAAGGTTTCAACACCAGTTACCTTAGAACACCCAGACTCTGGAGAGGTATGCTACTACTAAGTCTTCTCGGTGGACGGTTACGCTAAACATCGTTACAGGATGCCTTCCTTTGTGTTAAGAAGCCAAATTACAGTCTTGCTGCTGTGTTTGACGGTGTCGGTATGACAATGCAGTTTGGACTTTGGTACGCAATTGTCACTAACATATCTCAGGCGGCTGGGCCAGTAAAGGAATTGATCCTTCAAAATTTAGTTGGGGACTGTGTAAACAGCTTGAGCAACTTGTATCTAGCAAACAATCCCTTATGAAAAACCCTACCGAGTTATTGACCTCGGCATTTAACGCATTGAAGAAAAGTAAGACAGTGGTTGCAGGATCATCTACTGCTTGCATCGCAACATATGAAGAGGAAACCTGCAAGCTGCGGACATTGAAGTAAGTTGACTGTTTGTGTGGAGGATATCTGTACATTGATAGCTAACAAGGTCACTTTCTAGTCTTGGAGATTCAGGTTACATGCTCATTCGAAATGGACTTGTGGAGTACATTTCTCCACCTCAAACTGTTCAGTTCAATACGCCATTTCAACTCTCGATATATCCAACTGCCCAACCTTATGAAGATCCCATGCAACCCCGTGTAGGACAAAAAAATACACACAATATCCTTCAGAATGATGTAGTTATTGTTGCTACGGATGGTCTTTTCGATAACATGGAAGCTGAGGACTGTGCCAACATTGTTCGTCAGCTCATTTCTTCTCCAAGCCAAGACCCGCAGAGCTTGGCTGATAAAATAGTGAAGACGATTTGTCAACAAGCAGTCTCGAATTCTCGCGATGAAGTCTGGTTGTCTCCATTCGCTCGGGCTGCGCAGACAGTAGGTTATCGGTATACTGGGGGAAAAGTAGATGATACGACTGTCCTGTGCATGCTATTTCAGTAATAAAAATACTACGGTCTATTTTATTTTTCGCATTATTTAAAGATCTTCTGGTCCGAACGAGTCTGGCAGTAGCTAAATTGTGTGTTAATGGTATTTCTTTGGATAGCATTTGTCTGATACTTACATCCTTAATGGAAGCCTTTGTATATGTTCCATCCAATTCGAACATATAAATATCAAGTGTTTTTGAAAACTCTCGAATCCTATACCATATACATCAGTAATAATCCAACTATAGAGTTATCTACTCATACATTTGACGACAAATGCCACAAGGACTCACTCTTCCTTTGTGACACATGACACCCAAGGCCATAAATTTGTTGTGTCCGGAAGTCTAGCTGGTAAGCATACAATAACAAATTGCATCCTTACAATGGCTTTCACTATGGCAGTTCGTTCGGCACATATACCGACACTGTATGAGGCATTCTCGACTACGAAACCCGACTGTTAGCTTCAAGCAGAAAAAAACAAAAACACCAAACCGGCCACTAGCAACGGCTAACAACAACAGTATTACCATTTGCTCCCTGTATAACTGTTTTTTTGTCATCACAGAGAAGGGCTGCACCGACGGCAAAATTACTATATGGACAATATGCACGGGAAACAGCTTCCTTCGTCTGCTTAAAGAGCTCGTTAACAAGCTTGGAGTTCATCTTTTTCTAAGCGTATTCTCTCTTCCTTTGTTTAAAAGAAATATGGAACAGTTCCAACATATCATTTTCCCGATAATTAACTACGGAAGATTCCCGGAGATGCCGCGGTAGACAAAGAATAAAGAAAACCAGCCCTGATACAGTTTTTTAGATACGATAGAGCACAGAAGACAAAGCTCTAGTGATCATTAAGCAACTTGTTACGCTTCTCGCGACGCTTCCGGCGATCAATGACCTTTTGGTGCAACTTTTCGCGCAATTGGGCGACACGTTCCTTCTCAGCCTTGGCAATTCGACGGCTGCGGATTTTTTCAGCTTTCTCCTGTTACCGTGTTAGTGATCAGACACAAATAGTAAACTGTTCAGAAGCGACTGTACCTGTCTCCGTGCTTGAGCTTCTTCTTTTAAAGCTTGTTCACGAGCTTTAATCTCCTCCATGCGACGTTTTTGCTCCATACGTTCCTCAAAAGAAGAGCGTTGTGCTTTGGAAAGACCAGTCCGCTTCATGGGCTTCTTTTCCATTTTCCTGAGGGCAAACTGTTAATCAAAAGTTTTATATAATACTATTATTCAGCGCCATCTTCCTTACCATGGTTTACCTAAGTTCATGTTAGCAAAATCGTCAACACAGGAATCAGTCCTTACCGGAAACACGATTGATTGACATTTTTTATTAATGCAAACTCTTACCGTAATCTGGTAAATGGGACACTCGTTTTTCCTTCACAGTCCCGGAGAAAGAATTCTAAACGCCGAAAAATTCGCTGGCCACCGGAAAAAAGTTCACCGAAAACGGTAAAAATTTGACGGCGAATTCGAGGTTCCGGTGTCTTGTGTCGGTCAACTTATCGGTAACTTTGGCTTCTGACGAGAATAATAGAAAACACTCATTTGTCTTTACGAGAGGCAGAAACGTGTCTTTTCACTGGAACGGCACTATCACTATAACTCGTCTTTAATTGACTGAATTGTCTCATCAATTTTGCGACTTAAATTGTCCAAGCTGCCAAGCGGTCAGTAACAATGTATACCATTTCCCAAGTATGTATACCTCTGTCGTAAAGATTCTCGTTCGGAAGAATAGTCCCGCTCCTGGTTCTCTAATTGTTGGATCTGGTACAGCTTTACAGTCTATGTGTCAATCATGTTAGCCTTCCATAAGCATCTCATCTACTTTGATTGTTCTAAACACGCACATCCATCAATCGCTGTTTCTCCAAGGATTGCAATTCATCAACCAAGTTTTTAATTTCTTGATTCGTTTGTTGCTGAGCGTCACGAATATCGCGAGACGCTTCGTTAAACCCCTCCGTTACAAGCTGAGTTATTATACCCATTTGTTCCAATCCAATTTTTTGATTCTGAAACGCTTGTATTGCACTACAAGTTAGACTTACTTAAGAAGCGACATCACAAAAATCCATGTCACCTACTCTTTTAACTCATGAAACAACTGAACGCGTGTTTCTTGGGCTTTCAAAATTTTCTCTCCTGCTTCCATCGTTTTTTGAAGAAGCTTGCAGCAAATAATTGAAGAGAGCCACACAAACACTGCATACCAACACATTGCCTGTAGACCCACGAACCGATACCCAAGGCGACAAACATCGCACCGTAACACAGCTCACTACTCACATAACTACGATCCAACACACTTAACTACAAAAAAGGGTCTGTCTTCGTCAAGCATTTTATTCGCTAAATGGGCATACCAGTTTACTCCTCAACGACGGTGGTCTCCATCTTAGGGTTGGCAACCTCAACGGCCTGAACGTAAGTGTAGAGGGCCTTGTCGTCCTCATCACTACGCTTACGAGACAAACGAAGACGGAGACGGTGAGGAACGCTCTTGATGCCACGCTTCCAAACCTCCTTGTTCAATTGGGGGTCAACACGAACATCCTTGGTTTGCTGGGAGCTTGTTAGTTACTGTTCCGTACATCATCGACATGTATATCTTTCACATACCATGTGCTTTTGGGCAAAAGCAACAATTTCCTTGATGGCACGAGGAGCACGCTTTTTGAAGGAGACTCCGTGGAGTCTCTTGTGCAAGTGAATCGTGTAGTCACGAGTAACGACTTGGTTAATTGCACTCTTCTTGGTGTTCGCCATTAGGTGAGTGTTTGTCTCCAGACAAACCCATCTAGTGCAAAACCTGATGTGTATTGTGTTTGGGCAGTCACATTGAAAATAGGGTAGGGCTCGCTTCAAAAATAAAGTTAATCTAAGCTTAGAGCTTAGATATGCTGCGAGTTGCTTAATAGAAGAAATAGGAAAAGGAATAAATGAGTTTCTTTTCGGTCTCATATTGCTGTTGGGTTTTGTAATTTGAATAACTATGAGTTTTACTAGAAACCAAAGCGGAATGCATATATATATAGAATTAGATCTTATAGAAGCGAAATAATAGAGGAGTGCATTATTTTATGAACAAAATTTAGTAAGTACATAAAAAGAAGCTGGTCACTGGATCATTGGAAGGAATAAGACGATTCTTGTTGGTGGCTCTTCTTAATAGTGCAGTAGCAGTGGTAAGAACTTTATGCTTCTGGTTAAAAGTTATGGTCCCGAATAAGCTCTCTTAATATCTGTTATGTTAATAAATTTTATAAGTAGTACGCGACATACAATACTATTTTGGTTTTCATCCCTTGTAACCCGGTAATAATAATCACAGTAAGATTCGGTATTCATCAGACGAATAAAACGCTCGTCATGAGTAATGACAATTAGTTGGAAGTTTCGTTGTCTTCTTCGGAACTCGACGATTCTCGCCAAGCTTTGAGCAAGACTACATATATTTTCATCGTCCAAATTGGTAGTCGGCTCGTCGAGAGCTAATATTCCACAATTGATACCAAAACATTCAGCTAATGCTAAGCGAATGATGATGCATGCAAGAACTTTTTGACCTGCACTACAACGTCCACGCATGTCTAGTTCTGCGTCTCCTTTGACCATACAAACCTAAATGAAATTAGTGTAAGTCAGCGGTATAACAAACATACACGATAGTTATACGACCGATTTCCCTTTGTTTCATTGTCAGACCGAATAAGAATTGTGTCGATGTCCGTTCCACAATATGTCTGTTTCCATGCTTCGTCGATGATTCGGTTAACCTCGTTCATTTTGAGAGAGTGAAATTGCATAATCGCATTGTCGAGGGCACGACCATATTTTCCTAGATCCTCGTTGGCTTTATCAAGAGTTTTCGTTTTAATGAGCTGTCTACGATACCTTTCTTTGGCATCTTTATAGTCAATTTGTAGTTCTCGAGTATTATGTGCAATTTGGCCCTCTAGCTGTCTGCATTCTCCAAGAAAGCCAGCACGTTTGGCATTCAATTGTCCGTACTTTTCTTTCAAATTTTGCGAATTGAGCATAAAGTTTTCTCTGTCGACGTTTTGAAGTTCTTTTTTGAGCTGCTGGAGCCTACTCATTGACTGGCTAAGTTGTTGCTTCAGACGACGATATCGAAGATTGTCAGCAATGTTTCTTTCGTTATCTTTTAAATTGTGCAGTTTCTTTTCAAACTCTGCCCTTTCATTGGTTTTCTCTTGAATCTTCTCTTCGAAATTCTTAATTTGTGAAGACGTTTGCTCACAGTTTTCCTCAGCCGTTTTCAATGCATCGGCGGATGTGTCATTTTTTATCGCAACCATGAGAGACTGTAATTTTGTATACTGTTCTCTTGCAATACGGAGCTTTTCACTAAAGCAGTTTAACTCATCTTGAGCTTCATTTTTTAGTGAGTTCAATTGCTTGTCCAATTCTTGCATTTCTTCGTCATTGGAGCTCAACTTTTTGTTAATGTTTTGTACCGCAATTTCACCTTCTTCAAGGTTCGACTTATTGTCATTAAGATTCATTTGTATATTTTGTTTTTCACGAAGTCTTAATTTTGTCTCTCTTAGCATCATGGAATCCTCTGATTTTTTAGACTCGAGTGACACAAGTTGCTTTTTAGCATCTTCAAAAGCATTCTCAAATACCCGATACTCTTCCCTCTTCTGAGAAGTCTGAGTTTCTAAGTCCTTAAGTTTCTCTTGTAAAGACTCAATAGTCTCGGCTGTTCCTGTGTTCGAAAGCGTCGTTTCCAGTTCACGTATGCTTTCCCCAGTTGTTAGAGCTTCATCGCGCATTCGGTCAACGTTGGACATTTTCGACGAGAGTGCCGTAAGCTTTTGAAGTTTTTCTTTTTCTAGTTCGAGTGAAGCTTGTTTCTCCTTATGCTTCTTACTTACACTAGAGAAATCATCTTCGAGTTCAGCGATTTCCTTCTTCGCTTTTTCTAAATCACTAGAAAGCGCGATATACCGTTCCTGAATTGGTAGTAATGACCGCAGTTGGTTTAACGTAGTTTCAAGTTGTGTTAGTTCTTTTTCGAGATCTTGTGCCTTTGAAGGGATCGTTAAAACCATTGAATTGCAATACTTAGTAAACTCTTTTCGTTCAGAATCATCAAGTCCACGACGACAAAGTTGACATGCATGTTTCTCATCAGAAACTTTAATAGCGCGCTCATAAAAGAGAACGCCAAATTGAAGTGAATGAAGATCCTTTCTTTGCTCTTCTATTTGAGCTTCAATTTCCTCAATTTCAGAAGATAGTTGATCAGGATTTCCCGTTGAGCTTTTTAACTGTGCATCAAATTCCTCAAGTTGTTCAGCAATAGATTCATTCCTCTCATATGCAAGAGTTAACTTTAAATTAAGTTCTGTGCTTTCTTTCGAAACTCTTTGCTCTTCTAAAGTAAGTTTATCCACGTTGGCGGAGAGCGTTTTTAGAGAACTTGCAAGGTCAATTGTTTCTGAAGTTACCTTTTCGCGAGTGATTTCCGTGTACTCAGCAATTAGTTCGTCAAATAGAGATTGCTTTTGTTCCATTAACTTGAGTTTTCTAGAGCGCAGCATAGATAATTTTGCTCTGTCATTCGCCTGCGAGGCGGCTTTATGTACCAACTCCACTGTATTCTGGTATGATTCATTTAGTTCGCGTAACTCTTGCTTCATTGCAGTCAACTTTGATTCCCAATCACTTTTAACATACTCACTTCTGTAAGACGAAAGAGCGGTTTCTGCATCTGCAATACTAACTTCCAAAGCAGAGATATCTTCAAAGTTACCCTCAAATTCAGAAAGCCGCTTTTTTAAAGAATTTATATTGTTTTCGAACACAGCCATACGTTTCTTGTTTTGCTGGCGCTCTTGCATCAAGAAACTCTTCTGTGCTCGGATATTTTCAATTTTTGATGAAATTTGACTTATCCCATGCTCATTTTTTTGTTTTATTGACTTCCATTCGGCTTCAAGACTTTTAATTTTAAGAGAATGTGCTTCATACACGCCTTCAGAAGACTGAATATCATATCCATAAATACTTTTCAACTCCTTCATCAGCCGATCACGTTCCTGAAGTCGTTCTTCATGTAGCTTAACTTCAGCGCGAGCTTGACCAACAATAGCTAAGAAGCTGGAATTCTTTTGACGAGTAATTTGTAACTGTGAGTTTAGGGAATTTATCTCGTTCTCCGAACGTTGATACCATTCCATTTCTCCTTCAACTTTTTCAGAGTAATGACAGGGACAAATCTTCCAACTCCTCATCCGTTTCTTCATAGAAAACCATATTCTTAGCTAAATCAGATAACGTCTCATTAACCAATTCGTTTTCACGCTCAAGTTTATTTATTTCGGCAATGGTTTGTTCGTACTTTTCTGTATGTTGAAAAAGTTCATCTTGCTCCTTGGCGACTTCAACTAATTCTTCATCTAATAAGTCAACTTCTGCCTTTAGTGCAGCAACCTTTTTTTGGTTTTCATGAAGTATGTCCTCGATCTTTTCAGCTCGTTCCTTGTCTGACTTGAAGTGAGCGAGTGTCGCGTTATCAACCTTTATTTGATTCGTTTGATCCTTTCGCAAAACCTTAATCTGATCCAAAGCTTTTGCATACCGCATGGACTCAAAAATTTCGTCAAAACGTTTCTTTAGAGTAGCGGGTTCACTTAATGGCCAAAAGCTTTCTTCTTGATGACAAAATATCACATAGTCTAATAAGGCGCGCGTTACACCGAGACTCAAGGGAACTTGTTGGTCCAATTCTGCACAACGATTACTAACTGTAGATCGTTCACCATTCTTCGTAACTAGCAACTGACCATCTAACGTCTTCATTTGACGGGTTGTTCTTTTCATGGTCAATTGCAGTGACCGAGTACATATCATACGAACGCCATTCGTGTTTTGGAAAGCTAATTTGACTTGAGCAAGTACTTCTTTTTCACCGCAAAATTTTGGATCATGAATAAAAGCACCGCCTTTGCTATTAGGAGGTAGAATGCCAGTTGTAGCATATTTTAAACATTCAATAATTGTCTGCTTGTTAGTACTCCTGTGCCAATCATAATACTTACCGTTTTACCAGCACCGTTATGTCCAACAATAAGAGTTAAAGGGGCATAAAATTGAATTGTTTCACGCGAAGTATTATCGAATGAGCGTATGCCCATAATGGACATTTTATCGATACAAGACATTTCAACGAACGTCGTTCTCAACGAATAGGTACAATAAGAACGTGGATTTTCAACGGTGCCTTACAGGAAATAGCACAATTAAACAAAAACAAGAATCTTCAATATCGGCCAGGAATGTATAGCTATTAAGAGTAAATGAATTAAATGATATTAAAATGCCATAAGCCCTTAAATGAACAAATAAATTACCACAAAATTATTGATACAAGTAATAAATGTTGAGGTGTTGGCTTAAGTTGAACGTGTTGGCGCTTTCATTTAGTTGGGTGAAAGGAACACTCGGTCAGGTGTAAGAAACAATGGTTAGCAAGCATTTACTTTTTTAAGCTCGTTTAAGCCTTCTTACCTACTGAACATTGGTTACGTAAATTTTTTTTCATAAAACTAATCATCGCAAGATTAAAATTATCATTAAAAAAAGTCAATGGACAAAATGAAACTCAGACTAAGGAAGAAACAAATCCTTCTTAACATTCACCAACGAGTTCAGTGCATGTACTTTTGCACTTTTCACTTCACTGATAAGAATGATATGTTTTAAGAATGCCTCCAAGCTTGAAGATTTGGGGTTTCCTTCAATCTCTGGACGCGAGTTAGTTAGTAATGTGATAAAAACAAAGATTACACATACCCAAAAGACACCTATTCACACGGTCAGCAAGAGCTTCTCTTGTTTCGTGTGAGAGACAATAGGCTACGGATCCATTTTCTGTGTCACTGCAAGCAAGTAAGCCCACACAGTCACCTAAAAACTTTTGGTCTTCCGTTGACAATGTGCCTGAAAACTCGGCCACCAGCTCTTGTGCTGCTTCAACAAGTGGCTGCAATTGAGCGGGCGACTGTTCCGTTGCGCTATTGCCATTTTTGCTTGTTGACAGTTCTTCATGATTTCCGTAAAGGTCCAAGTACTGTGCACATTTTAAACAAAAAGCCAAGTCTGGGTTCTTTGTAAAACATCCAGGGTAACGGAGATTGATTTTTTTCACTGCCCTACTTGCCGTTCCTTCCAGAATGCTATCTTGTATGTCTAATAAAACAGTTAGTGTATAATTTTCAAAGGCGTGATTTCCTGTTATTCCCTTTGTCACATACCTCTCCGTAGGAGCGCTGATTTTATTGAACCGTTTTTTTGAGAGAGTGCCTGGAATGTTTGGACGAAGCCATTGTGTCGTAAATAATTAAGTACAAGATTACGCACATTTATATCGGGCCTTGGATTCTCCTCTGGAGTAGAGTTTTCTTCCGATATAACTTCAAACATTTCCTTTTTCTTCCGTGCAACATACTCATCAATGTTGAAATAAAACGGACTCTCTCCAAAATTAACAGTAACATGTTCACCTTCTGATTTAAGTCCAACACAGGGATACAATTGGCCGTTGACATGACGGTGAGCAATGCCCAAAGAGACCCCATTCTTTGTGTAGAAAACGGTTTTATCAACTCTGTCAACACAGCAGCCGATTACATCGCCAGTAGTGAAAGCAGAGCCATAGTTGCCTCCTCGGTCTGCGCAACTAAATACAGTTCCATCGACTCCGTGGTAACCCCAACTTGCAGAAGACCAACCAGGTAGACGACCTGTTTCCATGCCTTCTGTACAAACTCCAATACATATGCATCCTTCTTTTCCGCGAGAAAGTACTTCAATTTCAAAGTAATAAATTCCTGCTTGCGAAGGAATTGGATGGTTTGCGAGAACCGTTGCTGAATCATGTTCTGTTCCCGAACCTGGACCTAATTCTTGTTAGATATAAAAAAAAACTGTCAGAATTCTTCCCAAACAAGCAACACTACCCATAAATCGAAGTTCTCTCTCATCGTTAATAGACTCAACCAATTCAGAAGACTCGATGATATTCCACCTGCTCGGCAATGGGTCGGGAATAAGAACGGCCATCATTGAATCTCTGTAATAATCATCACCTTCAACATCAAATGTGTTTATTGTTCTCGGGTCTTTTTGCGAGCATACAGCGCCATAATTTGTATTTCGCAGGTACGATGGAATTGGAAATTCCGTTTCTTTAAAATCTCGTCAGAAACATGCATAACTTGCAAAAAATAGGACAAATAACATACCCTTTGCGTTTGTTCTAGCCATAACTATAATACAAGACGAAAATCCGTCCTTCTAAGCTTGAACAAAGGCCAATTTCGTTTGTAACTAATGAGTGGTAATGAACGAACTACTAGATGTAAACAACGAAGATATCAACACGTCTGAAACTGGATTTACTATTTGTATTCTCGAAATGATAAAAACAAGTGATGAAAAAGCACTCAATTACACAAATGACAATCCCAAGAACAGACCCGCTCTACTAATTTTTACCCAATGTCCCACTTGTAACCTTTTTCATCAACAAATAAAATGTATGCACTAAAGAATACAAGCGTAAATATGTAAGGTTCATGTAGGCGGAGACAGCACATGAGCATTTAAAACACTAGCAAATTTGGAGTAAAAAGTTTCGCAGAAATTTACCTAAGAACGAGTTTGGCTTTGAGGAAGGAAAAGCAAACCAGCACATAGGATTACACATAAAACACGAAGTTGTTTGCTACAAGATTAGACAAATTCGCGTCGTATTACCAGACGTCTCCATACCGTTGTTCACGTGTTAAGAACAACCTACTGTGTCTGCTCATCAGGCAAAGTAATAGGAAACCAGTATTTGCCATGTTGACATGCTGAATGACAACTTAACGAAAGCATTGTCCGCCCAAAGGAACAACTGAAAAGGAAAAGACAATCATAACTCGTGTTGCATTACGGAAGAGTACAACAGAAGTAACCTGAGAATCTGATGCGATTGCAGATTTTTTTTTAGATTTCATCAATCTCTTTGTAGCGTTGCATTAACAAGCGTTTGTACTCAACAGGATCCTTGCTCCAAAGTTCAGCGGCTCTGATTCTCAGTTAATACGTTTTCAACAACAAGTACAGTTCAATTACATACTGAGCGTTCAAAGGAGAAGCGTTGTTAGGCTCACCCAACAAACTTTGAAGAGATAAAAGAATAGTCTGAACATTATAAACTGCAGACCACTTGTCTTTCAAAATATCCAAGCAGATATTACCGCTCATATCAACATTAGGATGCCACATAGGAGAAGTAAATACAATTGTGGGCGCTGTATAAGGGTAGTTTGGAGGGAAAGTCATAGAAATTTTGAATTTTAAGCCTTCGTAGTACTGATAAAAGTTAGTAACGGTAGCACAGGCATAGACTGCTGTTAAACAGGTATGAAAGAACATTGAGCATTCAAAAACTACTCTTCCAATTGTCTTTTTCTTTCAACACATTGCATTGAAGTAGGAGCTTATTTGATTGCAATTATCGTTTTCTGACTTGACATACCGTATCAGCAGGACCAACAATGGTGCCAGCCCAATGCAGAAGATTGGAATCCGAATCAGGAAAAGCGCTAATTCCAGGAATGTTGGACATCTTTAACATGTGTGAGAGACAGATCGAGTAAAACACAAACTATCACAAAGAAACCAGACCGTAAACAGTGACAACGGCTTTATTTCATCACTCAAAGAACCCGTACCATTAAACTCATCAATTCACTGCGAAGACTGCTCTTGTTAACAATTGCGAACGGAGAAATAAGCTTTAGGCAATGAAATAGTTATACCGTTTAGTAACACTGTGTCCATCTACAGGCATAGCATTCTTCGACATGTTCTTGGCGTTTGCTTCGTAATCTGGGCTTTGGTTTTGCATATCTGAGTCCATTGGCTCTGGAATTGTGGGATTGGGATTCGGTGAGTTTGCTCGGGAGAGAGAGGAGAGTTTCATGAAAGCCAGAAACAATAAGTAAACACAACAAACAAATCCGTAACAGGATGCAACGCTGAAATTTCAGAATTATTCACAATGATAATCCTTGTAACGTATTAAGCTGGTGCTGTCGACTACTTTGCCAAATTCTAATGAGTTTGTACATTTGTCTTTCACCGCCAGCAGGAACAACCCTGCAGACAGCACAGAAACGTGCTATTCCATTACTCGATTCGTCTTCTCGTACGGAACCTTTTCGAGAGTGTAGATCGAGTTGATTGGAGCTATATTTTTGGTATTTTTGTGATTGACAAATACTGTTATAGTTTGTCTTGATACATACACATACATTCATTTTTTAAAGCTCTATACTTTATTAATACATACGTACATACATACATACAGGTTTTCAGTACTGGGCAAAGGTCTATTCAAGTATACTGTCTTTCCATCCAAAACCTCTCTTATAATAGTCACTGCTCTCACATTTTGTATGTCTACGATTGAAGGGTTTCCCTACCAAATTGGACGGGAGCTCGGCGAGGGTGCTTTTGCTTCGTACGTAACAACAACTTGTTGATATAATTATATTATATGATTTCTAACTCATATTTAGTGTCCGCGCTTGCTTTGATGATAAGGCACGGGTTTTCGCCGTCAAACTAGTGAACAAAAACTATGTTGCTCAGAAAATGAATATGAGTGTCTGGACTCGTCGGATCACTAGTGAGATTCAGTTGCACAAAATCTGTAACAACCATAAAAACATTATTCACTTTTACGCTTCAGGAGATTCACCAACTTGGCGCTGGATTGTATTGGAATACGCACAAGGAGGCGACCTTTTCGATAAGATTGAGCCAGATGTCGGCGTGGATGAAGACGTTGCACAGTTTTACTTTGCTCAGTTGATGGATGGTATAAAATTTATGCATTCCAAGGGTGTCGCACATCGCGACTTAAAGCCAGAAAACTTATTGCTAGACTTCAATGGAAATCTAAAAATTTCAGACTTTGGGTTTGCCGCTCTGTTTTCCTACAAAGGAAAAACACGTCTACTCAATAGTGCAGTGGGAAGCCCTCCTTATGCGGCTCCCGAGATTTTGGGACAATATGACGGTGCCAAGGTGGATGTCTGGTCATGTGGCATTATCCTGTTTGCCTTATTACTTGGCACGACACCCTGGGATGCAGCTTACGACAATAGCGAGGAATACGTGTTTTTCAGAGACTGCAATGAACGTCCCTCCTACCATCCTTGGAACCAACTTAGTCCTGGCGCTTACTGTATGCATTTAGGGCTGTTCTCTCTGTTTCATTGAACTAACCCAACAGCACTTATTATGGGAATGCTAAGACACAATCCTCAAAAAAGATACTCGGTACAGCGCGTACTCCAACATCCATGGCTCCACACAAATATCTCGTTCCGGTCATCAAGTGGTGCTTGCTCAGATCCAATTGCTCTCGCTTCGAGGTTAATGCTGAAGCTAAGAATAGATCTGAACGTTTCTGCGATACCCACGGAAACAACGAAAACGTAAGTACTAATTAGTCTACACTAACAAATTACTAACTTTTTTTAGAAGAATAGAAGACAATGCGGCAACCTCTATGACTCAACCGCCCGCTCGTATAGAAGACTCTTTACTAGACTCTCGGAACGAATACAGTACTCTCTCACAACCTGTCATGGATTCCACCGTATTTACAGCGACAAACATTGACACTGATCCAGCATTAAGTCAATTCTGTGATACTACAGAGTTTTTGGAAAGCTTAGTACGTTACGGTTATGTCCTGAATTACCTATCTCTAACGTTGCGATAGACTCAAAAGGCCAAACGTTTTGAAGACATTTGTCCACCAGAGCGTATGACTCGCTTTTATTCACGCTCTTCGGAAACTGTAATCTTGCAACATCTCTACGATTGTATGCGAAAACTCGCTGTTTCTGTCACTTCGAAAAAGGAGACTAAACAAACCGTACTATACATTCGTTTACACGATAAACGCAAATGTCAGCTTCAAGGAGAAATTACTATTCAATCCATCGCGCAAGGCTTGAAACTAATTAATTTCAACAAACGATTTGGAGATCCGTTAGAATGGAGAAAATTCTTTAAGGTATGAAATGGTCACGATTCTTGTTCACTAACCGTGCAGATTGTTGCAAGTTCCATGGGTAAATCCATCGTCTTGACATACTAATATAAAAATGCTAGAGCCACAACTTTATCCGTATTTTGTAACGACCCTGAGTGTTAAAAGAGTGTTCTTACCATAACGATTGTGATGAGTAAGGGGTATCCAAGGATCCTGTTCCGTATAAAAGTTGTGCTTGTCAGTAGGTAGCATTTATCTCTCAACAATGCGAACACCAGATAGGCAACATTAGCTGTTCTTAGCCGCTCGCTTGAGTCTTTTTTGTTGTTTTGCCCAACGTAAACCACATGCATTGCACAGCATTTTTGGACCTGTGGGTCCTTTCCGCCATTCTGGTGACTCCGAAGTGCCACATTCCATACAAATGAGCTGCTTTTGTGATCGACCCTTCACCTTTCTTAGATTGCGATGTAGCTTTTCGTTCACAGAATGCAAATCCACTTTATCGTTAACAGTTCCAATGTTTCGATTTGCTTTAAACGACTCGTGCACGTTGGAATGCGTTTGCACAGAAGAAGCACTAACAGGTGCTTGAGCCGAATCGTTAGGCCGCTGTAAAACATTGCTCGGTGCAAACTCAGACGCGTAATCCCCTGTAAAGCCTTGCTGATTAAGAGTTTCATAGTTATCAAATTCGACATTAGCCAGCACTTCAGAGGGTAACGAAGAGGTAGACTGCTTTGAAGCAAGATTTATGGGCGTAGTTTCCCCACTGATCGACAAAGCAGAAATTTGTCGAAGCAAATGAAACTTTTTAAGCTTTAGATCCAAAAATGAATCCAATAGTTTCATCTTCTCCGCCGGCAAACTCCTTGCAACCAAAAAAAGGCATTTTGTTACTCCAGTTGACTGCTGACCAGGCAATGTAGGTAATTCAATGTCACTTACTTTTCCAACACTCTCAACAGTTTGAGGTTCCCCACGTTGATTGCGTATGCGATACACAAGTTGAAATGGAGTATCTGGATCCCCAAAGCTTTCGTTAAAAGCTTCATTGAAACTATCATAAATGATTAGTACGCATTCACATCCAAACTTTAAACATACAGCGAAAGATCTTCCTGGAAGATGTACTCGGTTATACTATGACCAACGAGTCTTGAGGAAGGATAACCAAGAAAATCGGAAAACGCATCATTCGCTTGCAAAATAAGACCCGACGAGGAAAGAACGTGAAGAAAATCGGAAACTTTACTTACGAGTACCTAGAGGAACGATCAGTAAATTAATCCTAATGCTTAAAGCATGTAATTCTGCCGCACAAGCAGTCGTTTCCACATTTCGGCTGAAACAAAACAAAACGTTTCACTCCCATTCCCTCTTTCAGCGAGCAGATTGCAATGAAATTTACCCCTTGCGACAAGAACTTGTCCATTTTTTGGCCATGAGAAAGACAGCTAATTGTTGAAATTCACTTTCACACCAGTCAAGAGGTGACCAAGGAGTCAGTGGAAATCGGGAGTAGCAACATAACACATTGCGACATTCGAGCCAATGATAAAATGCTACCTGACACAAACATCTCGACCTCCTGTACAAGCTAGAATCTGAAGGGGTCCACTTTTAGGTACGTGCAAACGAACTTAATACTGCATGACAACTACCGACCGAAAACGAGTACGGTATTACTCAACAGTTTAAGACAGTTGCGTGTACTTTAAGCGAAACAACACTCCTTAAGACTCACGCCGCTTAAAAAGGTACAGACGAAAGCATCATCCAATACATACGTACAGCCTCTCCAAGTCCACAGATCGGTTACAGCAAGGATAGGTTCGCGTTTAAGAACAAAACGCGGAAACAGTCACTTGTTTTTCCAGAAATCGACCGCGCATATTATACACACAACGAGCGCACATCACAGGATGTCACCGACCACGAGGTTTTAAAGACTCCACACGCGAAGCGTCCGTCGGGACGCAGTTAAAGGTAATATGCAGTTCGTAATTGAGAATAAAAACGATAAGGATAACGTTTGTAAAGGAGGGGGGGGAAAGACCGACAACGCGTTTGTTTTTAATGGTTTCAGGTTAACGGTTTCAGCTCAAGTCGAACGTAGGTAAAAGGAGACAATAACATGCGTCAAAGCAGGGAAGGGCAAGGCTGTGATGCAAGGGTATTTCAACTGTCATTCGAGGTTTGTCGAGGTTACGGGATGAGAACGTTTAGCGTTTCGTAACAAGTCTGAAATGTAAGTAAGACAAAACGCACCGCCGGACTACGTCCCAAGCAGAAACGCCTGTCTGTACCGCTGAATTACGGCTCTTTTGTTAAAGGATTGAAGGTTTAAACAGGTTGCTAATAAAAGCAAAACGAGCAAAACGGTCCGACCCAGCACTTAACTTACCTGCATCCAATTTCGTCGTCGCAAAAAAAAGTTTGAAGGACGAGCAAGACTATGTTCTGAGGAAGAGGACTCATTAGAATGATGAGTCACCGGAAGGTTTGCAGAAGGAAAGAAAGCCGAAAACAACGACTGCGAACGTCCTCCAAAACACTGTTGAGGAAGGTCCTCGTCGGTATTCGCGGCACCCTGAGTATCAACAAAAAACGGAAACCCCGACACAGACTCAGTTGTTCGACCAGACGACGTAGAGTATGCGCTGTCGGCGGTGTCACTAACGCCGGCTACAGTCGACAGAGCATCACACAATGCATTCGATGCTGTCATCGAAGTCGGGGAAATCGTCGGTAGGCCACCGGAATCGACAAGCGTGTCACTGGCGAGAGACAACGGAGCCACGTCATTCGCATTCACTTCGAACATCGCTGAAGTTGCAGGGAAGGAAATTCCGTTGTCTGTAGGTAACTCGCTGCGCAACAGTGCGGACGCCGGCTCAGACAACAAGCCTTCGCCCAACGGATCGATAAGTGCATTGCTTTGCAGCTGTTTGGGAAGATCTGTAACAAGTGATGAGTTTCCAGCCATGCCCGCTACGGTTGGATTCAGAGGAGCTGATTCACTACCGGAAGCCACTGTATTGACAGTTTCGAGCATGCCTTGCTCTACGGCATCGAGAAAAGGGTCTTCACTCGGCGGAAGAATGTCAGTCGAAGCATCAGCAGTGCTCACAAAAGTTTCGCTTTGGTCGAGCAAAGGATTAACAGATGAGTTTGCATTGGAAGACGGCATACCACACCTTGAGGATTAAAGATTTCGTTGACGAACAAACCCAATCAACAGAACTCAGCAGCAGCCGACGTAGACACACACACACACACAAAATACCCTCCGAAAACGAACAGATCCTGCCCAAAGAGTCTAAAAAGAACACAAATGAAAGCAGGATCAACCACTTTGACAAATGCAAAAAGTCCGGCACAGACCGCGTAGAAAAAGAAAAACAGTCAAAAACCCAACTCCAAAAATCAAAGTAGTCGGAAATTTCAAGCCCAACTCTTAGCCACAGGACATGCAACAGCTAAGAGCGTCTATATGTTTCAGCACACCTGTGTCTGTAACTCGAAAACACAAGAAAACCGACAGTTTGTAGAAAGTCAGGCACCGCCAGCCGTTCGAACAAAATTGAGGCGTTACAGAGTGACGGCGTAATTCGTAATGGCCACGATAATAAACGCGGATGAGAATGAAAAATCAAGCACTGATACTTTGGGATACAGTGGACTGGGTGTCAGGGGTAAGATCACTTGACGTGTCTGGCTCGGCGGACCCTTTTGTGCGTCAAGAACAATCACAATGCCGAGCCGAGTAAGGTTAGCGCATTCCCGTTTAGAGACCCTCTATCAAGTAAGATGTTGACACATGATCGCCATTACCGAATTCGGTGTGGAATATCGTTGGCCGACATGCGAGAAGTCTGGTGTAAATCACACCGTTGTGACGTTTGGCCGTTTCGTACGGTGCACTTTTCTGCAGTGCGTTGGTCATGTGTTACCTGCTCCAGTAATAGTGGCAATAGGGACGAGTGGCAAAAAGAACGGTCGCTTACAATAAGTGGAAACGACACATACAAGTCAGTCGTGTTTCTCGTTTCCTGAAACTGCTTTCGGAAGAAAGACTTAATGGCAGCGTCGTTTCTGGCATCCGCTAGAAAAGAGTGGCAACCTGTGGACCAAACAACCCCCCTAACTACCTCTAATTCCATCTGCTATAATTACACGGGCATGATTGGCCACGGTTGCCTGCTAACAACAACCTTCGAAAAGGTGTTTTCGAAGATTATTGACGCCGTAGGTCTCGCACAGACGCGTGATTGCGAGTGACTAAAAACACTGTACAATGTGAAAAGGTTTTGCTGTTGATTTTGATGTCTTCATGAGAATGAGAGAAAAAAGGAAAAGAAAAGAGAGAAAAGAAATTTGAAAAAAAAAATAAAAAGAAATTTGAAAATCCAAAAGAACTCACGAGACTGCAACACCCTGACCTCCAGAAGAAGGGCATAGTGCGTTGCATGCTCACGGTTCCCATCTACATCTGTTGCATTGTCTGTGCGATCTGTTTTGTGTATTATTTGTCCTGTCAGCAAAGGGTGAGGTAGGCGGACTGGTAAGCTATATACCTGGTGGGAAAACAGATGACGTATAAGCAATCGTCTTGTGACGTATGGCGTTTGAGCAAATACCGAGAATCTTAGAAGTAGGCCAGTCATTGCGGCGCATGATCGGCTGTTCTACGACCAATGATAGCATAGCATGTTCCGAAACGTCATAGTATGATTGGATTCGGGATTAGTAGTGGCCTTCTGTTACCGAAAATACATACTCAAACGAATCACAGGCGAATAAGCGATGAGTATAATTGAGCTTATATCTTCGTTAAAGCAAAAAAGGCCAGATTGTCGCGCTTAAGCGACGTCACAGGACTTTAGGATCTCGGCGAAAGTTGAACGATGCGGGGGAGTGAATCGTCTAGCACCTTCCTCAGGGGCCCAGTTCAAAAACGCAGTGTTCGTGGCAAATACGGTTGTAAGGTAATTGGAAGTGTCATCTAGAGACTTCTTAACATATTGAACCCTGTGAAATTACAGATCTTTGCGCACTTTTGTATCTATCGTACGAGCAGGCTGCTGTGTGTACCATCTTCATCGCGAATATATGCTGCGGCACACCTGTGCGGCAATGATCCACACCCGCCACTTACGTGCAGCATGATTGGCCAGAGATAAACTCAAAAAACGAGAATGTTCCGTGGATCAGCACCTGGAACATAGGCAATTTACGTCATACGAACCCCACCCCCACCATTCATCCACAACCCCACACTATCGAATGAAAACAATATACCATAGACAAAACAGAGAACGCGGCCTAGAAGCCCATGAGGAGAGTAATGAATCCCTTCAAGTGGCGGCGAGCTCGCAGGTAGGGACTTCGTGAAGGTCATGAAACAGACTTGCAGCTCCAGCGTGCAGAGAAACACGCTTAATGCCGCACTTTTTCACGCACAAGTACCCCCACATAGCATTGCGTGGGATAGGAACTGAGCGAGTGGGTTGTGAACAGGCGTCGTCTACTCCTTAATAACAGCGAGGAGTTCGTGGTCACGGAACAAAGTGAACTCTTCCTCGCCCACCTTAATGTTGCTACCACCGTAGGCTGGAAGAAGAACACGGTCGCCGGGAGCGACGTGAGGAGCAACTTGCTTGCCTTCTTGGTTGAGGCCACCCTTACCGACGGAAACGACGCGTCCCTCGGAAAGACGTTCAACACTCTTCTCGGGCAAAAGAACACCGGCAGCAGTCTTGGCCTCAGCCTTCAGGCGTTGGACGAGAATACGGTCCAAGAGAGGAACAATGTTCTTGACGTTCTTCAAAGTGGTAGCCATGGCGTACGTGCGTGTATGTGTGTTTAAGTAAGTACAAAGTGGGGAAAAACTTTTACTTGCAAGAGAGCTCTCGCCGTGGTCGCACTAACCGTGGTGTTTTGTACGCCAGCGAGTTCATCTGGAAAATTCGATACACGAAGATAGCGCGGGATAGCGAGGGGGAGCGTGCTGGGAGATCGACAAAGAGTGCGTAAGGTTTAGCGGGTGAAGAACACGTGAAGTTGGTGAGGCTGAACGAAGGCAGCGAGTGACAGTCGCACCGAAGTCAAGAGCGGTCACCCGTAATAAAAAATTGTGTGTTGTTGAACAGCAAATGAAAACACTCTCAGTGTTTTATGAAGAGGATGCGATGTTAAGAAGGCATAAATGTTGGTTTCTCTTTGCTCCCACCATTTCCCAGCTCTCCGCGAGCATTGTCTTTGCTTTGTCGCGATGTCATTACAAAAGCTTATTTCAATGACATCACGTTTGGCCAATGAACAGAGCGAGGGTTGGTGTGGACTACGTAATTAGATTGAACGAGCGTGACTACTAATTATGCGGGTGGGGTAAGCCGAAAGGTATAAAGTTCGCTATGAGATGGGGATGTGAAACGCGAGTGTGGATATGAGACGGCGGCTATGACGCTTTGAAAAAGACGTTGGTTTTCGGGAAGGAATTGTGTTGTATGTGTTCGTAGTTAACCAATCCCAAACAAGTGTGTGCGCTTTCGAGATAGTTCTCACACAATTCTTTGTGTAGTACCATTCGAGTTGTTGTCAATATCATTAGGCAGAAGATCAGCAAACAGGCAAGCATGTTCCTGACCCGACATTGTTATTGCATGAACAATGCAAGCACTGCTGTTCTTCGGAGCACAAACACCAGTTTGCTCGTAAAACCCGCTAAATGTCTCTGTGGGGACTTTAGGGGCTATCCCTCAGAAAACATAGCACTACGATATGCGAGTTGCCCTTGGCGGGACCTTGATGCGATGGCCACGACTAATGACTTGATAAAGACTGAACTGTTTCATCAAGACAAGCAAAGGTCAAATTACTAACTAAGCTAAAGGATGGCGATGTACCAATTGCCATCGTTAAAGAAAAGGCCTGCGCTGATACGGCCAGCGTGCTCCAGGGTATTGATTAGCAAATGGCTTATGTTCAATGCATTTGCTTTTTGCCAAAGAATTATTACGCGCTTTCGGTCGCAAAAGTTGCGGACCAGTTCAGCACGTGCGATACTTTTGCGATTTACGCGAAGCGGCCGATAATTAATGGGCACAGGCTACGAGAACAAAACTCGAAAGTGTAGGGACGAGTCGGCGCGCATGGAGCAAGATCCAGTCTCGCTTACGAGGATTGGATTAACCTTCGTTTAATCATTTCTGATCTCATTCAGAATTAACCGGCTTCGTTTCGCTTCTTATTACACGTGGAAAGGTTGCATTGACAAATCAAATAGATTAGCCCAGACATAGGCCGCCAACGTTTCCTGAAGCTTGGTAACTTTTTACTGAGTTGTTGCGGCCTATGCCTGGGTTCATCTTTACAGAATTGGCTTTTTTTCGGTAAAGAATGTCTAGGAAAGCCGCTTGACAGCGCTTCTTGACCCTTGCAGACCCTTGCAGACCCTTTCTGTTACTGGTTGGACGATCCCAAATTTCTCCACTTCGCAAGATTCACCACTACTACACCATGCTATGAAGTAAGAATGGGAGAGACCCTTATTCCGAGCAGGGATTCATCAGCAACCACGAACAAGAATGATTCATGCTCAACTAGCAGAGTCGCCTGCTGTTCCGGTAAGGCTTAGTTCCACGAAATGTGGGGCTTTGGATTTTGTACTTTCCGTGTTGCTTTGGCGGGCATCATGGTACCACAGCTTATCAGTGCTCTTCTTCACCTGGTTGCTTATTCTGTTTCCGAAGTATACGATTGCATGCACCGTGCCTACTTTTTTCTTTTGGCTGTGTAATGCACGGGTTATCAGCATCTTTGACACTACGACTGAACATGAAGAAACGTCGGTAGCTCCTCAAGATTCAAACGCCACGGACGAAGGCGACAGCGTTACAATTGCAAAGAGTGCGAATGTCCGTGGATTGAATACAGTTTCTGGAGATAGTGAGGAAAAAAATTCCGCGTCTTCTTCCGCTACGAACATTCTGGATTCGCCAACAGCTTTGTACTCGAGACGTCCTTTCGCAAGGCCAACCTTCGTGCCCCCAAATCCGTTTTCCGCCGTTTCGGCTCTTACATCTTTGAGCCAGTCAATTCAACAAAAAACAGAGACTCCTTCTGAACCAGTAGTTACAGAGAAATCCAACGATCTGACATTGCTTGAGGGTTATCTTTTGCCCCTTCGACGTCTGCGCAAGTATGCTCAAACGTCTCAAACCTCCTTCTTCCGATGGATGCCTATGTTAAGCGTTCCGTTAATCTTAATTTTGCGTTTACAGACTGTCCTTCTACTTATCAGTACGTTGCTGCTTGCTTGGCACAGTCCTCCACTCCAGTATGGTATTCAGGCGCTCCGCCGTATGATCATTGTGAGTACATTTGTTGATACCGTTGTGCTTGGTCGAGCATCGCAAGATGTTGTATCTCCGGGGAGTGCAGTGTCCGAGAAAAACCGCTTGTCTCCTGTAGACGCTCAATCCGTTTCCATCGGTGTTGACAACAAAACCGTTGAGAGTCAGTCGAACCGCCCATTTGACGGAAAGAGTGCTTTCAGCCAGACCGATAACATTTCTGAAGGTGAAATTGGAAAGATTTGCATCGTTGAACATCAACGCAGATGGGTTGGCGGCGGATGGTTGAACACATTGTTACCCACTGATTACCCCAACTTTACCAATGAAACAGAATCTAGTTCTACTAGTGAGCCTGCTGCTCAACTACTTCCTGCAGATGGTATTGCTTGGATTGATGAGCAATGGACATTTCAACCGTGGACATACACAGACAACTTATGGAGACAACCTTGGCCTGAGCCTTACATGCTAGCCTTTACTCGTCGCAGAAAGTGGACTCGTCGATACCGGCGAAGCCCTGCCGCCAATAAAGGAACCGGCATGGACGCCAAATGAGCACAGATTTCGTGAAGCTCTTCTTTCCATTTGTGTGTGTGTGTGTGTTTTTTTTCTCTCTCGACCCTCTTTTCTTTTTCATTTACATTGCGACAGCTGCTTACTGTCACTGCGAACACTATCACGTTTGCTAAAAATTAATTCATTTTCATGTGCAAGCGCAAACCATCAGTTGCAATATCTTTTAAGACATTGAATTCAAGTGAGGTTCTGCTGATTCTTATGACATTTTCGTTTTCATGACCTACTCAAGTTGTGACTTTCTTGAAGCCGCACTCAACATTGTTGAATGAAGTCTTTAACTCTTAGGACTCGTTCTCCTTACTCATCCACGACACTAAGCGTCAGTATGGCAGATGTCCCATATGCAACTCTTTCTAACGAAGCCGACGAAGTATCCACTAACTTCCATTTGATTAGTCAAAATTGAACTGTTAGACTTATGGACATTTGATGCTCGTTTTCAACTTTATTATCACGCAACCATTTACATTTTCACTAATTATTACCATTGAAGCTTTTCATTGAACACATTGCAACAAGAAGCAAGCTAAAACCGAATTGTGTCTACCATTTGATCTGACCGAAATTTACGCGGCGCCAACATCCAGACAACTTACTAAATAATTAATAGTTTTCAATCATAAAGCTTATTAATATATAAATACACGAACTTGTCCTGCTGGGTTTCTCAACTCTCATCATTGCCTCTTTTTTCACGCAGAATGTAAACAAAATCAGGACCTATATATTTCATTTCATCAAAGCATACAGAAAAAAATTACGAATCGTTGTACATGTATAAACACCACTTGTCTGAGATAACTCATTCAAAAGCATGTCGAGCATCACCGGGGAGGAGAGTAAACAGCAACGGATAACTACAACAGCCCGGTATGCATGACTGTGTGTATGTATTTATAGACACGACATAAGTCGAATCTTGGAAGGGTAGAAGGAGTAGTTAGTTGAATAGGCCGATTGGTGTTCACAGAACTGCCTATTCGAAGATCATAAAAAGGGGGAACAAACACGGGTGCGTGTTTCGAGAACGGAAGAAAAGTAAAAGGAGAAAAAGAAAAAAGAAGTAATTGAAGGGTGAAGGCATACTGTTTCTTTGATCGGTTGCGAACAAATTTGTTGCACCGACATGCTAATGCCAAAGAGAAGCTTCTGAGCGAGAGCGATGAATCCGAGCGTTTTGAGGAGGAATGGGAAGAGGAAGAGAAGGGACAGCAGGCGTTGGTAATGGAGGGGCGGGCCGATCGCTCGTAGATGCATGTTCGGGCTCCGGAGTCGTGGGTCGAGTTGCTGTTTCGTAGTCGGGAAGACCGTCAAGGGGCAGTACGCTAGAACAACTCGAATTTACAGCTTCGCCATATGTGGGTACCTTTGTTAATTCATGCAAATCCATATAGGAGGATGGACGATTGAAAGCCGCTCCATTTGTACTAACACTTCCGTAAGGGCTTTGGGCGTAGGGATCTACACTCTCAATACGCATTTGCTGAAAATTCGTAGTCAGCACCGAAGACACACTACCGGCTCTTGACCGTGAAGTGTGCTTGGAAAGCAAGTAATTAATGTTAGTCGTTTGCGATGCTGAACCTGCTTCAGAAGAGGACCAATCGGGAGGGAGACGGGGAGAATGCTCACTGACATGGGCGTTCTCACTAACACCGGGTCGTGGGGAAGACGGCACCTTATCTGAGGAAAAACCACCAAATATTGGAGTGTTTGGTGACATGGAGCTTGTAAGAGCGGCTAGATTAGGCCGCTCTGTCTCAAATGAATTCCTCCGACTGGTCGCAGGGGTGGTAAAAGTACTGGGAAGCGGAGTGCATGGGAAGGGAATACCGTCCCAGAGCACATCAAAGATGTGACGTTCATAGCTCGGGAGGGTATTTTCTGTTACGTACTCTTGAACGTTGCCGGTGAAGACACCTTCTACAGGAGTCACGCCGAACAGAACGGGCGATATCACGAGCGTTATGGGGAGCGAAGTGCGTAGCTCTGAGACGTGGCCGTCTGGGTTGACAAGGGAAATGGCAATGCGTAGCTTGTGGCGCACACGTATACAATTTAAATCACAGTCCTGTGTGCAATCTGTCAGGGAATCAGGGACTTTGACATACACAACGTCTTTCCAACATTCATCAACAAGCTGGACGCTGGGCCGTGTGCAGCGTGCGAGAACACGCTTGGAGTCTTTGCGAGCGGGGCCCGAGTAAGCGGTAGGCGACATGAACAACGAGCGATACTCTTTCAAAGTAACTGTAATTTTTCCTACATCCAAGCCCTTCAATAAAGGATAAAGGATGACGCTAACAGGAATCTCGGAGCCGACAGCCCAAATTTTGGAAGGAATGCTTGTCTCATAGTTCACTTTGGACGGCCATATGTCACTGACGCTGACGGTGTGAAGAAGATCAAGGTTGTTGGGTGGAATGGTACGCACAATGCGAAAGGGAAGACGCGTCTCAATGTTGGCCGTGTTGTATGCTGCCCGTTCTAAAGATGCCGTCAACGAATAGACGATGTAGCAATTGGAAATGCCTTCGATAGACTCCTGCAAGTCGGGGGGAAGTGTGTATTCGAAGGGATACTCGTAGTTACCCTTGCCAATTGTCTTTACGCCATCTCCAAACGGCAAAAAGGACCAGCGCTTCTCGAGCAGCTGTTTGGATTGTCGACGAGTACGTGAATTGCCGGGTCGGGTTTCTTCGTTCCAACTACACATAGAAAATTGCCGTTAGTAAAGAAAATCGGGTATCGTTAACATACGAAACAAAAGAGCGGCCATCAAGCCGAAGCACAAGACTTCTAGCTTCGAAAGACTCGCGAACAGATAACACAACCACGCCCGTCAAGGCAACCGGGGTGTCAACTGACTCGCCATACAAAACAATTACGTTTGCTTCAGCATGAAACAGTCTGAATGGTTAGTAGAAGAGAAGATTGAAAAGGGAACGAGAGAGGCAGAGAGTGAGTGAGAGAGAGTGTGTGTGTGTGTGTGATGAGAACAGAGGGAAACGAAAAAGGGAATCTCAAAGACAACGTTGCAGGAATGAAACGGACCGGATATATCACAAGCTTCTAAACTCATTATATCACCAGCACCATCCCGTCAATCGTCAATCGTCCAAGTTAAAACATGTAGATCTTTCTTCAAACCCTGTCAACCTTAATTGGATTTTCACTTTCCAGCAATTGCTTCTCGTAGATCGAAAAATCGTTCAAGACAACCAAAAAAGCATAAACAAGCGTTATCTGATACCGTGAGAAACCGTAATTTCTGTAATTCGCTGTAAAGCTCCTATAATTCCACAAAATTTTCTCTGATGTCCTCGTTGGTCTCCGTTTCCCTCCTGGATTTCATATTTTCCATTTCCGTGGTTTTAACCACTTCTGCTGGTCTTCTCAATGAACATACCGAACTTCAAACAAGCTGATGGGATTGCTTGAACGTTTAGTTAGCGAGAGCTTGCTCATTCATAACAAGAGGCTCTAATGAACAGACGTGCTGTGCGAGCCTTAGAGCAGTTTTAGGATAAGAAAAGGAACAAATAGCCGAAATGGCAGCTGCGTGCGTGTGTCGTTAATGGATCGTTGCAGAAGGGAAAGAATGACGACGGGCCGAGTGAAATGCGGAACGGATTTTAGCGGGGCGCCAGCGGCAATTGACGCGGAAGCGAGAATTTTAATTCGGTCCCGCAAACCTTATCGGCCCATGCGACCGGCGGGGCGCAGGGATAAGTAAAGGTACCCGAAGAGAAGTTGCGAGAGCAGGACGAAGATGCGACGACGATCAGAGCCTTCGTTCATTTCCTTTCTCTTAACCGATAACTTCCGATTAAGATATAACTATTACCCACGGAGTCGGTAGATATGACTTACATTTAAAGTAGGCAAATTGACGAAAAACGAATCGATGGGTTATAAGTTATGAGTAGCGAGTTAAGGAATTACAAGTTATCCCTTTGTATAGCAGTTACATTAGCATCGATGAGCTTCATACTAAATTGGTAAACGAGGGAGAGCTATATAAGTGTTTATATATATAAGCGTCTATATAAATAAATATAAATGTGTCCTGGGTTAGGCATGGGAATCTGTTCAAATTTCATAGTAACTACTCTTCAAGCATGTACAGAGTTGCAGGGTTTAGAGCTTGTAGACGGCAATGATTCAATGAAGATCAAATGAAGATCATTGTGTTCTCGGGACGTTCTAAGTTAGTTTCATTTCTAATTGTGATGCGCAGCTAGGGGGTCTCGTTAGTCGGACGCCTATGAATTCGTAGAACAGGGCTCGCAACAAGCGACAAAGAGTATCGATTTCGCAAGCTGTACGACGACGGTTGTTTGATCAGCATGAAACTGCGGAACCTCTGTGACTTGAAGGCGAGAAGAATGTTACTACGGACCTGCTTGATAGATCAGTTTCATAAAGTCACTCTATAGACGTTAAGAAAAGTGAGTCAAAAGTTATTTACTAAACATTTGTTTGATTTGTCGTGCTTGATGGACCTTCATAAGGCGGCGGTGGATCAAGCTTTTTATTGACTTTCTTCTTACTGGCAGGATGGGGCATGAATGACATGAAATATAATTGAATAGACCAGGAACCCAAGATACATGAACCTGAAACTAGCAAAAGCAACAAAAAATCGGTGTGCTTCCTCAATAACCGTGACCATAGAAAGTTTGACAAAGAGAGAAACAATAAAATAATTGATGGAATCCGAATTGCCATAGACTTTTTGTGTGCGCGTTTAAAACGTTGCCCAAGTGCAGGGTATGGAATCTCAATTGAAGAAGAGCGAATGAAACATCACAGTGGCTAGTACTGCAGTTAAATTTTAGCATGGTAATACACAGTTTAGTAATTTAACTGCATGTTTCTTGTTCTTGTTCAATTGACAATGGGATTACATATTAGTTATACACTTTTTCTCGCTTTATGATTATTACTTATATCGAGTGCACTTTATAGACCAGTGAAATTTAGACAGACGAAAGTTATGCCCTTGAACCGAACACAAGTGTAATGTTTTCACCGTTCAAAGTTGGGTTGCTAGAGGATGTGCTATTATTCTGACGGGCTTCCACAGGAAAAAAATATGCATCAAAAAAAACCAAGAAGTAAATATCCCAAAAAGAAAACAGGTTAGTTCGTAAGAATAAGTATCTAAACCTAAACACCATACAAGATAAATATAAGGCGTAAATAATCCAGACCCCGTTATATAGCTTAAGCGACTATTTAAAGCATTCAGTATTAGATAGTCGTCGTTATGGTTTTCCTCCACGTGTTCAATACTGGTAGACTTAGCCGTGGTAGATGTTTCTTCATATTGAGGCAATTCGTATTCCGTCTTGTTATATTTTTTTAAACGTTCTTCTAGGTTCGCCATGCTAAAAAATACTACTGCTTCGCAAACGAATTGAACAAAACCCGTTAACAGTGAGCATATAATGTAACATTTTTGGAGCACCAAAGACTCGGGATACTTTCTTAAGAGCGCCGACCAAAGAAAATTCGATAGCGACAGGGGAAGCAGTACCGAAGTTGTTAACAGCCTGAGCCACTTACGATAAAAAAGACATTTTGTTAGTTCCCTTTGAACATCCAGAGTAATTGAACTGGGGTGGGTACTTGATGTTTCCATTGGCACCGACACTTGTTTGATTTTTTTTTTGTCAAAGATTCACAGTTGCCTGGTAAAGTAGCACTGGCCAGTCTCGCAAAAGCCTGCGCGTTCTTTTCACAAAACGCCGGTGTAGCAAACAAAGGGTTATAACCATAGCCGTTGGCAGCGAAAAAAAAGTGGCAATTCGTCATTCTTACTCAAAATACCGTAGTATCAGAGAAGTGTATGCCAATACCTGAGACATTAATTTTATTTCTGCTTCCATTCACAGATCATGTCGCAAGATCGTTTAGTGGAACCCGAATTGCCATAGACCTTTTGTGTGCGCGTTTAAAACGTTGCTCAAGTGCAGGGTATGGAATCTCAATTGAAGAAGAGCGAATGAAACATCAAGTGGCTAGTATTGCAGTTAAATTTTAGCATGGTAATACACAGTTTAGTAATTTAACTGCATGTTTCTTGTTCTTGTTCAATTGACAATGGGATTACATATTAGTTATACACTTTTTCTCGCTTTATGATTATTCCTTATATCGAGTGCACTTTACAGACCAGTGAAATTTAGACAGACGAAAGTTATGCCCATGAACCGAACACAAGTGTAATGTTTTCACCGTTCAAAGTTGGGTTGCTAGAGGATGTGCTATTATTCTGACGGGCTTCCACAGGAAAAAAATATGCATCAAAAAAAACCAAGAAGTAAATATCCCAAAAAGAAAACAGGTTAGTTCGTAAGAATAAGTATCTAAAACTAAACACCATACAAGATAAATATAAGGCGTAAATAATCCAGACCCCGTTATAAAGTATAAGCGACTATGTAAAGCATTCAGTAATAGATAGTCGTCGTTATGGTATTCCTCCACGTGTTCAATACTGGTAGACTTAGCCGCGGTAGATGTTTCTTCATATTGAGGCAATTCGTATTCCGTCTTGTTATAATTTTTTAAACGATTGTCTAATTTCATCATGATCACAAGTACTACTGCTTCGCAAACGAATTGAACAAAACCCATTAACAGTGAGCATATATTGAAACATTTTTGGAGCACCAAAGACTCGGGATACTTTCTTAAGAGCGCCGACCAAAGAAAGTTTGATAGCGACAGGGGAAGCAGTACCGAAGTTGTTAACAGCCTGAGCCACTTACGATAAAAAAGACATTTTGTTAATTCCCTTTGAACATCCAGAGTAACTGAAGTAGGATGGGTACTTGATGTTTCCATTGGCACCGACACTAGTTTTTTTTTTTAATTTTTTTATTTTTTTGTCAAAGATTCACAATTGCCTGGTAAAGTAGCACTGGCAGTCTCGCAAAAGCCTGCTGTATTCTAATTAATAGATTTTTGAGCGTTCTTTTCACAAAACGCCGGTGTAGCAAACAAAGGGTTATAACCATAGCCGTTGGCAGCGAAAAAAAAGTGGCAATTCGTCATTCTTACTCAAAATACCGTGGAATCAAAGAAGTGTATGCCAACAATACCTGAGACATTAATTTTATTTCTGCTTCCATTCACAGATCATGTCGCAAGATCGTTTGTTGGAACCCGAATTGCACCGGAAAAGGAGCGACGTGCAAGAAAACCAAGACGACCGTTCTTCAGTAGCTGTCACTATTAATCATCGCCTTTTTATTGTGGCATCGATTTCAATATTTGCATTATTTGTTTATGCATTCGGTTTTCTTCCGTGCTGCTTGGATATTGAGCAAGACTCAAGGGTATCTTGTTTTTATTATTTTGGAATACTAAGTTCATTGATCGCATTGTCCTCTGTCATAATTATTTGGAGTGTCAAAATACCAGAGTGAACACTGGAGTACTGGAGTGATAGGACAAATGTCAACAGCAGACCGATGACAAATCGTTTGAAAAACAGGAATAGTTCACATAATTTTGAAGCAAAAACAGAAAAAGATGCCCCAAGTTGGTAACCCTTTTTAGAATGCACGACAACCGAGTACTTGAAAACGCTGTGATATTACATTGTGAAGAATTTAGTTAAGTCCAATTTTTATTTCTACATGTGTTGTCCATATGATCTATAATATTCTCTTTCTTTTCTGTAAAGTAACAGACATAGTTGTCAATTGCCAATATCTACTTCAAGATATAAACAGTTTTGGTATAGCCCCTTCTCGTAGTTACTAAAGCTTTGTTACATTACTATTAATTGAATGCTAGCTTCGGAGCCGTTCCGCTCACAGATTACATAATAGTATTAATTAGCTGATTTTCTTTTATCAATACTAGTTCCAATGCAACTGTCTGTCTGTAATGACTGAGTTTATATTTGTCTTTGAGTACAAGACAGGAAACATTGCGCGAAGTGTTTTGTTTTTTAATTCATCAATGTCGTGGTTTCTCGCAACGGTAAACAGTTACGAATGTGTTTCGCAATAGGAGTTGGTGAAACTTTACGGCTTTTAAGCACTTTTCGACCGTAGTTGTTATGAATGAATGGCTAATAAATAGGAATGTGGGTAAAAATTGCTACTCTACTTAGTTGTATTGAAGAAGCCGACTTTTCCAGTAATGGTCTTGCAATGACTTAGAGTTAACATTAGAGAGCAATATTTATTCTTTTAAAGTTCAGTATAAGAACTATCAATGCTACGCGGCTTACACGGACATTCAAGTTTTAGATGATTAATGAGTTCTTGAATGTCAGAACAGTCGATAATAATTTCACTCAAGTCTGTCCGTCTTTTGTCAGAATCCTCGACTGCATTTATGTCTTTCGGATCGGCATTATCATTTCTTTTAGTCGAATGTTTCACAATGCCTGCAGCGTCCAAAAAGTTATAACCCGATTCAACTGCGCGGCCTGCAAAACCGCCGATAAAACCTATGGCAACGTTTTTTAAGATAAAATCAATACAAAGGGGTACTGAAGCTGTGTTCGATGTGCAGGCGATATCAAATGCGTTTGCACCAGTATAACCGAATATTGTGCACACTGAAAAGATTAAACCTTCAGTTATTACGAGTTCAGGAATAGCCTGAACCACATTAGAAAATATAAGAATACTGAATATAAATCTCGTTATTGTTATAGGCTTCATTTGAATTTGCTTTGGGTTTAATAGTCGACATTGTGAAGCAGGATACTACGCATTTATGCCCAAATGAAAAACAACGTGAAACAAAGCGCTGCAACTTGTTGATGCAGCACATATTTGTTCAAAGAAATAAACGAAAATGATATCATGTCGCATCCACGATCAATCTATGAGAACAAAGAAACAATGAGTACTACTGTTCCACTGATTAAAGTATTTTAGCCCCGTCTTAATAACAAGAAGACGGTTTCATTGTTGTAATTCTCGTTTCTTTGTGCTAATTCAGGGCCACACATCACAAAGCGGCAACAAACACAAGTGCTCCATGTGAATTTTGCAACTAAGCGAAGTTTCTAAAAAAAGAGCAGGCCTGGCTATAAAGAAGGCCTCTTATAATACGATCTACTCGGTAGCTTATGACACAATCAAGTTAATTGTTAAGCGATCTACGTACTTCACAAGTGCCCCCAGAATATGCCTATTCACTCAAAATTCTATCTTTCAACCCCGTTTATTCCTTCACTAGTATTGGAACAACTGTTCTGCAAAAATGCATAGTCTAGTTTGTATAGCTAATACTATCTTAAGTCGTAATCTATAGTTCGTTCGTATCAATGGGATACTCTGTACTTCAATTTCCAGTCAGGCTTAACGGACGGCAGTCCTTCCAATTGCGCAGCTTCTGTTTTACCATTACCGTTTTTACGAATGCATTGTTTTAAGTATTAATTTCCTCGGCTAGATAAACCTTGTTTAGATAAGTTGCTGAAATTTTTGGTGGTGAGTTTGCGAGAAGTCCACCCGCGAAATATTTATGATCCACCCCTTGAACCTTATGCCAGCTCTGTCGCATATTTAATTAAAACGCGCAACACGTAAACAAATGCCTGCGGCGGGATATTATGTTACAGTTGAAAGTGTTAGATTTCGTATTAAAAATTAACTTTTATTTCGTGCACAACTGAATTCCTACAGAAAACGGTGATACAGCATGCCAATAGTCGAACTATCCAATCTGACTTAAGTTCACATAAAATCTACATGGAACTCTCTAGTTGCAATTTAATTTCCAACGGTACTCCTTTAATGTTAAAGAGTGAAATAATTTGAAATGGCAGCACTTGCCACATTTTACGCACTAATTACCTAAGGTAACAAATTGAGCCTTTTATTTTATTATACCGGTTGAGTGTTAACAGCCCCGCTTCAAGAACTCAGGACAGGTTCCAAATAGTTTCTGTGAAAGTGCCCGGTGCTGTACACTTTGTGGTTGTGAATCTTTGACAAAAAAATAAAAAAAATCAAACAAGTGTCGGTGCCAATGGAAACATCAAGTACCTATCCTACTTCAATTACTCTGGATGTTCAAAGGGAATTAACAAAATGTCTTTTTTATCGTAAGTGGCTCAGGCTGTTAACAACTTCGGTACTGCTTCCCCTGTCGCTATCGAATTTTCTTTGGTCGGCGCTCTTAAGAAAGTATCCCGAGTCTTTGGTGCTCCAAAAATGTTACATTATATGCTCACTGTTAATGGGTTTTGTTCAATTCATTTGCGAAGCAGTAGTATTTTTTAGCACGGCGAATTTAGACGATCGTTTAAAAATATACAACAAGACGGAATACGAATTGCCTCAATATGAAGAAACATCTACCACGGCTAAGTCTACCAGTATTGAACACGTGGAGGAAAACCATAACGACGACTATCTAATACTGAATGCTTTACTACATCGCTTATGCTATTTAACGATGTCTGGATGTTATACGCCTTTTTTTTATCTTGTATGGTGTTTAAATTCAGATAATTATTCTTACGAACTAACCTGTTTTCTTTTTGGGATAATTACTTCTTGTTTTTTTTTGATGCGTATTTTTTTCCTGTGGAATCCCGTCAGAGTAATAACACATCCTTTGGTAATCCAACTTTGAACGGTGAAAACATTACACTTGTGTTCGGTTCAAGGGCATAACTTTCGTCTGTCTAAATTTCACTGGTCTATAAAGTGCACTCGATATAAGTAATAATCATAAAGCGAGAAAAAGTGTATAACTAATATGTAATCCCATTGTCAATTGAACAAGAACAAGAAACATGCAGTTAAATTACTAAACTGTGTATTACCATGCTAAAATTTAACTGCAGTACTAGCCACTGTGATGTTTCATTCGCTCTTCTTCAATTGAGATTCCATACCCTGCACTTGGGCAACGTTTTAAACGCGCACACAAAAAGTCTATGGCAATTCGGATTCCACTAAACGATTCTTCGACATGATCTGTGAATGGAAGCAGAAATAATATTAATGTCTCAGGTATCGACATACACTTCTTTGATACTACGGTACTTTGAGTAAGAATGACGAATTGCCACTTTTTCGCTGCCAACGGCTATAGTTACAGCCTTTTGTCTGTTACACCGGCGTTTTGTGAAAAGAACGCGCAGGCTTTTGCGAGACTGGCCAGTGCTACTTTACCAGGCAATTGTGAATCTTTGACAAAAAAAAAATCAAACAAGTGTCGGTGCCAATGGAAACATCAAGTACCCACCCCAGTTCAGAGATAATCGATACAATTCGCTTGTTCAATAAGATATAGTAAAAATAAATCAAGTATTTGGTCAGCTATTTCTCTTCATTTACCTACTTGTTATACTCTAATTTATTACTTGCATTGGGTTTTGTTTCACACATAAGTTTTATCCTTTCTTACTAGTTCATTTGGTATGACTACATGGTTTAGGTTCATCATTGATGCACAACAGTCTTAGTCTTAGGGTTTAGTCTTAATTTCCCATCGAAACAATGATCATCGTCTTACCCACGGTTTTTAGTTAGTTTAGGGAAATTATCTGGTGGTTCAATGGAATGGCAAAGGTACCAATTCGTAAGTGTTATTCACAATAATCGAATTAACATGGGTAATATGAATCTAGTTCTGTTTTACATATTGCTTCCTATGAAACAACATGCAAGAAAATGATAATGGAAAGTTATTCCTTCTATACTTTGTGCATCAATGAAACTGACTTTCTAACTTTTTGATTCCTGTCCGTAATTCCCATGCTGCCACACCAATTCTTTCATCTTCCTCGTAAACAACTTTCATTATCTATGGCGTTTCTACATCACTACTTTATTTCCCGATGGATAGCCGAACAACCGGATTGACTGGAAGGAAGGGCTGTTGCTTGAGCGAGAACAAAGGTCTCCCTGCGAGTAATGCCGAAAACGATAAGCTCGCCAATGTCTTGTCCGATTAAAGGATCGAAACCTTCATAAAACTTATCGATAATAGCCTTGTCGCCGTGTGTAATAACCGTGGCGAATTCTGTATCGACCATTCCCGGGTCAATCTCCATCACACGAATGCGAGTATCAATGGTTTCCTGTCGCACAGCAGAGGTGAACATGCTCACAGCTGCCTTGGTGCAGCAGTAGACAGAACCAGCAGGAAAAGCCTCATGAGCAGCGATACTGCTGACGTTAACAATATCACCATGACCGCCGTTTTTGTAGAAGATGCGGATAACGGCCCTCGTCATTGCAATGAGACCAACAACATTTGTGTTAATCATCGTCATAGTCTCTTGCAAGTCCAAATCGCGAACAGAGTTAAGACCCAAAGCAAGACCAGCATTGTTGATAAGCACATCAACATTGGCAAACTCTTCGGGAAGAGAAGCAATTGTAGACTCTACCTCTCCAACGTTTGATACGTCGAGTTTCAAGGGAAGAACCTTAACGCCTTCATATTTTGATTCCAATTCGGCCTTCAGTTCCTCAAGAACAGCGACGCGACGAGCGGCTAAAATCAATTTGGCTTTGCCTGTCTTGGCAATTTCAATGGCAGTAGCCTTACCAATACCGGCGGATGCACCGGTGATCAAAATGGTTTTTCCATCCAATCTGCTCATTGTGACGAATTTGTGTTAAGCAGCGAGAAACAATAACAGAGAAATTGAGAGAGGTAATTCAGGTAATGCGACAACCAAATTACAATAACTTTGGAAGCAGATATTTGTTGAGTACGTGATACAATAAGGATTTATATAACTGTAATGCTAGCAAAACAACCCATTTTTATATTAACGAAGGAAAATTAATTATTAGTAAGCCAGCACATTGGCGATTTTGCTTAATCAGCATTGGTTTTTAACGGAACAAGTGTATACTCTTCCTTTTACTAATCAATAATGATGACTAAACACAGGTAGAAAATGTATAATAAAACGAGGAAAAATAAGGAAAGATAAATAAAATAAAATAAATAAATATATATATATAAAACAAACGAAAATGAACAACAGAAACGAACAACAGAAACGAACAACAGAAACTAGTAATTACACCACTTATCAGTATAACCAAAATGTGTGTATGGGTTTATTGAAGATAATTGCTACATATAATTCATGTAGCGAGTTCACTGAGTAAACATCGACGACACTCATAGTTAGAAGCTGAACGGAGTTGAGCAGGCAAGTTCGTTGTCGCCTTCGCATCCCTCGTCCCTTGTCCACTGCTCGCTCGTGTCTCGGTGCCCTAGGAAGCTAATTCTGGATACACTTTTCCAAACGACAACATCCCAAGCCTTTTGTCCGCAACACCCCGCGGAATCCCGTCTTACATTATTAACAAAGAATGAATTACTATATACAAAAGTGGTCTGAACATGGATGGACAAGGAAATGCGAAGGAATTCGGGACGAATGAAACAGGCGTAACGAAAAAAAAAAATGGTGCGTAAAGCGGTTAGGAAAGGCAGGGAGATACAGCGGAAAAATGACAAGAGGAGGATTAGAAATGACAGTAGCAATGCGCTGAAAGCATGGTTCTTGAAGGGGGGTGGAGGTCGAATGGCCGACGACAAAGAGCGAGTGATGAAGGGAGACGACGATCCATGCTACTACGGCAGACCATCACTGACCACCTCTTTGTATGGATCTTCGCCTGCCTTGTCAGTCACTCCTTGCTCGTCTGTCTCTCCCAGCCCTAATCCTTGTCCACACGGAAGGGAAATCGACCCAAAAGGTATAGCTGTACAAATACACCAGTGGAACAGAAAAGCGACTCAATGGTCATCCGCGGAATAAAACGACTGGCGATGTTCTGAGACAAACTCTCGACTCGAATGGCCTGCGGCGTGAGCGTGGCCACGCGAGACAAGACGCTCTGGTCATCGAATATGAGGTGAGCCTCCCACATGGGCAGCCCGTCCTCATCGCGCTTGTTCATATTTCGCCAGCGGATGCCACACTTCTCGGGCAGCAGCAGATGCGTCTCCGACAAAATGGTCCAGCAGTCCGGTTTCACTGTCAGCGTCCAGTGCGACTTGTATCGCAGGGGCGGGTTATTCAGCGTGAATCCAAACTCGCGGTGACTGCCCCGCCGGGGTCGGAGGATCGACGCGAGCGTAAAATTACCGTAGTCGCTGTTGTAGTACAGCAGCAGCTGATTCGACGTGAAGATGCACTTTTTGTAGTATACGTCATAGACCGGCTCGGCATGCGTTGTCGTCCGCTTGACCTGGGCCAGCAGCTCTTTCGAGCCGAAGCCCGAAAGTGCGAGCAGCGACTTGACGGCCGGGAACGCCAACGAAAACGTCACGGTCTCTCCGGTTCCCGACGGCGGATCTTCCTGTGCGTGCGGTGTCGTCGGACACGCCGCCGGAACAACAGGCGGCCGCTCCGACACGCTCATCGCGTGCAGCGAACGGGACCGTCTCAGTGCGTCCGGGTGGTCCTTGTCTGCTGGCAGCCTGGCCGTGGGGTGCCGAAAGGGGGGTTGGTTCTGAGTCAACGACGTGGTGGTGGTAGAAGTGGGGGACAGCGGGGTGTTCGTCGGACGGAGTGGGGTCACTGGGGGCAAGTGGGTTGGTTGGGGGCTAGTGGGAGAAGGTGGAGTCCAGTGGGTGTTGTGTGGGATAATGGGGGCCGCGTGTGGCACAACGACTCAAGTTTGGCTTGCGGGAGCAGACGAGTATTCGTTGGCTCTGTATGGCTCGATTGCTTGCGTAAGCGCTCTAATCAGCTGGCTGTTAATAGTCAATTTGTGCGGATGAACGGCAAGCATACGTGTTGACGGCGAGATGAGGCCAAAATTTATCTGCGGCCAGTTCGCTTTCAGATGAACCCGTGGAGTCCCGGAATCGCCGAGGACCTCGCTACGTTGAGTAGCGATGATTTCAAAGCTGCTGACGTCAACGCGACTGGCGCTTATTGTACAGGCACACGCACCCTATCGACGCAATGGCAACGTTTGACTGGCTGCTGTGCTCGGGTCACTGCTGATGACCGCTCGCGTAAGAGGCGCGATGATTGGTGGTGGCAGGGGGAAGAAAGTGGGGTGCGTAAGTGGTGGGAACGGGGCAGCTACAGCCGCACAACGTGCTGACAGTAACGTACTCGGGTGAATATCCAGGCCAAGGCCCGTGATCAGTATCAGAATTGGCGCCGGTGACGCGACGAACCAAACCGGATTCGTTGATCGCTGGGGAAAAACTCGACCGTGGCGACGACGACGACGACAGCGACTCAGTGGGGTCGATATCTCGGCGAATGAAGACCAAGGATTCGATGAATCAACTTGCTGAATCTACGCTTGGTGAGTGTGGGAGTTTGCAGTAACAAAAGGTCCAAGCGGGACGGGACTAGGCAGGACCCGGCTGTTCTTTATAACGGAGTCAGGTTAACCGAGTGGAACGACATGGCCTCGAGTTGCATGCTTTTTCTTTGACCTCGTTCCTCATATCACGTCGTTTTGCTGCCACCGGACGATTGCGACGAGTTTTCGCGTTCACGTGCGAATGCATGACGTAGATGCGACGAATTTTGGTTGGCCAGAGGCGCCCCTTGCCACCAATAGCGCTCGGAGTTTTTTTGAGACTGATTAAGGTTTTATGGCGTAAGGGTGACGTGAGGGAGAACGACGAGGACAGGGGACCGTGCTGTGCGGTGGGGGAAGGCGTGGTGGAGTGGGAACGCGGTGGAGGAGGGTGGGAGAAGTGGTGGAGGACGAGTGGGGCTCGCGGGGGTGTGCACAATTGGGGGGGTACGTATTCTATTACGGGGGTATGTGGGGTACAACTAACGAAAGCAGCAGCATGGGGAAGCACTGGAACAGAGGAGCAGCGTGATGGTACTGCACAGCTGTAGGCGCGCACTGCATCGTGCACGGCATGCAGCGAGGTGAATTGCTTGGCGGCCGCCTTTCCTGCGATGCGCGACGCCTAATACACCTCGATGACAAAACGACGGTCCTCCTTCCATTGCTCAATGACCTTGCGAGTGTCAACGGGCTCGGAGCTGGAGCTTTGGATCACCTCTTCCAGCACGCTGGTGATCTCGGGAAGAGGCCAGGTAGGACCACAGAGGTAGAAGGAGCCGCCTTCGTCAATAAGAGCCTTCTTCAGCAAGGCCTTCGTGGAACGCATCACATCTTGGATGTAGATCTTGTACGGTTGGTCACGACTGAAAGCCTGGCCGATGTGCGTCAACAAGCCAGCGGCATGGTAGGCCTCCCAGTCTTCACCGTACAGATACTCCTCGCGCTGCGTACGAGAACCGAGGTAGAGAATGACATCGCCAGACGCAATGCCCTGAGACCACTGCCACTCCTTGTACTGCAAGAAGGCACGGAAGGGAGCGAGACCGGTACCGAGACCGGCCATGACAATGGGCTTCTTGGGCGAGTCGGGCAACTTCATCACGGAAGGCTTGACGGCCACGCAAACGGTGTCGCCGATTTGCAGCTGCGACAAGTAGTGCGAGCATTGACCGTAGCGGTCGCGACCCATAGGATCCGTCCATCCAACAACGACAACCAGCAAATGGATGGCGTCCTTGTGCTTGCGCTGACTCGACGAGATGGAGTACTCGCGACGTTTCAGCACAGGGACATGGCGGGCCAGGTCGACAGCCGTCATCTTGGCGCTCTTGAACTCAAGCAACAAGTCGGCATACGTAAGCATGTCCACCTCGGAACGGCGCTGCAAGTCGGCAGCACCGGCAGGGCTGATAAGCACCTCGAGTTGGCGCTTCTCCTTCGGGTCTGCAGCGTATTCTGCCATTGTTTGGTAGAACTGCTTCGTGGGCTTACCGAAGATGTCGAGAGTGTGAGACAGGGCTTGGAAAACAGTGTTGCTTTCCCAGTTTCCGGGGTGAGTCAGGGAAGGAACATAGATGACTTCGTTGGCCTTCAAGCCGTAGTCTGCAATGAACTTTTCCACGTTGGCCTTGTTGTTCACACCATACACACCCAAAGCCTCACCGATGTCGTATGTCAAGCCAGACTCGCCAATGTCAAACTCGATGTGGAAAATGTTACGGTTGTAGTCTCTGGGCGTCAGACGCTTGTTCGACTTCACACGCACAGTACAGATCTTGGCCGGGGCATTGGGGCGAGGCAGTTCTTGTTGTCCGTAGGCCTCCTTGAAAATCAATTGCTTGGCCACGGTGTTCAAGTTGCCAGACTGGGGCAGGACTTCCTCCTCTAATTCCTTTACCGTGTTGGCCTCGAACGAGTTCTCCTTCGCAGACGTGGGGAGCTCGTCCTCGGGCAACTGCAGCTCCTTGAGAACGTCGGGATTTAACTTGACAGGTTCTGCCTGGCCCTCAAGATCCTTCACAACGGCATCAAACTCATCGGCATCCCAACCAAGAGTTGCAAAGTTCTTCTTCAGAGAGGGCACACTCGTGCTGTCGGCACCGTTCCTTTTCAACTGAACAAAGTAAGCAGCCAACAAGACCAGGTTCAGTGCGTGAGTCTGCTCGTTGGGGTTTGCGAACACGAGGCGAATGTCCTTTTCGACAACATCCTTCACAAACACAGCAGGGAGCTTCTTTGCGGCATCGGCGGGGTTGACGGCGGTGTAGACAATGCACAAGGAGCGATCGGCCACATTGGCGAGGACGCGGACGTGATTGGCAATTTTTTCGGAGGTAAGAATAGTTACATCGGCCTTGGGCTCTTCGTCCGTCAAGCCTGGCAGCTTTGCGGAAGACTTGGAGACTTGCACGTTTGACACACGGAGACCGAGGAATAATTGGTTGTCGTAAAGGGTGCGGTAAACGACGTTTTGCTCGACATCGCGAGAGGCATGAACCAAGGCAAGAGCGTTGGCCAAAGACTCCACAGAGTCCTCCTCCCAGATGCGGAAAGTGGTCTCAACAAGCGAGGAAGCGGAAACAGCACTGAGCTCGCTAGAAAGATCAAGTTCGGCAGCCAACACAGATTCACTGATGCCGTCGACGTCAGAGTAGCGAGCTTCGACTACCTGCACTTTGGGCAAAGCAGAGGCAGCAGTGGCAAACACGACGGAGAAGAACGTCGAGTGCGTGTCGAGGGCTGTGAGTTTGGTTTGAGAAGCGACCACAAGCTTTTTGCAGGTCTTGGGAATCACACGTGCAAATGATTCTTCAATAACAGGGAAAACACGGATGGCGGCGACACCAACGTTGGAAGTGCGAGAGGCAAGAGCACGGGCTTTTTGGAGCTCTTTGCTACCAAAGGCGACAATCACCTGGGTAGCAGTGGCAGGGCCGTAGTACTCGACAGGAGCGTACTTGGTGCCAAAGTGCTTGTTCACGTGTTCCAAAGCAGCAATGGCGTTGGCGGTAACGCCCTCAGCAGGGACGAACGAATGGAAGCACTCGACCGTCTTGGAGGCACTCACAGAAGCCTCGTTGGGAACGAACGTCGTGGTGAGTGTATCGTATTCGTAAGCATGGACCACGGGACCAGCCTTAGCAGCCAAAGTACTGGCTAATGAAATGTGGGCAGCGTCCTCAAGGGCGAAAGAGCTGATAGTAGCAAAGTCACTCGTGTAAGCAAAGTCAAGGAGCGAGGCGTTGTCGACGTGGAACTCGTTGGCCTCGTAAGAAAGTGCGGCGACGTGCAACACGAGAGGTTTGCTTCCCGAGTACAAACGGTGAGTGTACGACAGCATGGGACGCAACAGAGGCAAACAAGAAGAGGCCGTCAACAATGAGTACACACCGGAAGATGACACAGCGCTGGTGTACGAACCCAAAAGGAAACCAGCAGCGCCCGAACGAGTCTCGACACCGTGGAACTCAACTTGCTCAGCAAAGCCATTCTTTTGACCACTTTCGTACCACTGCTTCAGGTAACGGTCAAGAGGGACATGTTCAGCATACGAGAAAATACGGCCGGAAAGAGTGTAGACAATTTGTTCAATTGCCTTGTGAACGGCAGCAAAGTTGTTGGAGGTAACTTCCTTGGTCATGATGTTGTTTCAGGACTAAATGAAAAAGTAGGGAGAATAAAGGATGCGTGTTTTTGTTTCAATTAAAGTCAATCAAACGCAATGAGAGAATGTAGGTATTGTCAAAAAGACAAATTTCAATGCTTTTAGTGAATAACAAAAAAAAATTCCAAATAATTTTTTTTGTTAATTCGTTTTCCGTTGCACCTGTAATCCAAGAAAAGATGAAAAGTCTATGTACGGCTTTTCTTTTATTTTTAGTTTGGGAAGGTGCTAAAAAGAAGGAATTGCTGCGTTAATGCGTTCTGGACACGATCTTCCCCATATATATTCTTCTTATACAAAGACGAAATCTGACAGGGTAGCCGACTTCGCAATTCTTACGCGATTTCCTGCAATTTCGCATAACAATGCCACTAGTCCAACCGCATTGGTGGTGATGTGGAGATGTGGAGACGTGGGTAATGTGGGGGTTCACCCACCCACCGGTATCCCTATACCATATAGACCCGCGTGTATTGGGCGAAGCAGGAAAAACGCGTTTTTCGTTAGACAAGAAGTCTGATTGTAGTGACGAATGAGTGCGTTTGAGTTAAAAAATGTGATAGTCGCATCCTGCAATTGTAGTCCCGTAGACAGTGCATGTCAAGTTGAATAAAAATGTTTCAGTTTGAAGAGATCCGTACTATATATAACCAAAGTGTTTCATATGTAGCTTTCCGACAATTGCTGTTGTTCTTGCGCTCATTCGGGTTGGTGAAGGTAGACAGTCTCCCAACCTATTTGTTTACAAGTTTGTTTGTAAACAAACTCTCTGGTAAACACTCATAAATCAAGTAATGTAATGCGATACCAATTCCCTATACCAACAATCACAAGTTGACGACATGGTTTTGATTGATGGTGTCAAGTATTCGTGGTATGTGTTAGCTATCAGCTTCAAGAACCGCTTCTAATAGCGAACTCGCAGTTGGAAATGTATCCGAGGACATCGAGCAAGCAAGTGCAAACATCTATACAGTGAGCTGTTCGAGGTCCGCAGAAAGGGAAGACCCATGGGTCAATGGTAAGTGAAGAAATGTTGGAAATGAAGAGATTTGTGTTTGTAACCGTTTCCTAAATACAGTCCTGCGTGTCGCGAAATTCGTCGATTGTGTCAACTTCAGTCAAAATGCATCTGCGGCGAATTGTTGGGAATGGAGGACGATGCTGCCTATGCCCAGGTTACACACCTGGCAGAAAAGGATCCACTTGTCCTTGAACTTGTCAACATGGTGCTACATTATGGCGCTTATGATGTTCTCGTGAAGGATCGACTTGCAGAGTTTAACCAGAAACATGGTGCTCTTTTGGGACAGGGGGCCACGAAACCTACCATAACTGCCGAGTTAACTGAGGCACCAAAGGAAGAGGAACAGACTACAATGGAAAAACCTGTTTTGAGTGACATTAGGGAACGCGAAATTCATTCGGAGAACACGATTGCCAATGTGATGGACGAAGAGAGAAAGAAATCAAAAATACTCAAAACACAATCCCACGATCCAAATGACATCGAAAACATTGCACAAGAAGATGATCTTTCAAAGGAGAATAGCATCGCGCCGAATACCAGTTTGATCGCAAAAAAGAACTTGGCTTAATAAGCAAATAAAAATGTTGGAAAAAGGAAAATGTGGATAGTCTGTTTCAAAAAAAAAGAGCATACATGAAGCATACAGTTTTGAGTGTTAACTTCACTCACGGTTATGAAGACTTTCCACGAACTTTTGTGTCGCTGACTTTGGTTTTGCGTAAAAGTGGACTGTTATTACCACTAGCAAAATCATCCTCTTCATAGAGACGTTGACGCATCCGACTAGCGGCAGAAGATGGAACTGCTAAGGCAGACAACGGAAGCGCTTTTTTCGATGGAGATGCCCCAGCAGGTGTAGCAGATGCAATGAGACTGGAATACTTGGACGAGGCTGTTGATCCCGGAGTCTTCGCTTCGCCTGTATCTTCTAAACCGGTATACGTATTAGGGTCACGAGGGCGTTCGCGTCCCTTGTCGTCGCGCAGGTACAGAATAATCTGTTCGTCGGGAAGATTCAAAATGTTGTCCTGGGCGTTACTTTCTAGCATACACAGGCGAATTAAATACTCCAGTAATGTAAGAGAGTACTGACGTTTCACTGTCACTTTTGCTGTTGGCTTTGGTCGTTCGGGTGTCATGATTGGTTCGCCCATGAGTTGTCGAAGCATCAATTCATCATCGTTAAGTGGTTTGCGCTGTTCTTCAGGTTCGGGTGAGGCAGACAATTCAGGATCAGCATGTTGGTCAGACATGAGTACTTCAATGGCTATCCACGAGGCATATGAAGAACCGTCGTCCTCGTCTGGTATCTTTGAAACGCGTCGGCTCACAGATGAGTCGGATTGGATAATGTATTTTAGTAGTAGCACGGGAGAAGAAACGTTGTCGAGACGCAGAATCTTTCCGGACAAGCTGTAGAATAAAGACTGAATATTATACAGTGGGATACGGATTTTTAATGCCTTCTCATCATCATCATGATACATACCATCGTCGAAAGACTGATCAAGACACAGTTCGTACGCAAGCATCCGCTCCTCAAACTTCTGAGACGAAGAAGTCACTCTGCGTATGTACGCATGGCCAAGTGGCATAGACTCTTTCCACAACACTGTATCTTTTGACAGGTATTTGCTATTTGCATGTCCTTCAAAAATGGTGTAAAGTTTTATATTAAACTTTGGCCCAAGGAGACATGGTTCGCCGTTGAACTTGAGATTGCATTTTCGCATGTATGAATTTGCCAATAGCAAATTAGAAAAGCTCGTTGTTTGAGGGAGCGACGAGGATATAGACACACCAGACGTTGTAAGTGAAAGATTTAGAAGAGGAATTGCATCCTGAATACATAAAAGAAGTGTTTCTATCTCACGTAAAACGGTAGCTGTAGTACGTTTTTCCGTCGTTGGTTTGTCTTCTTCCATTGCAAAGGCACCCGAGATCGTTTGAATGAAATGTGTGATGTCCGAACGCAACGTTTCTACAAGTTCTCGAGTGCTTGCGAAGCTTGGGTTTCCCGTAGCAGAACTAAAAATGTGTTAATGAGGTGTCTGGAGCCATAACAGACAAGATTGTAACAATGAGCATGCATACATTATTTCGATTAGCTCGATAGCGGGTGTCACGACACGAATAATCTCCAACAGCTTTGCCTTTTCATTTTCCAAGGAAGCCCTGTGATCCGTCGGGACTTTCTAGAAGTAAGTTAGTAAATGTTGAGTAAAAAGTAGCTTTTACCTTTATGTATGAGCTCACTTGTTGAATGGCAAGTTTGCTGGCAAATGAAATACTGCGTTTGATTGCAAACGTTGTTGCGAAGGTTGCTGCATGAGAGGCCACATGAAGCAATTCATCCATATGGGCAAAATGATATTAGATACAAAGAGAGACGTGAGGATAAATACGGTAAACCGATACCAAAAAAACAACAGAAACAACTCAGAATTAGTAATTATGTTTTTTTCAATCACTAATCGGATCCACAATATAATCTTCTCACGTATATAGAATAGGCGTAACCCGAAATTGCTCGTATTAGCTCCAAAACTCCACTTTTTTCACAGAATAGAAGTGAATTGTTCTCAGTCTCTTAATTCCCGTGCAAAATCAATAATCTCCACTGTTTTTAGCCTCCTGTTCTGAGAATTCGTCAATTCAAATGTTGGGAAAGGATTCAAGGTACAGGCGGTAGACGCGTCTCGGTTTGTCGCAAACGCTGCTACGTCATGCTCTGTCACGTGCTCGTTTACTCAAGCGTATATTGTGATTGGATAAAACACCATTTCACGTGTCTCGCTAACTTGCACGTGCGTTCCTTTTTTCACCACCACAAAAACCACAATTCTTTCACAAATCGTAACGATTCCTTTTCCCAGCACCACCTGTTTGGGACGAATCTGACACAATGGCTAGCCAAAACAAGCAGAATGAAGTTGACGAAAAGTTGGCCAAGCAGACTTCCAAATTAAACATGTCTGCTAAGGCTCCTTCTTTCTCTCCATCGGCTTCTTCGTTTACGCCGTCGGCACCTGTTTTTACTCCTTCTTTCCAAAGTACGTAGTTAGTCTGTAAATTCTGTTTATAAGTAAGAGGCTAACGTAATTCTTTTAGGAGCTCCTGCTGCGAATGCTGGTTACACTGGAGGCGTTCCCTCTGGCTACAGTCAATATGTCCAGGGTGGAAACGGATATCAAGCTGGTGGCTACCAACAATTCTATCAGCAACCCGGCTCTGGTGTTTCTGAGAACAGAACTCGTGTGGCCGATTTCTCGAAAAAGAAGTCTTTCGTGCCTCCTAAGCCAGCTCTTCCTAAAGGAAAGGTTCTTTCCATTGGCGGCGGTGCCAAGGCCGGTAAACCTGTAACTATCTCTATCGGTGGTAAGGCTGCTGCTCCTGCTGCCAAGGAAGCTGCTACTAAGCCTGTTGCCGAAGCTGCTTCCAAGACGGCTTCCGAGACTGCTCCTGCTAAGCCGGAGGTTAAGGAGACTGCCGCTCCTAAGGAAGCTGCTACGCCTGTAAAGGAGACTCCCAAGGCCTCTTCTTCCCCCAAGTCTGCTGCTGAAACCGCCGCTCCCTCCAAGCCCTCAAAGAAGGCAGAGCCCGTGGAGACTGCTCCTGCTGAGAATTTGCAAGAGGAAGTTGACAGTGAAGTTCTCCAGGAAATGTACGGTAAGGAGCATGTCAACATTGTCTTCATTGGACACGTCGATGCCGGTAAATCCACCTTGGGCGGTAACATTCTTTATCTCACTGGTATGGTCGATAAGCGTACTATGGAGAAGATTGAGAAGGAAGCCAAGGATGCCGGTAAGGAAAGTTGGTATCTTTCTTGGGCTTTGGACATGACCGCCGAGGAGCGTGAAAAGGGTAAGACAGTCGAAGTTGGTCGTGGTTACTTCGAGACTGAGCACCGTCGTTTCAGTCTGTTGGATGCTCCCGGTCATAAGGGTTATGTCACCAACATGATTAACGGTGCTTCTCAAGCTGATATCGGTGTCTTGGTTATTTCTGCTCGTAAGGGTGAGTTTGAAGCCGGTTTCGAGCGTGGTGGTCAAACCCGTGAGCACGCCGTTTTGGCTCGTACTCAAGGTATTAACCATCTTGTCGTTGTCATCAACAAGATGGACGAGCCTAGTGTGAAATGGTCCGAGGAGCGGTACAAGGAGTGTGTCGACAAGCTTAGTGTTTTCTTGCGCCGTGTTGCCGGTTACAACCCCAAGACGGACATTATGTTCATGCCCGTTTCGGCCTACACCGGTCAAAACGTAAAGGACCGTGTTCCGGCTTCTATTTGCAAGTGGTACAACGGCCCTTCTTTGCTCGAGTACCTTGATACGATGAACCGTCTGGAGCGTAAGGTAAACGCTCCCTTCATCATGCCCATTGCTTCGAAGTACAAGGATCTGGGTACCATTTTGGAAGGAAAAATCGAGGCTGGTTCCGTGAAGAAGAATGCTCAAGTGATTGTTATGCCCACCCGTGAGCCTCTCGAGGTCACGGGTATTTACGACGAAGCTGACAACGAGTTGCCTTCTTCCATTTGTGGTGACCAGGTGCGTCTCAAGGTGAAGGGTGATGACTCGGACATTCAAGCCGGTTACGTCTTGACCTCGGCTAAGAACCCTGTGCATGCTACTACTCGCTTTGTTGCACAAATTGCCATCTTGGAGCTTCAGTCTCTCTTGACTACAGGTTACACTTGTATCATGCACATTCACACTGCTGTTGAGGAGGTGTCATTCTCCAAGCTTCTTCACAAATTGAACAAGACGAACCAACGTAGTAAGAAGCCTCCATTGTTCGCGACAAAGGGTATGAAAATTATTGCAGAACTTGAGACTCAAACTCCCGTTTGTATGGAGAAGTTCGAGGACTACCCCTACATGGGTCGTTTCACTCTCCGTGATCAAGGTACTACTGTTGCCGTCGGTAAAGTCATTGAAATCTTGGATTAGGTTTCTTCATAGTCGAATTTTGAAGCGTGTTTCTTTAGGTATTGAACGAAGTTTGAATTGTAGGGTGTGAAATATGATTGTGTGAAACAGGTTTTGTTCGGTTTCGTCAACGGAAGAAGAGTTACGTGTTTAATGCTGACAACGGCGTATCTCATTGCTTAATTATGAACGGAATTGTATATTTTCGACCTTCGCTTAATTCCGAGGGGTTTCCGGGGAAGCACCGGCATGATGGTGAGCCGCACCTCGGGCTAAACCAACTGTGTCAGTCAGACAACGCACACTTGGATATACCCATTGCGTTCGTTTTCACTTCGAAACTACTTTGAAAACTTACCAGAACGTGTAGTTTTTGTAATTATTAGTGGTATTTCTGGCGTGTTCATGCACGGAGAGCGTATTTCCATAGACAAACATGAGTCTCATAGAAATTCAGAAAGAACGTATGTAACTCTGTTAAGACACGCTCTGACCTTGGACAGTGTTTTTAAAGAAGATTAATTCTGTTGTTCCAGACAAGGTATGAATTAGTACACAGACGAATCTTAGTGTGTCTGTATTTGTTGCTTCTGTATCTCGGGGGATAGTAGTCCCATGACAGCAAGAACGTGGCATGAATGGGGTTATCGGTCGTTAGCATGCTGTGGACAACGTATTTCCCTTGTTGTTCATTGAGCTACAATGATTTTTTCTGTATGTTCAACATTCAACTAACAGTTTGCAGTGGAAAACGCTTGTCGTAGACAGACGAACGGCCGCAATTATCAATCACCTGTTCTCTATTCATTCATTACTGGAAAAGAAGATCACTGCTATTGAAATCCTAGAGAATGTCCGCACTCCAAACTCATCTTTTGACGTTTTGTACATATTAGAAGCACGAGATGAGCTCATTGATTGTATATTAAAAGATGATATGCATCCTAAAAAATATCCAGGCATTTACGTGTCTTTTGTGAACGAGGCAGAACGACGTTTTTTTGACAAACTCCAAAACTCATCTGTTGCGGATCGTTTGAAATGCGTTGACATCCTTCACTTGAACTTCATGGCGGTTGAGAAACAGGTTTTTGAGGTTCGTGATCGCTTCAGCAGCATGCGTCTTTATCATCCGTCTTGCAGTACCTTAGTACGACAAGAACTGTCTGATACAGCGAAAGATATATTGTCTGTTTGTTTGTCCCTGCGCATTCTCCCCACCATTCGTTGCTACTATCCGAAAGATGCACGTCATGACTCCAAGACTATGTCTTTCCTGCTGGCGCGAATGCTACAGGATCATATTGTCGAGTATCTTAGAGAACATCCTGACTACCTGTATTCGTCTACGAAGACGGTTTGTTTTATTGCTGATAGATCATTAGATACGTTCAGTCCGTTCCTTCATGAATTCACATACCAAGCCATGGTGCACGACTTACTAAAGTCAAAGAATGGCAAGTATGAGTTTACCATTGAAGGACCTAATGGCAAGGAAACTTGCGAAGGATCGCTTTCCGACGATGACCCCATCTACTGTTCTATCCGTCATCTTCATATGCGTGATGCGATTGAAAAGCTGATGGTTGACTTTAATAAGTTTTGCCAGGAACACACATTGTTTATCGACAAGTCGCATGCAACTTCTCTGAATGATATGAGAACCATGCTTGCTGATTTGTCAGAGTTTCAGGAAACTCGTGACGCCTTTTCTCTTCACCTGTCTCTGGCCCAAGATTGTATGAGTATGTTTGATAAAAAGAAACTGGCTGCGGTGGCATCTATTGAACAGGATCTCGCTACTGGACGTGATACAGAAGGAAAGACGCCACGTTCCGTTCTCCAAGCCATGGTTCCCTTACTTGACGAACCGTTCATGAGTGCGGAAGACAAGACTCGTTTGCTTGCCTTGTACATTATGTTCAGAGATGGAGTCATTTCTCAGGATTTTGATCGATTAATTCGACATGCAAACATTCCCGGACGCTACGTTACATTCTTACGCAATTTGGAACATCTGGGTGCGCGTATAATAAAAAGCAATCTCTCGGAGAAGAGTTTAAAGCGGAAGCACACAGCTGTTTACACCGAAGCAAATGAGACTACATACGAACTCTCAAGATTTATTCCACGGCTGAAGCAGGTTGTTCAAGAACTGCTTGAAGACAAATTGGATGAAGATTTGTTCCCTATTATTTATACACCCGAAACTGGTAACGGAAGACTGGGTCGTAACGGTCCTACTACATTACGCAGTTCAAGACCTTCTTGGACGCGTGCACGCACACAAGTACATACAACCCAACGGGATAACTGTTTGGTATTCATTGCGGGAGGCCTTACGTACAGTGAGGTGCGTTCTTGTTATGAACTTTCAGACAGTTTTGAGAAGAATGTTTATATTGGAAGCACGATGTGTCGTACACCGTGCGAATGGATGGATTTCTTCTCGCGTATTACATTACCCAAGGAAGAAGTACGTTTGTTTGATGAGCAAACCAAGAACATTCCTTGTTTGCAAGCACCCATAGCCGAGTCACCAGTTTCATCACCATTGGGTTTAGAAGTTAGCAGAAAACCTTTGCCAGCGTCTCGCCCATTCGACTCTTTAGAATCATCTTCAAAACCCAAGACAAAGGAAGAGAAGAAGCGTGAAAAGAAGAAGGAGAAAGAAAGGGAGAAGAAGGAGAAGGAGAAGAGTAAGGGCAAGCACAAGAAACTTGATTTCTTCTCTAGCAGCAAAGACAAATCCAAGTCAGATGGACACAAGAAGAAACACTTTGGGGTATTTTAATTATTCTCCGCTAATGCATCGCAATGCTCTTAACACTGACGATTTAATTCACGAGTCCAGTAAACCTGATACCCAACACATCTCATACACATACTTATATATACATACATACAAACATAATCTCATTTAAAAAATGGAAGAGAAAAAAAAGAGAGAGAGAGAGAGAAAGAGGAGGCCGAGGCGCGGGTATCATCAGGCGGGGAACAGGCATGCAACACGCATTATGTGTGCGAAGGGACAGTTTTGAATTGTGTGGTGCACTGTATGCGTAAAGATTCACTCAACGACGACGTTTTGCTTATTGATCTTGTAAGACGCTCTTGAACTGTGTTCAAAGTTAGTAGAAAGATACGAAGAAATCAAGGTAACACCGGAAGCCGTTAGAAACGGTGACACGTACGTGGTTTTCGTCAATGGTTGTGTAAATGATGCCTTCTTGCATCAAAAACTCCGTCACGGCATTGACATCAATACCGGGACCAACAGCCTGAGTTAATTGACGAAGGTGAACGCCTTCGTTAGTTTCAGGAGCATTATGAATGGCATGCATAACGGCGAGCTGAGCTGGTGTCAGTGAATATTCAGCAAGTTTTTGTTCGAGAGAGTCCCCGACAGCACCCGTGCCGTTTGCACCATAGCTAGTAGTGCCTGCGGCACCGGCTTGCTCGATAGAACCAGCTGGTGGTTTCCGGGTGAAGTAAAGATGGACTGCAATGGTCTCAAGAATGTGAAAGTGAACCTCGTTAGGATCCTTAATGGTTCGGATGTGTTGGGACGCAATATAAATTTTCTCTGAAAACACCTTGATACTACCGTACACACGAACATATGTATCAGTACTCAAATCCGACATGCCCTCAACATGCTCCCAATGACGGACCTCAATAAGACCAGTTCCATCTTCCACCTGGTATGTGGTGTTTGTTGTTTGGGCATGAATGTTTCTTAAGACACCCACAATCGTAATCTGGCCAACTTCAACACCGTCAATCTTGAAGTCTGCGTCTGCATGAACTTGAGTAGCGTCCAAAATTTGCTTAATCGTCACGGGACGTAGTTTATTTCCTGCTCCTTGTTGCTGAACGTGTCAGTAAAGTCTCATAGCACCAATAAAAAAAAAAGACTGCTTTAAAACCACAGTCAATTTCACGAATAACTCATACACGGTCGACACTGGGTTGACTAGCACCGTCATATTCACCAAACCCTCCAGCACCCATTCCTGGAGAAAAGGTCGCATTAAAGTTATTGAACCCTTGCTTTCCATAAGCATCGTAAGCCATTTTCGTAGGTCTTTTAGAAGCAGAGAGACAGTTGTTGCTGTTTTATGATGGGACCCAGAAGTCTTTGGGTCTTGTCGACTTTGTGTGTTGTGGTGGTGAGTTATTCGAGGGGAAACGTAGTTACGGCCACACAAAAAAAAAACTGGAAGGTGCGAATAACAATGAGGTACATGAAAAGGAGATGCGGTTAGCCCTTGGGAGCAGCCTGTTTTGTCTCTTTCAGCGTGTATTTTGTGAATTGCGATTTAATTGAAGTTGGTAAATATAAAAATTAAAGTATTTGTTAAGCGAGCGCTAAGTGCACATTGATGATTAGTTACAGAGTTCTACATGTACTGCTAGTTCTTACTAGTAACTAACTCGGTATGTGTAGATTGGTTTACGTAGTCAAGTCATTTCTTACGATTTTTATAGAACTCATTAACCCAAACAATATCATGTAAAAAAACAAGTTTTCATTATACACTTAGACTGTTGCGACAATTTATCCATCCATTCTTCCGTATGACAGGAAATGTTTCGCTTTTCGCTTCCTAGTACTCAAATGTCAAACAAGACAATTTCCGTGGTGCCACCACAACGTACTTGTGAACAACTTACTACATCCATTGGTTTTGCTTCTGCAATGTATTTTATTATTACATGAATAATATACTCAGTAATGTGATTCGGGGGGGGGGGGGAGAAAACGCGCTTGCCTGTAACAATAACTACTTAAAGCAATGTTATGTAACGAGTGTAAGTCCATGAACAATGCAGAAGTGTACACTTTAAACCTTTTGAGGCGTCAGAGCAAGAGGACATGAGCTCTCATCGACAGAAAGTTCAATCTTCACTTAGTCATCAGTTCATGTTAATCGTCCCATTCTGTTAGACGTATGTTCTATATGTCATACAGATACCTAGTCATTCTTTGATTTTAACTTAAACTGTTATTTCGTAATAAGAGGGAAAAAAAGAAGAAAAATCGCAAGCTGCGAGAAAAAATATGTAAAAAGGAAGGGACGATAAGTTAACAAATAGAACAGAAATAGGACGAGATGATGTTCACAGGCAAGAGCGAGTGTTATATAAAAAGAACATTCATAAATTGGGGAGGGGGTAAACGGAGTGGGGAAAACCTGAATTTGGAAAGGAGGGCGTGGACCCGTTGCCTGCGGGTCTCACAATACACTTCGCTTTTTAACGTACGCCTTCTCGTAATGAAAAGGAATATGCATACGAAAAGCTCTGTGACGAAAGGAGTACGGAAAAGGGGAAACGAGATGTGTTGGAAGGAGAGACGAGAGTTGAAGAAACAATTGTATCTTGGCAAACAAGCTCTAGTTTCCTTGATGAGGAGAGCACGAGAAGTGCAACAGGGGGAAAATGGGACAATGAGGACGGAGGAAGGGAACGACAAGAGCCGGATAAAAAAAACGGCATAGCACATAAAACGAATCTAGGCACAGACAAACCACACCATCGGTCTAGCTTAAATGCACAACACATAAAAACACAATTCAGTTTCGTTCAGAGTTTATCGAGTGCCGTCGTTGTCGACGCTTGTCGATGATGTGTTGAGTTTTGCTCCATACAAACCAGATAAAGTCACAAAGGAGCAAAAAAAGGGTGACACAGTTGTCCGAGAAAACTGCTACAAAGGCAAAGTTCTTGCACGCGCCAACGCATTGATTGCGTCTAGTGAGGACGGCAATCATTTGAAGCTGAGGCAAGAGCCACATAATGCTGAAAACGACTGGATATGCAAAGAGAAACTTTGACTGACGGAGGATGTCGCGTCGATGCTGGTATAAAGGGTCGTGATGATAGTAGTCACCGAGCAGTTCGGGATTTGTATAACCTGCCGATGGATTAACAGAAATATCTGCTTCAATAGCAGCCATGGATACAGACGAAGAAGAGCTGACCCCTTGGTACGTAGCCGACGATCCAGTGTTGCCGGAAGGCGACGAACTCTCGTTGTTTTGCAGTTGATCCTCAAGACTCCGGTCGAACTGTTCGAGTGCCGTGATGTGTTGGTTTGTATCGCGTTTAAAGCGCCGGATGCTTTTGCGGATGGAAAGGAACATACAGGTGTGGATGATAAGGATAAAGAGACTTAAACAGTAGTCAATAGACCAATTAAAACCAAACATCCAACGCACGGGCCGTAAAGGAAGAAAACATCTGTATTGTGTTAGAATGGAGCAGGGTGGGAAGGAAATCACACATACCTCGTTTGAAGGTTAACATAAGTGTTCGTTCGGTTTACGAACGTTAGACCTCCAAGGCCAAAGGGAAGAATGAAGGAGAGCGCAAATACCCACCAACGGTACGGATAGAGGCCGATGTTGTTCGACGTGATATTCTTTTTCGAAAGTACCACAAGCGCATTGTGAAGGACCACGATGAAAATCCAATAGTCTGTCATGCGCACGAACACAAAGAGGAAGAACCCAATGGTGAAGCAACGCCATTTGGGAACAAAATATAGCAGATGATTAATGGTTATACTCGGGTGTATAATCTGCACTATGGAGCGAAAAAACAGCGTGGTGAAAAGCGCTATAAGGATGTGATCCCTAAAGTACCGTTCGCGCTGTCGTACCCGATAGACAACTGTGCCGAAGCTAAACAAGACGGACACAGAGGACGCAACAATAACCATGATACGTAAGTTTTTCAACTCACGCAGGCTGAGAACCAGGATATCACCGGTGTATGTAGGGTCGTAAGACATTGCATGCGTACCGGTGAGCAGAATTCATTATTCCCAGCAAATTGGGTTGCACTGACAGAGAAGCAAGCAAGCGTGCGGCAAGACGTATTTAAACAATCGTCGCAAATGAAACCACACAAATAAAACAACTGTAGGAGCACCGTCTCTCACAAACCGGTGAAGACGCACGACAAAACGGAAAACGTCGGCCCTTCAATAAGACAAAACGAACAGTCCTAACGTCGCCGCCGAAAACACGCGGCCACCGTGACAAAACAATCACCGACCGGCGTGTGTTGTCTCTAGAAACTGTCGTAACAACCAAGTTCTAGTCCACAAAGCAGTGGTGTCGGCTTTTGAGCTCTCGCACAAAAGCGCTAAGCGTCGATACGGCACCGTTCCACGTGTCAAACGGTCAGTAGCAGAAAGACACCAAAAGGGACTATGTATGTCCGTCACTCGTTTTTCTGTTCTCTCTAGGACTGGGACAGTCGAGCAGGAAGAAGTGAACGATGCGCCAGGAACGTGGAGGACACACTGAACAAACGAAAAAAGAATCAGACGGCGTTACCGTTAGTCACAATTTGTACGGCGACGCGTTGACGTTTGCCTTACATAAGGTTTGTGGTGATTCCCAAACAACGAGTGGGGTAGTCGGTGGAGCAGACAAGCGCGTCATATCAGTGATCGCTGACAGGACGGAAGCAACAATGAGGACCGCCAGCATAAAGAACGCATTAAGAAAAGTGCGTGTCGCACTAGAACTGCCGAGCAGCAAACAAATCACAGCCAGTCAGACTTCGTGCCGACATAGTGGTCCATGTGAAGACATAGGAGTAACCCCGCTCGGACCCCTTCAGCAACTGTTCTTGGGCGGCCGCCTGCCCAAAAATGGACACACGTCATACATACGCAATAGCAATCCTCGCTAGTTTCAATTCCGCGAACAGCCCCCTGGGAGGAGCCGCGGAGTGAAAAAGCGGGGTGGAAGGTCGCAGAAGGTTGATCAGCAGATTGCAAACTGCGTATCACGCAATGTCCGAGGACCGAGGAGTCCTCGTGCAAGTTTATAGGCGCGGAGAAGCGGCGCGATTGGCCACAGCGGGGTCAAGAATGCGGGGCTCAGAAGAACACAGAGAGAATTGTGTTCGCTGCAGCGTGTAAACGGGGATACAGAAGGGCCGTTAAATTTTTTTGCGTGCCACGCTGTACTGCAGTGGAGCACGCCAAAGCACCCTAATCCTCCCTAGGACGCATCGATAACCCGCTCAAGCTCCGTGCACAGTCGGACAAAGCAAGGGTCACGCAGATATAGCTGCAGCTTTTCACGCAGCGGACGATTGCCGGTGTCATCAGGGACCCCTGAAACGACCGCAGGGGATGAAATGGGAGGAGACGGAAGGGTAGGTAGTCGAAACGACTTCTGCATAAGCGGAGTGCAGGGTACGAGAGCAGGTGCAGTGGTTGGAAGATCGCGTTGTGACGGTGCAGCAGTGTCCAACTGAGACGATAACGACGACGGGAAAGCGGAAACCGAGGACGCCGGATGAACGGTTGTGTGCTCAGAAACGTCGACTGTGTCGGACGCAGGAACGAGCGAGTGGCAGCTCGCCATTCGGGCGCGTTTTGCGTCGGAGACGCAAGCAGCGTATTGCCGATGACCGGTACAGAGGGCTGCGAAGCGAGCACACGCGTCTGGCTCAACGGTGGTGTGGCATTCGCCGTGCTTGAAGCGCGTTTTTGCGAGTTCGACGCGGGTCTGGCTTCCTTGAAGCCAAGTCCGAGACTCTCGAGTTCTAGTTTGACGTTTAAGTAAATGACATCACTGGGAAAGCGCAATTGAAACCGCTTCAAAACCTTTTGCTGTGTTAGCGTGTCGATGTGTTGCGACCGCCGAATCGTATCGAGCGTTAGCGAGCGAAGAAGCGACGATGCGAAGTTAAAGTTATGCCCGACGCGTCGCGTTCGCCTTTCCGACAGTTCGCGTCGCAAAAAGCCGATGCGACGCGACCGCGACGAATATGCTTGTTGCGTACCCCATTGCTTAACGCCTTAAAATTAATGCATGGTGCTTCGAGCCAGCAGTACTAGACAGGGTTCTCCGGTGTTGGGGTTCTGTTTGTGCCATAAAATCAAACAGGTTAAGACTTTGCTGGGACGTTAGCTACGCAATTCGAGAAACACAGTCGTACGAGGAGCAGGTCGCCGCGTCGGACCTGCAAGAGTCCAGATGTGATGGAAAGTGTGTGAGTTGCGTCGCTGAAGTGGGACCAGGACAATGGTGCTGCACTGTTTCCAGACACAACGTTTGCAACTGAGTATTGGCTACAGGATAAACAGGCATCGAGGCAGACAGGAACTGACAATGGGGGGGGAGCCCTCTATATATGCTTAGTCAACGCGTGACGTCACGCGTTGGGTAGAGGCTTGTGGGGTAGGGAGCGTGAGGTGGGGAGGCAGTTCTTATACTTCAGCAGCAGCAGCAGTAGTAGTAGTAGGCAATTGCCTAAAACAAAGTGCAGATGGGGACGAGATGGTGAGGAGGGGAGCTGTAGAACTGTGTGGTGGCCGTGTAGTCGTTGTGTAGCACTTGTGTAGCACTCGTGGTGGTTGACAGTAACATAAACAAGGGGAGGGCGACGCAACGCCTCACTGTGGAGGAGCGCCTCGGCTGTTCTTGCTATAAATCGTGTCTAGTGTCTCCAGCACAAAGTCAGAGTTAGGAGGTCGATAGAGTTTGTCCGTAGGACCCTGAAGAATGCGTCGATGTCGGTTCGATAGGCTTTGCTCTTTTGTTCCGACGTGGTCGAAAACGAAGTTACGAAAACCGAGAAAGGGGGCAAGCAGCACTAAGTCAACTAGCGGAACTATTGAGTAAATTGGAGGAGGGGATTGAATGGATTGTCACCGTATGTACAAACGGATCAATTGATTAGCAAGGGAGTGGTTGGAAAGTTTCGGAGCGAGGGACTCGTATCTCGGAAGCCGAGTGTTTCTCTGTGAACAATTGCTGCAGCATGTCATTTGTGTTCACCTTTATGACTATGACTATGACTAGTTTCATTTATTCGTACAACCAATGAAAGAGGTTCTAAAAGCACTCGGCTACAGGCAATGTGAATGGACGGCCAAAGGTTTGAATTGGTGTGAGAGTAATTCAGCTTCAATACGTTTCTGAGAATTCAGCTTCAATACACTTCTAATTCCTCCCCACACCGTCCATACAATTCGTCTTCTTAGGAAGTACGGACATCGTATCGATTACAGTCGTAGTGGAAGTAGCATCTAGGGTTTATTTCGTAGTCAGACAGTAAAGAATTCCACAATGTATTCTTCTTCCAGCTGTCAAATCACCAACTGCATCACCTCTCCAGCTCATTTCACCGAGCGGAACTTTCAATCGGTGTTTTTGTGAACGATCTGCTCGTGTTCGCTCCCTCCTCCTTCTTCAGCTTCCTCACCCCTTGTCGCTTTTTCTTCCTCGACCCGCTACTTTTCCTTCCTTCTCCCCGTCCTCCTCATTCCCTGCTAGTATCACGTATTCCCACGCTGAGTCTCGTTCGGACTCACTAAACCATCTGTTTCCCTAAATTCTGCTTTTTTTCGCTTCCTCCATCTCCCGTCATGTCTTTCCAAAAAGAACTCGAAGTAGCCATTTCGGCAGTGCGTCGTGCCAGTTTCCTTACTGAAAAAGTCTTCAATGAGCTCGTTCAGCTCAGACAAAAGCACCAGAGTGGAGCAATTATCAAGAGCGACCAGTCGCCTGTAACGGTCGGCGACTTTGGCGCGCAGGCTGTGATTGCCGCGTTGTTGCACGATGCTTTTCCTCAGGACCCCATCGTTGGTGAGGAGAGTGCTGATTTCTTGCGTTCGAACGACGAGGTTTGCAACCAGGTCTGGTCTCTGGTCCAGGAGTCTACGAAACGCGCTTCCGAGTTCCCTGAGCTCGGTCGCATCGCGTCGAAGGAAGATATGTGCAACGCTATCGACCGCGGTTCCTATGTTGGAGGTCCCACCGGCCGTATGTGGTCCATTGATCCGATCGACGGCACAAAGGGTTTCCTTCGTGGCGATCAGTATGCGATCTGCCTCTCGCTGATCCAAGACGGTGTCCCTGTCGTCGGTGCGATTGGCTGCCCGAATCTGTACTGGGATGTCCCTGCGACTGCCGACGGCCGCCGCGGTCTTGTTATGGCTGCTGTTCGCAGCAGAGGCTGCTACCAGTACGAATTGCACAAGGACGGTTACGAGGGAGAGCGCGTTCAAATGCGTCCCGTCACTCGCTCCTCCGACGCTAAGTTCTGCGAAGGTGTCGAGCCCGGCCACTCTATGCAAGATACACAAGAACAGATTGCTCGCGAGCTCGGTATCACACTTGAGGCCACGCGTATGGATTCACAAGCCAAGTATGCCAGCCTTGCTCGCGGTGACGGCGACATCTATCTCCGTCTCCCTCGAAGCATGAAGTTTGAGGAGAAAATCTGGGACCATGCTGGAGGCTCTCTGCTTGTTCAAGAAGCCGGCGGCATTGTCGGCGACATGTTTGGCAAGCCTCTTGACTTTGGTCGTGGCCGTACCCTCAACCACAACCACGGCGTCATTGCTGCTGCCAAGGGCATCTACGAGCAAGTTATTGCCGCTACCAAAAAGGTCACCGGCAATGATCCCCAATTTGCTTTGTAGAAGAGGACTCATCGTGTCGGCTCGTTGTCGCCTCTTGCGCGGCTTGCGACAGTTATCTAGGATATGATTGGATGAAACGCGACACTTCTGTCGCAAAATGAAACTTAAAATTTTGCTATTGCTAACTAGCTAGTCAAGACTTCCTGCTAAATGCTGCACGTGGAATTGCGTGAAAGCAAGGAACGTGGATACTTCTGCACGTGTGTTGCCTACCAAGTTGTCTTGTAATGAATAGAGACGGTATCTAGCTAAAGAAACTCATGGCGTGTTGATTTGCTAAGCGAAAACCTTATTTTCTTGTAAGACAAATAAGCTTTTAAGTGCCGACGCGCCTTCGCTTAATTCAACTTCATTCGCGACTTGTGTTCCTCCCTCTCCCAAACACATTGTCAAATGGATAGTGAGTGCAACCGGTTTCTGTTGGAGCTGGACAACGTTCCAACTCATTTAGTACGCGCTTACGAATATGAAGTGCAAAAATCAGCGACCTTGTTTAATCCATGGAGCGCGGAACGCGTTTTGGAGCGATTGGCGACGTATCGCAACAAATGGAGCTTTCCAGAGGACGGACGACTTTCAGACCTGCTATGTAGCATGCACGGATGGACTTGTTCATCGCCAAACACGCTATTTTGTCGTTGGTGCGAAACGACTCGAGACGAGGCATATCTCTTAAGCACTATTGACCCAGAAGCACTACAAATTAATCACGAAAAGGTTTCCCCTCGACAACCCTCTCCTTCTTTAAAGAACATACACGCGTCTTCGTGTCCGTGGGCCGAAACATGCTGTGCAAGCAATGTTCTTCGGATTTATATACCTCTTGAACTTGCTCAATTACCAACTCGTTTTGAATCGTTTACAATGGAACGGGTAAATATTAGCGCTGTGAACGAAGCAGATGATTTATTTTGTGAGCAATTGTCTCACAAACTATCGCTTCACAAAGGTTTGGGTTGGCAGCAGCGTTTGATACTTGCCGTATTCGGCTGGAAACAAATCGCGACACGAGGCGATACAGACCAAGTTCTTGAATGCACCAAATGTCTTCGTCGGCTGGGTACGTGGAACTTCCGGGATCAACCACTCAACGTTATTTCTTGTCACAAATCGTATTGCCCCTACATTGCCGAAGAACACGATGGATTAAAAACTTGGCAGGTCCTGCTCGCCATTTATGGTTGCCGTCTGCAAATTCCTCTGCTGCTGGCGGAAAACGGAAAGGACGAAGAAACAAACGAGATGGAAGACGAAATTATAGATTATGGGGATGACAAAAACGAAGCGATGATGGAACGTTCGCTTATTGAGGGTGCGAATACTCTTCTTTCAGAGATTCCTACAGGAGAACTGTTTCTTCATCGCTGAGATCATTTCAAGAGTTGTAACTTATTCAGTCTTACTGACAAATCTTTCACAAGCGCGTCCATGTCGGAACCATGGGCACCGCCCTCCGCTGGTGTGTGAACTCTTGATAAGTCCAGCCGGCTGAGGCCCTCCAAGATGGTGTTCTGAAAACGAAATACATCACGTCTTTGATGTTGAATGGCGTCGCGTACCTGCCGCGACCGGGGGTACAGAAATTTGCGATCAACGGTGTCCGGTCCGCCTTCGTCTTCCAAAGCTTCAAACTGTGACTGGGCCCGCTGAATGAGGATCTTCTGTTGAGTTCGACTTGTGGGTGTACCCAAGTCGAAAAGCTGGTCGGCCGTCTTAGTAATACGATGGCCCAATCGGTGTCGGATCATCATTTCTGATAAATTTGAATCCGTTGGTGATGGATGATATCGCGAAGATAGACTCGTTTTTGTCGCCATGTCTGTGTTTGCTACGGATGCGGCATCATCCACTCCAGTTCTGTTGCCAGCTACATTCGTCTTTCCAGGTGTACCGTGATGGAGAATGCCTGCCGCCGTTGTCGTTACCGGCGTTGATGTTGGTAATTTCCTGGACGAACTTACAGCCACAGACGCTCCCTTTGTCGCGCCTGTCGTCGTTCCAGTTTCTCCTGTGGACAGTCCTTGAGTCCCTTCAACTGGGGGTGCAGTTGCTGTGGAGGCTGCTGCCGGCTCGGCTTCCGTTTTCGTTGTAATTGGTGCAGTTGCCGTTGATAAAGCCCCTGCATCTGAGTTTGCCTTGGTCACCGTCTTCTTGCCTTGTGTGGTTGAAGGCTGATTTGCTGTGCTTGCAGAAGCCGCTGTTCCTGTTGTGGAAATAGAATCAGCACGGCGAGAACGGTGTTCGACTGTACCACTAGATGTATGAACCCGATGTAGAGTTGGTCGACCCGATGTTTTGTTCATCTCTGACAATTGGACACTTGAAACGGGCCGTGAAGTCTCCTGTGCCTTCGATATCAACGGCGTCATTTTACCGAGACGATTTAAACGCGAATGACTTCCTACACGTCGCATTCTGCTATGAACAACAAAACTGCGTCTCCGCTCTTTCGTCGATTTTGAGCCAGTCCCATCTCCACCTCCTTCCGTACTAATTGTGGACGTGGATGTCTTTCTACTTAACGTTGGTTGCTCCATGCAGGGCAATTCAGCATCATGCCGCATTCACGACTGGTGGTGGAATCTTGGGCTTCGCTAAAGCTCCGTAAATGCTTTAACAGCGTCGTCAAGTGCATTTTATCATGGTGGTGGTGGTGAAAATATGCCCCCACATTTTCCCACACGCAGCACTCACCACCAAAAATGCTCCACCAAATTCGTGTTTTGACCGGTGCTTGTGATGTCCTAGCATTGGAAACTTGCTGAAGGAAAACGAAGCAGAATTTGATAAAGACAAAGAAGGTGCCAACAGTTTTTTAAGCGAACTGCAGTATTAAAAGTTTGCTCATAACTCGACTTTTTCTTTTTTTCTTCATCAGTCAATTGGTATAATCTCGTTTCCTCGTTTTCTCTTTTTCTTTCTCCATCATATTCCGGGATTAAACTAGTTCACTGAGAGAAAGTTATTTGTTGGTTGGACTATTCTTTCTATCTCTAATTATCCTCAATTTCTAAGTGTGTTTCACCACCATGTCCTTCCATTCGAAAATCTCGGCTCAAAGTCTACGATTGATGAGAAGTTTAAGAAATCTACGACTTGGAATTTGTGTGCAGGCGAGATTGTTTTCGCGAGCGGCTCCTTTGTTTCGGCCTCCAAGTTCCACTGTTGCTGGGACAATAATGAAGGGCTTGTCAATTCATAAAAATGAGCCAGACCCTGTTGCAAAAGAAGATAATGAGTATCCAGACTGGTTGTGGACGCTACTGGATGAAACGAAGCCTGTTTTGGAACCAACGGAAATCTGGAAGCAGCCGCCTTCTGTTCACCGGCGTGCCCGGAAACAAAGTATTCGCATGGAAAATTTGCGTCGGAAGACTTAAATCCTGTCATTCATCTTCTATCTTCTGCTTAAGAAAGCCTTTTTCGTCGCTTGTCTATACAAATTTTCGCTACTTTTTTCGCTGTTTTCACGTTCTACACCACACCAGGAAATATCGGCAGAGTATGTCGTCAAAATTGGTTTTAAATGAAATTGAGCAGAAGGTTATTAATCTGCTGAAAAAGACCGCTGATTATGTGGAAAAGACGAAATCCCTTACGTCTCTTGAAGTTCGTCTCGCCGGTGGTTGGGTGCGCGACAAGTTGCTCGGATGTCAAAGCAATGATATAGATGTCACTTTAAAAGATATCAGCGGGCAAGACTTTGCCTTGGCTATTGTTGAATTTGTCCGTTCGCAAGAAGCTACGACACTTGTACCGGCAGACTCAGTGTTAGGGAAGCTTGTGACAAATCCCGAACAAAGTCAGCATCTTGAGACAGCTACTATGGGACTGTACGGTTTAGACATTGATTTTGTAAGCCTCAGAGCCGAAACTTATCCGGATTCGAGTCGTATACCAGTGGTGACTCCAGGCACAGTGTTAACCGATGCTTTGCGTCGTGACTTTACCGTTAATTCGCTTTTCTACAATGTTCGTACCGACGAAATTGAGGACATTACAGGACGTGGACTAAAGGATTTGGCTTCCAGATCGCTTGTCACTCCTGTTGATGCTGTTGCTTCTTTCATTGACGATCCATTACGTATCTTGCGTGGCATTCGTTTCGCTTCTCGTTTTAATTTTACCTTGCACGATACCTTTTTTAATGCTATTAGACACCCCAAAGTTTTGGTATGTTTTATACACAGCCCTTTGATATTGTTTTAACTAACTCATGGAAGGACGTATTCTTTATAAAGTTGAGCAAAGAGCGGATTGGCGAAGAACTCAGTAAAATGCTAAACTGTATGTATTTGTATATGTTATTATTATTATTATTCTAACGTGTCTAGCAACAAATCCGGAAGTGGCAGTTGGAATGCTCTACGATACTGGCATTGCTGCTCTTATCCTTGATGAATTTACGCCGGAACAATATAAACAAGTCCAGCGTGCTTTGGTTGCAGCACGTCAAGCAGTTAATTATTTCTCGGACGCCTCTACGCAGCCAAGTCCTCTTTCTTCTACCGGTGATTTCGTGGTTTGGTTATTTGCTACCCTCGTTCCTTGGCGCAACGAAAAAATGCTGGAAAAGAAGAAGGAAGTTTACGTGCCAACTAAAACTTCTCGTGATCGGTTGAAGCTTCCCAATCCTGTTGTGATTCCGCTTAGTCAGTCTTTTGCATTTGCAAAATCATTCGATAAACTCGCACACCAACCTGAATCCCTAAGCCGCGTCACCATCGGCAATTTCATTAGAGAAGTTGGTTCTAACTGGCACGTTGCTCTTGCTTGTGCATATGTTTGGAGCGCTGTGGAACGGTCAGATGAGCCCATGCACAAGACGTTCGAAAACTTCGAAACCCTTTTACAGCGAGTCTATGACTACAATCTGCAAGATGCTTATTCTTGGAAACCAATTCTTAATGTACGCCATTGCAAAACCTTACGGTTATTCACTTCTTAAATATTGGGTTTTTGATTACTAACGAAGGATAAACAGGGAAAACAAATTACGCAACAGTTGCATGTAAAACCAGGACCTGATGTGAAAAGTGCCATAGAAAAGGTTCTGGAATGGCAATTTGAGCACCCTGGTGGAGAAGTGGATGACTGCATTCGTGAACTTTCACAAATGAGTGTTAAGGATAAAAATTGAAGGTGTTGACTGTTTCATCAATTACTGGCCGTCCATCCTTTTTTTGTTGTGTTTGCGGAATGTTGAAGTAAGTAGAGTTAACTGATAATGAAATGGAATACTGGTGTTCATAACGATAACGCAGCGCCTACGGATTTGAGTTTACCAGTCGCGAACAGGCTCTTTATATTCATACTCCGTTGTTTCTGGGATAACACTGGTGCATTTTGGGTAGCAGTAATTTAAGGTTACTGAGCAACGAGTCCCTTCCAAGTCATCGCTGAAGTATCTTGTTCCACAAGCAGAGCATTGCAAGTTTAATTGATCAAACTCATCAATAATGTCTCGACCTGTGCGACTTGGATAATTGTCATTTTCGCATCTGTAGATGGCTGTGCACCAATGCGAAGCATAAGACGTATAGCCGTGGTATATCAGAGATGCATTATATTGCATGTAAGCATTGGGGCATGCTCTAGATTCCCCACGTAACATTGGACAAAGGAATGAACCTTTACAGTCATTCGGTGCGACGGAGTTATCATAGCCTAAGAAGTTAAACATGCCCCGCTTTGCAATTGATGACATAGACGAAGAGTCCGTATGAACCGAGGAACCACTATCTGGCAACGGACTTGCTTGCAAAAACGGAAGAAAAGGAAGCCAAGAAAAGAGGGATAGTTTCAGTAGCATTGCAAAGAGAGTGATTTCTTTGGATGGTAAATTCGTGTACCGGGATGAATTTATAGTCTTAAGTGACTTAAGGCTCACCGAAGAAAGCCTTTTAAACATTTAACAGTCGATTTCGTGATTTGTTTACATGAGCCATTTCACATTACCGACGTCTCCAATCGTCTTCATCCTCAGAGGCACTTTCCTCGACATTCATGAGAGCGTCAACGTTGGTTATATTCGTCTCATCGTTAACGGCATTAAGAGTATTATCTTTTGGTCGAAAGTTTTTGAGTTTTTCTAAACGATCTCGGAGCGTAGTCATATAAGACTCTTCTTCATAAAAAAGATCTAGGTCGTGAATTGTGTCATCGGGTTCTTGTTTATTCATAGATGGTGTTGAATATTCATTATTTGAATCGAGTAGTTTTTCTTCTTTTAGTTGACGTATTAGTTCATTCTCCCGTTGTGCTAGATCTTTAGCTTCAGTTTGTTTAGATGTAACTTCTGCTATATCTTTCTCAAAGTTCGACCACTCTTCGTCTATCGCGGTATTGTTACCGGTACTGGTTTTGTCGAAAAAATCAACTGGGAGTATAGGTGTACCTTTATCTTCTTCTCGAAGAGAATGATCTTCCGTTTTATCTTTTAATAACGGTTCATTTTGGTTTTTGTCTCTTGGCGCTTCTGTTTCTTGTTTTTTTACGCGTTTTGGAGTAGCCGATTGAAAACGATCAGCGCGTTTTCGAGTATTTGTTCCATTTCTCTGTAATCGAGCCTGTTTCAATAGTTCTCTTGCAGAAGACATATTTTTAGAACAGGAATGAAGCTGCAGAACTCACCAAATAGTGATTCTATAGAAATTATACTCTCTAGGGCGGCGACTAAATTTGGCGACTCACTGAAGGCGCGTCCCGACACAACAAAACCTTTCAAGAACAAAACACTCTAATTGTGCATTCTTGGGATCGAAAAACCGTTAAAAACATTTTCTGTAACAAAAGAACTCCCCATAATTAGTTTGTGCGTCTTTTTGACGACAGAAATGGGTAAGTTAGAACGAGAGCTAAATAGAAAAGGCGTTGAACAACATTAAAGATCTAACACGAAACAGATGATATTGATTTCAGTATAAACGACTTTCCTATCAATAACAACGTTGATGTCTTGTTCAGTCATTCAGAGTTTAATGATCAATTGGGCCAAAACATTCCCAAACGCGAAAACAACCCGTCATCGTATTCAGGCGACGTAACCAGATGCATCTGTGGTTCCGCTACGGACAATGG